>NC_143137.1:52902500-53527500 GCF_059928025.1 Delphinapterus leucas | reverse complement strand
TCTCTCGTTTCATTCTGGATAAATTATTTGTATGTATCTTTTAGTTCATGAAGTTTCTTTTCTACTGTATCTTTCCTGCTGTTTTAAACATTCATTCAATTTTTTATTTCAAATTCACTTCTACAAATTCTGTTTTTTCAATTTTATGTATTTATCTCAGAGTTTGATTTATGCTTATCTTTGCCATTGCCCAGTTTGTTCATTTAAACATTTCATTCATGGTTCTTCTGAATGCTGGGACCAATGATTTCAAAATCTTCAAGGATTGCAAGTATTAATTTTTTATTAATCTGTGATTTCTTGTTTTGGCTGGATATGACTCAAAGTTGCTTACTTTCCTACACGTGTGGCAATCTTTGTAAAATTAGGTATGCTTTTTATTTCTGGAAACTTTGCAGGCCTACTCCATAGGATCTTTGTGCTTCTTAAGGGTATGGGTTCAGAGCAGATAGCTCAGACTCAGCTTCTCTTCCGAGTCAATATCCCCAAAACTGTGTTGCTGGAAGGCTTGTCCTCAGGGCTTCCTTGCTGCTTCCTGCTGCCCCACATCTAGGCCAGCTCGCTCTTTCTTACTCTCTGGCTCTCAAGTACTGACTCCACTTTTCCCACATGGTTATCCGAGGCATAACTGCTCTAGTTCCCAGCTACGAAAGCCTTGGCGTTAGAATTTTAAGACATTAGAGAACTTTAGTTCCCATCTCTGCTTCATCATTTACATACTGGTGTTAGCCAATACTCATAATTTTCTTTTTAACTTCATAAGTGAGACGCTATAATCATAATTATTATTTTATCTAGACTCTAACGTTTTTTACACTCATTTTTTCTTCTTGTGTTGGTACTGATGGGAAGAGTGGCTAATTTGGGATGTGTAAAAAGATTTAAAAGATTTCAGAAGACTTTGGGTCCTCATGGAAGCCGTTGCTGTCTTAGACATTAGTAAACATTTTTCTAGTGTATTTTAGTAAGTAAACACAGTAAAATTTTCTTGGGGTGGGTCTGCAGGGGTCAGAAAAATTGTATGCTAGATAGAGGATTTTGCTTCATGCCAGGGGGCTCTCCCATAGGCTTTATTTCAATGAGGGAATCATGGCCTGTAGCTTGAGCCAGCAATTTACAGATTAGTAGACAAGAAGATTTATTGAACTAAACAGTAAAAAGGAAAAGCCATTTTATAATATGTGATAGAATACTCTAACCAAAACATCGTTGTCTCCCCAATCTATACATAAATCAGTGCTTTATCATTTCTGTGAAGTCATGCTTAAAATTTTCTACCCTAGAATTATGAGCAAAATCTTTGTAATACTGGCCCTAGAATACATTTTTTATGTCACATCTAATAAGCATTTTTTAAAAATGCCATTCTCCAATTTTTTTCTCATTTTTATTCTGACTCTCTCTGTTAGAAACTTCCAATCCAGTAAATCACTCTGTGTATCGTGAACAGAACCTAAGCAGCCCTGTGCAGATGGCTCATCCTCAGATGTGATACATGACTCTGCATGGAGAAAATAGGAAATTCAGGATCAGTACTCCAGCCTTAATGTTAGCAGGGTCTGTTTTCTGTTGCAGGAAGTTATGATTTTAGTGGTGGTTATTACTAAGGATGGGTAAGATCTGCTTGAGGCTGGTTTGGTTTTGTTCTTTCTCAAATTGACCCTTAAGGGATAAACATTTTTCTAGTGTTCATAATTCCATTCTTCATTTCCATCTCCTTCCTTTCTCTGTTTCTCCTGCTGCTCTAGCCTCATTTCAGAAATTGCTGTTGACAGGAAGCGATGGGCGTAATGTGATTTATCTGGCTGGGTCAGATCACATCCCCATCATCAGTAAGATGGTTTAGAATCGGTTTTAATGTCGAAAAAAATAAAATAAAATTGTGAAAAACAGTGGAAATGAGAGACAGAGACTATGCAGGGCTCTAATGTATTAGTTCCTAGGTGTGAAAAAAAATCCTGTGTTCGGGACAATATTTCTAAAGGAGGTGATGTTTGAGAGAGGAGGTAGTTTTCCTGTTGGTAAGGCAAGCGGTAAGTAAAGCAATTAATTAAAAAATGAAAGCAAAGAAGCCATAGTTATACCCCAAGTTTGTTATACCCCAAACACCATAGAAACACCCTGGATGACTTTCTTTGCTTCCTTCCTCCTCTTAGCTTCCAGGAGGGCACTACCATTCTGAGATTCTGAATTTGTGATAATCATTCTCACACATTTCTTTCTAATTTTATTAAAAAAATATGTCTCCTTCAACAATGGACCATTTTGCCTGTAAAAAAAAAATTGTAGATGTGGAATCATATTGTATGTATTCTGTGAGTTCCTTGTTTGGTTTCTTCCTGTTAATGAGATAGTCCATCTAGTTTTACTATCATATAGTGTTGCATTGTGTTTATGTGAGTGTACATGGGAATGTACATATGCGTGTATACATACATTTTCATGCACATACACGTCATGATGGTTTATTTATTCATTCTACTAGTGATGCATTTTGTTAGTGTTTCCAGGTTTTTTGATTATGATTAATAATCCTGCTGTGCATAATAACAGCTTAAGCTATAATACTTCATATGTGCCAGGTAATGTTCCAAGCACTTTATGTATATCAGCTCATTTAAATAAAAGCACAAGCCTGTAGGCTAGGCTCTATTATCAACTTATAGATGAGGAGACTAAGACATAAAAATGCTAATAAATTAACTGAGATACAGTTACCAAGTAGCTGAGATGAGATTTCAGTGTCAAGACCCTGGCTACGTAGTCCATGCTCTTAACTGAGGGGCTCTGTTGCTTGATTCTTGCAATGCCTGTGAAACACATGTACAGATATATCCCTATACTTGAGACATGGAACTGCTAGATTGTAGGGTTTGCACATGATGTGTTTTATGAGGTAATGTCACACCTTCCCAAGGGGCTGTTCTAATTTACCCTCCTACTAGCGGTGGATGAGAATTTTTGTTATTGCACATCCTTGCCAAAACTTGGTATCATCTGGCTTTTTAAATGTTACAGCTCTTGAGGGTATGATGGGGTATTTGATTGTGATTTTCATTTTCTTTTTTAATGAGGTTGCATGTTTTTCATATGTTTATGTACGAATTTTGTGTTTTCTGGGAAAAGTCTTTTTTTTAAATCAGTATTTTTCTAAATATTTGTCTTTTATTGATTCATAAGTTTTTCTTTTCTTGGGTAATATGCCTTTGCAGTTTATGTATGTCGCTAATATCTTCTCCTAGTTTATGGTTTGCTTTTTTAATATTGGTGTATAAAAGTCTTAGTTTTACTGTAGCCAAATTTATAATTTCCTCTGGTATGCATTTTTTTGTATTTTAAAGTCATAGACATGTTTTTCTTCATGGTATTCTAATAGTTTTTTAATAGATTTTCCTTTCAATTATAAATGTTCAAACTTTATTTTTTGTTTGTGATAAGGTAGAAGTCCACTTTTATTTTCTTTTTTAATGATAACCAATAACCCTAGTACCATGTATGTAATGAAGAGTCCATCTTTTCCCCATTGAACAGGAGCTCCTATTCCATTATTATGAATCCCATGTGTTTATATGACTGAGCGTGTGTGCATTTATGGATTCATAGCCTATCTTTCTCTTTATATGTGTTCTTTATTGTCTATCCAAAATTTTCTTCACAAGTATTAGAAAGTTTTTGTTAAATTTATTTCTAGGTACTTGGTATTTTTTTGTGGCTATAGGAAAATGATACCATTAAAATTATATTTTCTGTTTATGTTATGTAGAAATATAACCATTTTATATTTTTATTTAAAAGACATTCGTTTTGATTTCCAGCAGTATTCCGATGCTCTTCTTCATGCTAACAATTACCTTTAGGTTATTTTGTGTGTATTAGGTAGATAATTATATTATCTAAGAATAATGACTTATTTTCTTTTTTTCCAATTGTGATCACTTTTAATTTTCTTTTTTCTTATTCTACCGGTCAGAACTTCTAATACAAAGTTGAACAGGAGTGATGTAGCAACCATTCTTGTGTATAAAGAAAATTATTTTATAATGTCACCACTAAGTAAGACATTTACTAAGGGTTTTTATAGTGCCTTCAGTCAGATTAAAAACATTTCTTCATTTTGAAGTTTATCATGAGTGGATATTGAATTTTATTGACTGATTTTTGTGTGTTTATTGACTTTTCTTTTTGGTCTGTGGTAAATTACATTACTTGATTTTATAATATTACACTTAACTGTGCATACTTAATGTTAAACAGTATAGTTTCTTTCTTCTAGGACAATTCATATAGGTTTACCAAATAAAATGCAGGACACACAGTTAAATTTAAACTTTAGATACACAAAATGGATTTTTATGTGCTAAATCTGGCAGCCCTAAATTCACAAACATAAAAATGGCTTTGATTCTTATCAAGCAGATACTGTCCTTCTGTGTCTAGCTTATTTCACTTAGCTTAAATGTCCTTCAGGTTTAACCATATTATCACAAATGGCAGGATTTCCATCTTTCTCATGGCTGAATAATATTCCATTGTATGTGTATGACACAATTTTTAAAAATCTGTTCATCTGTGGATGGATATTTAGGTTGCTTCCATGTCTTGGCTATTGTGAATGATGTTGCAATGAACTTGGGAGTGCAGATATCTCTTTGAGATCCTGATTTGAATTCTTTTGAATATACACCCAGAAGTGGGTTGCTGGATGATATGCTAGTTCTATTTTTTAAGTTTTTGAGGAACTTGGGTATTCTTTTCCATATGACTGTACCGATTTACATTCCTGTCAATTATGCAATGATTCTCATTTCTTCAAATCCTCACCAACAGTAGTTATCTTTTGTTTTTTTGTTGATAGTCATCCCAATTTGTTTGAGATGATACCTCACTGTGGTTTGGTTTGCATTTCCCTGATGATTAGTGATATTGAGCACCTTTTCATAAACTTCTTGGCCATTTGTATGTCATCTTTGGAGAAAGGTCTATTCAGTTCCTTTGCCAACTTTTAAAGTGGGTTATTTGGTTTTGCTCTTGAGGTCCCTGTGTAGTTTGGATATTAATGCTTTATCAGATGTATAGTTTGCCAGTATTTTCTCCCATTCTACAGATTGCCTTTTCATTTATTCATTGCTTTGCCGAGCTTTTTAGTTTGATGAAGTCTCGCATTCTGTTTCCTATTTTTGGTGTCATAACAAAGAAATCCAAAGCCATAGTTTAGAAAATTTTTCCTACGTTTTCTTTTAGAATTTTTATGATTTCAAGGTCTTACATCTAAATGTAATTTATTTTCAGTTAGTTTTTGTGCAGAATGTGAGAGAAGGGTCAAATTTTGTTCTTTTGCACGTAGATATCCAGTTTTCCTAGCACCATTTATTAAAGAGATTACACTTTGCCCATTATATAATACTTGGGACCTTTGTGGAAGATTTGTTGACTGTATATGTATGGGTTATTTCTGTGCTCTCTGTTTTGTTTCATTGGCCTATATGTCTTTTTATGCCAGCACTATACTGTTTTGAAAACTGTAGTTTTGTAATATATTTTGAATTCAGGAAATGTGATGTTCCCAGCTTTTTTTGTTCTTGCTCAAAATTTCTTTGGCTATTCAAGGTCTTTTGTGGTTTCATATGAATTTTTTCAACTTTAATTAATTAGAACTGACAAATTGTATATATTCAAAGCATACAACTTGATGTTTTAAATATATATTTTAAATGATTACTGCAATCAGATTAACTAACATATCCATCATCTCACATTTTCTCTTTCTCTTTTTTTGTGCTTAAAATTTACTCTTAAGTACACAATACATTATTGTTAACTATAGTCATCATGCTGGTACATTAGAACTTCTGAATTTATTCATCTTGCATAACTGAAACTTTGTACCCTTTGACCAGCTTCTCTCCATTTTCTTGTACCTGCCCCTAGTTCCTTACACAGTTGTCTCTTGGTACCTGAGGGGGGTGGTTCCAGAACCCCCACAGATGCTCAAGTCCCTTATACAAAATGATATAGTACAGTTGATCTGCCATCAGTTGAATCTACAGATATGGAACCCACAGATATGGAGGACTGACTGGATAATTTACATATTAGTCACTTATCCGCTGTATTGTTTGCAGATATTTTCTACCATTCCATAGGTTGCCTTTTCATTTTGTTTGTTTCCTTTCCTTTGCTGAAACTTTTTAGTTTGGTGTAGTCCCACTTGGTTATTTTTGCTTTTTGTGCTTTTGATTTCATATCCAGAAAAATCATAGCCAAGACTGTCAAGAAGCTTTTACCCTATTGATGATTTCAGGTCTTATATTTAAATCTTTATTCCATTTCTTTGAGGTGTATTTGTGTTTTTTTCCACAGCTTTAAAACATTATTGACATATAACATTGTGTGACATTAAGGTGTACAATGATATACTTAAGTATATACAATGATATACTTATATATTGGAAAAAGCTTGTTACCAGAGCATTAGCTTACAACTCTGTCACATTACATAATTACTATTTCTTTTTTGTGTGTGTGTTGAGAACACGTAAGATCTACTCTCTGGTAACTTTCAAGTATATGATACTGTATTATTAACTGTAATTACCATGCTGTACATGGTGTTTATGGGTGCATTGTTCTGTCTTTATCCCATGGAAGAACTCATGCTCTGAGGGGGTCTCTCATGTTCTGAGGAGATCTCTCATGTTCCAGGGGGATCTCTCTTAGAACTGTGCTTTGCCAGGTTGGGGGAGGGGTGATATAGATAAAGTGAAACTTTGCTTGTTGACCTCGGCAGTGCATTTTTTTCTTTTTTTCTCTTTTCTGTGTTTTACTGGGATAGTGTAACCTCTTACTTGGGTTCTGGAGCTCTTGTAAAGGTATTTTCATACACAGATGATTGTTAAATCAGTGTTTCTGTTGGGGGAAGAGTGTGGGACCGCCTATTCCACCGTACAGCTGATATCACTGCCCTGTTGAGTATTAATTACAATTATAATTGCTAACACTTGTTGACTATTTACTATGTGCAGAAACTAGGCATTGTGTAACGTAATCTTTGCAGCAAATATCTAAGATGCTATTTTTATCCCAATTACCAGGGATAACATCGAGCCTCCGAGTCCCACAGCCTTACGTGGTGGAGCTGTAACTCTGACCCTGTATGACTTTAAAGCAGATAGTTGTAACCTGTAAGATACATCAACTCTGCTACTTGTGTAGTATCTCCAAAACCCTGTGGCAAAGTGCAAGTGTTGTACATTGCTTTTGGGTAGGGAAATATTTCAAACCAGGTATCTTGTAAAAGCTAATAGATTAAATCTGCAACCTTTATGGTTAGACTATTTGTGCTCCTGAGTGGTTACTTAGTGTCAAAATAAATTTTTTCTTCACTGGCTTTATATATTTTAAAATTACACAACACTGTTAAAGAAAAGTTGGTGTTTCCCTCTAAGATAATTTTAGAGGTCACACAGTGTGTGTAGGGCTGGGGGGAGGTTCAGAAATAAGATACTTTAAATCTGGCATTGAGAGTTTCTGGTTGTTAAGGTGCCAAATAGAACTGCTGATTGAATAGGAAATAAGTTCAGTTTATATTTTTGTAATATTTCATTGAGGGAAGCCTCTCATTCTAAAACAGTTGTTTTAGATATACTGTACAGTGATTTTGTTGTCTAATTAATTTCCTTTAAGTAAAATTCTTTTTTTTTGGATTACTGTCTTTACAGAATATGGAAAGATTTTACATCTTGGGAGGAAACTTCCTGGCTGATGTGAGATATTTGTCTCTTTAAAAGTATTTATTACAAAGTATTTGAGAATAATGTCATAAACAAAGCAAGTTTCTGAATTGGTTAGCCCAAATAAAGCTGGAAAAGGTTGGTGATTCATAATCTGAGAACGCAGAAGATGTGAATGATTAGTTCATATTTCTTTCTTGATGAACTCCTTGCGTAGAGAATCAATGAACAGATTAGACCAAGTTTGAATTACATCTTTTCCTCTTGCTCAAATAAATCCTTTTATACTAAGCATATTATGGGGTTTTTTTTGTTGTTTGTTTGTTTTGTTTTTTTTCTTCAGCCACTAACTTTTTGTCTCAAATGAAACGGACGGTTGGATTCTGGTTTGTTTTCTAGCGTCAGTCTAGGTAATTGAAGTGAGAAGAAACTGTGGTCCTGGCAGTTCTGGATTAACCAATTAGCATCTGATGCTTGGGGTGAAAACATTAGTTAACAAGCCCAGGCCTCAAATGCCTTTCTCACCCCCATAATCAGACAACAGCTAAAGAATCGGCCATCTAGGGATAATGATTTCCATCACTGTGTTGGCCTAGTTAAGTCCAAGTGGCCGCCGTGGAAGGAACATTGCTGTGCATTATGTGTTGCCTTCCCATTGCTCCATTTCCTCTCCTTCACGTGGTTTCCATGCCATCGTGCCTTTGCTGGCTGCAGCGTCTATCTCTAGGAATCTCCTAAATAAATAATCAGGTTTGCTCTTAGGTTCTCTTTTATTGATGCTTCTAAAGTGTTTTAGTTCCTATCCCTTCAAGGTTTAGCTTTTAACAGTTATAAAGGAACCTTTTCACCTACGAAGCTTCAATTAACTTCAGTACTTACTCATGTAGAAGGTGTATTATTATGTTGCTTTTTTATTGTAGAGACATGTATCATGTAGTCAAATCATTAGTAACCTCTGGAACTGAGTGTGAAATGAGTATTTTAAAGGCCCTCCCCAAGCTCTTTATATTTATTTATGAAGAAATTTCCCCAACTAATTTTATTAAATATATGTCCTTTTGCCTTGAAATAAATAATTGTTGGCACTGTCACGCTGTCTTGAGCAGAACCAAGTGGTGCTCTTACATGTTTTTCTGAGAAGAACACATGGATGTAGTTACTTACGGGAAAATGATTAGAGAAAATAGAGACTTGAGGCAGAAATGTTTTAGACTTTTTAAACCCTGGGTCTAAATGTTTGCATATGTTTTATGTGTTGTACCTATGGTGTGGGGTCTGTTTTATGGTTATGGAGGGAAAAGCAGTTCTGGAAAGAGAGAATATCCAATGTACGATTTCTTTGGGGGCATCTTTATTGGGGTTGCCATGAATTTTCTCTAAGTATTGGCCAAGAAGGAGGAAGTAAGTACAGATGTTTGGATTTAGTAAAATCTTTTTGATCAAAGAGAAATACTTCCCTTGACAGATTGTTCTTTTTATCCTTAACTCAAAAAGAGAAGCGTATTTATTAAATTAGGACAATTGAGGCACAAAGGACAATGTTGCTGTTTGACAGTAGGAGCTATGAAAAGTAAACTATGTAATGTGATTTCTTTGTGAGTTGCACAACCAACCATGTTTTTCACATGTATAATTGTGTTAGCAGGATATTAATTCATTTGTGCTGCCACAGGGACTACCTTCTGTTAGAGAGTTGACAGGCTCCTTATGTGTGGTGGTAATGGAGGTGTGTGCCATTTGTTACATTTTCCTCATTTTACTTCCCTGGGTTGGTGAGCAGCGTTATCTGACTTTATATAGAAAACATGGATTCTTAATACACATACGGAAAGAAATATCTTCCAACTGTTATATTGAAGGGGAAATAGAGTCTGGAAGAAATCCCTCCCCCCACCCTCACTGTTGGCAGAAAGAAAGCTATCACTGATATTTTTTTCCTTTGGGAAGGAATTAGGAAACAGAATGCTTTTAAAGTATGACAACATAAATATGGCTCTACTTTGTCTTATCACATTATTCTGGGCAAACATTTTACTACATCACAAGAATTGTCAACAGAGCCTCTGAAGACTAGACAGACAGAGCAGGAATATTCACTGAGGCAGAAACAAATAGTAAAAGTCCTGCGGAGTGAATGCCTTAGATTTGTTACATTTTTTTTTCCAATCAGGAACTTCTGAAGATGAATGGATCTTGTTTGTTTAGTTGGATCTAGAATAGATCTAGTTAGTTTAGATTTCGGAAGAAAACCAAACTAAAGACAGAATTAGACTCAGGGATCAAAAGAAGTTAGGAGGGAGCAAATGTTCTGGAAAGAAGTGGCAAAATGAAGAATTTTTTTTTTTTAAAAAAGGGCATGAAAATTATGCTATGTGACTTTGGCTAGTTGCTTGTATTCTCTGGGTCTCCAACTTCTCTATCTGTAAAGAGCAGTGGTGATCTATGGAGGAGGGGGTGGTGATCAGAAGGTTCCACTGGGTGCAGGTTATAAGGGGGAGTATCGACTGTAGAGAATTTAAACTGAAATTTAGTATCCTTTCTTTTCTTTTCTTTTCTTTTTCTTTTTTTTTTTAGATCACCATGCACAGGCAATTCTAAATGATGTTAGCGTTAAAATACCCCTTACCACAGGGGAGGGCCACTCTTGCTGGCTGCCCTCTATATTGCGATGCTGTTCCCTTCTCTACATCTCATTTACATCGGTCTTGGTAGTAGAAGCAGTGCTGAATATTCATAATTTACTGCTGAATCTAAGGAAATGAGAGCTAATGCCTTACTGTATTAATGATAAAACTACATGACAGAAACAACAGGGAGTGTTTATTGAACAACTGTGATATCCTAGGCACTATACATAAATGCGTTTCTCTTTACTACAATCACAAAACAATTATTACTACATTTTTCAGTTGAGAAATTTGAGAACTTAAGAAATTTGGTTTAGGTGCTAATATTCATGTCCAGGTCTGTCTGATTTCAAATCCTACATTGTTTTCCATTATAAATACATGCTTTCCTGCTAACTTGGTCTTCTTTGGAGAATGCTTTATAAAAATTTTTTTATTTTATATTGGAGTATAGTTGGTTAACAATGTTGTGTTTTGGATGTACAGCAAAGTGATTCAGTTGTACATATACATGTATCTATTCTTTTTCAAATTCTTTTCCCATTTAGGTTATTACAGAATATTAAGCAGAGTTCCCTGTGCTAAACAGTAGGTCCTTGTTGATTATCTATTTTAAATATAGTAGTGTGTATATTTCAATTCCAAGCTCCCAATTTATCCCCCCTTCACCTTTCCCCTTTGGTAAACATAAGTTTGTTTTCTAAGCCTGTGAGTCTGTTTACATATAAGTGATATTGTATGATACTCGTCTTGCTCTGATTTATTTCCCTTAGTATGATCTCCAGGTCCATCCATGTTGCTACAAATGGCATTATTTCATTCTTTTTAATGGCCGAGTAACATTCCATTGTCTATATGTACCACATCTTCTTTATCCATTCCTCTGTCGATGGACATTTGGGTTGCTTCCATGTCTTGGCTGTCGTAAACAGCACTCAGTGAACATGGAGGTGCATGTATCCTTTCAAACCATGGTTTTCTCTGGATATATGCCCAGCAGTGGGATTGCTGTATCATATAATAGCTCTATTTTCAGGTTTTTTTTTTTCGGTACGTGGGCCTCTCACTGCTGTGGCCTCTCCCGTTGTGGAGCACAGGTTCCGGATACGCAGGCTCAGCAGCCATGGCTCACAGGCCCAGCCGCTCTGCGGCATGTGGAATCTTCCCGGACCGGGGCACGAACCCGTGTCCCCTGCATCGGCAGGCGGACTCTCAACCACTGCACCACCAGGGAAGCCCTATTTTCAGTTGTTTAAGAAACCTCCATGCTGTTCTCCATAGTGGCTGTACCAATTTACATTCTCACCAATAATGTAGAAGGGTTCCCTTTTTGGAGAATGCTTTTTAATGAAACTTTGATAATAATTTTGTTCTTTTTCTTCTACATCCTATTCTTTCATTTTTCCATTCTCTTAAGAAGGGCTTTAATATTCTCTTTATCTCTTGACTCCTTTGGCATGTACCTCAGCTTGCCCTAAGTCAGGTGCGGCTTTCTTGACAGATCCTGCAAGGCACTTGTGGCAGTTCGGGAAATAGGCATGTAATGCACAACTTTCTAACCTGTTCACTTGAGTAAGAAGCCAATGATGAAAGTGGGTCTATGGATAAGGTATAACCTAGTTTCCTCTTGTTAATTGTGGTAGGTCTGGTGTTACTTGTCACCAAGAGCACCTTCTTGCTGAATCCCATTGCCACTACATAATGGCATAATGGACATAATGGACATAATGGACCGCATGTTTGTGTTCTTCCAAAATTCATATGTTGAAAGCCTAATCTCCTGTGTTATGGTATTTGGAGATGGGGCCCTTGGGAGGTAATTAGGTCATGAGGGTGGAGCCCTTATTATGGGATCAGTGACCGTGTAAGAGACATGGGACAGCTTGCTTCTCTCTGCCATGTGAGGACATAGCGAGAAGACCACCATCTGCAAACCAGGAGGAGGGCTCTCATCAGAACTTGACCGTGCTGGCACCCTGACCTCAGACTTCCCAGCCTCTAGAACTGTGGGAAATAAATTTCTGTTCTGTAAGCCACTTGGTCTATGGTATTCTGTTATGGCAGCCTGACTAAGACATTACCCAGTGGGATTCTACCTGAATGGAGAATCAACATCAAGGAGGAAGGAGGAAAGCTGTCATTACTCTTTTTTTTAAGACTTTACTTTTTTAGAGAAGTTTTAGGTTTACAACAAAATTGAGAAGGAGGTACAGAGATTTCCCATATGTATCCTGCGCCCACATGTGCACAGCCTCTTCCATGAACAATATCACTTACCAGAATGCTACATCTTTACCAATGATGAACCTACATTGACGTATCATAATCACCCAAAGTTTTACCTTAGGGTTCACTCTTGGTGTTGTACATTCTGTGGGTTTGGACAAATGTACAGTGACATATGTCCACTATACTATACAGAGTATTTTCTCTGCCCTAAAAATCCTCTGTGCTCTATTGACTGCTCTGCCCCCACCCCAAGCCTTGGCAACCACTGATCTTTATACTGTCTGTACACTTTCGTCTTTTCCAGAATGTCGTATAGTTGCGATCATACAGCCTTTTCAGATTGGCTTTTTACACTTAGTAATATGCATTTACATTGCCTCACTGTCTTGCAGTGGCTTGATAGCTCATTTCTTTTTAGTTCTGAATAATAGTCGATTGTCTGGATGTACCAGGGTTCATGTATCTATTCACCTACTGAAGGACATCTTGGTTACTTCCAAGTTTTGGCAATTACGAATGGAGCCACTATAAACGTCCATGTGCAGGTTTTTGTGTAGACCTAAGTTTTCAGCTCCTTTTGGTAAATATCAGGGAGCAGGTTTGCTGTGTAGTAAGAATGTTAAACTTTGTGGGAAACTGCTAGACTGTCCTCCAGGGTGGCTGTACCATTTTGCATTTTGGCAGTGAATGAGAATTGCAGTTGCTTCACATCTTCATCAGCATTTGGTGTTGCCAGTGTTCTGGATTTTGGCCATACTAATATATGTGTAGTGGTATCTCATTGTTTTAATTTGCACTTCTCTGATAACATATGATGTGGAGCATCTTTTCATATAGGGATTTGCCATCCGTGTATCTTCTTTGGTGTAGTATCTGTTAAGGGCTTTGGGCCATTTTTTAATTGGGTTGTTTTCTTATTTCAATAATTCTTTGTATATTTTGGATAACAGTCCTTTATGTCATTACCTTTTTAAAAGCTATTGAGGGAAACAGGAAAATTACAGTATTGATTTTATTCCTTCTGACTACTTTTTGGACTACAATATGACCTGTGGTCCCAACTGCAACCACTCTTTTAACTTAGGTTTGAATTACAATGGATTTGCAGCCATGAACAATGATTAAGTTGTGATTATATAATGAATATTTGATGTTACTGAATAATCATTTAAAATTTAATTTTGAATGTTTTAAAATATTCTTTACATAATTAAGGAGATACCTCCTTTTGCATTTCCTAAAACTGGTACAAAAGGACCCCTTCCCCCATCACAATAATGGTTATTTAAAATTAGTTTTAGTTTCTTCCAAATATTTAATTGTGACTATTGTAGATCTTCACAAATGCAAAAAATCCCAAATCCCTGTGCTATCAGCTTCATGCGAGCCCTATTATTCACAACGATGACACAATCTAAATGCGTGACCAGATAAAATGGGGTTGGAAATAGCAGTTCCCAAAGGGTATAGAAAATTGCGTTCTGTATCCAAGGCTACATGTGATGCATACAGCAACATACAAAGGGCAAATAACTAGTATCATTTAAATGAACAATTACTTCATAACTAATTTTGTTAGTATGTATTACATGAAGTATCACCCTGTTTTGCTAATTTATAATACAAAAGATGATTAGACCAAATGCAATATTTTCTCAAGTCTATAAATCTATCCGTTTGTCTATCTTAACCCATCTATCCTTAGTGCTGAGTTAAAATGCTTCGTAGAGAAAACAGACCTATATGCCCTTATTATCCATGGGCTACAGAACACTAAAGTGAGAAAAACAGGTTGATATCTTATAAAAGTGGAATGCAAATTATTTGTATGTGCTATTTTCAGGAAAAGACATATATTTAATAAGTGAAGGAGAATAAATGCAAACTATTAACCTATAAACCACATACCCTCATTGATTGCTTATTTCATGTGACTTTGGGGAGTGGAGAGTATTATTTTACCCCTCATGTGCAGAGTCTCTGCTGGCTTAGGACTGCTGGCTCCTTTGCTGACACATCACTCACTCCTCCTTGCTGAGTGCAGGTTAGAGAGAAAGAATAGAGAAAGCCAGCCGAGCCCTTTTCCTTCTATTTTTAGGAGTAGCTTCCTCCACTTTTGTCCTTTTCTCTCCGACACTCAGGTGAACTCCCAGGGATGCGTAAAGCCTGCAGTCCTGCCTGTCACTTGGTGTGTGAGTCTGTCTACTTCAGGGATGGAGTGCTGGGAAATCCTTTGGGTGCAGGTTTAAAGCCATATTCTCTAATCTGCTTTTTTAGCGACAAAGCTGTCATTTAAATCCCCATCTATCCCCTGTGCTTTATTTTTAATTGGTTCTGAACCTAAGATGGGAAGAAAGGAGTATTATATATTGACCTCATAAGAGACGAAAGGTATCACACTGAAATCCCTGGAGCATATGTTTCTGTGAAATGTGGAAAATAAAGCCACCCTGTTGGAAATTCAGATGAAAATATGACTGAATTACATTCAAATGAACGCCGTTGTATTTTTTAAAAATCCATTTAAAATTTCTAAAATGTGAACTAATCGAATATAAAATCCAAAATCATAAATTTATTTTGGCATTCTTCATCCAGGTCAGATATAGAGAAACTATTCAATTCCAATGTATAAATATAAATATAAATCCCATGATTTATTACTTCAAAGATAGTGATTTGGGCTTTAGCCTTTGTTGTGGTTCATTATATAGTTTGTTTAATCATTCAAAAAAAAACATCCTGTGAAAGCCCTTTCCTAAGTTCAGTCTTATTGCCTTTCTTCAATACCAAGTTAATCTAAGAACTGGTGCATGATATTTATGTATGAAAAATTTCAAATAAAAAGGAACATAATTTTGTTAGGGCTTTTAAAAGTTTTTACACTTGAGAAGGACATTTTACAGCATGTTTCACATCTTACAGTACTTAGGGAGCATAATACAACTTTATTAGTATTCCTCATTGAATTAAATTTCTTCTTCAAATTTTTTGTTACCTATTTTTAACATTCTGGCCACAAAGTGAACTTTTCATCTTTATTGTCAAAGAATTGAAAAAGTGGAGGAATAAGATTGCCTTGCCTTTCAATATTTTGTATATTTGGTATTTCTCCTAGTAAAGGAGTATTCTTAAGATGCCAGATTTTCTGGTTCTATTTTCCAAATTACATATGTATTATTGCAAATAAGTTCTGCCACAAAGAAGTCCACAGTGAAAATATTAAAGGGAATTAAAGTGCTGTTTATAACATGTGAGCTAGCTCCATTAATCTGAGGGCAAAGGGATTGAGCTATTATGTTCCCAGATGGCATCAGACAATGAATGAACAGTCCTTTCTAAAGTGTTAAGTTTTTTTTTTTTCCTGAAGGTTAGGCCTAGGAGCAACAAATTGATGCTGGTTAATTGAAGTCCCTGAGAAGCATTTCAACTCAAGTTTAAATCTTTATGCCCTGAGTCATTAGGTCCCTGTTAACTAGAAAAAGATGTTTAAAGTTTTAAAGCCATACCTCCTAAGCCATATTTGGGGGTAAAAACAGGAGTTAAACTAAGTCTGTATATACATTTGTTCTGCAGATTTGTAGGCACAATTGATTTTTCTTAAGTTTTTAGGCGCTCAGATGGGTATTTTGTGAGACAAGAATGAGATGGTGATTGTTACAAATGCCAAATTGTTGAAAAATATTATGTTTCCTGGCCAAAAAATTTGGCGATTATGATCATGCAGTAGGAACTTCCTTTTGTCCATTCCTCTGAATTCTTAGTATTTATTTTCTTGTAGTGATTATTCGACCCTCAGAATGTACTACCTTACCACACTCATTGTATAGCAGAAAGAGCAAAAGCTTTGGAATCAGACATACTTGGGGTATGTCTAGCACTCGTGAGCTATCGGACTTGGACTCTTTTCTCGTAACTGATGTGAATCTCAATTTTCTTAGCTGTAAAATAGAACAATAAGTACATTACAGAAAAGTTGCAATGATTTAATAAGTTATATAATGTCCCTAGCAAAGTTCCTGGCACGAAGTAGGTGCCCAACACATTTAAATATAACAAAGTCTTGTATTTCCCACTAAGGCATCACGTGCTTGAGGAAAGGAACTATGCTGCTTTTTTAGTGTTGGAATAATTATCTGTGGCTGCAGCTGCATTCCCTTCATGAAGATTCCTTTACTGGCACAGGTAGAGCTCTTGTAAGGGTTTTCAGTGACTGAGCAGACAGGGCACGTCAGACTTCACTGTAGAACTGCCTTGTGTTCTTTGATTTAACTCTTTTGGCTCTAGAGGGAGAGGGGGGATGAGATGATGTCGGAGAGGTTTCCTGTCTTGCGGGCACCCTGGGCAGCCTGGAGACCACAGTTCCAGGAGTCCATTGCCTTCAGGGTTCTGGTTACATTCTGGCAATTAAAGGCTTTCATGAAGATTCAGAATTGGAAAGGGGAGAAACCGTTCTCCAGATGCATCAGGTCAGGCACATGGCATATGCAGATGGCCGAGATGGGTTTTGCCTGCAGTTTGGGGGCATCTTCCTCAAAATCTCTCCTTTGATTATGCAGGCAGATGAGATTACTGATGGCAGCTTCCTTCTAACCCCGAAACTCTGGATTTCCTGGGAGAGCTCACAATGTCTAGAGTAGCTTTTGTTCTTCTGATCAAACTTTAATAGATACTTAATACTAGCTTCTTTCAGTTTAACAGCTGACATAGGAAACTTGTTATCCATTTTTATGAGCCAACAAACTAAACCTAAGCCTGGTGTGTATACTCAAATTCATTTAAAGAAAAGGAAAGCTAACAATTTATTACCTTCAATTTTGAACAGATTATTTTGGTGATAATATCTTGTTCATGGTAAAACTATGTGAAATTTTGAATAAATTGTTGAAAGTTATCAGTTTCAGGTTAATAAGGCATTTGGTATCCTCTGCCCTCCTATGAATTGATTTTTAGTGAAAAGGAGAAAGGGAAAAGAGTTATTAATTAATTTGAAAAACTTCTTTTGGTAAGCAGAAGGAAAAGAGATGATTCAGGCTGCTTTTTTTTTCTTTTGGATTGGGAAATACTTCAGTGCATTCTTGGATGCTGTGTGTAAATACTTGTATAAAACATGCTAGAATGTTTTCTGGGAATATATACACATAGAATTAAAAAATAAATAAGTGATTTCAATAATTATGTTTCTCAGATCATCCTATACAGTTAGAAATTGGTTAATGTAGGAAAATTCATATGGTCATATGGATTGTACTTCTGAATTGGATTTCCATATCAGATAGCTGTGCTATTTCAGGATGACTTTCTACCAGAGTTGAGGGTAGAGCGATGACTTGGCCAAAATCTCTGATTCTGAAAACTATAATCTTCTGGGGGGAAAACTTTAGTGTAGATGTTAATATGATATTTATAAGAGTGTTTTTAGGACCTATTATTTGGGAATGGTAATGACTGATTTGAGGGTAACAAAAAGGCAAAAAAAGTGATACCCTCTTTCCTAAACATTTCCTAAAATTGTTCACATTATACAGTAATTTTTAGATCAAGATATAAGCAGAGTTTAATGAGATTGTGGGATTAATGGTTTCAAGGTGTGCTGCTGAGCTGGTCTGTATGAGTGGGTCAGGGTCTGTTAATGCATGATACCACTGTCCTCCAGTCCTGACCCAAGTCTCAACAATGGCCATCCGGAGGGGTAAGAGTATGTACCCACGTAAGCCCATGCTCATTTGAGAGTTCATACCTGTTGTGGAGGGCCACTATGATGTCCTTCATAACATATAACTTTAAAGCATTATTTATAAAACTTCATATAACACCTGTACGTTCATTATCTCATATGTTTCTCAGTCACCTTGCAAAAAAAAAGATATTTTCATCTTTATTTTAAAAGATGCAGAATCTCAATATCAAAGCACATCAATGTCTTGATTAAGGTTATCTAGGAAGTTTAAAGGGAGGGTGGAGGGTGGAATCTGGGTGCACTGACCTCTAGGCCAGTGTTTTTTCTACTGCCATCTGAGCAGTAGTAATGGGTTTATTTTAATTTCGGGCACTGGGAATCTTGAGTGAGAGAATGACATAGCTCTAACACATAATATTAATAAAAATGATATCACTAGTAGAAAATAATTGTGGGCACTGTAAAAGATATGAAGCCCCACATTGCAAATTTTCTTTCAAACTTCAGTGTCTTATCTTTTCATTCAGCCAAGGATGTGCTGTTAGTCATCCATTGTTGCCAGAATGAACAACTTCAAAGAAACCATCAGCCGCCTGGCAAGGTTCTCCCCCCAACACTGATCCAATGAATCTATGCCAGGCTATTTGCACCATCTGTTGGGCCTGATTCAGTGGAGGGAGGAAGGGTGGACAGCTGGAGCTCTTAGCTTGGAAATGCCACTTACTGGGGAAATACCAGAGTTCACAGCAAAAGGCATCAAAGCAAAGTCCTCTGCCAGTCCAAAAAGAAGACTGGTTAAATATGGTGGCATTTCTGACGAAGGTCTTCTCTTTCCAGACACTCAGGTCCCTTTTTTGTCCTTCCTAGCCTCCTTCTGAGGGAGGATTTTGTTGTGCCATGTGAAAGAGATGTGAGCAGAGACTTTTCATGTGAGTATAGTAGGAAATTGGGAAGCAGGGCATCTTGAAACTTTTGATTTTGCATTAGAGGAAGAGTTATACATTCATACTTGTGTCCATTTAGCTATTCACCCATTCATTGAATGCTTACTGTACTCCAAGTGCTGATGGATGAAAGAGAATAATAACTGCCATTTATTATGTACCTACCATGTGCAGTGTGCTTTAAATATGATAATTACTGTTGGCAAGAATACAACGGTACGAGAAGCATTTTCTCATTTTTCCATGACAAATAACCAATTCTGTGACTGTAACCAATTTTTAAAATAACCCAGGATTTCAATCCCAGATAAGTCCCTTTCACTTATCTGGTGATTTGGCACAAATTTACTTAGAGAAATCTAAAAAGTAAGAATTGAAAGTTCTCTGCCTCTCGAACTTCACTCTTCAGAAGTCACCACCATTTAATAACACAGTATCTTACAATAAATTGTTTTAATTAAAATGGAATCTTAACAAACATAACGGGTTGGAGGTTACTTTTATTAAAAAATAATGTATTATGGACATCTTTCTAGGTCAGTAGATTATATTTACTTATTCTTTTTTACTGCACACTTAGTATTCCATAGTAAGGTTATATCATAATTTATACTACTGTTTCATTTTGATGGCCATTTAAACTATTTTCAGTATATTTTACAAGATAAAGCTATAATGAAAATCATGTCTTTATGGCATTCATAGTAATTGATTGAAACATAATTAATGACAATACCAAATATTCTAATGCATGAAATTATTCATTCAAATCTTTATTCATTACTGTGAAAGGTTGCCCCCCATTCCTTTCATAGAGTTTTGCCAGTGTCTTAAGTAGAAAAAATTGTGTTGATTTGCATTTACAAGGGACTCTGCCCAATCATGCTGCTCTCATATATGAAAGAGCCTTGTATCTCAAGAATTAAGTTATATGAAAATAAAGCACCCAATTTTGTTAATTCTATTTACCATACATACTTACATTAAAATGAAAGATAGCCATAAGGGAAGAGCAAACAGAAAGACTACACAGTCCTGTTAGCATTCTTGTATTTGCTAATATCATTGAGATGGAAATTGATGAGTTTAATCACACAGGAAAATCAAATCCTAGACTAAAACCTCTTTACAATTCCTTGTAGAAAGAGAATTTCACTGGAAGGATTTATATCCTAAGGAATACAGTAATTTTAATGGAAAACATTCTTTCAGAAGATCAAAATACATACTATTTAGCTTAGAATATTTTTCACTTAGTATAAATATCTAGTCAGGTGGGTCTAAACCACATTCTAATAATCTCATCTGAATCAGCTGTTTGTTTCTTTGTTATTCAATTAATGATAATTTGCTTGTTAAGTATTTATGAAAAGTCCACACAATATCTTTGATATACTTAATAACATAGCTCATAATTTGTAGGCTATTACATTCTGTATGACATCGCTTAGCATAATACCATTGCAAAAACTGTACAAACATATACTTGTCATTTTAAAATCTTTTAAGCCAAATACTCTTATAACAAAACTTTATTTAGTGTAGTGAAAATGTCTATTAAAGTATTTAAGCCACATTAATTCAATCATCTCAAAAGGTATTTAGGTTAGTAAGATTCTGGGTTAAACAAATAGTACCTTCATCTTCGGGATATGCTGAAATAAAAACTACTTTTTTTGATCATAAAAGCCAAAGACAGTTTCAAGTACAAAAAAGTCATCATCCTATTATTAATCTTGTTATCTTCATCTTTTTCATACAAAACTTTTATTTTTTAATCTTACTCTATGAACAATTTGGATTTGGATCCCAGTTTTCCTTTGTTTTATTTATTTATTTATTTATTTATGGCTGCATTGGGTCTTTGTTGCTGCGCGTGGGCTTTCTCTAGTTGCGGCGGGTGGGGGCTACTCTTGGTTGTGGTGCGGTGGCTTCTTTTGTTGTGGAGCATGGGCTCTAGGTGCACGGGCTTCAGTAGTTGTGGCACATGGGCTCAGAAGTTGTGGCTCACGGGCTCTAGAGCACAGGCTTAGTAGTTGTGGTGCATGGGCTTAGTTGCTCCGCTGCACGTGGGATCTTCCCAGACCAGGGCTCGAATCCATGTCCCCTGCATTGGCAGGTGGAGTCTTCTCAGGTGCCACCTGAGAAGTCCTTCCTTTATGTTTATAGAATAATTTGCCTTGCCTATTGGTTTATGGTATTCATAAGCATAATTTTTAATTACTGTAAATATTTCATTGTATGTTTATCCATCAGTAACCTAAGTCATTTCTTTATTGTTGGACATTCATTTTGTCTTAATTTTTCACTCATAAATAATGTTGAAAGGATGAATACTCATGTGTATATCGTTTCACCTATTATGAGTTATTTTATTAGGACATATTGCTTGAAGTTAAATGTCTAGATTAAATGGAATGGACATAAGTAAAATGTTCTGTCTGTTTTATTTTAGCAGTATAATATCAACAAAATTAAAAAAATACAGTGTTAGGGATCAAATTGCCTGAAATATATATGTGTGTATATGTATCAATATGTATATACCTGTGTGTGTATATATATGCGTGTGTGTGTGTATGCAAATAGCCAATGTTGACTATATAGCTTAATACTGAATCTTGAATATATGAAATAATAAGCCTAAATGGGGGTTCAGGATACATAGTTGGATGTCATAGAATCAGTAAATCTTTCCTGCATAAACATTTCACCATAAATAAGTGCTCCAAAGAACAAAGAGATTTCCATGGAGTGGCATATGGCCCAAACCACCAGTGTCCTATTGTTACGAATACTTCTCTATAAGAAGTGATTCTGTTAGATAATTTTGTTCCTGTTCACTAGCCATGTCCAAAATATTTTGCTTTCGTTAAAACAAGGAAGGTGAAACAAAAGAGTTGGAAGGTTTCTAAAAATTATTTTATATTGACAAAATTAGTAAAATTGATATTCAGTTTTCCTCCTCTCAACACTGGATATGTCTTAATTACTCACCACCCCCTAAACCCCAAAATCCAAAAACTCCAAACAAATCAAGCACACCTCTACACCCATCCACACAGGACCTAAAACACCATCTAAGGCTAAACCAAACTTCAAGCTATAATTGGAAAAGAGAAGCTTACAGGGTGGCGAGCTCATTATACTTTTTTCCTTTCCCAGTTGAGTTCGAAATATTTCTTTTCACTTACTAATTCAAGCCAGAGTAGCCACCCATCAGCAGGTGTTCAGCTTGAGCTCTTCTGACTAAGTGTATGATTTCTAAAAATATATTCACAGTAACAAAATTTAATTAAAGCAAAAGCAAATTACAGGGAGAGAGACCTTTAAGATGGTGGAGGAGTAAGATGTGAAGATCACCTTGCTCCCCACAAATACATCAGAAATACATCTACATGTGGAACAGCTCCTACAGAACACCTACTGAACGCTGGCAGAAGACCTCAGACCTCCCAGAAGGCAAGAGACTCCCCATGTACCTGGGTAGGGCAAAAGAAAAAACACAAAGACAAAAGAATAGGGACAGAACCTGCACCTCTGGGAGGGAGCTGTGAAGGAGGAAAAGTTTCCACACACTAGGAAGCCCTTTCACTGGTGGAGATAGGGGGTGGTGGGGGGAGCTTCAGAGCCACAGAGGAGAGTGCAGAAACAGGAGTGTGGGCATGTGAGGGCTGGGAGCTGAGGCTCTGGCTTTGGAGGTCAGACCCCAGGGAGAGGACTGGGGTTGGCTGTGTGAACACAGCCTGAAGGGGGGTGGATAGCGCACCACAGCTAGCTGGGAGAGAGTCCGGGAAAAAGTCTGGACCTGCCTAAGAGGCAAGACACAATTGTTTTGGGATGCACGAGGAGAGGGAATTCAGAGCACCACCTAAATGAGCTCCAGAGGCAGGCGCAAGCCACGGCTATCAGCACAGACACCAGATACAGGCATGAAACGCTAAGGCTGCTGCTGCAGACACCAAGAAGCCTGTGTGCAAGCACAGATCATTATCCACACCTCCCCTCCTGGGACCCTGTGCTGTCCACCACTGCCAGGGTCCTGTGATCCAGGGACAACTTCCCCGGGCGAACACAGAGCATGCCTCAGGCTGTTACAACTTTATGTTGGCCTCTGCTGCTGCAGGCTCGCCCGCATTCTGTACCCCTCCTTCCCCTGGCCTTAGTGAGCCAAAGCCCCCTAACAGCTGCTACTTTAACCCCGTCCTGTCTGGGTGGGGAACAGACACCCTATGGTGACCTACTCACAGAGGCTGGGCCAAATCCAAAGCTGAACCCCAGGAGCTGTGCGAACAAAGAGAAAGGGAAATTTCTCCCAGCAGTCTCAGGAGCAGTGGATTAAATCTTCACAATGAACTTGATGTACCCTACATCTCTGGAATACCTGAATAGGCAACGAATCATCCCAAAGTTGAGGCGGTGGAGTTTGGGAGCAAATGTAGACTTGGGGTTTGCTTTCTGGTTCTAATTTGTTTTGGTTTTATGTTTATCTTAGCATTTAGAGTTTATTATCATTGGTAGATATGTTTATTGATTTGGTTGCTCTCTTCCTTTTTCTTTATATATAGATATATATGTATATTTTTCATTTTTCTCTTTTTGTGTGTATGTGTATGCTGCTTTGTGTGATTTTCTCCGTATAGCTTTGCTTTTACAATTTGTCCTAGGGTTCTGTCTGTCCATTTCTTATTTTTAATTTTTTTTGTATAGTTTTTAGCAAGGATCTCATTCAGATTCAACAGAGAAATTAAAACCTTGACAAATAAGCAAAAGCTAAGAGAATTCAGCACCACCGAACCAGCTTTACAACAAATGCTAAAGGAACTTCTCTAGGCAGGAAGCACAAGAGAAGGAAAAGACCTACAATAACAAACCCCAAACGATTAAGAAAATGATAATAGGAACCTACATATCAATAACTACCTTAAATGTAAATGGATTAAATGCTACAACCAAAAGACATAGACTGGCTGAATGGATTAAAAAACCAGACCCATATATATGCTGTCTACAAGAGACCCACTTCAGACCTAGGGACACATACAGACTGAAAGTGAGGGAATGGAAAAAGATATTCCATGCAAATGGAAGTCAAAAGAAAGCTAGAGTAGCAATTCTCATATCAGACAAAGTAGACTTTAAAATAAAGACTGTTACAAGACGCAAAGAAGGACACTACGTAACGATCAAGGGATCAATCGAAAAAGATATAAAAATTGTAAATATTCATGCCCCCAGCATAGGAGCACCTCAGTACTTAAGGCAAATGCTAACAGCCATAAAAGGGGAAATCGACAGTAACACAGTCATAGTAAGGGACTTTAACACCCCAATGGACAGATCATCCAAAATGAAAATAAGTAAGGAAACACAAGCTTTAAACAATACATTAAACAAGATGGACTTAATTGATATTTATAGGACATTCCATCCAAAAACAACAGAATACACTTTCTTCTCAAGTGCTCATGGAACATTCTCCAGGATAGATCATATCTTGGGTCAAAAATCAAGCCTTGGTAAATTTAAGAAAACTGAAATCATATCAGGTATCTTTTCTGCCCACAACACTATGAGACTAGATATCAATTACAGGATAAAATCTGTAAAAAATACAAACACATGGAGGCTAAATAATACATTACTAAGTAAGCAAGAGATCACAGAAGAAATTAAAGAGGAATCAAAAAATACGCAGAAACAAATGACAATGAAAACATGATGACCCAGAACCTATGGGATGCAGCAAAAGCAGTTCTAAGAGGGAAGTTTATAGGAATACAATCCTACCTCAAGAAACAAGAAACAAGAAAAATCTCAAATAAACAACCTAACCATACATGTAAAGCAATTAGAGAAAGAACAATAAAACTTCAAATTTAGCAGAAGGAAAGATATCATAAAGATCAGATCATAAATAAATGAAAAAGAAATGAAGGAAACAATAGCAGAGATCAATAAAAGTAAAAGCTGGTTCTTTGAGAAGATAAACAAAATTGATAAACCATTAGCCAGACTCATTGAGAAAAGAAGGGAGAAGACTCAAATAAATAGAATTAGAAATAAAAAAGGAGAAGTAACAATTGACACTACAGAAATACAAAGGATCACGAGAGACTACTACATGCAACTATATGCCAGTAAAGTGGACAACCTGGAAAAAATGGACAAATTCTTAGAAAAGCACAACCTTCTGAGACTGAACCAGGAAGAAATAGAAAATATAAAGAGACCAATCATAAGCACTGATGTTGAGACTGTGATTAAAAATCTTCTGACAAACAAAAGCCCAGGACCCGATGGCTTCACAGGCGAATTCTATCAAACATTTAGAGAAGAGCTAGCACCTATCCTTCTCAAACTCTTCTAAAATAAAGCAGAGGGAGGAACACTCCTGAGTTCATTCTGCGAGGCCACCATCACACTAATACCAAAACCAGACAAAGATGTTACAAAGAAAGAAAACTACAGACCAGTAGCACTGATGAATATATATGCAAAAATCCTCAACAAAATAGTAGCAAACAGACTCCAGTGGCACATAAAAAGGATCATACACCAGGATCAAGTTGGGTTTATCCCAGGAATGCAAGGATTCTTCAAGATATGCAAATCCATCACTGTTACAAACCATGTTAACACATTCAAAGAGAAAAACCATATGATCATCTCAGTAGATGTAGGAAAAGCTTTTGACAAAATTCAATACCCATTTATGATAAAAACCTTCCAGAAAGTAGGTGTAGAGGGAAATTACCCCAACATATTACAGGCTATATATGACAAAACCACAGCCAACATCATTCTCAATGGTGAAAACCTGAAACCATTTCCTCTAACATCAGGAACAAGACAAGGTTGTCCACTCTCACCACTACTATTTGACATAATTTTGGAAGTTTTAGCCCCAGCAATCAGAGAAGAAAAAGAAATAAAAAATCCAAATTGGAAAAGAAAGAAAGCTGTCACTCTTTGCAGATGACATGATACTATACATAGAGAATCTCAAAGATGCTACCAGAAAACCACTAGAGGTAATCAATGAACTTTGTAAAGTAATAGGATACAAAATTAATGCACAGAAATCTCTTGCATTCCTATATACTAATGATGAATAATCTGAAAGAGAAATTAAGGAAACACTCCCATTTACCACTGCAACAAAATAAAATACCTAGGAATAAACCTACCTAAGGAGACAAAAGACCTGTATGCAGAAAACTATAAGACACTATTGAAAGAAATTACAGATGATACAAACAAATGGAGAGATATACCATGTTCTTGGATTGGAAGAATCAACATTGTGAAAATGACTGTACTACCCAAAGCAATCTACAGATTCATTGGAATCCCTATCAAACTACCAATGGCATTTTTCACCTAACTAGAACAAAACACTTCACAGTTTGTATGGAAACACAAAAGACCCCGAATAGACAAAGCAATCTTGAGAAAGAAAAATGGAGCTGGAGGAATCAGGCTCCTGGACTTAAGTCTATACTACAAAGCTACAGTAATGAAGACAGTATGGTACTGGCACAAAGACAGAAATACAGTTCAATGGAACAGGATAGAAAGCCCAGAGATAAACCCACACAAATACCTCACCTTATTTTTGATAAAGGAGGCAGGAATATACAGTGGAGAAAAAACAGCCTCTTCAATAAGTTGTGCTGGGAAAACTGGACAGCTACATGTAAAAGAATGAAAGTAGAACACTTCCTAACACCATACACAAAAATAAACTCAAAATGGATTAAAGACCTAAATGTAAGGCCAGACACTATAAAACTCTTAGAGGAAAACATAGGCAGAACATTCTTTGACATAAATCACAGCAAAATCCTTTTGACTCACCTTCTAGAGAAATGGAAATAAAAATAAACAAATGAACAAATGGGACCTAATGAAACTTCAAAGGTTTTTTATACAGCAAAGGAAACCATAAACAAGACAAAAAGACAACCCTCAGAATGGGAGAAAATATTTGCAAATTAAGCAACTGACAGAGGATTAATGTCCAAAATTTACAAGCAGCTCATGCAGCTCAGTATCTGAAAAACAAACAACCCAATCCAAAAATGGGCAGAAGATTAAATAGACATTTCTCCAAAGAAGATATACAGATTGCCAACAAACACATGAAAGGATGCTCAACATGACTAATCATTAGAGAAGTGCAAATCAAAACTACTATGAGGTATCACCTCACACCAGTCAGAATGGCCATCATCGAAAAATCTACAAACAAGTGCTGGAGAGGGTGTGGAGAAAAGGGAACCCTCTCGCACTGTTGGTAGGATTGTAAATTGATACAGCCACTATGGGGAACAGTATGGAGGTTTCTTAAAAAAACTAAAAATAGAACTACCATACGACCCAGTAATCCCACTATTGGGCATATACTCTGAGAAAACCATAATTCAAAATGAGTCATGTACCACAATGTTCATTGCAGCTCTATTTACAATAGTGAGGACATGCAAAGAACCTAAGTGTCCATAGAGAGATGAGTGGATAAAGATGTGGCCCATATATATAATGGAGTATTACTCAGCCATAAAAAGAAACAGTTGAGTTATTTGTAGTGAGGTGGATGGACCTAGAGTCTGTCATACAGAGTGAAGTAAGCCAGAAAGAGAAAAACAAATACCATATGCTAATACATATAGATGGAATCTAAAAAAGAAAAAATATTGTTCTGAAGAACCTAGGGGCAAGACAGGAAAAAAGATGCAGACATAGATAATGGACTTGAGGATATGGGGAGGGGGAAGGTTAAGCTGGGGCGAAGTGAGAGAGTGGCATGGACGTATATACAGTACTAAATGTAAAACAGATAGCTAGTGGGAAGCTGCCACATAGCACAGGGAGATCAGCTGGGTGCTTTTTGACCACCTAGAGGGGTGGGATAGGGAGTGTGGGAGGGAGACGCAAGGGGGAGGAGATATGGGGTTATGTATATATCTGATTCACTTTGTTATAAAGCAGAAACCAACACACCACTGTAAAACAGTTATACTCCAATAAAGATGTATAAAACAACAACAAAAAAAGCAAATTACTGGTCCAGTGGAGTTCATTATAATGGGATGTTACTCATATTTGTATTTTATCAAGAATATAAATCAACCTGCTAAAGGTTTCCTTTTCCCTCCCTTTCTGGAAGCCACCTGCCAATTTAATTTATATATTCTGCTCTCATGAGTGGGTACTTAGGGAAGCCAGTCCTGTCTGTGTGTTTCAGCATTACATGACAGATATGAAGTATTTGCCACTCATGTGATAAGATTCACAAATGAGATGAGATACAGTGGTGTAATTTTTGTGTTACTAGGTTGTGATGCACTTCAGGAAGATACTTTCAAAGAGGCCACCCTTTGTCTATAGCATGGAAACCAGAATTTACCTTGCATGAGACATTCAGGATGGATTTATTTTCCAGAGGAAAGATGATAGGCAAAATACTCACTCCCTGGACCCATGAAGAGGACTTTATGAGTTCAATCTGCCTTAAATAATAATAAACAATTATAGCCCTTATTATATACCACATATTTTTCTAAGCTCTTGTATTTGTATTAAGTCAGTGAGTCCTTTCCATAGCTGTATGAGATGTAGATGATTATTTGTTTTTGGATGAAGAAACTAAAGCACAGTTAAATAAGTTACCTGAGGTTACACAGCTACCAAATGGTAGAGCTGAGAATCAAATCCTGGCAATTCCAGTCCAGAATGCATCCTCTTAACCACTGCTCCCATTTGGAGGTTGGAGAGATAGGGTACAGGGAGAGATGGTACTGGAATGTCTAGGCTAGATGCTTCCTCTTTTCCAAATGCAAATTGTACCTAAGAAAGTATAGGGACCAGTGTCTCTGTCATAGGCCAGTAAAACAGACTCATAGGGCTGTGCTTCTCAAAGTTCAGCATATATAGGAATTACCTGAACAGCTTGTTAAAACAGATTTCCAGGCTCCATTTTCAGATATTCTGATTTGAGATTGTGCACAAAATTTATATGTGTAATACATTGTAGTTGATTCTGATTCTGGCTTAAGGGTCACATTTTGAGCAGCACTGGTATGAAGGACACCTGGACCCTGAGGATCCCAGATGAGTAACATCCCCAATGGGATGAGATACAACTCTGGCTAAAAATTCAAAAGTTATGCAGTGAATAAAAAGTCAGAATGTCATTGGCTGACAAGCTTGCCTTTGTTTTTCCAGTAGAGTTTATTTTACACGCTCGATCATTTTAATTTAACAGGGCTTCACAGAAAGTGGGTAATGAGTGAGGAGGTCACAGCCCAATAACCAGGGAGCAGAGACATACCAATGAAGGGATGGAGATTTGACAAAACAGAGTTGAAAAGGAACTTCTAGGTCTTTTCAAGATTTAAGGCAGGCTGAGGACTCCTAAGTCTTGCACTGTTTCTCAGGAAATGTTTAGGTACCAGTCTTTATGGTTTGAGGCGAATATTTGCTAACTGAGGGCTTCAAAATGCTTGTGTGTTAGTCTAGCTACTACATGTTTGTTGAGGAGTGTCTTATGTTAATTATACTTAGTATTTTATGGCCGGAAGTTTCTTTTTTCCTTTCAGCCCTCTCTTTATTGCTTTCAGAAACATTTATAGAACAAACTACTATGTGCTAGACTTTGCAGTACAGATAGGTAGTGGGGATCATGGTGTCTGTTGTCAAGCAAGGGGAAACAGACACTAAACACACAATGAAGCATGTACTCCATGAATTAATTGCAATAGTGATTAGTCCTGTGAAGGAGATGCTGGGGATGGGGCTGGAAGGTTGGCGTGGTACGTCTTTGAAAGATTGGACATCAATTCCTTATGATACTAAATCTACCACAGGGAAATCTCCATAGTAGACAAGGTCAGACTGCCTTTCTCTGTGGTATCTGTCACATGATTACATTGTAAAGAGACAATTTGTCGCTACTTGGGTTTGAGTTATTTCATTCTTGAACAAGAAAGAAAGGCCATATTTCAATGGACTTGTGGATGCTCATTCTAAATACCCCCTCCCCCCCAAAAAAATGCATGTGAATGTCTAAACTCTTTGACGGTTACTGTTTATTACTTTTCTGGTGGCCATATGACCTACATACACATGCTCTGTTCTGTTGTCTGTTTCAGACTGTAAAACTACTACAGGTCAGAGGCCCAGAGCTATGCAATTAATTTTCTCAGAACTGAGAGCTTCATGCACGATTAGGTGCTTAAACACTTTTTCATTCTAGGGATAATGCTCATTGAAGTTTGTGTATGTATTTGATTGATGGCCCAAATGATGTTTGGTTTTACACAGATAACATTAATGACTGTTTAATACAGTGTTAAGATGATTATGCTTATAAGCCAAAGTTTCAAAAATTAGTGAGAAAGCCATACATGGCCTTTTGTTATGTCATAGGGCCATATGCTTATGTAGAGTTAGTTATTTTTGATTAAATTTCTGTGTTTTGCTAGAGGGTAAGGGATAAACGTGGAGTATGGCAAGATGTCACAATAGGTTTGTTAAATAGACATTAATGCTAAACTTTACTAAGTATCACAAAGTTAAAGTCATGTTCTAATGTGGCATGGTTATCTGTATAGACTTTGAATCTTTTCTCTATGTAACTGATGAGAAAGTTGCAATCATTTTTTATGACCCCAGTCCTCTGATAAATACTATATATTGATATATATTAATATGTAATGTTAAAAACTATATGTTAATTAGTAATATATTATATATTGAAATCAGTATGAAAGTGCAAACTTCGTTCTCTAGGAAAATAAGCAAAAATCCTCCTTCGAGCAAGAATTAGATAAATAGAAACATTTTGAAGACATTAAAGGTGTTCTATAAATTTTAACCTTTCTTAAGTACTGCTTTTATATTATATTTTGTGATGCATATTAAAATTCCAAAGAGAATTTTCTGGGACTTGTGAAACAATGTTGAGTCTTGGTGTTCACTTAATGATAATCTGCTAGCATCTTGGCGTAGAGGGCATCAAGCTGCTTTAGCCTATAGAGGCTTGGAAGGGTCTGCATTTCCAGGATTGCTGTCTTTGCAACACGGAACTGTCTTGTCTGGCCATTCAGAGGTGTAAAATTTGATCCATTCAGTGTTCCTCTTTTTCCTTCCAGCACTAAATTTTTCCTTATTTCCTTATTCTGCTTCTTAGCTAACACCCATATCTGGGACAATTTGCTGTCAAACTTGGAAAGCACTATAGCTACTTAGAGTAGTGCCTAAAATACACATTTGTTTAGCTTTTCCTCAAGGGTGAATCCAGCTCAACTAAACCCAGACATTGTGGATAAACATTTCCCTTTTTTGATGATTCTCTGCTAAAACTATCAATCCAAAATGAGTCTGTCCCATGTTTGCTGCTCATTTACTTGATTTCCTTTTGCATACCTAGAGCATGTTAGCTTGGATTTTTCCAGCTCTGTGATTTCTAGATTTTCTCAGTCTGAGTCCTTTTGCTGACAGTATGCCTTCATAACTCTCAGTTCTCTCATTTGGAAAAAAAAATAACACTTTCTTGTAGGTTGTTGTAAGGATTAAATAAAATTAATGTGTAGAAAAGTGCTTATAATAGTTGGCACAGAGCATGAGTATTCAGGAAATTTTTTATTTAATTAAATAAAATATAGATACGTGATTTGAGAATCATAAAGGGAACATTCAGATGAACACTAAAGTCCCTAACTGATGGAGTAATTAAGAATCAAATTTGTAGAAGTACCCAAATTTTAAGAAGTAGTGAAATATGTAATGTCAAGTAGAAAGTAAAAGCATACAACAACTTGAGGGCTAATATACTAAAGATTTAACATCTAACATCACACTCAATGGTGAAAAGCTGGAAGCTTTTCTTCTAAGATCAGGAAGAAGATAAGGATCCCCACTCTTGCCACTTTTATTCAACATGGTATTGGAAATTGTGGCCAGAACAATTATGCAAGAAAAGTAAATAAAAGGCATCCAAATTGGAGAGGAAGAGGTAAACCATTTATCGCTATAAAATGGTTTTATATATAGAAAACCCTAAAAAGTCCACCAAAAAACTGTTAGGACTAATAAATGAATTCAGTAAAGTTGCAGGATACAAAATGGATATACAAAAATATATTGTGTATATTCAGTTGCATTTCTGTACACAAACTATCAGAAAGAGAAGTTAAGAATACAGTTCCATTTGCAATTGTATCAAAAAGAATAAAATACCTAGGAATAAATTTAACCAAGGAGGTGAAAGACCTGTACACTGAAAATTGTAAGATATTGATGAAAGAAATTGGGGAAGACACAAATAAATAATAAGATATCCTATGTTCATGGATTGGAAAAATTAATACCGTTAAAATGTCCATACTATCCAAAGCAATCTACAGATTCAATGCAATGCCTATCAAAATTCCACTGGCATTTTTCACAGAAACAGAAAAAAATCCTAAAATTTGTATGGAAACACAAAAGACCCTAACTAGCCAAGGCAACCTTGAGAAAGTAGAGCAAAGTTGGAGGCAATACACGCCTTGATTTCTAATCATGTTACAAAGCTATAGTAATCAAAATAGTCTTGTACTGACAGATAAGTAGCTCAATGGAACAGAATAGAAAGAGACCAGAAATAAACCCACTCATATATGGTCCATTAATTTACACCTAAAGAGGCAAGAATATACAATGGGGAAATGACAGTCCCTTCAATAAATGTTGTTGGGAAAACTAGAGAGCAGAATACAACAGAATGAAACTAGACTACTATCTTATACCATATATAAAAATTAACTCAAAATGGGTTAAAGACTTGAAAGAACTGAAACCACAAAACTCCTAGAGGAAAACATGGTCAGTAAGCTCCTTGACATTGATTTTGGTGATGATTATTTGGATCTGACTCCAAAAGTAAAGGCAACAAATGTAAAAATAAATAAGGACTAATAAATAAAACTAAAAAGTTTCTGTGCAGCAAAGGAAACCATCAACAAAATGAAAAGGTAGAAATTTTCAAATCATATATCTGGTAAGAGGTTAATATTCAAAATATATAAAGAACTCATACAAGTCAATATAAAAAAAAAAACAATCTGAAAAATGGGCAGTGGATCTGAATGGAGATTTTTCCAAAGAAGACAGAGATAGTCAGGAGGCACATTAAAAGATCTTCAACATCACTAAACATCAGGGAAATGAAAATCAAAATCATAATGGGATATCACCTCAAACCTGTTAAATGAAAGGCTCTTATCAAAAAGACAAGGAAATAACAAGTGTTGGTGAGGATTGGAGAAACGGGGACCCTTGTGCACTGTTGGTAGGAATGTAAATTGATGCAACCAGTATGAAAAACAGTATAGAGGTTCCTCAAAATATTAAAAATAGGGGCTTCCCTGGTGGTGCAGTGGTTGAGAGTCCACTTGCCGATGCAGGGGACATGGGTTCGTGCCCCGGTCCGGGAGGAGCCCACATGCCACGGAGTGGCTGGGTCCGTGAGCCATGGCCGCTGAGCCTGCGTGTCCGGAGCCTCTGCTCCGCAACGGGAGAGACCACAACAGTGAGGGGCCCGCGGACCGCAAAAAATAAATAAATAAATAAAAAATAAAAAATAGAACTACTGTATGATCCAGCAATTCCATTTCTGGCTATTTATCCTAAGAAAATGAAAACACTAATTCAAAAAGATAATATGCATGCCCATATTCATTGCAGGATTAACGAGAATAGACAAGACATGGAAATAACCTAAGTGTCCATCTATGGATGAATGGATAAAGAAACACAACATATGTATATAATGCAATACTATTCAGCCATAAAAAAGAATGAAATCTTGCCATTTGCAACAACACAGAAGGACTTTGAGAGCATTATGCTAAGTGAAATAAGTCAGGGGAAGACAAATACCATGTGATCTCACTTACATGTGGAATCTAAAAAACAAAACCAAACCAAGGGGACTTCACTGGTGGTCTGATGGTTGACTCCGTGCTTCCACTGCGAGGGCGCTGGTTCCACCTCTGGTCAGGGAACTAGGATCCTGCATGCCTCTAGTGTGGCCCAAAACAAAACCAAGGTAACAGAGAGAACAGATCGTGGTTGCCAGAAGACAGGGGAGTAGGGGGAGGGTGCAGTGGTTGAAGGGGGTCAAAGGGTACAAACTTCCAATTGTGAAATAAATAAGCATAGGGCTGTAATGTACAGCATGGTGACTATAGTTCATAACACTGTATTGCATATTTCAAAGTTGCTAAAAGAGTAGATCTTAAAAGTCCTCATCACAAGATAAACACATTTCTAACTACATATGGGAACAGATGGTAACGAGATTTATTGTGGTGATGATTTCATACTGTATACAAATATTGAGTAATTATGTTGTACACCTGAGACTAATATAATCTTATGTCATTTGTACCTCAATTAAAAAATTTAAATCACGTTTGCATGATTTAACATTCATATAGTCAAACTTGTAAATCAAAAGTTTTCCTAACACATTTCATTTTGAAGGGAAGTTTTCAAATTTTAATTATTTCAGTAAATAATTATTGCATTCTCTTTATGATAAGCTAAGTATTGTAGATAGGGTTAAAATTCTTTTCTTTTCCCTCCCTAGGGTTAAAATAATTTTTGTCTGTTTGATATATGCATCCATCCTTCTATTGTTTGTGTATATTCAGAACAAATGGAAACATGTTACTTTAATTTAAAGTGTCTATAAATGGTATGGTGCATATATTTTGGAACTTAAATTTTTTCCTAGCAAAATGCCTTGATGAGTTTTCCATGTCAGTACATAGAGATAGAGCTTTTAAACTGTTACTTACAATGGATATACTACTGAATTATAATTTCTTTAGTAACCCAGGGAAAAAAGGGAGTCCTGACCTTGGCCTCACATATTATAAACTGAAATGATACATTTATTTAGGAACTAAAACACACTTGACATTTTGGATCTGGTACTCTGAGCTAGAAATAACAATTGTAGCCCTAAACATGTATTTCATGACTAACCCAATTCAGGCCCCAGCAAAATGCCTTTCCAGCTCTTCACCTATGTCCACAAATGAAAAGTGATGTATCTGAAGTATATAGCACCATGGGTAGTTCCTCTACTAAAGTTAGAGGTGGACACCGCTCCAGAATGGGGGAGGATTTTGTCCAAAAAAATCACTGAGATAAGTGAAAATGAATTAATTAACATGTCCAGTTCTTCTCAGCATATGCAATAGATTTTCGCAAAGTAAAATATCATTTCAAACAGTTGAGAATGCATATTTTGTGCTATTACTATTCATCCTGTTCCAATTCTAAGTACCGTAAATTAGCACAGCATTCACAGATGTGCTGCATGGTGCCTGGGAACATTTTACAGGATTAAACAATTCACATTACTATTAAAAATCCAAATGCGTCATGGGTGAAGTAGGATACTAATTTTTTACATTAACAAATATATGGAAGTTAAATTACAGAATTGAAAATCATTTTACTTTTCTAGTAGTATTGAGATTTAAATTTTCATAACACTAAATTTATTGTTGGTTTTACTTAATTTTGATTTAAAAATTAGTTAAGTTACAATTTAAACTTTACTTTTTAACTTAAGTATTTAATTTCAAATATTTTAAAAGTAAAATAACTTTTAAAATAGATATTTATATTTTGATGTTTTTACATTTATCTTAATTTATGATTTTTTAATGAATTTATTATATTTCTGACTATAAATATTTGGGAGGAAAATATACTAAAATTTTTTTACTTTATAAATACAACTGTATTTCATTTTTAATTCTTTCAGAAGAATAAATAAGGTCAAGATAATGGTGGAAACAAAGAAAGTGGAGTTTAGAAAAGAAACAAAACTGAAAAGAAAAGAAAAACCTTCAGAGAGGCAGTGTGATTAATTTGTTAAAACTTGGAAACAATAAAGTAAGCATTTTATGCTGTTAAGCCCAAACTACATAAAATTTGCTAATAGGACAATATGGATTTGTGATTTGTTGAAGGTAATTACTGATAAAATAATGACAGTGATCAAGAAAATTAATCTTACCAAATTCAAACCTACATCTTGAGCGGGTCAGATAAAATCCCTTCAGCTTATATCTGTGCTACTAAATGAAGTTTTAATTGTTGATTACAATCATGAGAATTAAAAAAAGAATTATTCATATTGAATTTACAGATTAAAATTTAAAAAGTGCAACTTTCCCCATGACCTTTTCATTGATTGTACGTCTGTTATAGAAAGTACAATTTTCAGTTTGAGAGGAAAATTGCAAAAATGATTTTGAATATTAACACATGATGAAGAGTAAGTTTATTGGTAAAGGAAAAAAGTGTACAAGTAAGAATCTTGGTCAGAATATTAGTAAATATTCTATGGCATATTTGGCAACATAGAATAAGTTTATTCCCGTGAAATGTGGGCTCAGCTGTCCTAGGAACAAGTCAAAAATCATATCTGATCTTTGTGCCCAAACATTAAATGTCCTCATGAATCACATGACAGATATGGCATTAAATCTCTTGGATGCATGGTGAGAATGTCATCATCCTATTGAATGCTGATAAAAACAATTATATTTAATTGAGATAAGATGTGAATGAAATGCAGTAGAATAATTGTGTGAAACAACAGCATATCTCCAAATAAATGCCAAATGGTCTTCAGTGAAAAATTTATTTTGAACCTGTACTACCCAGTCATTTGACTATGAACTATTGCATATTATTAAAACTGTTAGCAAAAGTGTACCAAACATCTAAGTGTGAATATTTCAACCGTTTAAAGATTAGAAGTTTTTTATTTTAGAAAAAAACTTTTAAGAGAAAGAAACAAACTGATATAAACAAAAGTAACATTTGAATTAAAAATGACAAAAATATATATACCTATAAAGGAGATTTATGAGCAAATAAATCTGAAACTAACTTCTACTGAGACCATTTCTGTTGTCAAGATACAGTCTCAAAAAGGTTGCTCACAAATTGAACAACATGCTTCTATTTTTGATTTTTTAAAAATGGCATCTTAACATTGAAAACCTTGAAGAAAGAATTTAAGAGTTTATGGGCCTAGATATTGATCTAAGTGACGTTAAAAATCATGCTGTGGTAGTCATTTATACAACTAAATTAAAATGTTCTGTCGTATATTCTGCAACAGTGATAAGTTATCATATGTAGTTCATTGCAGTGTTTGGATACCATATATATAATGTGTTATCTGTAATCTACATATAATTTATTAGTTCTATTAATAATTTCAGTTTATGTCTCCTCAGCAGTAAGAAGTGGCTCCAACTAAAAATAAATAAAAACTATGTAAGAACTACACTAGCTTCAGAAGGCTATCTACTTTGATATTAATATCAATAGAACAAAAAATTTTTGAAAATCTGGATTATGGCATAGCCTAGTTATTGACTTAATTGAAAAAATCAAGGAAGATAAGTTTTATGGACTAAATGTGTAATAATTTATGGATTATCACATCTTTGTTTAATTCAAATATTGCTAGCCCATTAAAAGACCTTTTAGACAATGGCAATAATAACTATACCAGTCATGTGTTGATATCATGCTGACTTTCAGTAATATAAAAATGTAGCTCTACACATGCTTTTCAATTTTGAGATTATGATGGTCTATGTCTATCAAGAGGGAAGAGCATATTAAAAGTTACAGCCTTGGTTTAAAACTTTTTCTAAGTTGTAAGATAAAACATTATCAGATTTCATAGATACTGCTAAACTGCTCTGATTTTAGTCTCCTTCCCTCCAGTTCCCCATACCTTTGCCAACACTCGGTCAATCCTGCCTTCTGCATCTCTTCCTTGTTAAACTTTAATATCTTTTAACTGTAGATTAGAATCTACAGAAAGTTGTAAAATTCTAGTCTACTTTTAACTTTATTGAGAATGTTTCCAACATTATACCATACTTTAAGTTTCTGATAGATATTCCCAGTCTATTTTGAGAATTTTTCTTCATTTTTCTTAAATTTGAAGTTGATGATACTTGCTTATATGTTTATCTTTTTATTTGAGGTTCATACTTAGGGGAAGGTGTGAGATGAGTTGACGCAGTTTCTCTTCAACCTTTGCTCACAGAGATTCAGAGGGAGAGAAGCCCAGACAGTGCTGATATTGAATAGGTTGCCTTTTGCACGTTTCCCATTTTTACTGACATATATAAACAAATACATTGAAAGTTTGATGAGGGATGGGATACTTACATAGTTGCACAGTAATACCCCCCTCCCCCAATATTTATTAACTGGTAAAGGGGAAAAAGAGTAACTTTTTAGTGGAGAAGCCTGGTAGACACCGCCTAATAAAATGATCAAAGTTACCAATACCTCTAATAAGGCCAATCAAAATGTGTACAAACTTATAGGATGCAATGGAAAATACAGTGTCACTTCTATGATACTCCTCCTATAAAGATTTGTAACCTGAATCTGACTGTGAGAAAATGTCAGACCAAGCCAAATTGAGGAACTTCTTACAAAATAATTGAACTGTAATGTTGAAAAGTATCAAAGTCATGAAAGTCAGGAAAAGACGGAGGATCTCTTCCAGATTAAAATAGAATGAAAACAAATGCATCTGTGATTCTGAACTAGTTGCTTTGCTATAACAGACATTATTGAGATGAATGCCGACCCTTGACTGAGGTCTGAAGATTAGATGGTAGCAGCATGTCATTGTTACTTTTCTGATTTTGATTGTTTTGTGGTTATGTAGGAGAATGTCCTTATTTTCAAGATAATACTAAAGATATTTAAAACTTTAAGAATTTAAAAATACATGAAAAAATTTACTCAAGTACTTAGGGTAGAACAGGAAATCAGGATGGCAGCTTATTCTCATATGGTTCAGGAAAAATCACAATTCTATTTTCTTGCAACTTTTCTATAATTTTTGATTGTTTCAAAATAAAATATATTTTAATTGTACTCTATTCATATGTATTATAATTAAAGCTAATGTTTATTAAATATTCCTCTAAGGGATTACCACATAGTAAGTTATTCAGTCTTTGTAGCAACCCTGTGAGATTGGTACTATTATCATCCCTACTGTATAAAATAGGAAACCAAAGAAAGCACAGAGGAGTCAGATGACTTCCTCATATTTATATGGCGATAAGTGATGGAATTGTGTTTTGAACGAAGGCATTCTCATGGCTAAACCCTCACTTGTAACTACTAAGCTTCCCTGCCCCCTGGCAATTCAGACTTTGTTTCTATAATCATATCAGTCATCTAAATTTTTTTTCTATAATTTGGGTCTGGGGAAATTCCCCTTGATCCGTACTTTTTATAACAGCTCTGTTTCCATTTATGAATCCCAGCATTTCCTAAGCCAGAGCTTCCCAGTCCATGTACCATGAATGGGTAACACATTCATTGAGGTAGTGATTCCTTAGCCCTGGGTGGAACAGGGCTAGTAGGACCAGGGGCAGCCATACCCTGATGGCCAGGCTCCTGTGGCCCCTGAAAAGTAGTGCAGACAGATCCTTTGCTAGGAACACCATGATCTGGGATAGGGAAGCCTTTTTAGGACAGTATTCCTCTTTCCTTCAGCCTGTTACTTATTAGAGCCAAAGTTGCAAGAATTTTCTTCTGTCATTACCTAGGGAGGATATACCACACTATTAGTCTTGAGATCACACTAGGTTTTTTGGTTGCCCACATCAAACTCTTGACTTGGGATTGACATATTGTTGATTGAAATGTCTCTTTTTATCATTTAGGTGCTGCTAATCCACACCTCTACGATCTATTGTGGTGATATTTTTCCTGTAGATGCAGGGCCTTCTATTTAACCGGTTACATTTATCTTATATTTGACTCAATATTCCAAGCTATTCTGATCTTTTTGAGTTCTGAAAGTGCACCAGTATCTTTGGTATTCTTCCATTTTGTATCACCTGAAAATGTACACATACATTCTTTGCCTTTATCCAATTTATTGCTTCATAAATTGAGTAATCCAGAGCCATAGATGGAGCCTTGAGCATGGCACTAGCTCAGCTACAGGGGTCTAGTTCAGCTGTAAGCCAATGCCCACTTATAGTGAAACAACTAAGGGATAGAATGTAGATGGCCCTGGGTTTCTGGCTTTGGCTAGTGCTTAGTAAGCAATGATTTGTTCTGTATTCACCACTTTGAAGATCTCAAAACACTCTCCCTCCTAGTTCTTCCCTTGACTTTTCTTTAAAACTCTCAGGATAAGGATATTCTTGTTACAAGTTTCTTTCCCCGGAAAATCGGTCAAATCAACTATCCATAACCTTTTAATGGGAGCTATTCTCAGTGATACAAAGTGTTGTATCCACCTAAGGTGTCTCAAAGTGAGTTACTTTGTTCAGCTTACCCTCAACAGTACAGCTGAGTACAGTGTGACCTCTCTCATTGAACAAGCAGAAATCTATGGATTTAACGTCTCATGGTCTGCTTTACTATGAGGCCTGTTTTTCTTGCTCACTTGGGTGTACTGAGTTTACTGTGGATTTTCTCATATTCACTTAAACTTTATCTGGCAACACGTAGGGTTTTGGAAGATGTGGCACAGAATTCCCACATTTAATCCTCAAATTGTCCACTTCTTTTTTTTTTTTAATTTTATTTATTTATTTGGCTGCATTGGGTCTTCGTTGCTGCATGCAGGCTTTCTCTAGTTGCGGTGAGCGGGGTCTACTCTTCGTTGTGGTGCACAGGCTTATTGCGGTGGCTTCTCTTGTTGCAGAGCACGGGCTCTAGGCTCACAGGCTTCAGTAGTTGTGGCACGTGGGCTTAGTAGTTGTGGCTCGCGGGCTCTAGAGCACAGGCTCAGTAGTTGCTGTGCACGGGCTTAGTTGCTCTGTGGTATGTGGGATCTTGCCGGACCAGGGATCGAACCTGTGTCCCCTGCACTGTCAGGTGGACTCTTAGCCACTGGAAGTCCCTCAAATTGCCCACTTCTTTAGGATTGGCCAAGGAGCAGTATTGTTGTAAGTGACCAAGTAGGGTCTAGGCCAGTGGCTGTTAGCTGACATGTTGGAATTGTAAGTGGAGGGGGGAGAAAAGTGTTTAGCTTCAGTTTTCTATGCTTTATTATTATTTATCCTTATTGTCTTTTGTTGCAATGGTAAATGGGATTGTTTCCTTAATTTCTCTTTCTGATCTTTCATTGGTAGTGTATAAGAATGCAAGAGGTTTCTGTGTATTAATTTTCTATCCTGCAACTTTACTAAATTCATTGATTAGCTCTAGTAGATTCCTGGTGGCATCTTTAGGATTTTGTCATGTCATCTGCAAACAGTGACAGTCTTACTTCTTGTTTTTCAATTTGGATTCCTTTTATTTCTTTTTCTTCTCAGATTGTGTGGCTAGGGCTTCCAAAACTATGTTGAATGATAGTGGCGAGAGTGGACATCCTTGTCTTATTCCTGATCTTAGAGGAAATGCTTTCAATTTTTCACCATTGAGAATGATGTTTGCTGTGGGTCTGTAGTATATGGCCTTTATTATGTTGAGGCAGGCTCCCTCTATGTCCACCTTCTGGAGAGTTTTTATCATAAATGTGTGTTGAATTTTGTCAAAAGCTCTTTCTGCATCTATTGAGATGATCATATGTTTTTGTTCTTGTTTTTGTTTTTTTTGTGGTACGCGGGCCTCTCACTGCTGTGGCCTCTCCCGTTGCAGAGCACAGGCTCCGGACGCACAGGCTCAGCGGCCATGGCTCACGGGCCCAGCCGCTCCGCGGCATGTGGGATCCTCCCGGACCGGGGCACGAACCCATGTCCCTTGCATCGGCAGGCGGACTCTCAACCACTGCACCACCAGGGAAGCCCGATCATATGGTTTTTATTCTTCAATTTGTTAATATGGTGTATCACATTGATGGATTTGTGTATATTGAAGAATCCTTCAATATATACAAATTGAAGTGGGATAAATCACAGTTGATCATGGTGTGTGATCCTTTTAATGTGCTGTTGGATTCTGTTTGCTAATATTTTGTTGAGGTTTTTTGCGTCTATGTTCATCAGTGATATTGGTCTGTAACTTTCTTTTTTTGTGATATCTTTGTCTGATTTTGGTATCAGGGTGATGGGGGCCTCATAGAATGAGCTTGAGAATATTCCTCCCTCTACAGTTTTTTGGAAGAGCTTGAGAAGGATAGGTGTTAGCTCTTCTCTAAATGCTTGATAGAATTCGCCTGTGAAGCCATCTGGTCCTGGACTTTTGTTTTTTGAAAGATTAATGTTATTAATATAATGATTCTCATTCTCCCCCTGTAAATGTTTTATATGTTAGGCTGTTGCATAATACTGTCTCAGACCTTGGCCTTTTCAAAGCAGAGGTAGAGTCAGTAAGGAGATTGTTATAGGAAAGAGAAGCCAGTCATCAAGTTTATTTTCACTCGACCAGGATATAAATACAGATCTCTGCAGTTGAAAGAATTGTTTCTATTGAGTTATCTGGCCCCTTTTATTATGGCAATTAATAAATCTCAAAATAATTTCATTCTCAAGCTTAGTTTAGATACCTATCTCCAGTGGGTACCTTATGGAACACTCACTTTCTGGAGCCTGGAAGGGGTACTGGCAGACACAGAATAGAGTTCTGACTTTTTCAGTAGCCCTGTTGCCTATACATTTTATCTTCTCCACTTAAAATCATACAGTGTGATATCATAGGCCCCAAACTCATCTTGAAGAACATCAGGTTTGCTTTTTTAAAGGCTTAATTAGTAGACACGCTGACAGATTTTATTTTTTTAGTATTGGTGGTCAATAAAATCTTTACTGTGGTTGGAACACATAGTGTTTTTGAACTTTTTGATATCTTTGATCTAAAGAATACTATTTCACATAATAAAATAATTACTCTTTCCTTTTTAAGAAGAATGCTATAATTGTAAGATATTCCGTTTGGTTTGCTTTACAAATAGAAAGCATTTGCAAATAAATTAAAATCTAAACTAGTCCAGTATCAGATAATTGGCAAATAGAAGTAACAGTGCAGCAAATGGCTCCTATAGCCAGAAGTTAATACAAAAATGATAAAACAGTATTGCTTCTGTCAGGAAATCCAGTCAACATTTATGTCATACCATTCCTGTGGTCAAGTAATATTATAATTGTCTCTGGGTTAATAGAGAAGGAATTTCATAACAGCTTTGAAAAGTAATATATAATTGCCCAAAACAATTTTAGCAAAAGATTTTCTGTGCCATGATGACATTTAGTACATTTTGAACTGGCCTCATGAGATCAACACAAAGTTTCCTAGAAATGATGTTGTTTCATTCTCTTTGTACTGTCTTTAGGGGCATATGATACCATTCCTGTGTTCAACAGTTGATTGTATTTTTTAAGTGTGAAGAAATAATCTCTTCCTATTCCCACCCTTCAAGTGGGTCAGTGGCAAGGCCCCTTTAAGTAGTCTTTGAAAATATTACTTGAATAGAACATTTGGATACTTCTAGTTTACATTAATATAATATACCAAGACATGAAAACAAATTTAACCACTGAGACAAATCTTATAATGTAGAGAGAGAGAGACAACCTTAAAATGCAGTCAGGTGACACTGAGTACTTCAAAATATACCCCTGTTGGATTTAGCCAGGTTGCCTCTCTACAGTTTGTATTGTAAACTATATTGGGTACGTCTTCAACTTTTGTACAGTACACAGAAAGCAGTGAATTCAAACAGATAGGTTCATACTTGGTATTCTTTGTTTGTTTGACACTTATCAGAAACACTAAAACTCCCCCGTACCTCGTTAACTCAAAAATGACAAAACTGACTCTAATTATCTTTGCTTCTGTGGGCTGGATGATAATAGTAAGTCAATACTGTGCAGTTATTTACACTGCATTGACTTCCAAATTAGAGTGGAAGGGATGAAATATACCATTATCCAAATATAAAAAATGATCTAGTAGCATAATATAACTTTCTTTTAAAAATTATAACCTTTGCATCACCATAAAAATCCACTTCAAAGGTGCCATTATCTTTGAGTCACCAGCCCGGTGCCGTCACAGATGATGAGAACAGAGCCAGTCCAATTGTCATTTTTCCTGCACAGTGAGTTTATGAAACAATGGAACATAGTTCTTTCCGTTGCTCCTGCTGCAGGGCTGTGGTGCTTGGCAGTAAAGCCTGCACGCCGAGAGGGTTGGTAAGTCGATGTACTGCATCCACCAGATGTGACGCTTGTTGTGCTCGACTTTTCAGCCAAATCTGAAAGGTTATTCATAGGAAATTAGATAGTAAATGCAGATAGGATGTTTAATAGTCCCGCTGTCCACATTTTTCCAGTTGTATAAATGGGATGATAACTAAGCTTGGGAGGGATGAGCCCTTACTCATCATCATATAGAAAACTCTGAAAATAAGAGCGGAAGAAATCATTTCTGCCCTCTGAGCATCCCTGAGGAGAGTAAGGCGAGTGCAAATGGATTTGAAAATGGGTCTCGCTGCCCCATGCTAGCAGCGTAATTGCTTTGATAGTACTCTTTCAGAACTGTCAGGCACAAGAATGAAATCTAGGAATTGTGCCCTATCTTCTCAAATTCCTAGTGTATTTTTTAACTGTGTTGCAGTTCAGGGAGAAGTAATCCAAAAGCCTGGTGGTGGCTGCAGGATCGACCTCCATCTTTGTTTTACACTTTGCCAATCCTTTCCTGCTCCAGTCCTGCATTAGTCCCCCATTATACTTAGATTTCTTTTTTGTTTGTTTATTTTATTTATTGTTTTATACAGCAGGTTCTTATTAGTCATCCATTTTGTACACATCAGTGTATACATGTCAATCCCAATCTCCCAGTTCATCACACCACCAGCACCCCTCTCCCCGCTTTCCCCCCTTGGTGTCCATACGTTCGTTCTCTATATCTGTGTCTCTGTTTCTGCCTTGCAAACCGGTTCATCTATACCATTTTTCTAGATTCCACATATATGTGATAATATATGATATTTGTCTTTCTCTTTCTGGCTTCCTTCACCCTGTATGACAGTCTCTAGGTCCATCCACGTCTCTACAAATGGCCCAATTTCGTTCCTTTCTATGGCTGAGTAATATTCCATTGTATATATGTACCACATCTTCTTTATCCATTCGTCTGTCAATGGGCATTTAGGTTGCTTTCATGACCTGGCTATTGTAAATAGTGCTGCATGCATTGGGGTGCATGTGTCTTTCTGAATTATGGTTTTCTCTGGGTATATGCCCAGTAGTGGGATTGCTGGGTCATATGGTAATTCTATTTTTAGTTTTCTAAGGAACCTCCGTACTGTTCTCCATAGTGGCTGTATCAGTTTACATTCCCACCAACAGTGCAAGAGGGTTCCCTTTTCTCCACACCCTCTCCAGCATTTGTTGTTTGTAGATTTTCTGATGATGCCCATTCTAACTGGTGTGAGGTGATACCTCATTGTACCTTTGATTTGCATTTCTCTAAAAATTAGTGATGTTGAGCAGCTTTTCATGTGCCTGTTGGCCATCTGTATGTCTTCTTTGGAGAAATGTCTATTTAGGTCTTCTGCCCATTTTTGGATTGGGTTGTTTGTTTTTTTTAATATTGAGCTGCATGTCCTGTTTATATATTTTGGAGATTAATCCTTTGTCCAATTGATTCATTTGCAAATATTTTCTCCCATTCTGAGGGTTGTCTTTTCGTCCTGTTTATCATTTCCTTTGCTTGGCAAAAACTTTTAAGTTTCATCAGGTCCCATTTATTTATTTTTGTTTTTATTTCCATTACTCTAGGAGGTGGGTCAAAAAAGATCTTGCTGTAATTTATGTCAAAAAGTGTTCTTCCTGTGTTTTCCTCCAAGAGTTTTATAGTGTCTGGCCTTACATTTAATCCATTTTGAGTTTATTTTTGTGTATGGTGTTAGGGAGGGTTCTAAGTTCATTCTTTTACATGTAGCTGTCCAGTTTTCCCAGCACCACTTATTGAAGAGACTGTCTTTTTTCCCTTGTATACCTTAGATTTCTGATGGAAGTAGTGGGCAAACATTTTCCAGACTCAACAAGACTATATCATGTAGTCCTTATCCACATTAACTATGTTGGGTTCTTAAAACGATACAGCCTTATTGAGTTCTACTGTCTCTCTTACAGGGTTCAGGGAAGTGTTGAATTATAATTTTAGTGTCAACTTTATTCTAACACAGTTTATGACATTTTACAAACTTCTAAGTTATTATGTTCAACATCCATGGCTCTGTTATCTGAATGCTTGTATTCATGTACTGAATATATCCCATTGGATAGAACATTGTTCCTTTTAAGACCCTCTTCTTGAAATTCCTTTTTCTTTATTTCCTTTTTTATTTTTTTGCCATTCTCATAGCCTATTTATTTCCCTTAACAAATTAAAGGTTTAGAAATGTAACCCAAATCCATTCTGGGGCAAGAGTGGTAGTTTGTTCTGCAGTATTCATTTTCCTTCTATTCTAAGGCAGTAGGAACCCCAATTTTTAGGTAGGTACATAATTGCCCAGAAAAAGGACTCTATTTCCCAGCCTCCTTTACGTCTAGGTGTGAGCATGTGACTTAATGTTTATTAACGAGGTATAAGCAGAAGTGTTCTTTAGTAGTTTCTAGGACATTACTTAAAAAATAGTAAGGTTATGTCCTTTCTTCACTTGATGTCTCTTCATTTACCCTGTTGCCTGGTAAGCAGATGTGAGTAGAATTAGATGTTTGGAACCACATAGATTAGGTCCTAAGGGATGGTTAGCCATCGAACATAAAGCAGCTTGGTTCCCTCCAGATTTGGGGAAACAAAGTACCACCTCAAGACTGTCTACCTCTAGTAGATTCCATGGTGGTGTCTGTATGACTTCTGAGCTCTGTACGGTAGAGGACTGAAATTGAAACTGGAATTGGGATATACCATGTTCTTCTTCTAGATAGAGAGAAAACAGTATTAGAAACAGGGGACCAGGATAGATAGAGATACAGAATGTGAAAACAACTCAGACATTTTCTGGACCTGACTGGATTGTAGAAGGAAGATGTTCTGGTCTTGTTTTAGAAAGTAGTATGAGAAGATGACGAATTTCAAACACTTCATTTTATGGTTTGATCAGTTACGCTACAAAAAGAGTTGTAGCACTTGTGGCATCCTAACATGTATTTTATGCAATAAATAGTTAATCAAAATTTTCATTTGATGGAATGATTCTGTTTATTCTATTTTTCTTGATGACATTCTTCTTGGAAACGACCTCTACCATTCTAATTGCTTTTTAGATTGGCTGTACAACTGTAATCTGATACATTTTTTAATGTACTATTACATTTGCACTTTTTTTTCCCCTGGTATCTCATGTCTTTACTTGAATAATACAAGAAAGAACACCTGAGAGGTAAACTTTTTTGATTCTTTTGATGTCTGAAAATATGTTCATTTTCTCTTTATACTAGATTCATAGTTTGCCTAAATATAGAATATATAATTATATGACCAAAATATTTTTTCCTCAAAATTCTGATACTATTTCACCATCCTATAATGTTCAATAAAGTTGAAAAGAAGGTTGTGCTATTCTCATTTTGAATCCTTTGTAAATCATCTCTCTGTCCCCTTTCCTTTCTCCAGAAGTTTTACTCTCTTCTTATCCTGAATATCCTTACATTTCACGATGAAGTTTCTAGTTGGATCCATTCTTCATTTATTCTACTCAGTACTAGGTAATAGTTTTTAATTCCTTTATTATTTATTTTTTTTCCGAGTTCTTTCATTTATTGAAGTATAGTTGATTTACAGTAATAGTTTCTGATGTAAGGCATAATGATTCAGTATTTTTGCAGTTTGTACTCCATTAAAAGTTATCACAAGGTAATGACTGTAATTCCCCATGTTATACAATATATCCTTGTTGCTTATCTATTTTATATACAGTTGTTTGTATCTCTTAACCCCATACATCTAAAGTGCCCCTCCCATTCCCATCTCCCCACTGGTAACTACTAGTTTGTCTCTTATATCTGTGAGTCCATTTCTGTTTTGCTGTGTGTGTTCATTTGTATTATTTTTCAGATTCTACAAATAAGTGATCTCACACAGTATCTGTCCTTACCTGACTTACTGCACGAAGTATAGTATTCTCTAGGTTGATCCACTTTGCTGCAAATGGCAGAATTTCATTCTTTTTCATGGCTAAGTAATATTCCACTCTGTGTGTCTGTGTGTGTGTGTGTGTGTGTGTGCGCACACACATATATACACACAAACATAGCCCAAGTCTTTATCCATTTGCCTGTTGATAGACACTTGGGTTGCTTACCTACCTTGGCTATTGTAAATAGTGCTGCTGTAGACATTGGGATGCATGTATCCTTTCAGATTGGTGTTTTTGTTTTTTCTGGATATGTACCCGGAGTGGAATTGCACTGGTTTATATTCTCACCAACAATGAACAATGGTTCCCTTTTCTCCACAGCCTTGCCTACATTTGTTATTGGTAGACTTTTTGATGTTAGCCATTCTGACTGGTGTGAGGTGATATCTCACTGTTTTCATCTGCATTTCTTTAATAATTAGTGGTGTTGAGCATATTTTCATGTGCCTGTTAGCCATCTGTGTGTCTTCTTTGGAAAAATGTGTATTCAAGTCTTCTGCCCACTTTTTGATTTTTTTTATTTAGCTTTATGAGCTGTTTGTATATTTTGGATATTAACCACTTATTGATCATAAAATTTGTAAATTATTTCTCCCATTCCATATGTTTTCTTTTTGTTTTGTCTGTGGTTTCCTTTGCAAAAGCTTTTAAGTTTAACTAGATCCCTTTTTTTTTTCATTTTTGCTTTTCTTTCTTTTGCCTAGGACACAGATCCAAAAAAATACTGCTACAATTTGCATCAAAGAGTGTTCTCCCTATGTTCTCTTCGAGGAGTTTCATGAATACCATTCTTACATTTAGGTCTTTAATCCATTTTGAGTTTATTTTTGTAAATGGTGTAAGGAAATGTTCTAATCTCATTCTTTTACATATAGCTGTCCAGTTTTCCCAGCACCACTTGTTGAAGAGACTCTTTCTCCATTGTATATGGTTGCCTCCTTTGTCATAGATTAATTGACTGTAAATGCATAGGTTTATTTCTGGGCTCTCTATTCTGTTTCATTGATGTGTGTCTGTTTTTGTGCCAGGACCATGCTATTTTAATAACTATAGCTTTGTAGTATAGTCTGAAGTCTGGGCAGGGTATACTTCCAGCTTTGTTCTTTTTTCTCAAGATTGCTTTGACAATTTGGGTTCTTCTGTAGTTCCATATTTATGTTCTCACCCTGTGAAAAATGTCCTGGGTATTTTGATAGGGATTACATTAAATTTGTAGATTGCTTTGGGTAGTATGGCCATTTTAACAATATTAATCCTTTCAATCCAAAAGCATGGAATATCTTTCCATTTTTTTGTATCATCTTCAATTTCCTTTATCAACGTTTTATAGTTTTCAGAGTATAGGTCTTTCACCTCATTGATTAAGTTTACTCTTAGGTATTTTATTCTTTTTGATGCAATGCTAAATGGAATTTGTTTTTTTAACTTTCTCTTTCTGATAGTTCATTATTAATGTAAAGAAATGAAATAGATTTCTGTATATTAATCTTGTATCCTGAAACTTTGCTGAGTTCATTTATTAGTTCTAATAGTTTTGCAGTGGAGACTTTAGGGTTTTCTATATAAAGTATCATATCATTTGAAAATAGTGACAGTTTTACTTCTTCCCTTCCAATTTGGATGCCCTTTATTTTTTCATGTCTGATTGCTTTGGCTAGGACTTCCAATACTATGTTAAATAGAAGCAGTGAGACTGGGCACCCTTGTCTTGTTCCTGAATTTAGAAAAAAGGCTTTCAGCTTTTCACCATTAAGGATGATATTAGCTCTGGGTTTGGCATAAATGGCCTTTATTATGTTGAGATATGTTCTCTCTATACACACGTTGATGAGAGTTTTATCATGAGTAGGTGTTGAATTTTGTCAGATGCTTTTTCTGCATGTATTGAGATAATCCTGTGATTTTTATCCTTCTTTTTATTAATGTAGTTTATCACATTGATTGATTTGGGAGATTGGACCATCCTTGTGTCCCTGGAAGAAATCCAAATTGAGCATTGTGTATCTGAGACTTTTTTATATATTGTTGGATTTGGTTTGCTAATATTTGTTGAAGATTTTTGTATCTATAGTCATCAAAGATATTGCCTATAATTTTTTTTTTTTGGTAGTGTCTTTGTCTGGTTTTGGTATCAGGGTGATGATGGCCTCATAGAATGAATTTGGGAGTGTTCCATCAAATTTAATTTTTTGGAATAGTTTGAAAAGTATAGTTCTTCTTTATATGCTTGGTGGAATTCCCCTGTGAAGCCAAACAATCTTGGATTTTGTTTGCTGGGAGTTTTTTAAAAAATTTTTTTAATTAATTAATTAATTTATTTATTTATTTTTGCTGTGTTGGGTCTTCGTTTCTGTGCAAGGGCTTTCTCTAGTTGTGGCAAGCGGGGGCCACTCTTCATCGCGGTGCATGGGCCTCACTCTCCCGGCCTCTCTCGTTGCAGAGCACAGGCTCCAGACACGCAGGCTCAGTAGTTGTGGCTCACGGGCCTAGTTGCTCCGTGGCATGTGGGATCCTCCCAGACCAGGGCTTGAATCCGTGCCCCCTGCATTAGCAGGCAGACTCTCAACCACTGCGCCACCAGGGAATACCCTAAAAAAAATTTTTTTTAACAAATTCAATTTCTCTGCTAGTGATTGGTCTTTTCAAATTGTCTGTTTCTTCTTTATTCAGTTTTGGCAGTTTGTATGTTTCTAGAAATTTGTCTGTTTTGTCTAGGTTGTCCAATTTGTTGTTATATAACTGTTTGTAGTATTCTCTTATGATTTTTTGTATCTCTGTGGTATTAGTTGGTATGGCTCCTCTTTCATTTCTTACTTTGTTTATTTAGGTCCTCTCTATTTACTTCTTAGTGAGCCTGGCTCAAGGTTTGTCAATTTTATTTATCTTTTCAAAAACCAGTTCTGGATTTCATTGATCTTCTCTGTTTTTTTAAATCTCTATATTAGTTATTTCCTGTTCTTTAATATTTCCTTCCTTTTGCTGACTTTAGCTTTCCTTGTTCTTCTTTTTCTAATTCCTTTAGGTGGTAAGTTAGGTTGTTTATTTGAGATTTTTGTTGAGGAAGACTTGTATCACTATAAACTTCCCTCTTACAACAGCTTTTGCTGCATCTCATAGATTTTGGAGCATTGTGTTTCCATCTTCATTTGTCTCAAGGTATTTTCTGATTTCATATTTGATTTCTTTATTGTTCCATTTTATTTTTAGTAGCATACTGTTCAGTATCCGTGTTTGTTGTTTTCCCATTTTTCTTTCTGAAATTGATTTCTAGTTTCATATCATTGTGGTTGGAAAAAATGCTTGATACAATTTCTATCCTCTTAAATTTGTTGAGACTTATTTTGTGGCCCAGCATGTGATCTATCCTGGAGAATGTTTCATGTGCACTTGAAAAGGATGTTTTCTGCTGTTTTTAGGCTGTAACGTCCTGTAAATATCTATTAAGTCCAACTGGTCTGGTGTATCATTTAAGACCACTATTTCCTAATGGTTTTCTGTCTGGATTATCTGTCCACTGATATAAATGGGGTGTTAAAATCCCCAACTCTTATGGTATTCTTGTAAATTTCTCTTTTTATATCTGTTAGCATTTGCTTTATATGTTTAGGTGCTCCTTTATTCGGTGCATATATGTTAATGAGTGTAAAATCCTCTTCTTGTATTGATCCCCTTATCATTATATCATGCCCTTCCTTGCTTTTCTTGTAGCCTTTGTTTTAAAGTCTACTTTGTCTGAAAGGAGTAATGCTACCCCTACTTTCTTGTTGTTTTCATTTGCATGAAGTATTTTTTTCCATCCTTTCACTTTAAGCTTGTGTGTGTGTCTTTAGCTATGAATTGAATCTCTTGTAGGCAGCATTTTTAAGTGTCTGGTTTTTTAAGCCAATCAGTTTCAGTAGTTTTTAATCAAAAACTTCATGTTACTCTTCACCTCTAAGAAAATTCCTTCTTTTTCCCTGATTATTTATACCTCTATTTCTCTCTCTCTCGTTTTTAAAAATAGCACTCCTATTAGATCTCCTGGATTGATCTCATAAAAATGTGTCTCATATTTATTTTCTCTTTTTGCTCAGTGGTCTGAGAAAGTTCTGAAACTTTGTTATCCAGGTCAGTACTATTTTTCTCTATAATCCTATATACTCTTAGGTGTTTAAAGTGGTTTTCTGTTGCTTGATTTATTCTGGTTTCCTCTAGTGTGAGTTTAAAAATTTTCTGTTTATCATGGTCTGTCTCTTTCATGATGCTGTTTTTCTTCATTTATCCTGTGGTTATACACACTTGATTTGTATTTTAGAATAAAGGCATTTATTTGTTATTTCACGTGGGAAGTAGGTTATCAGGTCAACTGCCAGGCTTCTTTTTTGGGTGAGTAAAAATACAGTCAGCTATTAATCTGGAAAACCCCTAAGTGACCAAAAAGACCTTTGTTTCTATATGCTGAGGACCAGTCTAACCCAGTTTTATCTAGGCAGTTAGTTCGGTTTCTTTAAAGATGAGCCCCGTGTTATCAGACCTGGAATTAAATACTCGTTGCCCTTGGTTTGTGTTCTAGGGAGTAGAGAGATAAGGAATTTTTGGTTCCTGATTTCTGCCTGCCTTAAAAGTTGTAAAAAGAATGCCTTAACTCACAAATTTTATTGACTCTGCATCCTACATGCCTCCTAAAATCGTTAACTTCTTTGAATCCTACTGCTATTACCTTAAAATATCTTAAATTATCTACTCTTGTTTTGATTAATTCAACAGCCAGCTAGTGTCATTGACTAGTGTTTCCTCCTGTTCCCAATATTGCAAATGTGATATTTCTAAAACCAAAATTGGATGATTAATTATTCATCCATTCATAAAATATTTATTGTGTTTATAATGTGAAAGCATTATTCTAGGCATTTGTTTATTGCCCTCAAGGAGCTTACTTTCTAGTGATAATGTTGTGTGATGGTCAGATAATAATCAAGTAGATAAGAAAACATTCTATCTTACATGAGATGACTCAATGTTGCATGGACATCAGTTATTTATATATATATTCTTATACAGTTCATGAAATTCTAAACAAAATCTTGAAGGTATTTTCTTACCTTACATTTATTTTCAAAGTTTGTATGTGATTCTACAGCTTCCACCAAAATCAACATAGTGATCAATAGAAAAATAAAGGGTATAAACATACTAAATATTCTTATTTATTATAAGATAAAATCAGTATTTCAGATCAGTGACACAAAGTTAATTTTTTCTCTGTAAAATAAAAGCACAATGTAGAACTATGAGAGTTCAGGGAAGAGATTGTAGGATGTACAGAAATGATAAGAGAGATGAACCAATGGACTTAAAGTAAGAAGAGAAATAAAAATTTGGAATGTCAGGGAAGTGAAGACCAAATCAGAATAAGCACAAGGAAAAATAGATAACATTGAAAACATAGTAAGAGGAATGAGAAACAAACAAAAGAAAATAAAAATGAGTTAAAAGGGGCTACAGACAAAATGATAGGATTGGAATAGAGGCAAACAAGATTCAGTAGATGTGTAAGTGGAAACCCAAAGGGGAGACAAATAATGGAATAGACAACTATTTAAGCAATTACAGAACAAACCAACCAAACAAACAAACCAAAAAAACCTTTATAGAAATGAAATGAACTTGCATCCACAAAATGAAAATATACACTGCTTTTTTTTTTTTTTGCGGTACACGGGCCTCTCACTCTTGTGGCATCTCACGTTGCGGAGCACAGGCTCCGGACGCGCAGGCTCAGTGGCCATGGCTCACGGGCCCAGCCGCTTCGCGGCATGTGGGATCTTCCCAGACTGGGGCACGAATCCGTGTTTCCTACATCGGCAGGCGGACTCTCAACCACTGCGCCATCAGGGAAGCCCTACACTGCTTTTTTGAAACGATATATCTTTGTAGGTTTTCTAGACTTCAAATTTAAAAACATAGACATGAGTTTTATGCATTTTCCTTTTTGCACTTTCCAAGTTTTACATTGATTTTGTATTATTTTTAAATTTAGAAAAAAATTACTCTGGTAAACCAAGACAAATGAGAAAAACCTTAGTAGCTCTAACATGGATCCGGAGATAAGCTGTGTAAATGTGGTAAAGATTGGTCATAGACTCTGTACCTCTCAGTAGTTGATGCAGAAGAAAAATTATCATTGACAGTTGTTTTTAAAATGAAAAGTATAATCCATTAGGAAAATGACTGGTTTTAGAGAGGATTTTTATACAGTATGAACACTATGTGGTGGAGGTATAGTCTTCAACAATATTTGGATTGCCAGTAAAATGATATAAAGTGAAATATTGCTCTGTAACAGCATTTCTTTGAGCAGCTCTCTGATGGCCTCCCTTAATCCAATGGCAAATAAGAGGACGTAGAGAAAGGATATTTATTTAACTAATAATTTTTCAAAGTATTAACTCTTTCAACCACATTGTTTTAGGTATTTGGTAATAAGTTTGCAGGTTTTTGCTAACAAATATGTCCACTGTATATATTCCTTGTTTTTAATATACATTTACTTTGGCTGCCTTTGCTGAATCATCTGGCATCAATGTGTATAATGCTTGACTGGATCCAGGTAGTAGTCCATTCAGACTATCAGTTAATCTCCAATAATTTCTCTAAAACATGAGGTTAGTAACAATGGACCATTTCAGTTTTTACAGACTTTGATGATGTTTAAAATGTTTTGAATTCTTCTGGGAAAATGGCATATAAATGTAATTCAAGATAACTCTTATTCTTGCCATCATCTAAATTTGATAGCCTTGGTACAGGTCTTAAATATACCCAGTCCTCACATGGGACTCACGCATTTTATTTTGTAAGCATTCTAAGTCTTTGCTGATATCCTTACAGTGGAATTTGATTGTCTAGATATACTTCCTCTGTGTGTTTTACAGCATTTTCACTTATCCTTCCTAACAGACACTTTATACATTGCATGGCAGTGTATTATAGTCTTCTAGGGTTAGCTACGTGCTTTACATACCATTAAATGGTAAGGTTGTATGGGAAGCCCACTGGCATGAACTGTGGAGAGTCAGCAGTTTTGAACTTGGTAAGTCAAGGCTGTGTTTGAGGGCTCTGAGGAGACTAAATATTTTATTCACAGAGTAATTCAGTGTATGTCTGAGGTTTCTTCCAAGAGTATGCCTATCAGGAAAATGCTGAATATATAGTATTAGCAAGAGGGAAGCAATTTTAGCTGCATGTATCTCTGCCAAAGTGAGTTGGCCAGCATCCTGTAAGAAACACGTTAAAAAAGGGAACAATGTAACTCCTCACCTAAAGCTAAAAGCTAAAGACTGTGAATTCCATATCTTTAAGTACACACTTTTTTCCAGATTACAGGGTGAGGAATGTTTAGCCATTCCAGTGATTGGGTAGACTAGCTATCTAAAATAATTTTAAGTGCTTTGCAATAGCTGTGACTTCCAGGGCAAATCGTATTCATTTTGAAGTTTAAAACGTCTCTCTTTGCACCCACTTGAAAACTTTGGTTTGAAAATTTAATTACTGTTATATCTCTTATTAGCTAAACTACTAAAGAATTTGCCTGTACTATCTTAAAGTATATTAACTAAGAAAATAATTATTCTTGTGTTCTCAAGTTCTCGTTACACATTTGGAGACAAGTATTCAATGTCTGTACTTTACAGAGGAGGAAGAAAAAGGGCCTAAAAACTCTTCTAAAATAAATACTAACTCCTACAAGCCTGAGGTTTTATTCATAGGTAGTTAAGTTTTTATCTGTGGGTTGAAACCAGGGCTCAGTCTCCACTTGGTTGCACTTTGGAATCCCTAGGGAGCTTTAAAATATCCTGCTGTCTGGATCCCAGACCCAGAGTTTCTGAATTAATTGTTCTGAGGTATGTCCTTGCCATTCAGTGAATGCTTAGAAGAGGAAGCTAAGATTCAGATTCTAGGTGACCCCTTCAACTCTCATAATGCCACTCCTACTGTTTGTCATGACATACACAACCCCGTGTTGTGCAGGGTCAAGAGAGAAGGGAAACCAAGAAAAATGTCTTTAACAGTTAAAGTGGGAAAGAGATTTGTCACTCATATGAGCTTTTCCCAAAATAGCTTATTTAAACTGTTACAGAATCATAGCCTTATACCCGTGACTCAGTAGGAAACATGATATCAGTAAAATCTCTGAGGATTCTGTATACCAACAAAATTTGATTGACAATATACAAATCAATGTAATATTGGGAGGTAATCCTTTATGGATCTCTTGTGGGTCTGCATGTCTTGAAAGCAGAGGCACTGCCTGTCATTTTTCAAGACTATGTTCTCCAGGATTTTTTATAGTGAACAGCCTTGGAAGATAGAGTATCTCCCTCTGGAGCAAAGGGTAGGCATACTTACCATCCATTGTAGAAGAAACAGGTTCCCCAAGCTCAAGATTTCTCTCCTGTAATACAACACACAATATAATACAATGTACAGTATAATACAATATAATATAACACGCAATCCACTCTGTATTCAGGCGTTTCTCGGGGCCTTTATGCATCATCCCTTTAGGACTTGGGACAAAAGGAAGTGGTACAGATATGCTAATGCTTATGTTTCTTGCTGTGCCATGAGTAATAAAAGTCCTTTGTCTCTGGCCCAGGAGTCTTATGTCTTCTTTAAGCAGCCATGAATGGTAGCTGTCTAGCTTATTCATTTCCTAGTAGGTAAAATCTCAAACCCTTCACAGTTCTTGCAGGTAACACTGGTGAAATATTTTTACTGACTTAAAAGATTGAGTCAGTGATTACATCCAGTCATGGTGTCCTTAATGTATCAAGGCTATATAAAATGTTATAACCATGTAAAAAATCAGGGAATACTCTACTCCCTGAGCCCTTTTCGAGGCATCTAGAGACAAAGAGCTTCATTTAACTAGGACATGACCTGGGAACTTGAGCAGAAAGGACTGGTGGTAATCATTCAGCTTATTTAAGTGGAGATCTAAAGATAAAACTAAGGTGAGGGCAAGTATTAAAGCCAGTATGTCAGTGCTATAGTTGTAATGAGTAGAAACATACAAGGAAAATTTTTGAGGTAAATAAAAGGATAAAGGGAAATGTATAATGGACTTATTGATTACTACATAGTAGATACTAGTAAAAGGATATTACCTAAAGTTAGTTATCCCTAGCATTAGATGCCTAATTAGGAAAAGAGAGGACCTTAGGCATTATAAAATGTACAAGTACAAAGATAACTACTAGCGCAGTAATACAAACTTTACTAAATGAGAAAGAACAATAAAACGCAGAAGAAAAAAATAGTAAATTAAAAACAGTAAATATAACAAAGTGCACACAGTAAATACAGCATAAAATAGGCCAAACAAATGAATTATATCAACAAATATAAATGGGTTTAACTCACTTATTAAAAGAGAAGGATTTTTAAAAATTTTTATTTTAGTTATGTTGGAGTATATTGGAGTATAGTGTGTTAGTCTCAGGTATACAGCAAAGTAATTTAGTTAGACACATACATGTATCTATTCCTTTTCAGATTCTTTTCCCATGAGTAGAGTTCCCTGTGGTACACAGTAGGTTCTTTTTTTCTTTGTTTTATATATAGCAGTGTGTATATGTTAATCCCATCCTCCTAGTTTATTCCTCCTCCCCCCACCAACATTCCCCTTGGGTAACCATAAGTTTGTTTTCTAAGTCTGTGAGTCTGTTTGTTTTGTAAATAAATTCATTTGTATCATTTTTTAGATTCCACATGTAAGTAATATCATGATATTTGTCTTTCTCTGTCTGACTTACTTCACTTAGTATGATAATCTCTAGGTCCATCCATGTAGCTGCAAATGGCATTATTTGATTCTTTTTTATGGCTGAGTAATATTTCATTGTGTGTGTGTGTGTGTGTGTGTGTGTGTGTGTGTGTGTGTGATATACATATAATACATATATATATTACATATACCACATCTTTTTTATGCATTCATCTGCTGTTGGACATTTAGGTTGTTTCCATATCTTGGCTATTATAAATAGTGCTGTAGTGAACATTGGGGTGCATGTTGGGGTGTATGAATCTTTTCGAAGTATGGTTTTCTCTGGATATGTGCCCAGGAGTGGGATTGCTGGATCATATGGTAGTTCTATTTTTAGTTTTTTAAGAAATCTCTATAGTGACTGCACTAATTTACATTCCCACCAACAGTGTAGGAGCATTCCCTAAAAGAGAAGGATTTTTATATTGACTCATGAAACTCAGTTAAACACTAAAATAAAGTGATACAGGGTGGCTAAAAATTAAGTAATGGGCAAGGGTGTCGCAGGTAAATGCAAACAATAAGGAACAGGGGTTGTTATATTGATATCAGACAAAAGAGAAATCAGGCCGAAAGTAACAAATGAGAAAGAGAAGGAAACTGTATAAAGTAAGGGCTAAAAATCACACTGATGATCCAAGTGTATGGATATCTTTGCACCAAACAGACAGCAAAAACTTCGTAATGCAAAAAAAAAAAAATAGACTAGAATAAAGCAATAGTAAGTAGACTTTAAGATAATAGTCTTGGTTTAACACAGTTGAAGTAGATAAAAATGGGTAAATATATAGAAGGTAAGAACAAGATCACCAGTAAGGTAAATATTATACAGATGTGCATCAAATGTCTTATGAGAACATGGAGGATTTATAAAAATTGACCACAGTAAATTCTGTGTAACAGGAAAATTATAAATAGCGTTTTCATATCATACTCCAATAACTAGAAGTTAATAACAAAACCAGAACACAGTCCTTTAACTTGAAAATTTTAAAGTTCTCTATTAAATGGAAATAAAAGGTGAATTTTCAGAATTTCTAAATGAAAGCAATAAAGAAAACCATATTTTAGAATCTATTGGTTACAGCTTGAAGCAGTGATCAAAGGAATATTATTCTAACTTATTTTGTCAATAAAAATGAAAGAATGACATACATAAGGTATATTCCTAACTCAAACAGCTTGAAAACAAAAGAAATGTAAAGAACAGAATAAGTATAAAGACACACTGAGAAAACAAATATATTAAATAAAATGCTGGCTCTTCAAGAAAAATTCAATAATATGGCAAAGCCCTAACTAATTTAATAAAAATAAGGGGTGGGGTGGGGAGGGAACAGAAATATGCAAAATAAAGTATAAGGGGAAACATCTCTGAAAAAGAGGAAATTTCAAACACTCTTTCAAAATATATTTGAGATTTTATATAAATAGTACAATTTACTAGGAAAATACAATCTCCAAAATTGACTTCAATTGAGATTGCCAGTTTAAACAGACCAAATGTCTATGGAATAAAGAAAGTCATAAACTATCCCACAAAAAGTTTTACACTAAGATGGTTTCATGGGGGAATTCAAGAAAACATCAAAAACTAGATGCAATTCTATTAAATTATTTCAGTAAATTGGAAAAAGAAAACTTTTAAATTATCCTTGAGACAAGTATAACACTGTTCCTAAACTGACAAAAAATGTTCAAAAAATTAATACCAATGCAATAATTCTCAATAAAATACTAACAACATCTAACAACACATTAGAAATAATACACCATGATGAGCGGTGAAGCACTGGATGCTTTCCTCCTAAGACTGAAAACAACACAAGGATTTCCTCTCTCACCACTCCCATTCAACATCGTTCTGAAAGTCATAGTTACTGCAATAAGAGAAAGAAAAGAATACAAGATACACAGATTGGAAACAAGAAATAAAACTCTTTATTTGCAGAGGATAGATGGTTTATGTAGAAAATCCCAAATAATCTATAAAAAAAAAACCTCATGAACTTGAAAGTGCAGCAAGACTAAAGGACCCAAAGTCAATATACAAAATCAATTGCTTCTTTACATACCAGGAATGAAAAATTGGAATTTGAAATTTAAAAGTACCATTTCCAACAGCACCAAAGAACCCCCATTTAGATATAACTCTAATAGGTATACTATCTACACATTAAACATTACAAAACATTGATTAAAAAATCAAAGACGTTTTAAATAAATGGAGAGAGATAATAAGTTCACATTTTGGAAGATTCAGTATTGTTCGGATGTCAATTCTTCCCAACTTGATTTTGGGTATCATACTAAGAAACCACTAACAAATCCAAGGTAATGATTTATCCTCATTTTTGCCTGTGAGTTTTACAATTTTAGATCTTATAGTTAATTCTATAATCCATTTGAGTGATTTTTTTTGTTTCTGGTGTGATGAAGGGGTTTAAGTTCATTCTTTTGTACTATATGGATTCCTGGTTGTCCCAGTGCCATTTGTTAAATAGCCTATTCTTTCTCTATTGAATTGTCTTAGCACCGTTGTCAAAAATCAATCATAAGTGTAAATGTTGTTTTTTTTGGACTCTATTCCATCTGTGTCTGTCTTTAAGTGAGTACCACACTTACTGATTACTATAACCTGTAACTTTGTAGTAAATTTTGAAACTGGGTAGTGTAAGTCCTCCAAATTTGTTCTTTTTTAAAAACAAAAACTTATTTTGCCTATCCTGGGTCTCCTCCAACTCCATATGCATTTTAAGATAAGCTTTCGATTTCTGCAAAAAAGTCAGGTAGAATTTTGATAGAGGAATTAAATTGAATCTGTAGCTCAGTTTGGGGAGTATTGCCATGACAAAATTAAGTCTTCCAATCCGTGAATACTAAATAAATGTCTTTACATTTCTTTGATTTTTTTTCCAATGATATTTTGAACTTTTTATTGTAGAAGTTTTATACTTCCTTGGTTAAATTTATTCCTAAATATTTTAGTCCTTCGTAAATGGAGTTGTTTCTTGATTTTAGATTGTTCATTGCTAGCGTATCAAAATACGACTGATCTTTGTGTATCGATCTTGTGTCCTTCAACCTTGCTAAACTTGTTTATTAGTTCAAATAGGTTTTTGTGGGGGTCCAAGGCTTTGAATGTTCCATCCTGTTATTCCTTCATGTGTGTGTATTTGTGTGTGTGTACGCGTGTGTAGACTCAATCCATTTGATTCAATTTTAGCTTTTTAGGTGTAAGGGTTAGATTGAAAAACTTACTATATCTCACACTGTCCTCTTCTGACTTATGATCTCATTTCTTCAGACAAAAGGAATAACCATCCATGCCTTGCCCATTCTCAAGGGCACTTCTGGCAATATTGCAGGGCCCTGGCAGTGGGTGGTGGTTGCAACCTGTTATAAAGCATTCAGCCTGATGGTGGTTTCCAGATAAAGAATCTTAGTAGAGTTTTCAAGCCAGTCATGACGAGAATGATAATATAATTTATCATCACCCTGGGCCACTTTGGAGACTTAATGTGGGGGGGAGCGTGAAACATGTGCTATTAATTACTATGCAGTACAACAGGCATAAACTTTGAATATCCTTAATAAAAAGGTATGATCATCCTTGTCATAACACATTGTCAACAGATGGGTTTTCAAGTGTAAATTAGACAAAATGAAAAGGGTAAGCCGGGGCAGAAGGTTTGGTACCAGAAGATGCCTATGGGTTCATGGTGGGGAACAAGGATTACAAAGGTCAAATCAGGAAGGATGCTCTACACCGATATATGCTGGCTAAGAGTATGGGTTTAGAGCCAGATTGCCTAGGTTAAAATCCTTCCTCTGCCACCTACTAGCGTGTTAGTTTGAGCAAGTTGCTTAACCTCTTATTGCCTTAGTATACTCAAATACAGAATATGTTTAATAGTAGCCTTACCTCATAGAGTTGTCATGAGGATTCATACATATGAATATATGTAATGATTTAAAATGAAGCTCACCATATAGTGTGTGCTGTGTAAACATTATCCATTAGTATTAGTTAAATACTGTAGTGATTGATTTTGTATCTTGGGTAGGGATATGGGCTGAGCCAACTCCAGGAGCTCACTAGTTAGTTAGTGGGACTTTGACAAAGCCACGTTGCTGACTGTATTATTGCTGAGAGGGACCTGTAGAGCATTTGCTGTGACCAACCTCTTCAGTGCTGCTCTGCACTGAGCCTCTGCCTTCTTTTATTTTTAAAAATATTTTAGAAGCTACTTCCTTTTCAAAATACAGCTTTGGGAGAGAGGGTCTAAGAAAGCTTGAAAGGGACTTGAGTTTAGTAGGATTCAGCATGGGCTTGGTAGTATGAAATTGTCAGCTACCCCGAAGCCAGTTCCATGGAGAGTGATATGTTAATTGATATTCTGAGGTCTAATTTCTAACTATTAAGCTCTGAGAAACACTAAGTATATTTCTCCTCTTTTTCAATAGCATGTTACTGAAACAGAGATTCTTTAGGAGGGCTACGTACAAGTTAACTTTTCTTTCCAGGTAGGATAACTCTTAGGTAATAGTCTGGAAAACTCAAATGCCATATTTTCTTTCTCAGTTTAAGTACTTTCTTCTCTTAGGTAATTATTTGTCTGATTTTAACTTATCTTTTGAAGGTATAGAAAATTGAATATTTACTTATATCTAGAAGCTGTAAATTTAATCAAATTTTCTTCAGAATATTAAGGGCAAAAAACCCCAAAAACCCAAACATACAAAAAAAGAATATTAAGGGTGTTAGACAAAGGAAGAACTACATTGAAAATGTATCTTTAGTTTATACTCAAAGAAAATTCACTTTTTATTATTTTTATCGATTTCTTTAAGGTAACAATTGGAAATTTGGGCTATTTATTACCTTTTTAGACATGATATGGTATAAACCCATTTGTAATCTTTAGCCATTAGATTGGATAGGGATTCAAAATTTAATATGGGGCTTTTGTCATACTCCAGTTGGTGGTGTATCTGACTTTAGAGGACTTGGATATTGATCTAGAAAACAGACTTGAATTCTTTATTAGGGCTCTTTTTTATGATAGGAGGTAACTTTATTTAGTTGATAAGATTTTTGTATTTAGTTCTTTGCTTTTAGATGACTACTGGTATGCATTGCCTTATAATTTAAAAAAGGACCCTTGGGACTTCCCTGGCAGTCCAGTGGTTAAGACTTCGCCTTCCAATGCAGGGGGTGCGGGTTCAATCCCTGGTTGGGGAGTTAAGATCCCCCATGCCTCACTGCCAAAACAAAACAAAACAAAACATAAAACAGAAGCAGTATTTTAACAAATTCAATAAAGACTTTAAAAATGGTCCACATCAAAAAAATATCTTTACAAAAAAAAAAGGCACTCAACTTTTATAGAGTATAAAATTAGGTGGTTGTTCCATTTAAGATGAGTATTTTTTCCTTAAAGAAATTATCATAGGACTCCTTTAAGCCTTGCTTCTACATTCAACGTAAGATTTATTTTATATCATAAAATAGTAGTTTAAAGGGGTATTGCCACTTGCACCTTAGAGCATAGGGTCTTTGTCCTTTGTAAGGGCCCTAGTGTGATTTTATTGGTTGTGAAAATTTTCAGTTGAGTAGCCATCCTTGGTCATGAGGAGATGGAAGAATTGAACTTTCTTCCTTGTGTGGTTTGATAAGAGTTTCTCTCAAGTATGCTGAAATCTGGGAAGGGGGAGCCCAAATGAGGCAGCTTTGGTGTCATCTGAGTGGGAAGGGACAAATATCCCAACTCTCTTTCCCCAGGACCTGTGGCCAGGGAGGTGAGCCAGGGCGTGTCCAATGCCCCTGATAGGCCCAGGGATTAGAGGAGCAATGAGTTCCCAGAAATAAAATCCCTTTGAGGAAAGAATATTTATGCTGACAGCTTGGAATCAGCCTAAGAGTTCACTGGGAGGCCTGATTTCAATCGCTGCTTATACATAAAATTTACAGTTTACCTTTGCAAATATTTAGACTACAGTAATTAAAATTTTAAATAAATTCTAAATGACCAGAGTTAGGTTGACCATGTTTAAGATAACTAACACAGTGCCCAAGCATATGTAGTGTACTAAAAATTTTATTTCATTTATATAAATTAATAAAGACAAATTATACAATCAAGAGTGTTGGAAACTATGAAAAGGAAAACTCTGCTATTACAGCCAGTTGTATGAGGTGCTGTGAGCAGAAGTCAAGTGGCAAAGATTCTCTCCTTGACCAGACTTTAGTCAGGCTCCTCTGAGCTCTCTTCCCAACTAAACTGTGCCTTTTGGGCTTCTGTTTTCATCTTTGCATCACCCAGTTTCTAGCAAGAATTCTGCTAAGTCACTTTAGCATGACTCCCCTACACTCAATAACTGATATCTGATCAATTTCCTCATCTCCGACCCTTGTTACGTGATCGCTCTTGCCTGCTTTCAGCAAGAATCCTGTCTAGCTAAATTTTGGTTTAGCTAGAATCCCTCCTCACCCCAGATGTTTCCTCTTAGGAAATTTCTATCCACTGACCCTTGCCCTTCTCCTTGCCTATAAATCCCTACTCATCCATGCTATATTTGGAATCGAGCCCAGTTCTGTACTGAAATCTTTTCCCCCTTACTGTAATAGTTCCTGAATAAAATCTGTTTTTACACCTTTCACTACTGTCCAAGTCTTTCTTTGCTGTAGCTAAGGTTGGGGATAACTCAGTACATAGTTGTCAAACATCATTCATTATGTCCTTAATCCCTGGAATTAAGTATTATTAGTAAACCGATCCGAATCTTGCCCCTGTCACGTTGCACTTACAGGGCTGTATTTGCTTTTGGTGATGATCATGGACCATGCATTAAGTATAAGGGAAGGAGGGGACGTGAAAATGAGAAAGAAGATAATCTAGTTTCTTGAGTAAACACCGTTTGGAAATTGGTAAATAAGTCAATTGTTATTGCTTAAGTCAGCAGATGTCAACGCATAGCAGTTAGGCTGTGTTCTCTGTCCACGTGATTCTGTCCCCTGGGTTTGACTCAGACCAAGGGCCTGGCTCCTCCCAGAGCTGCCTAGGCCTTAGCGGAGAACAAAAAAGCCAAGGGAAGTCAGTAAGAGTCAAAAACTGTCCCAGCTCAGAGCTCTGGGTAAAGAGATGGTTAGGAGCCCTCCTGTTTTCATGCTGCATATAAATCAGGGTCCACATTTTCTCAGCACAAAATAGTGATTGGGAAGCCAGGAGAGCTCAAAATCTGACAGAATATTCCTGCCAAACCATCTTTTCTGGGGCTGTCACTGTAAGCCCTTCCTGCCTGGAGGCGCTCTGGTTGAGTCAGAGGAACAAAGGTTTGGGGGCAAAGAGACCGGTGCCCACCCGCCCCCCATACAAGCTATGCTGCCCATTAAATACCAGACTAGGATGCATATGATGTGCACCTCTGTGCCTCATTTTTCCCATTTGCAGACAGGATGCTGGGTGAGAGGTGCCCAGAATAGCGCCCATTATTACTCATTCAGCAGATAATGGTTGAGCACCTACTACGTGCCACACATAAAGCTAGGCACTGGAATACAGCAGTGGAGCTTACAGCCTGATTGGGAACAAACAAGCAAAAAACAAGTGAGAAAGCAAATAATGTAATTTTGAATTGTTTCAATAGCCAGGAGGTAAAAACTATACCACAGGACATGGATATAGACAGTAACTGTGGTGCCTTAAATCAGATGGCATGATCAGTCTGATCAACCTTTCAACTGAAACCTAACAAATAGCCTTTCGCTCTTCACCTCTTGTCTTCAGCCTGTTAGGGAAAAAGTGACCTTGACCAGGTGTGTCATGAAGTGAAGATGTCAGGTCAGATTAGGTGTGACCTTATCGGGTTATGAAAAGGAATTTGCATTCATATATAAAGTGGAGGAAGAATGGATTGGCATATGGTTAACATCAAACCTGTAATGGGGGACTTCCCTGGCGGTCCAGTGGTTCGGACTTCACCATCCAGTGCAGGGAGTGTGGGTTTGGTCCCTGGTCAGGGAGCTACGATCCCCCGTGCCTCACCACCAAAAAGCCAAAACATAAAACAGAAGCAATATTGTAACAAATTCAATAAAGACTTTAAAACAAAACAAAACAAAAGCAGAAAAAAAACCTGTAATGGTCGTGGTTGCTGTTATTATCATTCCTATTGTTGTTGTTATTCTTCCAATCTGACTTTTATGGGGTGTCACTCATGTCTTAAAGAAATAAAAGGGGAAAACTGTACACTGCAGGTAAAACAAAAACAAAAAGAAAAACACGTGAATGAAATTTCAACAAAGAGCAATAACCCAATTAATGTATTTGGCAACAATTTAGTTTGTCAGCTGTTTTCTTCAATTAAAACATAAACTGACATGTAACAAAATAGTGCCTCCACAGAGATCATTTAAATTTTATTACACAGCTACCAGCCCTTCATCTCCTTCTTTAAGACAAAGGGAACCCTTTAAAAATGTTACTTATATCTACTTAGGGAAATCCCAATAACCAATAAATGGTTATTGAAGTTGAAGTGCAATTATGTTAATCTCTCTTTAGAAAATAAATGTAACTGAACGTTTCTAGGCCTAAAGCGAAAACTACATAAATATTCATTCATAATATTCATAATGTGACAAATACCAAAATCAGGTCCAAAGATTAAGGTACAAACATATAAAACATGCTATGGATGGTTGGGACACGAGAGGAAGTGAGTATATACACATATACAAATAGAGCCTCAAGAGGTTGCCAAGCTGTAATTTTCCATGTCCAGATTTTATTGGCTACAGGTGCATCTGTGTGGCTCTCGATCTTCAGTATAGAGGTAGAAGCAACATTTATGATTCAGAGATTTAAGGGTAGTTCCATTCCTTTGCTCCACTAATTTGAAGTGGAATATGATAGAAATATTTTGATTTCAAGCTCTGACGATTTCTTTGTAGAAATGGTTTGTTTGATGTGATGGTGTGTTGTATGTGAGTGACAAAGTAGGGAAAGGGAGGGGCAGGGTAGTGTACAAGGGAGAGGATCACAACATAAATATAAGTAGCAAGTCTTGTTAGATCCACATGTCCATACATGTCAAACATGTGCATATTCCTTAAGTAACGAGATCTTCCTAGCAACTTTCTGCAGGAGGATTGTAGAACTGATCAACAAATTTGCATAATGAAGAAAAATTCCAGCAAGCAGTTTTGCTTTGTAAAAGCATGTGAGCTGCCCTAACTGATTTCCACATTTCAAACAGTTAATATGAAAAAAAAAAAAAATAGCAGAACATGGAGGACTACCTAGATAAGACAATATATCCAAGGATCTCTACCAGTGTCCACAGGATGAGAAAATTTCCTGAAGACCTCACCTCAGAAAGGCTATTGTTATTTTTCTTTTTAAGATCCATTTCAGGCAGGTACATTACAAAATTCTGGCTTTTATATATTGCTTTATTCTCAAGGACCTGACTTTGAGATCAGGGTCATATAATGGAAGTACAAAACTTGGCATCATTGCTGCTGTGAGAACGTGAAAAAAATATTTACAGTAGCAGTCTATCAGAAAAACTTATTCACACTGGACCCTTAGGTAGTGGGCAGAGACCTTGGGATTTAATTATGACTCTCTTGTTAATCACTAGTGTCTCCTTGGTTTTGTTCCTTTGTTCTTCAGCAACCCTCTTCAAGGGTCGATAATGAGAAGTTACTAACAAAATGCATACTACACCAAAACATGCTTCTGACATGCAGAGCTTTCAAATAAAGGTCACTTTCAACCAAGGTCCCTAACTAGAAAACTGCAGTGATGAAGCTGCTGACAGTGACCTTTCTAAACCCCAAATCTGATTATATTACTTCCCTATTTAAAATCCATAGAGAGCTTCCCATTACTCGTTGAATGACATCCACACTCCTTAACGTAGTCTACAAGGCCTCGCGTGGCCCCTGCTTATTTTCCCAACTCATCTCTTGTCGTCAAGCCTGAAGCTCTTCCTCCCAGGTATACCAGCTGTCTTCCTTCCTTTTGTAGTACACCTTGGCCTCACCCATCTAAGCCACTGCACATTTACTACACAGAATCCTCTTTTCCTGTTTCCATGCCTAGATCACTCCTACCTTTGTCAAGGTTACAGGTGACCTGTCCCTTCCTATAAGATGCTCTCCTTGATCCCTCAGGTGAAATAGACACCTTTCCTATTTGCTTCAAGCTCCGTATTTCCAATGTCCCTGTACCTTTCACACTGCATTTCAGCTGCCTCTTTATTGCCCTGTGACCTGTTAACTCCACAGGAGTGGGGATTCTGTCTCTTAACATTCATTCTGGTATCACTGTGTCTAGCCCAGTGCCTTGCACGAATTAGTGCCCTCTGAAGATTGTTTGAGTGAGCAAATACATAAATGAAGGACTCTATCCTTTTGCAGTTCTACTGTTTATAGTACATACATTTAAAAATGAGAGGTAATTCAATACTTATTTTCTTTATTTCCTTTCTCTCATATTTTTAACTTCTCCCTCCTTATCAGCAACTTGTAGTTTGTCACCCAGAGACATAAGTAAGTCTTCCTAATTTTAATTGTAAAAATTCTCCTCTTGAGTGTGAATCCCCATCAGCCAATAGAAGTGTTCTCTGGGGGCTTTGCTCAATTTCTTGAAATAATATCATTTGCTAGCTCCATTTTGTCAGCAGTCTGACTTTTTCCAGCATGATCTAACAAGCCGTTGATAGAACTTTCTCAATATTTAACAAGCAAGGTTCTCTTTGATCAATCTAAAGGCCTGTTCTCAAGCCTGATCCAACTTCATACCAGGGACATTCTCCTCTGTGTATTCCAGATAGACCAGATGCTGAATTTACTTGAAGGGCCAAATTATGGTAGTACAAAGTCCCACTGGCCTGGTTGTCAGAAAATCAACTTCAAAATGTTCCCAGTTATTTATCCCCAAAGAATTGTTTGTCTAGGGGATGAATTCAGAAAACTAGAATTGATTGCTTTGCCCCTCACCAGGTCTTTCCCTCTTGTTCTGTTTCTCATTTGTCAAAGCGAAGCCTTGATGAAGGCTTTCTACTCTCCCCGTCGGCCCTGAGAAAACTAATGTTCATTCCAAGTGCCAGTTCCAGATGCTACCAAACATCTGGTCCTCAGAGAGCAGAAGTACTGGTCAGTTTCAGCAGGAGTAAACAGCACAGGGAAAAATGGTTTCCTCTGCGATGTTACCCGTGTGTCACCTGGCTCTGTGCCCAGAGCCTCACAAAGTCTCTCTGGGAAACTTCTCTCTGCTTCTGGCCATGACTCAGTATGTCGCCTTGTACAGTCTTTCCCAGAACATGCTTCTTGCCATCCTTCCCAGAAATCCTGCTCTTGTATACATACAAAGCCAAACATATTCCCTATATAAAAATAACCACAATCCATTGAACCCCTACCCACTCTATCTTCTGATCTCCCAGCCAACTGAATTTCCTTCTTTTTCCAAGGGATGTAATGCAACGTTGATAACCACATGCTATGTGAAGTGGCGGTGTGGTTTGTAGCAACAATATCTAGTCCTCTTTCAATCACACAGGGCGTTGAAACATACCTGTTGCACAGTAACAGTAGTGCAGAAGTTTTGTGCAGTCCAACTATATCAGGCATAAAAAAATTCAAGTATATTGTATATATATTTTATATAACAGTTGATCCTCATTGTTCACGGATTCTGTATTTGAGAATTTGCTTACTCACTTGAATTTCTTTACAACCTGGAAATCAATATACTCAAGGTGTTTTCATGGTCATTGCCAGACATGCACAGAGTGAGAAAAACTTTGAGTCGCCCAAGTTGCTCAGTTTCCAGCAGAGGCCAAATAAGGGGATGTCTCCTTATTTCAGCTCTTACACTGTAAGCAAGTGGGGCTTTTTGTGGTCTAATTTAATGGCATGTTTTTCACATTTTTGTTGGTGATTTCACTGTTGAAGAGAGTCCCCAGGCATAGTGATAAAGTACTGTCTAGTGTCCCTAAGCATAGGGAGGCTATGGTGTACCATATGGAGAAAATACGTGTGTTAGATAAGCTTCATTCAGGCCTGAGTTATCATGCTGTTGGCCATGAGGTCAATGTCAGTGAACCAATATATATTAAGTAAGTGTCATTAAATGGAAACATACATAGAACAAAGTTGTGTAATGACTGGTTGATGAAAAGGTTGTGATCAGAGGCTTACAGAAACCCAACCCTGTGTTTCCCCTGGGAGCAGTGGCTTAGTGCTTACTAATTCAGTGTTCAACGTGACTTTATAGGACATAACTACATGAATATTGAGAATCGATTATTTACATATCAAAAAAGTGTTAATTTTTCAAATATGTACTGAGGCTGCCATTTTTCCTTGGTCTATATGCTCAAGAGTTGGTGGTTGGCAGAACTAGAACAAAAAATTTCACAATTTGTATGGAAACACAAAAGTCCCTGAATAGCCAAAGCAATCTTGAGAAAGAAAAATGGAGCTGGAGGAATCAGGCTCCCTGACTTCAGACTATACTGCAAAGCTACAGTCATCAAGACAGTATGGTACTGGCACAAAGACAGAAATACAGTTCAATGGAACAGGATAGAAAGCCCAGAGATAAACCTACCCACATATGGTCACCTTACCTTTGATAAGGGAGGCAAGAATATACAGTGGAGAAAAGACAGCCTCTTCAGTAAGTGGTGCTGAGAAAACTGGACCAGCTACATGTAAAAGAGTGAAATTAGAACACTCCCTAACACCATACACAAAAATAAACTCAATGGATTAAAGGTCTAAATGTAAGGCCAGATACTATAAAACTCTTAAGAGGAAAACGTAGGCAGAACACTCTATGACATAAAGCACAGCAAGATCCTTTTTGACCCACCTCCTACAGAAATGGAAATAAAAATAAACAAATGGGACCTAATGAAACTTAAAAGCTTTTGCACAGCAAAGGAAACCATAAACAAGATGAAAAGACAACCCTCAGAATGGGAGAAAATATTTGCAAATGAAGCAACTGACAAAGGATTAATCTCCAGAATTTACAAGCAGCTCATGCAGCTCAATATCAAAAAAACAAACAATCCAATCCAAAAATGGGCAGAAGACCTAACTAGACATTTCTCCAAAGAAGATGTACAGATTGCCAACAGACACATGAAAGAATGTTCAACATCATTAATCATTAGAGAAATGCAAATCAAAACTACAATGAGATATCATCTCACACTGGTCAGAATGGCCATCATCAAAACATCTACAAACAATAAATGCTGGAGAGGGTGTGGAGAAAAGGGAACCCTCTTGCACTGTTGGTGGGAATGTAAATTGATACAGCCACTATGGAGAATAGTATGGAGGTTCCTTAAAAAACGAAAAATAGAGCTACCATACGACCCAGCAATCCCACTAGTGGGCATATACCCTGAGAAAACCGTAATTCAAAAAGAGTCATGTACCACAATGTTCACTGCAGCTCTATTTACAATAGCCGGGACATGGAAGTAACCGAAGTGTCCATCAACAGATGAATGGATAAAGAAGATGTGGCACATATATACAATGGAATATTGCTTAGCCGTAAAAAGGAATGAAAGTGAGTTATTTGTAGTGAGGTGGATGGACCTAGAGAGTGTCATACAGAGTGAAGTAAGTCAGAAAGAGAAAAACAAGTACCGTATGCTAACACATATATATGGAATCCAAAAAAAAAAAAAATTGGTCATGACAACCTAGGGGCAAGACGGGAATAGAGATACAGACCTACTAGAGAATGTACTTGAGGATACGGGGAGGGGGAAGGGTAAGCTGGGACAAAGCGAGACAGTGGCATGGACATATATACACTACCAAACGTAAAATAGATAGCTAGTGGGAAGCAGCTGCATAGCACAGGGAGATCAGCTCGGTGCTTTGTGACAACCTGGAGGAGTGGGATAGAGAGGGTGGGAGGGAGGGAGATGCAAGAGGGAAGAGGTTGTGGGGACATATGTATAACTGATTCACTTTGTTATAAAGCAGAAACTAACACACCGTTGTAGGACAATTATACTCCAATAAAGATGCTAAAAAAAAAAAAGAGTTGGTGGTTGGCAGTGATGCCCGTGTCAGCCTGTCAGCCTTTAGTGACATACTGAAGCCCATGTGTGTCTGATTAAATGGACTTGTATATCACATTATATCACTTTAGTGAAATGAACGCTCACAGAGCACGGGCAAATAGCTTAACAAATATTCCCACACAGAAGTGAAAGATAGTATGATATTTGTAGTACAAGAAAGAAAAGTGAACAGAAACAATTAAAACAGGCAGAACTTAACAATTCAGCTGTAGTATGAGCTTTTGGTCAACTTCTTATTAGGTGAATGAAAATTTTGTAAGATTTGACACACTTGCTCTTCTCTAATTAAAATTAGTGAGAAATATTTTATACAAATATAAAAAATATATATGTGTGTGTATTTATATGCATTTATTTAAAATCACTACCATATATTGGATGGCTCACCCTAAATTGATATTTTGCCTTTGGTATTTGCAAATGATAGTTGTGTATGTTAATCACCTACAAATTATAAATGATTCATAATTTAAAAGTTTTTACTGATGGGGTAAGAGACCATTGGAGTAATATAGTTGCAATATTGTTGGACTGTAATATCCAGTGTATATACCAGTATATAATATCCAATATATACCAGTATAAATATACTAGTATTGACTATACAATATATTGGAGCATTAGAGTTGGAGAGAAGAGGCCACAAAAATCATGGCTTCTTATAAATGGACACATGATCTACAATTTTACATGTAAGTGTATGTTTGAACATAAACTCTTATAACTGTTCAAGGTCATTAATAAAATTCCAGGGAATTTAGTCCTGGTATTGGTGACAGCCCTTGGAAACTTCATCTTTTTTCTCTTGTACTCATTCCTGATGTGGAATTCAGCACTTAGTTCCAAATGCCAAATTACACTTAACCCATAATTTCTCAGCTCTGTGTGTTTTTCTATAGAGAAAAAGAGAAGGAAAAGGAAAACCCTTTAAAATTCTTTGGATGGGGGTTTGATACTTTTCAAAATATTGGTCGAAACCAATTAATTGGAAGGTAAAACACATAAAATGGTAGGTTATTACAAACTCTGCAGGAAAATGTGAGGGCAAGAGAGTCAACCAACAAACCGCTTGATGTATTTGAGAGTGTTGTGAAATATTTTTATATTCTAACAACTTCAGGAAGCTCGTGGAGAATGTGTACTGTGCAATCATTCCCTTGTGTGTTTCTTCACATTCTACCATGTGAGCTGCTTGCCTCATGTGTAGGTTCAGCTGTCTACCCTTGTGTAAATAGGGCCTCTACAAATCCTCTCCTGCAGGGCAATTTTAACATACTGAGAGATACCAATTTGTCTTATTCTTACTCCCGTGGAGAAAAAAAGTTTATATCTCAATCCCAATCCAAACACACTCAAATTTATTTGCTCACTAAGTCGAAAGACCAGGTATTTCTGTTCTGAGATTCCTTGTACCCTGTGGGGATTAACAGCCTGTTTGGTTTTAGGAGCCATTGAAGAGAGAGCCCTCAGGGAGACATAGGTCCTTAAGGAGAGACTGGCTTTGCCCTGTAAGGGAGAAGGATGGAATTTGCAGCTTGGTGTTGAAGACCACATAGGATGGGGTTAATTTCTCCCAGATGAGAAGGACAGGATTCAGGTTAAAGGGGTTCTGATAACCAGTCCCTTTGGAAGCATTCTGAGAACGGCAGGGCCTAAAAAGGGAGTCAGGCTGGTTACCCCCTGTCAGCTGCCTTCCTAAGACATTTTGTGCTTTTCTGTGGTTCCACTGCCAGCTGGCTTCTAGTTCAGCTACTGGGAGGCAATGGCAGGCAAGAGGACCGGAGGAGGAGAAATCAAAGTATTGTTTCCTGCTTCCTTCCTCTTTGGGTGCTTCCTTCCTCCTTTTGGGTGTCCGAGGCTATGTCTTTCTACCAGACTGGCTGTGTGGCCCCTCCTCCATGGTCCAGCTCTCACTGGGCTCCTATAAAACCGTTTCCTCCTCTTGCACCTTTAGACCTAGTGGTGGTATTGGCTTTCTTCTGCTAGCCTCTGAGAGCTTCAACCTCTTTTGTGGATTCCTTTAATTTGGGCCATACCTCTATAAATATTCTTTTCATTAAACTTTTTAATTGAGCCATTTACCCGGGATTCTGCCTTCTTCTGGAGCCCTGACTGTTATGGGTCCTAGAGAGGTAGGGCGCTAGCAGCTTGGGTATGAGGCATCTTGCCTTGGAAGCCTGGGATGTTGATGATTCTGTTAGCAATTACTGTCTCTTGATTTGAGGTGTAAACTCTGGTTTAATGGGAGAATGTGCCATGCAATGCACAGAGTATCAACTGCCAAACTAAGAAGTACTGACAATAGCCTGACTGGTTACATCTGTCATGATCTTAGAGGAGATTTGGATCATGAGAATAAATGTCAATTATCATATTATACGACTGTAGACAATTGAGGTGAATTTGTAATAATCTAAGATATTCCTTGGAAGCTGTCTTTTTAAACAAAAGACTATAAAACATTCTCAAATTTACATATATATATGTTTATGAGGCAGAGTCAATGGTGCAGATGAAGTCTGAAATAAACATTCATTTATACATTTCAGATTCATGATGATTTAATATAAGTATGCATTATCATAATTATTTTGAATATTTAAAATATATAGGGTAAAATGGTATCAAATTAAGAATATCTTTTTAATAAATCATAGAGTGATGAAATAGAGAAATCTGGAATGTATTTAATAAAAGGATATAGATAAAGTTTCTTTTCTAGCATTTAGTGACCTTGATGTTACTATTTTATAAAGTCTAGGTCAATTATTGTGATGACTTTATGGAATAGTTTCCTTTCTTTGAATCTGATACAAATATATATGGTGCTTTATTTCCTGTGTAGGTAATCTCTATGAATTTCAGATGATGGAATGAGATTTCAGTGTACATTTTGTCGTAAGACTCCCAGTTCACCTAAAAGATCTATTTTCTGATTCCGGGTGTAGTTTCTTTAGCACTGATACAAAATAAAGTCAGTGCATCACAATATAATGTGTATTAAATGGTTTGTTTATTCATCAAAAGTCTGCACATGGGGATTGCTGTTAAAAATCCACATTAGCACTTTGGACTGAATATTGCATTAATAGTTTTAAAACTCCATTTTAAATAGAGGAAATATTGCTAAAATTTGTCACTATCCCTCTTCATAAATGTTTTAAAAACCTCACATATTATCAGTTATATTTTTCATGTTGTGTCTTTATAAATGGTTTTCTTAGGTCAACATGTGACTGTTTCTTATCATATGGACACCATTTGCATGTATCGGTGCTGCCATCCCCTCATACTCAGCATGTCCAAAATTGAGTCCATCCTCTTACTCACTAAATCGCTTTCCCTTCTTTTATGATCATACTGTTCTTCTGTATTTTTTGTCATTACTTCAGTTTCCAGGGCTAAAAATCTTGAAGCTATCTTTGACATCTTTTCCTCCTTCATTGTGCCTATTTGATCAAAGTCAAGACCTACCATTTAAAAAAAAAACAACATTTGAAATATCTCCTGGGTTCTCCTTTCCTTTCTTTGTCCACAGCTATCAACAGAATTCAGGTCTTTAGCTGCTTCATGTGTGGACTCCTAAAGGATTACACATCTCTCTAGCAACCCCGCCCCAAAAAACACACACACTCCAATCCATTATGAATTTTACTCCTAGACCCACCTTAAAACACCAAATTTATAATATTACTCTTATGCTGTTGCTATTGCCAACCACATCTTAATTTTAAGAGACTTATAACATGACCCTAATTTATTTATTCATCACCATTTAAAGCTATTTCCTAACATGTGTTTATATTTCTAGTCCAGGCTACCCTTCAATTCAGTTTCAGTGACTTTCTCATAAGCATTTAATATTGCAGCCACACATCTCTGTGTTCCTGCCATTTCCTGAATGGTCCATGCATTCTTACGCATTCATTTATTTGCATATGCTACTCATTCTGCCTAGAATGCTCTTCCCTGCCTCCAGATGTCAAGTTTGTAGCCCTTAAGAAGTCTTCCACAAACATCTATTCACTCTCCAGAATTTGGTTTTCATTTTTCTGTGCTCTTCTATATACAGTGAGTGTATTCATATAAAGAGTATATCTCTCAGCTCCAGGACTTGCAGACCCTGCAGTCAGAAACCCTTGACCCAGGTCCACCCAGCAGTGGTCAGGCATGAGCCCCAGGACCTGGCTTCATGCACCGGTGGGCAAGTACCAGCCCCAGCATTGCCTGGGACCTGACTCTGCCCACCAGTGGGCAGACACCAGCCCCTGGACCACCACAGTCCCACATCCTGCCTTGTCAGGACCCAGCAAATATACCAGAGGATAGTACCAGCCCCGAGACCCCCCAGGGCCCCAACTCTGCCCACCAGCAGGCCAACAGCAGCTATGGAACACCTTGGGTCCGTCAGTTAGCAGCTCCAGGATCCAGCTCCACCAAGTAGTGGGCCAATACCAACTGCAGGACACCCAGGACCCAGCAGCCAGAGACCCTGGGACCTGGCTCCACCTACCAGTAAGTCAGCACAAGCCCCCGGACTCCCTGATCCCTTGGCCCCATCCACCAGCAGGCCAGTACAACTCTGAGAGAGCATAGACTCCTCAGCCAGCTGCCCCAGGCTCCAGCCTCACTCACCAGAGGGCCAGAACTAGCTTTGGAACACACCATGGAACTGGCAGCCAGATGTTTCAGGAACTTGCCCTATCCACCAGCAAGCCGATACTAGATCAGGGAACTCCAGCCCCACAACCGCTGATCCCAGAACCTGGCTCTGCCCACCAGTGAGCCACCACTAGTCCTGGGACCCCAGCCACCCACGCCCCAGCCAGACAACTTGTAACCTAGCGCTGCCAATCAGCAGCTGGTAGTCTCAGCAGGAGGCAGGGCTGGCAACCAACCAGACCAGGGCCAGACATGCCTACCAGAACAAGACGAGGACTCCCACTCTTGCCACTTTTATTCAGCATAGTATTGTATGTCCTAGCCACAGCAGTCAGAAAACAAACAAAAACAGAAATAAGAGGAATCCAAATTGGAAAAAAAGAAGTGACTGTTTGCAGATGACATTATATTATACATAGAAAATCCTAAAGATGCCACAGAAAAACTACTAGAGCTTATCAATGACTTCAGCAGATTTGCAGGATACAAAATTAATATACAGAAATCTGTTGCATTTCTGTACACTAAGAATGAGCTATCAGAAAGAGGAATTAAGAAAAAAATTCCATTTACCATCACATCAAAAAGAATAAAATACCTGAGAATAAATCTAAGTAGGTAAAAGACTTGTACTCAATAAACTATAAGACACTGATGAAAAGAAATTGAAGATGACCTGAACAAATGGGAAACCATGTTCATAGATGGGAAGAATTAATATTGTTAAACTGACCATACTACCCAAGGCGATCTATAGATTCAGTGCAATCCATATCAAAATACCAATGGCATTTTTCACAGAACAACAACAAATAACTCTAAAATTCTCATGAAAACACAAAGGACCGTGAATAACCAAAACAATCTTGAGAAAGCAGAACAGAGCTGGAAGTATCGTGTTCCCTGCCTTGAGAGTATACTAGCAAATCGGCTGGCAACTTGATCTTTGCCTTCTAAGCCTCCAGAAGTATGAGAAATAAATTTTTCTATATGCCTCCCAGTCTGTGGTATTTTTGTTATAGCAGCCTGAATTAAGACATAGAGAGATTTATTTTAAGGAACTGTCTCACATGATTCTGCAGGTTGGCAGGTCCAAATCTACAGTGTGGGCTGCTGGGCTTGAAAACCAAAGAAAGGTGATGGTATGTTTCCATTCTGGAGACCCAAGAGAGCTGAGGTGCAGATGAAATCTGAAGGCACGCAGATAGGCAAATGAAGTCCAAAGGCAGTCTGCTGGAGAATTCTCTTGCTTGGGGAAGTTGGTCTTTTTTTTTTTTTTTTGCGGTATGTGGGCCTCTCACTGTTGTGGCCTCTCCCATTGCGGAGCACAGGCTCCGGACACGCAGGCTCAGCGGCCATGGCTCACGGGCCCAGCCGCTCCGCGGCATGTGGGATCTTCCCGGACCGGGGCATGAACCAGTGTCCCCTGCATCGGCAGGTGCACTTTCAACCTCTGTGCCACCAGGGAAGCCCCGAAGTTGGTCTTCTTGTTCTAATCAGGGCTTCAGCTGATTCTATAAGGCCCACCTGCATTATGGAGGGCAATCTGCTTACTCAGAGTTCACTGATTTAAATGTTAATCTCATCCAAAAGAAAAAAAAAACCACTTCCAAGTTGACACACAAAATTAACCATCACAACAGTTGATGAGGGATCCCAGTCCTCTATAACATGTGGAGATTTAAACATTGATAAGACAGCTTTGAAGTGCATACCGTGTAAGGTCAGTGTGGTATTCTGAGCTTCTTGGTGAGCAAATGAATCTTGCATACAGTCTTCTGCTGATGCCATACAAATGCCTGAGAATTGGGGGATATTAAAGTTCTGGAGATATATTTATCTTAAAAAAATAAAGAATATGTTGGATTCAGCATGCTTTTATGTAAAAATTCATGGCTTATAGATTAGTACTTGTTTTCTGATTGTTTTCATCTTTTATAGTTACACTGTGAAATGAAGGCAGGAACCATTTATATACTTTAGGTTCCTCCATATCAGCCATTGGTGAATATAGTAGATGTTTATAGTAATATGTAGCAAAATCCTTAAAATATGTTGATGTTATACTTGCATGCAGTTGCTTACAATCTACATGTAGGGACTAGAAAATAAGGGTAATAACCTCTCAGGAGAAATGGAAGGGGCTGAATTTTCTGTTCTGGCATTGAATGGGTAGAGAAATAGTAGGTGAGAAAAGATCCTCAACCCCACCTTGGACTTGGGGCTTCTCACAGCTATTCCCTGGTAAATAGGCAAACAAGAAAAAAACCCAAACACTTGGTTGTCAAGAGGGCAGGAAAGAGAGCCTGAAGGCTCACTAAGAGAAAAGTGTGTGGTGTGTTGGCTGATGGTGGTGAGAACAGGGCAACCAAAGGAGCACTTGTAGAGAAGAGCCCAGGAATGTCTCGTGAGACACCTTAATCTTCCCAGATTCCCAGCGCACCAGATCTTTATGGGCTATATATACCCAGAGCCCGGCCCCCATCTAGGGGAGGAGTTTACTGTGGATCAGCCTTATTCCGGGCATAGAAGCAACAGCAGCAATGATGTGGCAGGGGTCCAATTCTCGGTGGTGCTGTGAGCAGTGAGGGTCCGTCATTACAGTGATGTGGGACCATGTGAGAAGCAGGGAAAGAAGAAGGAGCAATCTTCCAAGGATCTTTACCATTTGCTACCTTTTTGAGCCAGGAGGAGGAATTTAGAGACAGTGATCCATTAGAGAGCTGTTACGCTGTTGATCTACACCCTGTCTCTATTCCTATCCAGGGTGTCCTAGGGAGCTACTTGCAGCAGTCTATTAAGTTATTTATTTATTAATTAAACTTAATTATTTATTAACTAAATTGTTGATGATATTAGGGTTAATTTATTAATTAAATTGTTTATCTTTATGTATTAATTAAATTGTTGACAATGTTAGGGTTACCCAGATGGGCACGTGTATTAGAACTCTTTGTTTCACGCCACAGAAACACAACTCAAACCAAAGTAGCCTCTGTGAGAAATGGGATTTGCTGGATTATTTACCTGAAAATTTCAGGGTTTTTTCTCATTTCAGACATGGCTGAATCCAGGGGCTTAAGAATGTCATGTTTTTCTCTCTCTCTCATTCTCTGGGTGTCTTGCTCTTTGGCTCTGGCTCTATCTTACTCTCCATGTCTTGACACCACATTCCTCTGAACATTGATTTCATTCTGAAGAAAGTTTTTCTAGTTTGCTGGAACAGATGGTTGTTGGCCACTCCAAGTCCTTCCAGCCCACAGTTAGAACAGAGGTAGGCAAGTAAGGGATAGTTGAGGAGATTCCTTTATAGCTCTGGCTGCAGAGCCCCAGAGAGAACCCTGTTTAAAAAGCCTTGTGTCATATACCCAATTTTGGATTTACTTCTTTGGCTGGTCAGTACTGGATCACATGCTCACCTCAAAGAAGATATTCTGGGTGAACAGCAGCTTATGCACGATGGAACAGAGAATATGTGATTTGAGGACATACCATGTATGTTAAATCAGAGTGATACTCTAATAATCACATTCTATACTTACAACACTAATTCCTTAGTAGAGTGAGTTGACTCTGGAGTAGCTTGTGAAATACATTTAAATTTCCCTTCCTTGTCTTTTAAAATTGGACAGTTTTATTTCTAAAGCATGGTTTAAATGTAAATTACATAAGATTTAGAGGGATGAGTTCTCTGAAAATACACAGGGTAAACTTCTGTCTTTTATGGTAGCAGTCCCTATAGCTGCTGTCTTTAGACCGAGTAACGCCAGGAGTTAACCCTGCAGACTGGAGTCTTAGGCCAGGGAGAAGGGTACAAGTGTCCATGTAGATCTTGAAGCTAGTGACTGGCATTTAATCAAGAATGTATATATAGTACTTAAAATGTGCCAGGCTCTATTCTCGGTGTTTGATGTATGTTAATTCATTGAATCCTTACGACAACCCTATGAGATAAGTACTGTTTCCACACCCCCTCCACCCCATTTTATAGATGGGGAAACTAAAGCACTGAGAAGTTAAGAAACTTGCTGAACATCACATTTAGTAAAAGACAGAAGTGAGACTTAAACCCAAGCACTTTATCTTCAGAATCCATGCTTTTAACCACTAGGGTCTTTGATGTGTTGCAGATCAAAGAGAAAGGAAGGTGGAGTGTCCTGTACTATTCCTCACTGCCCCCTATCACCTAGCAAAGTTGTTTTCAAATTCTGGGACTCTGTGAAACTCTTGAGTTTCATTTTCAAATGCAGTTCACTTGTCTCAAAAATGGTTTAAAAATAGGGAGACTTAAAACTGATATAGCAAATTTTAACACTTTGGAAACCAAAGTATTAGCCAGTTTTGGCAGATTACCTTGACATTGCCCAGATATTGAAATGAAATTTCTGCCATTTCTGAGCATATAATTGAACTTCTTGTAAATGTGATAAGAATTATTAAACTTGTCACATTGCATTGGTGTTTAAAAAACAGTTGGTCTGTGTACACTTGAGTATGTTAGTAAATGTCCACAATACCCAATTAAATGCAAGGCAAGGCTCAGGCATTTTTGCATGTTTCATATCCATTGGTCATTTATAACCATTTCCTTTTCATAAAAATCAAGTAAGATTTCCCTGCACACATAAAACTTTGAAGTCAGTGGCTACCGCATCCCACCCTTTGGGGTACCATAAGAGAAATCAATAAAGTTAGAGCATTAAGTGAGCAATGTGGAATTTCCTGATGACTTGGAAAAGGAGAGGGCTTATACCACATACCACACAGAAAATGGCTTGGGATTCCTCTTCAACACTTTGCTTTTCAAAATCTCTTTTGACCCCCACCCTATTATGTATGAGGTCTGGAGGGAGGGAGAGGAGATGAGGTAGCCTACATGGGAGGAGGGTGTCCCAGTACCCTGGGCTTCAGTATTTTTGCCTCCTGAGTTTTCCTTGGGACTTACTAAGGCCTACTCTCCCTAGAAAGCTACATGGGTGGATAAAAAAATAAGACTTTTTCACCTGCATATTTTTCTCTTAATTTGTATTCAGTACTCTTCTCATACTAGAAAAGTATTTGGTCATGATTACACCTTAAACTTTTATTTATGATTCTCTTGCCAAAAATATATACTTTATAACATAAGAAAAGTGTTAAAAAATTAAGAATAATCCTTAAAAATTATGTATTACATTAATTCTATTAATCCTACATGTACATTATAACTATATCAAAAATCATGCAAAGGAACATAAGCTATACTTAAATTTTCTTTTGGGTAAGGAAGGAAGCCCAGGCCCTTTTTGTTTCAACTGTAGAAGACAGACATGCTGATTGCGTGGTCAGCAACACTTCCCTGCATGCCAGGACACCAGAATGTTACTGAACAAACACACACCAAGCCGTGAAAAAAGAGACAGTGAATACCTAGGCTAGGTGGCAACCAGAATATCTAATTTGGGCCTAATGGGTGAGGAGGTCAACTGCATGGTGATGGATGGCAACTAGACTTGTACTGGTGATCACTTTGTAGTGCATCCGGATGTCGAATTATAATGCTGTACACCTGAAACTTACATAATTTAAAGAAAAAAACCTTTAAATAGCCTAAAAAAAGAATATCAGATCCTTAGTTAATGCCAATTACATTTCTTTGTGCCAGCTAATATTCTAATATTTCATTAATATTTCACTACGTTTGCTAGAGAATAAAATACAAAACAAATCTAAACTGCTTATCTCTAAATATTTGGAGCTATTTTATTCAAATATTCATAGCAGTAAGCAGCAAAATAAATAGACAAATAGTTCTCAGATGTACCAATTGAGAAAATTAGTTGGGGTCAGACCAACAGAATACTTCTTACTGTTAGTTTTTGACTACTTCTTCATAATGATCATAGAAACACAAGCCTAGAATTGTTTTTAATAACAGGCTATAGTGAACACTGATAATTCTTTTTATTATAGGTATCCAACTATTCTATGTTTATTTTCAAAATATATTGTAAGCCCTGTAGCTAAAACACCTTTTAGTTATTATCATCATAATAAAACTTATACTTTATAGTAATGATAACTTTTCTTTTGATAAGCTTTAAAAGTTTCTTTGGTTTTCAATCCTTTTTGCTGGTTTCTCTCTATTCCATTTGCCCCTTGATGTTCATCTTTTTCCCTCAAGTGTGCGTGTGTGGTGTGTGTGTGTGCATGCGCACATAGAAATCTAATTTTTAAAGGGGAGTAAATTTGACAATCCCAAAAGGGACATGTTAAAGGTAGTTTGGGGTTCAAGATCCTGGGGTAAAAAGTGTACAGCAAATGTATTTTAAGATGATTCCACAGAAATATCTGGTATTAGAGAATGCTTCTGTGGAATTTTTTTTAGGAAGCCTGTTTTGTCATATTCCAATTGCAGATAAATTCTTCTTCTCTCTGGCATATGATGACAATTAAAGGGGACCTCAGATTGATTATTGGAATAGTAGAAATCAGAGAATAGAGAACTTATCCTATCTCCCAGTGTTCTAGAACTTACATTTTAAACCATTCTGGAAAATTCTATTTCTGGAATTTCTCCATTTTATATTATATGCATAGGTTACTTTTCTCATTTTAATTTATTCAGTATTTTATGTGTCTGCTTCCTCATGCTTTAAATAATTAGTAACCACCATTTCTGTGCCAGGCAATTCTAGGCCCTTTAGGTAGATGAATAAAATACAATCCCAGCCTCCAAGACAATGTAAGTCTGGTGGGAAAGCTCACAGTTTCACTGTGTTTTGAAACATACTGCTGTTTTGAAACAATCACTGCTGATTTGAAAGGACTTTAAAAAATCTTAAGAGGCAGCATTGAAAATGATCACTGCGGTGTACTAGTTATTTCTCATGAAAGAAATTTTGCAGTTAAAACAAATAAAATCACCCCCCAAAACCCTGATTTAGCTCTGTTTGGGTTAAAATCTGGGACATCTGTGTAGGTCAAACCAGTTAGATAATCACTAATTCCTGATCCCTTGCCATTTAAAAATTTATTTATTTATTTATTTATTTCTGGCTGCATCGGATCTTCGTTGCTGTGCGAGGGCTTTCGCTAGTTGTGACGAGCCAGGGCTACTCTTCCTTGCGGCACGTGGGCTTCTCATTGCGGTGGCTTCTCTTGTTGCGGAGCACGGGCTCTAAGCGGGAGGGCTTCAGTAGTTGTGGCTCACGGTCTCTAGAGCACAGGCTCAGTAGTTGTGGCACACAGGCCTGGTTGATCCACGGCATGTGGGATCTTCCCGGACCAGGGCTGGAACCCGTGTCCCCTGCATTGGCAGGTGGATTCTTAACCACTGTGCCACCAGGGAAGTCCCCTGATCCCTTGCCTTTTTGCTCTGTATTATAGCCAAAGACAGTTTGTAGGCTGATCAGAGACCTTTGTTAAAAGTTTGTGCTGAGTTATTTGTGCTGCATTACATTTCACAGTTGGGTCAGAGTGTTCAATAAGTTGATTTTTCTGTCCCTTTTATTTCTCGTTCTAGAGCTCTGCCATAATCGGATACATGCGACTTCCATTCTGTGTAATGGAAGTACCTGTACCTCGAGTGACAGAGGCAGGCTTTTGAAGTTTTCATGAAGCAGTTGTGCTGATTTGCTCTTTGTTCAGCGTGGAGGGTAGGATGCGTCTGGCTCATCTAATTTAGACACTTAGAAGTCAGATCCCATTTCTACTTTTGAAAACCATCTGGGCTGCTTTTTATTCTGCAGACCCAGGAGCCCTCAGTGAAATCAATGGGGTTGGCAGGAAATATCTGTGAAGAGGTGAGGTTAGCTTGTTGTGTGCAAGACATTTTTCTGAGACCTGGACAAGAGAAAAACAGCTTTCTCGGGTGATATTTTTACAGAAATAAAGACATTTTGAGGGCTTTTGTGGAATGGTTAGGATTTATTAGAAGATAGGACATGTTAAATGTGCTATTAAAAACTGATGTAAAAACCAGTATGCATTTAAGTATTTTTCTTTTAGTTTTGATTGACCTCTAGAATTAAAAACATAAATGACTTAAGGCACAATTTCTGTGTTCTTTTCTTCTTATGTAAGAAAGATTGGGGGCAATATGTTATAAGCTTTATCTTTCAAGTTCAGAAAATGGGGACATGTTAGAGGCTCATACTGGTAAATTGCAAGCTTAGAAGCTCTTTGATTAATGCTGTTATTCTAAAATAAGATTTGAGCCTAGTTATGGTGAAAAGAAATAGAGTTTCATGCAGGGTCAATATATTGGGCAAGGTGATACTATGAGTAAAGTTCAAGTGCCCTCAATTGAGCCTCTGTTATTTCTTCTGTGTCATTGTAACCATTTTCCAGTCAATAGTGTATAAATATTTTTAGACACTGCGCAGTTTTAATCTTCATCTTTATTAATTTTATCATGAATATACTCACAAAGTGTTCCTTTTTGAGAACACAGATACACAGATTTTTTTTTCTAAAAACTCCCAGTAAAAAATGTGTGCCCTCCCCACTTTACCCCAACTTTACCTCTGTTGACCAAAGGTAAAGGTCTATCTGTCATTAGTTCACTAAAGAGCAAGGTGATTTTCATTAATCATTTTTTAAAAGTCTCCAACTCAATAAGTGGTTATTTTATCCATGTTATTATTTAATATTTATGGTGCCAAACTGAACCTCAGATATATCTATACGGTTGATATAGAGTGCAAAACTATTAGCTCTCTATCAGTTTGATCACTGTCATAAGATTTAGTGTGAAGTAATGACATCAAGGCCCATTCCAGTCCCTACATCTAATCATCCATTTATAAAAACTAGGAAAAGCTTTTGCACAGTGAAGGAAACCATAAACAAAACGAAAAGACAACCCACAGATTGGGAGAAAAATATTTGCAAATGACGTGACCAACAAGGGATTAGTCTCCAAAATTCACAAACAGCTCATGCAGCTTAATATCATCAAAACAAACAACCCAATCAGAAAATGGGCAGAAGACCTAAACTGACATTTTTCCAAGGAAGACATACGGGTGGCCAAGAGGCACATGAACGATGTTAAACATCACTAATGATTAGAGAAATGCAAATCAAAACTACAATGAGATATCACCTCACACTGGTCAAAGTGGCCATCACCAAAAAATCCACAAATAATAAGTGCTGGAGAGGGTGTGGAGAGAAGGGAACCCTCCTATACACTGTTGGTGGGATTGTACAGACACTATGGAGAACAGTATGGAGGTTCCTTAAAAAACTAAAAATAGAACTACCGTATGACCCTGAAATCCTACTCCTGGGCATATATCTGAAGAAAAACATGGTCCAAAAGGATACATGCACCCCAGTGTTCATTTCAGCACTGTTTACAATAGACAAGACATGGAAGCAACCTAAATGTCCACTGACAGAGGAATGGATAAAGAAGATGTGGTACATATATACAGTGGAATATTACTCAGCCATACAAGAAGAATGAAAGAATGCCATTTGCGGCAACGTGGATGGACCTAGAGATTGTCATACTGAGTGAAGTTAAGTCAGAGAAAGAGAAATATTGTATGATATCGCTTATATGCAGAATCTAAAAAGAACGTGTTTACAAAACAGAAACAGACTCACAGACTTCGAGAATGGACTTATGGTTACCGGGGGAAAGGGTGGAGGGAAGGGATAGTTGTTAGGGAGTTTGGGATTGACATGTTCACACTGCTATGTTTAAAAAGGATAACCAACAAGGACCTACTCAATGTTATGTGGCAGGCTGGATGGCAGGGGAGCCTGGGGGAGAATAGATACATGTATATGTATGGCTGAGTGGCTTTGCTGTGCACCTGAAACTATCGCAACATTGTTAATTGGCTATACTTCAATATAAAATAAAAAGTTTAAAGAAAGAAAACTGAGGCTCTTAAGATTTTTTAATTTTCACGTGCCACAGAACCTGAAACCAATTCTCTGGTCATTGCAGTGCACTGGTTTTCAAAATGTGGCCCTTGACCAGCAGCATCGGCATGAGCTAGGGACTTGTTGGAAAATGCAGGTTCTCAGGCTAAACCTCCGAAGGACTGAATCAGAAAGTCGAAAGGGGGACACTAGCAATCTGAGTGTTAGCAACCCTCCAGGTGATTCTAATGCATGCTAGGAGTAGAAAATGGTGGGAAAATGAATCTTGCCTGGATTTCTCAGCACTCCTGAAAAACATCCTCCTTAGACATGGAAATTTATGTAATGTGAAGATAGGGAGTATTTGCTTTCACTTTCTCTAGAAATATTTCACTCTTCACATACCAGGAGAATTAGATCTGTAGCCATTTGTCTGTTAAATTGCTCTGATCTTAAAGGATAATAAAACTTCTCATATCCTCCCAAAGGCTAAATGGTGACAGCCTAAACCAGGTCCCTAAGGTAAGCCCTAGGGTGCTGAGGAGATGGGAAGGCTGTTCTTGGAGACATCTGGAGGTCACAAAAGCTGAGAAACGTGAGAGAATCTGACTCCTGGAGAGATCTTATTTGCGTGAAATTGAGACACAAGGAAGTTAAGTAGCTTTCTAATGGTCTTGTGAGTAGTGACTGTGGAGTTAATTCTATTACTCAGGCACATTTTGTTTGCAAGGCGGGCCATGCTGGAGGGGGAGGGGCACAAGCCTCCTTCCCCTTTGCAGAGAAAAATCACTTTTTCCTCATCCCTCATCTAAGGAGTGCCTAGCTATCCATGTAGGAAAACTGACCTGGCTCTCATATTGCCCTCGGAGTGAGGACTAAGTGAAAGTGGGGAGGGCACACATTTTTTACTGGGAGTTTTTAGAAAAAAAAAAAAAAAAAAAAAATCTGTGTATCTGTGTTCTCAAAAAGGAACACTTTGTGAGTATATTCATGATAAAATTAATAAAGGTGAAGATTAAAAACCCAACAATAATACATGATTCACTTAAGAATTTTTCTTTGTCTTAGGCCCCATACTATCTAAATTCATACTCATCAAAAGCAGAATGTCTGCATGTACACAGTTTGCATTACTAGACAGGACAGATCTAAAATCTCACTCTGAAGCATCTGTAGTTGGCTACTGCAGCGGTTTAAATTTCCCTAAAAGCATTGTGTAAGGACTTCTTTACATATGCATAACGAGAAATGCTCAAATGATTAGTCCTTCTCAGAAAAAGGGCAGGGCCGGTCTCCAAAAGGGATTTAATTTTATCTATAGAATGTGGTGATGGTTTAGGATCATCCCCCTACATCACACGGCAGTTCGCCCACTATTAAATTTCAAGACCAAGTCTCTATCTCTTATATTAGAAAAACACTGCCGCCTGCAACTCTAACTAGCAGTAGGGCTTTATTACAAATATCATTAATGTTCTGGGATATGCCCCATTTTTGTAGACAATTCCCTCCAGGATTTCATAATCACAGAGAGAACTCTAGAGATGAAGGGACTTCATCAGATGTATAATTCAATTCCATCATTTTTACAGATGAAGAAATTGACACACCTGGAAATTAAGTAACTTTCCAAAGATCTTGTGAATAATAACTAGAGAGTTAGTTCTAGTTCCAGTTGCCTTGACTCTTTATAATCTGTTTTTCAGTGTAATGTACTGCCTGCATGAATGGAAAATCTCCCGTGAATTCCTTCTATTCAGAAGTACTTCTACCTATTTAATTTTCTCTGGATTGGGGATGTTAAGCACAGGATCTTCCTTACAGGTGCTTTGGACTAACAGTGGCAGAATTGGGAAGGCCTAGCAGTGGTTGAGGCTCTCTGCTTATTTATAGCTCAGACATCTCTTAACCACATCTTCTTTTGGAGGCTTATCCTAGAATTTCTAATTTCAGGTGCCATTGTTGCTTAAGCTTTCTAATCATCAAAATATCTTTATTTAAAACACAGGGATACTGTTTTTTTTTAGGGTTTGGTAAAAATTCATAAGGGAATGCATGTAAAGACAAAAAGCAGTTGAGTAAATTGGAATTCTCCAAGCCTTCTAAGAAGAGGTTGCAGAGCTCTGAACACAGAAGCAGATAAACGTGATTTTATAATTGTCTTAAATCTTAAATGGCATACTGTGGATCTGCAAAGCACACAGAGTCCAAAAAAAAATTTTTTAAAAGATGGAATAACACAGGTACACAATTACATTATTGAATAAGAATGATAACAAGTGAGTTAATAAGACTGTTTAGCACCTATTTTTTTCTATCCTTTTTCATGGACTGCAAGCCTTTTAGATAGTTTTCCATGTTTTAAAATAATTTTAGTTCTCATTTTATCAGTGATGTGAACTAGCAGGGAAAATAACAAGGACTCAAGATCCCCAAAATAGTCCAAACATAAAAACCAAACATAAAAATAAGATATAAAATAAAAATGCGAAAGTTGCACGCAGCCAAAATCTCATGGTATAGCACACCTAGGAAATAGTGTTCCTTTTACTAGAGTTTCGAAAGTAAACAATGACAGGCTTTTAAACCAAGTGGTATAAATTTAATATGATTCAAGAACTATACATGAAATCGGAGATAAAGGCAGCAGAAGAAGGAGCCACTCATTTTTCTCTATTCTAATTATCTTCGTTTCAGTGGATTAGAAAATGGTAAATGTTGAAGTCAAGTTGGAGATGGTCCTGAGCTCAATCACCTGCCAAGTTAAGTCTGATAAATGGCAAGTGTGTATAATTAATACTGTCATTTTTCCCTAGACCAAAGGGCGACTGCAGTAACCATAGATTGCAATTGTCATCGTTGTCACATAAAATGTGCTATTATTAAGTTCAGGCTGAATTTTATTGCTGGGAATGCTCATAAATTGAGCGGTCAGTCATTTAAATTACCAAGTAGAAAGCTTTGTGGCTTTGCTCTAAAACTACTTTCTAAGACAATGTATTTGACTTTGGACCTCTAGAAACTAATTGCATTTTTTGAACAGACAGTAGACAGGCTGTAACCTATGTGAGAATATTCTGACAGACATGCCATGTACATTTAAGCATGTTCGTAGGAATCTTACATTTTTATTTCCAAAATTTTTGGTTGTAGGGGCAAGAGAGGAATGAGGAGTAGATGTGAAATGACATATGAGTGGGAGAGATCATTTTGAAACCACACTTATTGCTTTCTTGCAAGATGCCTACTTTCCAGAAGGTGATGTTGATAAAAGATTAAAGATGCAGGTTGAATATTATGATGGATTTGTTGTTCATGTCTTAGAGAAGGATCGTGGGAGAGAAATTCGAATGGAGTAGCAAGAGATAAGGAACCAGCTAGCAATATGTTAAAAAGATTAATAGTGACTAATAGGATATTTGGTGATTCCATTTAATATTAGTTCCATCTTTTTTGTATATTTAAAATCAATATAATTAAAGCAACATATATTAAAAATATGTTTGCCTAAAATACTATGCTAGGTACTCTGATATGAAAATTATTGATGAGACGCATGATCTTATCTTCGGAATGTTTAATTCTATTTCCATCTTTCCATTTAAGTCTAAAAATAGAATTTTATATTTATATTAAATATAAAAATACGATTCTAAAAATATAATTTTAAAAAATACACATAGAGGAAAAATACCCTACCTCCTTTATACTGGTACCAAAATTGTTGCTATTTTAATGCATTTCATATATGTGTGTGTGTATATATATATATACACACACACACACACACACACACACACACATAAATGAATTTTTATAATTGTAATCGGTACTTATGCAACTTTTTGTTCTGTTTTTATGTTCTGTTCATCTTTTCTCGGATTTTCTAGATCTTCACAAAGCTGTCAATTTCACTCTTATTGAAGTCTCAAATCAAGTATCACCTCCCCAGATCATTCCTACTATATTAGCCTACTTTTCGCTGCAGCTTTCTGTCGTACTACCGTTCACAGAATTATTATATTCACAGTAGTTAGTTCTGTAGTAAGTAATTTTGCTTAATCATTTGTTCATTTATGTTCTGTCTTTCCTCTCTTAAAACCTAAGTTCTGTGACAGCAGGAACTTGTCTGCCTTATTCACTACTGTATCCCCAGCCATGAAAACAAGGCCTGACATCTATAAATATATATATACTGAGTGAATAATGAAAAATTTACCATTCTTCCATTGTTGGACATAATTTATTTCAAGTTTTGCGTTATTATAATTTATACATTTAGGGATATCTTCCACGAATATAATGATTTTCAAATTTTAGAAATGTTAGAAAAAGCTTAGAAAATAATTCCAAATGTTAGATAATAGGTCTAAGAGTCTGAAGGTATTTATATTTTGATATGTGTGTGTATTGTATATATAATATATATATTTTATATATATATATTAAACTTGTTTTTTAGAAGGCTTGACCAAATGCCAATAACCTTATGTTTGTGTCTACTTTTTGTCATAGTTTTACCTCTTCCGTGTATTATAATTTTAGAAAATCTGCTATTAATGGTCAAAAACAGCATACCCAAACTTGTTTATTTTACTTTTCTTTGATTTTTAGCAAGTTGGTACTTTTATTTTTAATATTATTGGTAAGTGGGATTTTCTCTGTTGTAAATTTGTAGTCATTTCTCTATTTTGTTTTAACATTTTTCTCAATCAATATGAGCTCTTGTGTATATTTTAACCCTTTGAGTGACAAACTTAGTTGTATTCAGTTAAACTGTCACTTAGAAAGGTGACATGCTGTGAGTTTAACTGGTACAACAAGGAATGAGGAAGCTTCTGTTAATGTCCCTCACATGATGTGGCGAAGGAGATAACAGTTATGGCCCCCACTGCTGAGCACCTGTTATGTAGGTTATGTCAGATTCTGTGGTCAGTGCTTTATATCACTTAATTCTCACAACAGATCTGCAAAGTTGTTAGTGTATCCCTGTATAAAGATGTGAAATTAAGGCTTACTAACATCGAAAAGCATACCCAAGGTAACACCATTACTGAGCATTGGGGTCATGAGTTAAACTCAGATCTGTTCTCTCCCACAGTCTGCACACTTTCTGCTATTCCAGGAAGTTACCTTCGAGGTAGACATGTAGATACCTGACTTGCAAGGCAGAGTGACACAGAAGTCTGGGAGAAAAATACTGGAAATGAAACAATCTGGGAACACGGACTGATGATATTGGAATGTGCATTTTTTTCAATTTATTTGAATTAAGTCACATGTTTTATAAATGCACAAAGGCATTAACCTCTTCATTTGTTTAACTATGTTAAGTGCTAAAATTGTAATAATGTGGTTTAAATTGCTAACTAAAATAGTTTAGTCTTGCTTGTTATGCAAGATATTGAAGAATGGTTTAAAAGTGTAAAAACACATTCTCTGGTTCAATTGTTGGCACAGTATTTTCACTGAAGTTTACATGGTATTTTAAAAGATGATGTGAAAACTGTTGTTCCTAGGACATATTGACAGTTAAGATCTTGGCTTTAGCACTCTCAGTAGGATTTACTTACTTTCCCACATTCTGTTCCTGGATAAATCCATTTAGAGAATATATGATTTCCTATGCTTACATTGGCAGTATGGGGTTGTTTGAACATCACTGGCCTGGGTATTATTAGCATTATTGTGATAAACAAATACTAATCATTATTGTGATAAACTAATACTAATACTCACATGGCATAATCCCTACTTTTAAGACATAAAATCATATACTTGCACAGAAGTTCTGATGTAGGGAATAGAGAAAGGGGGGGAACCCCTTTTTTTCAAAATGATTGATCTCATGCAGCCAAAGAAAAAATGTCTCCAATAAGGCACTCTTTTGGGGAGTTGCTCTGGATATCTTTGTGTTGCTAAAGAGACATAGTAGCGTTTTATGTGTTATTTACTGTGGAAGGAGAGAGAGAGAGGAGAATCTCTCAGAATAGCTGAACTAGAAATGTCTCCCAAGTTCTTTTCCCCTCTCTTTGTGCGTGTGGAGAGTGGTGAATACCTGGGCAGAGATTCAACAGAATTAAGATGATGATTGCCTTCGTCACGTCCTTTAGGTGTCTCTTTTTTAATAAACTGAATTGATAAATTTTTATCATGACCCAAAAATGTATGAGGAAAGGAAGTCCTACAAGTCACCTGTTGGCCACAACTTACAGAGAAGCCTTTCTTTGAACTGAACATTTTTTGCTGTGTTCCTGAAAAATAATACAGTAGGACTTGCATTCTGATAAACTTCTAAACTGCCCCTTTTACCTCTCTTTCTTTGGTGCCTAAACTCCATACTTTCTTTTAAGTTGCACATGTAGTTGACTTTATTCCTGTCAAATGTGTGTGTTGAAGTAGGAAGAGTAGTTCATTTTTACAAAAATGTGTCAGTGTTCTGGAAATAAACAAAATGTGCTGGGATGTGAGGCTAGGATGAGCCATCTTAACCAAGCATTGATCTGGGTATCAGATGATGTGATTTTTTTTTTTTTTTCAGGGTATGGTTTTCTCTATTAAGGCTCAGATAAGCTGCCTCCCAGGTCAAGTACTCATGAACGCCATGGTCCCTGGACCAAGGGGGGGGTGGGCAGGTAGATGATGGGAATTTTAATAGCAATTATACCATTGTATCTTGGATAAAGAATTTGATCTCTCTGAGTCTCTGTTTCTTTATCTATGAAAGAAGTATGTTAAACTAGGTGGTATCCAAGTTATCACAGAATCCTCGATTTCTGTGACACCGTCAGTTCCTTTGGAGAGGTGTTTGTGGAAACTAGACGCCTGTATTCTGTAGAGAACAATCATCTTATGTTGTATAACATAACCCCTCCGACCTTTCCCAGCCATTTTACCTGAAATAGTTCATTGCATCAATATCACAGTGCAATGATATGCACAATATGGTGGTATTATTATCCATAGAAAAAGGTGCAGAATCTGAGATTCAGATCAATCATGACTAATCCAAGTCCACACAATGAATTCCAACCAGAGCTGCATACCCTGGGTTCACTAATAAAGGTTTGATAAGTTATAATATCTTGCTGTGTTAGAACACCTACTGGCTTCCCACTGAATTTGCTTCTGCTTGAGACAAAAAAATTTCTTCTTAATCTGGTTTGCATCCAGAATTCACTAACTAGCACTTCTAACTCCATATAGAGGAAAAAGAAAGTAGTCAGTGCCTAGAAAGCAGTAAGAAACAGTGTCTTTGTAATTTGGATCTGCCTAGATTCAGGTGATTGGTTCATGGTTGGGCTACAGTGTTTCAGGGCATCAGCTTGTGAAGTCTTTAATGCCTGCTAGCCCCCATAGCCCCCATACTGTTCTTTTCTGTTAAGGCATAATGCTTCTTATTTAATACTAATGATTTTGAAGTGTATGTTTATGGCTAGCATTCCTTTAGAATCTTTTATCAAAAAGAAAAATAAGGTAGAATAAGGCAGAATACTAAGAGGTCATCTTCAAGTCTGCATAGCTGAAATAGCATGTATTCCTAGAGACAGGAATATGGCAAGCAATAAACTACTGTGTGAGGGATTACAGAGCCCCATAATGCTTGTCAACTGTCTCTTGATGGACAGAGCATTTATAAGACAATGAGCTGTTAATATGTAAATTGCAGTTTTAGTCTGTAGTTTCTGAAAACATGTCAATATGCCATTTTGAAAATGTTATTTTGCTTTCCTGAAATAAGAATATGTCCTGTGAATAAACTTGGGTATTTGTCAAATCTGGATTAAGTCAGAAAAAGACATGGCTCAAAAGAGTGGTTTGGTTTATCTATGTATCATGTGTGTTCTGCTGACAGGAATTTATACGTGTACGATCCTCTTTGCCATGGTGACTATAGTCTTATATTTAATAAATTTGTTTTATTTGTAAAAAGCAAAGCTCTATGCAGAATTAAAATATTAGTATTATTAGGAATTTCTTTTTATTACACAGGGTCATATAACTTCTTGATTAAAAGAATCTTATAGTAGATGACTAGTTGGTGTAAATTGAATGTTTTAGCCTGTGATTTTTACCTATCAAAGACAAAAGGAGAATAATAATCTCAATTATAAAAATACTGAGATGCCCAAATTAATTATGAGATTTGAAAGAGTTGAAAGCCTCCATGTGTAATAGTTTCTCAGTTTGTATAAATGAAATTGTATGAAAACAACGCTTTTATTCCGGGCATTTCTGGTTCTAGAAAAATCAGAAAAAAGACTTGTATTGTTTTTTAAAGTAGTGAGAAGCATTGAACTGAAAGCCAGGGTACTCAATTTCTAATGCCATCTGTCCTTGGGCAAATTTCATTCCATCCTGTGCTCTGGGAGCATTTTGTTCTGTAACAGGGAAACCAAAAACCAGTAAAGTCAAGTCTACGGTATATTTGAGGAACTCGGAAGAAAAATGAAATAGAAATTAGATACCCTTTTATAGGCATGAAAATAAGCACCTTTATTACGCCTGTAAGAAATGTAACGATCTAACTTTTTTTATATTCTCTTTATTAACTTTGTAATGATGTTAAGGAATATGAATTTAGGGGAAATAGACACAAGTGTTGGGCAGGACCTAGGTGGGCAGGAGACTAACTGGGATGTCATGAATCTTTATCTAAACATGCACAGCAGATCCAAACATTCTGTCTGACTTGATTAGGGGAAAAATCAATCAGGCCATCTAGGCAGTTCAGTCAGGTCATGAATTAGTCAACTAGTTCTTACTGGTCTGAACGGATTAGCTGATACGTTTATTTATTCAGCCAGCAAATATCTTTTGGAACATCAATTATATGCCAAGCAATCTGCTGTGAACACAAAGATGAAACGGACACACTTGCCTTTAAGGCTTTCACAGATTATGTTTGATTCAACTGTAATCCAAGGCTTTGAGTTAAATGCCATCTAAATTGAGTTGAGGGGCAGTGGGCAAGTGTCTAGAGGATGAGACACTTCTGGTCAAAATACAGGTAATTCAGGAAAGAGCTCTGCAGAGAGTTTTGGGATTAGGAAAATTTCTTGGCCCAGTTATTGTTTTCATTCTTCAATCTCAACCCAGATGGCATTCAGCCAAGACTGAGAATAAGCGACTTTGTCTCTAATTTTTTTATACATTTACTAGCCCAAATTGACGGGCTTCCTTTTTGCCTAGTATCATCCAGAAACTCCTCCTTTCCTTGCTCTTTGATAGAGGACAGAAAATCAGGTGAGTAAGGAAGATATTTCACAGATAAGTAACATGACTAAGGAAAGGGAATAAAGAACCACTGCTCCATATATTAAGATGAGATGCATGATGGAGAAATCACACAGTACATTAGAATGTCAGTGGTAACACGTAAAGGTCAGCAACCCTATTAATGAATATATGAATATAAGTAAATGAGGCCCCAGCACGAGATGGAACAGTGATTTGAACTTAGGCCTTGGGTGTGTAGCTCACTGATCTTTAGACCACGGCTTGAAAAGCTATGGAAAAATGTTTAAATGCCATTTTTTAGTGCTCTTCTGGGTAGTCCCCGTATTCATGTTAGATAGAAATGTGAAGAAGGAGGCATTTGTGTATTTAGGATCATTCTGCAGTGAGGCTTTAGTATTCAGTATGATTACCATATAAAAACTATTCAGTTATGGCTTCCCTGGTGGTGCAGTGGTTGAGAGTCCGCCTGCTGATGCAGGGGACACGGGTTCGTGCCCCGGTCCGGGAAGATCCCACATACTGCGGAGCGGCTGGGCCCGTGAGCCATGGCCGCTGGGCCTGCGCGTCCGGAGCCTGTGCTCCGCAACGGGAGAGGCCACAACAGTGAGAGGCCCTCGTACCACCAAAAAAAAAAAAAACCAAAAAAGACTATTCAGTTAAAGCTATGTCTAATGAGAGAGGAAGAGGCAGTGCTAAATATTCTGTGCTAACAAAATCCAGCTTTTCTGAAGGTGTAAAACCATCCTGGCTTTTGGTGTTCGGATGGTGGGACTGGGGGTTTGCAGGGACAGCACTTTAATCAAAAGACCAATTCCTGGATTGTAATGGCACTGGTGAAATGAACAGTACAGAGCTCCCAGGAAGGCAAGGGATTCTTTCAGATTGTTTATGGGAGAGTGAAGCCTTTGTCTTTTCTCTAAAACAACAGGAACTGCTGAGATTCAGTTTAAAAATCCTGTCTAGTTCAGAAGTTTATTTTTAAAATAGATGTCATATCTGACTTAAGATTTTGCTGCATTATTTTTTCTGCACAATATTAATATTAATAACCTACATTCAACATTAACTTAGTTGTTAGTTACTTAGATATTATAACTAAATATTTATTTAAATGGATTAATAATAGCTGAATGCTGCTCTAGGAACCATCTGTCACGTTAACGCTTTATTGCTCTTTCTGTCCAGATCTCAGTGTGGGTCACCTAGTAGAATTGAATTAATTCGTCAACTTTTTATTCAGTTATACTGGTTTCACCAGTAAGGATTGCCAGAAGGTTCTGCCTAGACTTCAGTGGAAGGATCTCTGAAAGGTGTGGGGCAAGTTGTACCATCAATAAGCCTGAAGCAAGCACATCTGGAGTCTGTGTGGGCTATGCAGACCTAGTCTCTAAAAACACTCTTTCTTAAGGGACATTTTGGTTTATTTGAAGAGGAGAGCTGGAAAAGGAAGAGGAAGGGAGTGACAAGGTTACATAGTCGTCATGATGCACAACAACTTCGACTTTGGATCTGGAATTCAGTGTAGCACTGAGAGAGTCTGGTGGAGGTGGGAAGAGAATGGGATGAATCTGACGAGAGGAGATTAACGAATTAAAGGTTCAGATTGTGGCTTCAAAGGATACAAAACCAAAAGGATTCCATTTTACTTAATTTCTTCTTAAACAAGCATCAAGATACTGAAGGAGAAACCTCTGAAATGATGTTGTATTAACCGATTAAATCCTTACTAAGTAGCTTTTGCATTCAAAGTTCAGTTGGGCGGCTGTGCTGTATCAAAAGCTTTGAAATCTGATAGTTAAAGGCAGGGGTCCACAAGCTAGAATCCCCCGGCCATATCTGACCACTGCCTGTTTTTGTACCACCTGGGGACTAAGAAAGGTTTTTGGACTCCTTTTAATGAATAAAATCAGAGGAATATTTAGTGACATGTGAAAATTATATGAAATTCAAATTTCTGCCCATACATGAAGTTTTATTAGAATGCATCTACGCTCATTTTTCTTTTTTTTTTTTTTTAACATTTGGTTAATGGCTGCTTTCCTGCTACAAGGGCAGAGTTGAGTAATTGAAACAGACTGTGTAATCTGCAAGCTCTAACATATTTACTCTCTGGCCCTTGGTAGAAAACGTTTCTGAGCTCTGGTTTAAGATAACCCCAGTTCCACTACTGCTTAATTTGGGATTCAGTGATCTCACAGCTAAGCTTTATGGAGGACTTTTGTGTGTTGAGCATTTTTCTCTGAGCTTTACTTACGTCATTTAGTCCTCAGAACACTTTCATGAGGTTGCTGCTATTTTTCTGTATATTTTAAAAGAAGAAACTGAAGCACAGAAATGTTAAAACCTTGCCCCTAAATCACATAGCTATTAAGTAATGGAATTGAGATTTGAACCCTGGGCAGTCTGACTCCAAAGACTATGCTATATGCTTTCTGATTCTCAATTTCTCATCTTTAAGATATGGATAGTAATACCTTTTAAAATAGATTTATTATTAGGATTGAATTTGTTAAAATATATAAAGCCCTTGGTATAAAAAGTTGATATGTAATATGTTCTTCATTTCTTTCTACCTTGTATGCCAATTTTTCTTAAGGCTTTCCTAGTTTACTTGTTAACATACAAATTTGAGATCCTGGACCCAGAGACTGTGGGAGGGAGGCTAAAAATATACTTTGTGAAGAGTACCCCCAAGTTACTTCCATGCACATGGTCAGGGTGGCACTTTGAGAAATCCTGGGTCATTGTGGGTATGAGGAGGGAAAGAAGAGAAGATTCTGCCCTCCAAAAAGATCAAACTTGTGTATGTAAATATATAACCATCATAATGAACATCCAAATCGAAAGTTATGAGCGGGTCCTATGGAAATTCAGATGAGGGAGAGCTTATTGTAGGAATCAATTAAAATTATGGAATAAGAAGTAGCAAAGGTCATAAAAACACATAAAGAAAGACAGTGAAAACCGGCCAACTATAAGCTGTCCTAAATGAATGAATAAACTAATGTGGAAGCTAACTTGAGGGGGCATTTACAAGACATTTCTGAAAAGTCAGGCTGTCCAGGTGTCTTCCAGGAGTAGACACAGGGACCCTACACAAGAAGGAATCTTGGTCCGCACCCTCAGGGAGTTTACCGTTAAGTCCGGGAAGCAGTGATGGAAACAATGGTTACAGTACAGTGTTGCAAGTTCAGTAACACACTTATGATCAGCCTTGCTTATCACTAAGGAAGACATACCAATCCATTCCCCCTTGGGAAAGCAAGCAGGTTTCATTGAGGGGTCACCAGCATTACTGATGAGAAGCCAGATGAAACACGAAAACCATGATATGCAAAAGAACAAGAATAACCAAGGAACATCAATGGAGCAATTTGTGACGATGTCAAAGAACAACACATAATTTTTCTACCAAAATGTGACCTAAATGCAGAAGGCTTAGGTCAAAGTACCTATGAACAAACAATTTTAACTTTAATAGATATGTTAATTGTAAAAGACGCGCACACACACACTCTTCCCACTCTCCCTTCCCTCTCCCTCTCTCTGAATTTAACAAGCGTACATAGTTCATAGTTACCATAGTCACCAGTTTTAGGGAACTTGGTGATATGGGATGCAAAGATCCACAAAAGGTCCACTCTCAGGGCTTTTTGTTCAAAGCCTTACTATGGTTCTCAAGATGAGCTCCAAATCAAATATGAACTTTTGAAATAATACAGATGACTAAAGTTAAACTGACTTTATGTCCAAATTTTCTGGTATAAGAACCCTCTATCTTTGGCCTAACTTCCCAAGACTAGCCTCCTTCAAAGTGTCTCCCTCCATCTTCCTTACCTTCCCCTTATTTTCTGTATTTTGAAATATTTCAAATATGGAATGTAACACCACTACCAAGCGTCATCAGCTCCCAACATTTTGCCTCATTTGTGTCCTATTGGTCTTGATTGTAAATAACATGTTAAAGATACAGTAAACCTAAAAGCCTCCTTTATATGCCTTTTCAATCTTTTCCCCTTCACTCTTTCTTTACAGTTAATCACTACTATATAACCTTGGCATTGATCATTCCCAAAAAGTTTTAAAATTTTTGCTATGTTAGGCAGTGATAAAAAATATAAAGTACTGATGTCATATATTAAAATTTCTAGTATTGTTACATGTATAATTCTGAAGGACGCATTTTTATTTAAAACTGTGTTTTGCAGTTTATTCATATTGAACTTTGCAACTCTAGTTTGTTAATTTTAACTACTGTCTAACAGTCCATAGTGACTGTGCCACAAGTTATTAATCCATTTTCTTGGTAAAGGATATTTGGTTTGTTTCCAGCTTTTAGCTATGACAGATGATATAGCAATGAGTATTCTTAAAGGTATCTTCTTTTATACCTGTATGAAATTTCACCTGGGGCAATGGTCTCAACAATGGCTGGAGATTGCAATCCCTCCATCTTTGAGCCTCATTTTAGAGATTCTTATTCATTTGTTCCGGGCAGGGCTTAGGTAATAGTATTAAAGATCAAACAAGCAAAAATCTCCTTAGGCAATTTTAGCCTGTAGCAGTAATTGAGAATCTGTCTCTAAACCAAGAGTATAGTTGCTGTTTCACAGAATATGCATATTTTCAAATTTGTTGAATTTATTGACAACTTATTCTCCCTGTAACAGTGTATGTGTGTCCCAGTTAAACTAAAGCCTCATCAGTACTTGAATCTCTATTTTTGTTTGTTTAACTGTGAATCTTAACTGAAATGCTATACCATGTGGTTCTACATTTTTATTTCCTAGATTACTTGTGAGATGAGTTTTGCTTTTGTTTTATTTTATTATATACTTAAATCCCCACTACTGTGAACTTCCCATTTATTTGTTTTGCTCATTTTTCGATTGGATTTTTAATCTTCTTATTACTTTTTTGTATGTTTTTAATATTATCCAAATATTGTTCATGTAGCAATTATATGTGCTACTAATATCTTCCTCAAGTGTGTGATTGTTTTCTCTTTGTTTATGGTAAGTTTTTTCATGCTGACATTTTATTTTGATGTAATCAATTTTATTCATGATTTTCATTATGATTTGTGTTATTTGTGACTTATTCTAGAAATTCTTCCGTATATTGAAATGATAAAATATGTTCTCCTGTATTTCTTTTAAAAGCTTAAAATTTTAGCTTTTCAAATTTGGATTGTTAATCCATCTGGAATTTATATTTGTGTATGTTGTAAGCTCATTATAGTAGCTAGAGTTTAAATGGAGAACAGACAGTAGTAAAGTAGGCTGGTGTCCTATGTGCCATTGGTATAGAGTATTGGAGGAGAAGCAGATTGCAAATAAGTTGTGCTGCCTAGGACTGGTTGGCAAGGTTTGGGATATGTATTAGTTCACAAGGGCCACCACTGTGACCACAGACTGGTTACCTTAACCAACAGAAATTCATTTCTCACAGTTCTGCAGGCTGGAAGCCCAAGATCAAGGTGTGGGCAGGTTTGGGCTCTTCTGAGACCTCTCTCCTTGGCTTGAAACTGGCTGTCCTTTCCCTGTGTCCTCACATGGTCCTTCCTCTATCTGTGCATACCCTTGGTGTCTCTTTGTGTATCCAAATTTCCTCCTCTTAAAAGGACACTAGTCAGATTGGATCAGGGCCCACCCTAATGGTCTATTTAACCTAATCACCTCTTTAAGGCCCTATCTCCAAATACAGTCACATTCTGAAGTACTGGGGGTTGGGCTTCAACATAGGAATTTGGAGTTTCAGCCCAGGACAGGATATATTGAGTTTGCTTTATTTTTAGGACAACTTGACATGTACATAGCTCCTGGAAAGCAGTCATGGTAGCCCTGGGATCTCAGAGAATGAAAGTGGAAGCTGTCAGGCCTCCGAAGGTCTAGGCCTGGAACTGACACAGTGCCACTTCTGCTTCATTCCATTGGTCAATGTAAATCACAGGGCCAGCACAAATTTTAGGGGAGGGGAAACAGATTCCACATACAAGCACAGAGAATTCTTGGTGGCCATGATTGCAGACTAAGAATGTGGTCACAGAGGTGAGAAGAGAACAGTGGGAGTTCACTCTCAGATTCCAAGGAAGAACAGTGATTTGACTTACTGTGTTTGGGGTCTCCTTTTCGCAGGCTGCAGGTTCGTAGTTCCCGTTGTTTTTGGTGTCTGCCCCCAGTGGCTAAGGTTGGTTCAGTGGGCTGTGTAGGCTTCCTGGTAGAGGGGTCTGGTGCCTGTGTTGTGGTGGGTGGGGCTGGATCTTGTCTTTCTGGTGGGCAGGACCACGTCCGGTGCTGTGTTTTGGGGTGTCTGTGACCTTACTATGATTTTAGGTAGCTCTCTGCTAATGGATGGGGTTGTGTTCCTGTCTTGCTAGTTGTTTGGCATAGGGTGTCCAGCACTGGAGCTTGCTGGTCATTGAGTGAAGCTGGGCCTTGGTGTTGAGATGGAGATCTCTGGGAGAGCTTTTGCCGTTTGATATTACGTGGAGCTGGGAGGTCTCTGGTGGTCCCCTGTCCTGAACTCGGCTCTCCCACCTCATAGGCTCAGGCCTGACACCCAGCTGGAGCACCAAGACCCTGTCAGCCACACGGCTTTTGGGAAGTCTGCGGTCTTCTGCCAGCGTTCAGTAGGTGTTCTGTAGGAATTGTTCCACGTGTAGATGTATTTTTGATGTATTTGTGGGGAGGAAGGTGATCTCCACGTCTTACTCCTACGCCATCTTGAAGGTCTCCAGGACAGTGATTTGAGAGGCATATAATTCAAAGTTTTAAACATGGTAGAGTAATCAAACAGGATATGGAACAGAGACAGTCCCTGGATTTGGCAGTCAGTAAGGACTTGGCAAACAATGAGATTTGGGGGATACAGAAGAGCATGGATTTGAATTTAAGGATTTAAATTCAATGGAAGTGGGGGGGGGGGAATAAAACAGTGAGCAGAGAGCTACAACTGCGCACACGCAAGTCCCTAGATCAAAGAGAGGAAATGGGAGACACAAAGAGACAGGCTTCTTTGAGTTGTGTGGAGGAAATGGAAACGGGAAAGGAGGTAATTATAGATGGTATCTCCATCGCAGGGGCACATATAAAACCTGCAAGATCCGGGCCCTGCCTTTCATTTAGGTTGTCATCTTTCAGACCTCTCTCCTATAGTGATGTGACTAGAATATGAGGTAAAGTCTGGCCTTATTTGGGGGAGATACTGAGGAGGGATTTCTCACTGAAGATTTTTTTCACTAAACAGCAGATAACTTCCAGAGAGAGCTTATGTTCTTGTGGTGTCTTTTGGTTGGGTAGATTGTTTTCAGATGGCACACACACCTCACGAAATCTGCCAGAAGAGTCTGTGGCGGGGATCATTAAATGAGTGTTCCTGGCCTGCTGTCCGTTTTTGTAAATAAAGTTTTATTGGAACACAGCCACAGTCATCTGTTTATGTATTGTTTGCGGCTTTCCTGCTGCACTGGCAGAGTTGAATAGTTGAGAAAGAGACCATATGACCCACAGTGCCCAAAACATTTATTATCTAGCCCTTTTCAGGAAAAGTTTCCCAATCCCTGCTGTATGATACTGAGAACTTACTCTGAAGTGTTGGCATTTAGCAGGCAGCCGGGGCAGCCTAGGGTAATGGATTAGGAGAAAGTTTGGTAATTGACAAGCCACTGCTGAAGGTCATAGAGACCATGCTGGGGAAGGGGCATTATTCAGAAAAGTCAGGCTCAGGACAGTCCCCAAGAGGGTGGCCAGATTCAGCAAATAAAAATAACAGAGTACCTAGTTACATTTGAATATCAGATAAAAAAAAAAGGTGTTTTTTTTTTTTTGTATACGTATATAATTTGGGGGACCTACTTATTCTAAAAAAGCCTTGTTGTTTATCTGATATTAAATGTTGACTGGGGGTCCTGTGTTTTCTGTGTCTACCCTAGTCTCCAGGCATCAGAGTGGTGCTTAAGAGTAGACTCTGAACACAGACTGCCTAAGTTCAGATATTAGCTCCACCTCTTCCTGGCTGAGTGACTTTTGGTAGCATATTTAGCCCTGGATGGCCCAGTTTCCTCATCTGAAATATGAGAATAGTAACAGTTTTCACTTTAAAGGATTACATGGGGATTAAGTGAATTCACATATACAAAGCATCTAGAACAGTACCTGTCACAAGTCTTCTATATGTGTTTACTTTTATTAATTATGCAGCAGAATATATCAGGATGAGGAGAACTTTGAATCTTCCTGAATACAAATGCTGTGAAGGACTATATAAACAGAGGTGGTGCTCAGAGAGGCAGGTATCAAGTCAGAAACAGATTGACTTGTCTGGCATCCGTTTAGAAGCAACTGACATGGACTGCAGTCTCTCCTTAGAGGGTGCATTTTTTTTTTTTTTTTTTTTTTTTTTGGGTACGCGGGCGTCTCACTCTTGTGGCCTCTCCCACTGCAGAGCACAGGCTCCAGACGCGCAGGCCCAGCAGCCATGGCTCACGGGCCCAGCCGCTCCGCAGCATGTGGGATCTTCCCGGACCGGGGCACGAACCCGCGTCCCCTGCATTGGCAGGCGGACGCTCAACCACTGCGCCACCAGGGAAGCCCGCATTTTTTTTTTTTAATGCAATTGATCTAAGATGCAGAATCCCTTATTCTTAAAGTATCCTGGGATGCTAGAGTGACATCATCATTCCAAATCACTAAGCAGACGTTATATATTTGTTGCATAACAAGAAATTGGGTGGGACACTTTTTTCTTAATCAGTAGATCTTAGGCAGTATTACCTTATCTTGGAATGGTCCCAGCTACTTACCATCATAGATCCTACTCCAAAAGAGACTATTTCTTAAATTCCTCAAAATGGAATGTGCTCTAGTAAAGTAAAAAGAGCAGTGGTCGTATCCCTGATTCAAATGATATCTCCTAACTAATGAGTTTTTACAATTACAGAACAGCTTCTATTTTATACTTATGACTGATTTTTCATAGTGCCTTTAAATCTAGGGCATAATGTGACAATTCAGAAAGTGATAGCAGCATGGAAACTGAGGCTAAAGTCAGGTTTTGATCTTTGACAGATCAAAGTAGGTTTTAAAACTGAACTAGCCTTGTCAGGACACACTAAAGGTCTAGACCAAAAGTTCTTCTCCTGTGATTACAACTTACATTCTCTTGTAAGCTAAAGATTTAATTTAATTATTTATTTTTAATTTTTTAATTGAAATGTAGTTGATTTACAATGTTGTGTTAGTTTCAGGTGCACAGCAAAGTGATTCAGTTATACATACATATATATTTTTTCAGATTCTTTTCCCTTATAGGTTATTACAAAATATTGAGTAGAGTTCCCTGTACTGTGTAGTAGGTCCTTCCTTGTTGGTTATCTTTTTTATATATAGTAGTGTGTATATGTTAATCCCAACCTTCTAATTTATCCCTACCCCCACCCCTCTTTCCCCTTTGTAACCATAAGTTTGTTTTCTATGTCTGTGAGTCTCTTTCTGTTTTGGAAGTAAGTTCATTTGGGTCTTTTTATTCTTTTTTTTTTTTTTTTTAGATTCCACATATAAACAGTATCAATATATTTGTCTGGCTTCATTTAGTATCATAATCTCTAGGTCTATCCATGTTGCTGCAAATGGGATTATTCCAAGATTTTATTTAAATTCATTTCAAAAATTACTGTTTCCTGTTTTACTAGTTCTTTGCCTTTAACCCCTGTTCATCTTTCTAACAGCGTTATTCACATAAACAGAGCTCATTGTACAATGTTATTTGTCTCCAAGCCTTTTCATTGTTTTAGTCTTAAATAGTCCTGCCTAGTGACCGCGTGCTGGAGATAGAGGCACAAGCTTTCTCTTGGCATGGATTCCTTGTACATATGCAATATAAGGCTTTTATTTGTGTCCTGACAGTAACAGATGACTTATGGAAATACTGGGTGGTTGAGCAGTAGATGCCCTGAATGAATGGTCCAAGAATAACACAGCACGCTCTGAATTACAAAACATTGCAGAATCATGATGATGAGGGAAAATAACTTACAATTATTTTCAGAATTCATTAAGAATTTTAAGTGATTAGGAGTTTAGATATATGTGCTATTGAGTCAGTACCAGCAAATTATCTATCTTAGGAGGAGAAATGTTATGGGAGGAAAAGCTAATGGATAAATATGAAAAATATTGTAGGGAATGCAAAATTGTGCAAAGATGTAATATGTCTCTAAGCCAACACAATTTGGTTTGATACATGATCCTTTTGTTTTACAGTTTTAAAATGCATCTCACAGCCCAAACGGTTCTTTACTCTTCTCCTTGGGGAAATATGCAAAGACAGGCAGTTCCACACAGGTCTGCCCCACTGGAAGGTTTTTATTTCAATGCTATCAACTTCTGTTCTCTGCAATCATTTTTCTTTTATTCTGAGTATCCATTGTTTCCAGTAATTCACTTGAGCGATCTGAGCACCGCTGAGAATAACTGCGAGAAATCTCTCTGCCTGCCGACTTTGTTGAGAGTGAATTTTGAGAGGGAGGTTATTTCCGAGTCTATGGACAATAAATAAATGGACTGAAATTAAATTATCATTATCTCACACAATCACCTTGATAAGAAAATACAATTTTATTTTTTTGCTGTACAGAAATGCCCTTAAATCATATCTCGTAACCTTGATCCCCAGTATCATGTGTGATAATGGTGTTTACTATTTTCCAGTAGGGAGGAAGCCGAGGAGGCATCAGGGCGAGCTCTCACCTCCGCTTACTCATAGCGCAACCTCTCCTTGGTCATCTATCCTGTGATGACCTCAATTTTAATTTCTTTGTCAGTGGCTCTTCTATTGTATAAGGTAATGCATTCAGTATAACATGTGAATAAGTTCACAGGGGAAAAAAAAACCCCACTGAGTTATAAGGTTAATTTGGTTGTTTAAGCACTCTTACCTGAAACGTACTCATGATACCTCTCTGATTGTTATTGTCATCATCATAGTCATCAGCATCATAATTCTCACCATTATCATTGATTTTACTAATTTTAAAGCCCTAACTATATGATATCACAGTTACAGATTTACCTAATTCAGTCATCTTAAATAAGCCAAATCTGTTTTTTAAAATTAATAAAGGCGACCAGGTCCGTCTGATTGTTCAGAAATAGACAGTCTAACTGATGCCTTGCCATTATTAGGCTGATTGGAGTGCTGGTCAGTTGCTTTCAGCTGACCAACTTCCAGATAACTGTGAAGCTTCATAATCTGCACCTTTTTTGCATCAACTGTGTGTACATAGAATAGATAACAGGTCTCTGTGCTCTTGAGGTTGGAAGGGATTCTCTATGTTATGTAGTAGTCTTTCACTTAATAGTTGTAGTGAGGGTGGCTTTGTCTCATGGAAGTTGCCAATGTACCGCCTAGGCTAGGATTGTTATATCTGTTCATCTATTGAGGGAGCAGTTTCTTGGATGTAAATAATTCATTTCACCAAGTTCTTCTGTTTGGACAAATTAAAAGTAAATTCTTACTGGCGTGAGGTGATACCTCATTGTTGTTTTGATTTGTATTTCTCTAATGATTAATGATGTTGAGCATTCTTTCATGTGTTCGTTGGCAATCTGTATGTCTTCTTTGGAGAAATGTCTATTTAGGTCTTCTGCCCATTCTTGGATTGGGTTGTTTGTTTTTCTGATATTGAGCTGCATGAGCTGCTTATAAATTTTGGAGATTAATCCTTTGTCAGTTGCTTCATTTGCAAATATTTTCTCCCATTCTGAGGGTTGTATTTTTGTCTTGTTTATGACTTCCTTTGCTGTACAAAAGCTTTTAAGTTTCATTAGGTCCCATTTGTTTATTTTTGTTTTTATTTCCATTTCTCTAGGAGGTGGGGCGAAAAGAATCTTGCTGTGATTTATGTCATAGAGTGTTCTGCCTATGTTTTCCTCTAAGTGTTTTATTGCACTGTTGGTGGGAATGTAAATTGATACAGCCACTATGGAGAACGGTATAGAGGTGCCTTAAAAAAGTAAAAATAGAACTACCATATGACCCAGCAATCCCACTACCGGGCATATACCCTGAGAAAACCATAATTCGAGAAGAGTCATGTACCACAATGTTCATTGCAGCTCTATTTACAATAGCCAGGACATGGAAGTCACCTAAGCGTCCATCGACAGATGAATGGATAAAGAAGATGTGGCACATACATACAATAGAATATTACTCAGCCATAAAAAGAAACGAAATTGAGTTATTTGTAGTGAGGCGGATGGACCTAGAGTCTGTCATACAGAGTGAAGTAAGTCAGAAAGAGAAAAACAAATACTGTATGCTAACACATATATATGGAATCTAAAAAAACAAACAAAATAAGGGTTATGAAGAACCTAGGGGCAGGACAGAAATAAAGATGCAGATGTAGAGAATGGACTTGAGGACACTGGGAGGGGGAAGGATAAGCTAGGACGAAGTGAGAGAGTGGCATGGACTTACATATACACTACCAAATGTAAAATAGGTAGCTAGTGGGAAGCAGCCACATAACACAAGGAGATCAGCTCGGTGCTTTGTGACCGCCTAGAGGGGAGGGATAGGGAGGGTGGGAGGGAGACACAGGAGGGAAGAGATATGGGGATATATATATATGTATAGGTGATTCACTTTGTTATAAAGCAGAAACTAACACACCGTTGTAAAGCAATTATACTCCAGTAAAGATGTTAAAAAAAAAAAAAGTAAATTCTTGCCATGCAAGTTTTTCAAATACAACTATTGATTTCCAATTTGTTTGATCTTAGTCAGTGCAAGTGGAGAAAAAGTGCATGATTAGATCAGTGTGATTGAAAGGAATCAAGTATTATAATAGGCATATTTATTAGCTCTTCCTCTGTGACAGTAAGTTATTTATAGATATAATTACTGTCAACTTTTAACAACTCTATTCACTATTTTTCCTATTATATAGATTTTGCTGAGACAGGGAGCCCCAAGGTACAAAGCTAAAAAGTAGTAAAGCCAAAAACTGAACTTGGCTTGTCTTGTTTCATAGTTTATGCTCATGCACATTACACTACACCTATTTCTACCCTTTCCCTTTAAAAAATACCTGCTCAAATGCAATGAGATTTTTGCCTCATTGTAGGAAGAAATTTACATTTGTGTCTTGCTTATAATTGCAGCATTAAAAAGTTCTGGGATTTGCATGAGGTGGATGATGCAAAGGGAAATATTAACAGAGGAGAATTTACTGCCTCCCTTTTACTTTATAGAGTCTTTCCTGAAGAAAATCGGAAAAGAAAGTAATTAAGCCAGAGTTTTCTTTGCGGAAGAAAAAAATGATAAATATGTAACAAGGGTTGGGGGGTGAACAGGAGACTCCAGAGGCAGCCAAGGTATGTGAGACAAAGGAAACGGGAAGGAGGGTTTTTAAGTTTTCTACTTTATTTCCATTATGAATGTGGTCTTATTTTTAGCATTTTCTTGAGAGTAATGTCAAGAAAACTTTTAACTGATTTAACTGGTTTTCAGTTATTTCTAGGGACCAGACTGAGGTTTCTTGGGATGTAATTGACCCTAAAGTTATAAAAGGAAAGCCTAACTAACATGGTTGACAAATCTTTTGCAATATTACTATGACTGCTAAAAATAAATATAATCGCCACAGCTTTTTGTCTAAAATTTCGTTTAGCTCATATTTTAGCATGACTTTATCTAGTCTTCACAAAAACGGTGTATTGTTAGTATGATTCCGTTTCACCAGTTCCCTTTTTCAGACTGGTACATCCAATAACTGCTTTGGTTAGCTGCAGCATTATTAATTATTGATGTCAAAATGGAAAACATGGATGCCACTACTGGTGTAATAATAGTAATAGTAATGCCTTTTTCTCTTTTTAAATGCTTTCTGTAACTAGGCATGCTCCAGGCAAACTCTTTTTTAAAATACTATAGTATTCATTTTCGCAACTAGCACTCTTAGAAACATTTTCTACGTATGTCTCTGTAGAGTGTGTATCATGCAGCTCAGAGTGGTGAACATAGTACTTCACAGAAATAACACTACACTGATTCATTTCCACAACTAACACTTAGAAACATCTTTTACACAGTTGTCCTTGGAAAGTGTATCACATGCCAGGCTAACTTCAATAAAAAATTATCCGTGATTTTTCAACTACTCTGTAAGGCCAATATAATTATTGTCATTATGTCCTTGAGGAAATTGACACACAGGGAGGTTAAATGTCTCACGTAAAACAAATGCTTCATCCCAAAAGAACAACTGAAAATCCTGGACATTAGGTATCAAGCATTGTAAGAAGACTCTAAAGTGGAAAGAAGGCAGCAGACCCCAGAACCACCAGGGTGGCAAGGCTTATGGGTTTCTTGTTGGCTCGTATATCTCAGACTTTCAGTGAACATATAGGCAACTGGTAAATGACAACAGGCACAGACAAAAATAGTCCAGTAAAAGCCTGTGCTTTCAGGTTAGAGGACCAAGAAAGGGGCAGCCTTTAAGACAGAAAAATTTTAGACCACAGCCACTCAGCTACATCCAGACACCATAAGGAACACACACACACACACACACACACACACACACAAACACACACACACACACACACGCCCCATCCCCACCCATGCCAGCGAAGGCCAAGTGAGAAGTCTAGACTTCAACCCTTGCCCAGCTGTAATGGGTGCTTCCATCTCCCCATCAGCGTGGTCTCAGAGAATGCTGAGTGAAAGACTTTTATCCCCGCCTGGTAAGAAAGAAGCACCTTTCCATCTCCCTAATGGGGTGGTGTGAGGGGAGGCCCAGTGGAAAGTCAGGACTTTGACCACCACACAGCCATAACAAGGCCATCCTCCACCCCCATGGTGTCAATGAAGGCTATGCAGGGAGCAATAACAAGGCACCCCAAACTATTTCAGCCAGGGAGGTCAGTGGATACCTTGTGGGGAGCCAGAACTGCCATGCCCACCCAGTAGTAATGAAGAATTCCCCCCTTGAGCGTCAACAGAGGCCAAATGGGGAACCTGGACTTCTACTCCACTAGGCAGTGATGAAGAGGTGCCCCATCTACCCTAGATGATTTCTATGTTGCATCTTCAACTCTTTTTGACTTTTAAATTTAGGAGTTGCAGTATGGTATGTGCCATAAATCTTAAGCAATGCTCTTTAAATCAGGGTATATTCTCCCTGGAGTATGTAAAAAATGATTTAGTGGGATGTAGAATTAAAATGTTAGAACTTGTATTAATATTTGGTTATCTCATCAAATGTCTGTTGTTCATATTTAATTAATTAACAGTATATAGTACTACCTGTGTAGCATTAGTATATAAACACACATGTATTGGGGAGATATGCTCAGTTTTTTTACTGACTGGATACATCATGCTAATGTTTGGAGATGACTATTTTAAACCATTAACATGTAAAAGCTTTTCTGACCTAAGGATTGAGCCCTGTAAAAATGGGTTGGTCTCTGGGCTTGGAACAGGTACTCAGAAGAGTGAGAAGGGCATGGCCAAAAGGATTTGGAAGGTTCAGGAGACAAATACGGTTTTGCCTATGATCAGTCTGATTGGACACAGGGACATACCTAGGCGATCACTTAACTCTGTTATCTAATGACGTAGTTCTGACATGACTTTAAAATGTAATTATTTTAAGCCTTCAGGTAAAGGAAGAAGAGCAATGCAGCATGTTAAGTGGGATATGTGCAAAGTGCTGGAATTGCCTATCCCATGTGAAGTCCGTTGGGCTAAGGTGTGTTAATGGAGCAGGGCATGGACAGGGTTTGCTATACCTCTAACTGGGCATCTAACAGGATATGATGTAGGCTGTAACAGTGCTTCTAAAACTCTGATAATTGGATTAATTCAATCAATATGGTATGTCTTTAAACCCCAAGGGGATCACACATGAATGACATTTAATCAGTGATATTACCACATCTAAAGAAAGAATGATTCCAGTGAAAAAAAGTGGAAAGCCTGGAAAATTGAGATTCAGAAAGTGAAGATCTGCCTAATGTTCTAGTGAGTACTGCTCCACTAAGGAAGACTCTAGATTTGGGAGATGAAAACAAACTTGTTAATTGAACTTCACTAGAAATGAAATGTAATGCTATTACTGTCAACACCTCATTGCCCTGGATCTTTTATTTCATATTTGCCAAGCAAACTTCTGCTGAAAATATGTGGGTTCCCAATAATCATGCTAATAACAGCTCAAAGTAGTTCATTATTACTATGTGCCAGACACGGTTCTGGGTGCTTTATATGTATTAGTTCATTTAATTCTCATAACAACACTCTGAAGTGGAAATCATCATTATTAGCCGCATTGTACAAATGAAAGAACTTGATTCCACAGAGACTAAGAAACTTGCTCAATACCAAATTGTTAGTAAATGGCAGAGCTGGGATCCACACTGGGCCAGTCACAACTCAAAGTCTGAGATCTTAATCATTCTGAAACGCTGCCTTGTTGAATCTGGGACAAGAGAAGCTTTAGGAGGAGAGTAGGTACTAAATCACTGGAATAATGTGACTGCTGTTTTATATTAATGAAGGTCATTGAGGTATAATGGTTAGAAGTACATAGATCAGTCTTGTGCATAGTCAGTTAGCAGGACTTCATTACAGAAAGACTAATCTCTCTACGTTACTAAGAGCTTTTGGTCTTTGGACTTGAAATCATGACTGCTGGCTCTAGAACTGTAGGGAGTATAAGGGGATTACATTTACAAGAACTCAAAGTTACTTTTAAAAATAATCAAGTTATTAATAGAGTAATATCGTAAAGATCAATTGAGGGTTTTTGTTTTGTCCTGTGAATCGAAAACAATAAAATAGCTATTTTACCAGCAAAATGGGTTTATTCAGGAGTAGCAAAAAATTGCAGTTTGGGACATGCAACTATGGTGAACCTCATACAAGTCTGGTAAAAACAAAGGAGAGGAAATGCTTTTATAGAAGAAAAGGGGTAAGTGGGTGGGGCTGTTATAATCAAAAAGTCCATAGGTGGAAACTGGGAGTTTGAAGTATGGTGGCTGTTCATTTGCTGAGTTGTGACAGTTCTTACTGGCTGAGCTGTTGCCAGGCAAGAGGATCTTTCTTCCTCCTGCCTGTGATACTAACGTAGGTCACTTCCTCCCAGAGATGCTAGGTATGTCTCTTCCTGTTTGGGTCTGTATTAACTTAGGGTGGTACATGATGAGAGCTTCCCCTTCTGGCCTCCTGACTCCATTTTAGTGAGGTTTCTCTCTAGCAACTTTCACAGTCCATTTGTAGGACTCAGAAGTGTTTTAAAAAGTAAAGTTGATTATTTGGTAAACTCCCAGTTGTGCTGGGCAAGTTCTTCTCCCTGAGAAATTAGTCCTGAGAGTTGGCTTGTGTCAAGTACTACAGGCAGGAACAGCTGCTAAGCTATTGTTTTCCTGGCATTTACAAAAATAGCTTTCAAGTTGTTGTTGTAGTTTTAAAAGTAATACATTTTCTCTGTATTCTCTTCTCTCTGCAAAACCCATCTCAAGTGATCCTAGCACCATGGGCCATGGTGATGTTCTCTTGTAGCCCTTTAGCTTCTTTCTGGCTGAGATGATCACCTAGAGAATTGGGATCATCCACAGGCACATCCATTAAACAGCTAAATCCAACTCATCATGGCTGTAACCTCACTAGCTCACCTCACTCCCCCAGGCCTAGGCCTCTAATTCTCTCCCATTTCTCACTTACCTAGAATGTTCTCACAATGAACAGAGCTCAATCCAACCAACTTTCCTTGATACTTTGTCTTGCTTACCTGTTTTTAATCATTTCTTGCCTGCCTACCCTGGTAATTTGACCTTCACCTTCGTATGCTGCCTTTTCTCATTAATCCGACCAAGGAAGTTGCTTTCTGAGTTCTGGTTACTTCCACTGATTGCTTTCTGAGCACCAAAAATGACTTCTTTCCTCCCCCTTTTGTTATAAAAGGATTTTCTACTGCCTTCCTGTACCCAACTCAGTAAACATAGCAGAATTTTTTGAAAGAATGAAGGAAGAAAGATGGAAGGAAAGAAGATGGACAGAAGGGAAGGAGAGAGGGAGGGATGGGGGGGAGACATCACTCATTTGATACCTCATCAAAAATTCAGCTGCTTCTCAAATATTTCTTCCTGTCTCTTCTCAATATAGTGAAAGGCCATTTACTAATGCCTACCAAAGAGAATAGAAATAATTCAATGAATAATTCTTTGTTTAGTTTTCTAATTGATTTTTATTGATGGATAATTGTAAGACCTAATGTGTTGATTTTAGGTATATATTGTCTTTGGAAGTATTGATCATATTTATTATATGTCAACACTCTGAGAAAATAAAATATAATCATGGAAACTAAAACATTTATATACAGACAATAGGGGCTTAAAGTAGCCATAGCACCTTAGTTAAAGTAAATGGTAATCCCCTATGTTCCAAGTTATCCTGACTGTAATTTATGAATTAGCTATTTGGTTTCTTTTGTTGGGTCATGATTTTATATTAAAGTGGAGAAATAAAGGTAGAATGACATGGTCATACAATATCATCGTCTTCAGAAGCTTGAGACAGTTTAGGATAACATAAGCTTCATCCTCGCACCTTTTATATGAGGATGGGTAGAACTCATTTTATTCTCTTTTCTAGAAATGAAGAAATTAAAATAGGAATTTCTGTGAATTCACAAAACCTGAATACCACTTTTAGAAATTGTTCTTCTTTAGAATACATTTCTCATCATTAAAGTCGCCATGATTTGAAAGTCCAAATGTGGCAAGAAGTAGCATGTTTAGTCAGAGAAAATTTATTGAGGTATATATGATGGCAAATGCAAAGGAGCCAAGTTTATAGCAACTGAGTGTATAAAAGGTAAGGTTGCTGAAAGATTTTCTACATTCAGATGTCAGCTCTAGGATTCACTGAAACATAAATAAGTCTTCAAAGTTTGCTCCCTTCCCTTGTACCCTCTTGACTTTCCAGGGACTTCTAAAGTGATGTTGAGCCCAGATCTACCTTCTCAGAGCAGCACTCTTATCCAGAAAATGGCTATCCCCATTCTTTCCCTTAAATAGGCAAAAATCCTTATTTATTCCAAATGTCGCTGCTAAGGGCTAGTGGTCCCACTGGAAATTTTCTGATAAATTTATGTGGAGTCTATTTCATGTGATATATATCTTCTTACAAGGAACAAGTTCTTAAACACAGATGATGCACTCTCTAATGCTGAAATGGCAGGTATCTGTAGCAGATTGATAGGGGGAAATTAGGGATGTGAGAGCTTTGGGGGATTTTAAGTCAAATAACCTCATTGGACCTCCTGTACATGCTTCCTAAACTTGGACCTACTGAAGCTTTGTGTACGAGTTCTAGAAAGTGATGCTCTGCTGAATCATATTCAGGGCTGTGGTACATTATTACATTTATAAGTACAAATGAATAACACCTCCTCTTATCCATGTCCCTGTCTAGTTCTTTTCCACAATCATTATGGGCTTGGTCATATGACTTGATAAGACCAATGGGTCATTAGCAAATATGAACTCAAGTAAAGGCTTGTTCTTTTTTGCGAGAATACACATTCCTTTTATTTTTTTAAGATTTTTACTGGAGTGTAGTTGCTTTACAATGTTGTGTTAGTTTCTGCTGTACAGCAAAGTGAATCAGTTATATGTATACATATGTCCCCTCTTTTTTAGATTTCCTTCCATTTAGGTCACTTCAGAGCATTGAGTAGAGTTCCCTGTGCTGTACAGTAGGTTCTCATTAGTTACCTATTTTATACGTAGTATCAATAGTGTATATATGTCAATCCCAATCTCCCAATTCATCCCACTTCCCCCTTCCCCCCTCCGTATCCATAAGTTTGTTCTCTACATCTGTGTCTCTATTTCTGCTTTGCAAATAAGTTCATCTGTACCATTTTTCTAGGTTCCACATGTAAGTGATGTTATGTGATATTTGTTTTTCTCTTTCTGACTTATGTCACTCTGTATGACAGTCTCTGGGTCTGTCCGCATCTCTGCACATGGCACTATTTCATTCCTTTTTATGGCTGAGTAATACCCAGAGAAAACCATAATTCAAAAAGGTACATGCACCCCAGTGTTCATTGCAGTACTATTTACAATAGCCAGGACATGGAAGCAACCTAAATGTCCATCAACAGAGGAATGGATAAAGAAGATGTGGTACATATATACAGTGGAATATTACTCAGTAAAGGCTTGTTGATACACACTTTGGTTTCACCCTCGAACCCCAGGATGCCTAAGATAGCCTGCCTTATAAGGAAGGTAGAGGAAGACCAAGGCACTCTGACCGACAGTATCAGCCAACTGCTAGCCATGTGGCCACTGGGGTCAGCCAGCCCCCAGCTGACCTGCTAATTGACTACGTCTGCATAAGTGAGTCAGGTCAACCTAACAGGCAGCAAAGACAACCTCCCCAGTGAAGCTCTGCCTAAGTTGCCAACCCAAACAGCTGTAAGCAGATAAATGATTCTTGTTTTTAGCCACTGTTTTGGAATGGTTTGTTTTTCAGCTCTAGATAACCAAGCAATGTCTGCTAAAAAGTGTGTTGGTAATTTACTAAAAACTAGGTAAGTTTTTGTCATTATCCACAGCATGATATTGGGTAAATTATATACTCTGAGACTCAATTGGCTAATAGGTAAAATAGGAATAATGTTAGTATCTTTCTGTTTACATTTCTTTAAATTACATAGGTCATTTAGTTGTCCTTTTTCCAGCAGCAGAGACAGAGATTTGTGGGGTTAAATGACTTTATCAAAATCACAAAAAAATACTAGTTGGCAGAAATTAAATTAGCTCTCCTTTATATGAGTAATAAACACTTTAGTTTTAAATGCTATGGGATGAGATAAGAGGAGGAGAAGTCACATTAAAAAAAAAAGCAAAACCATAAAATACCCAGGATTAAACTTGACAACAAAGGAATAAGACTAATAACAGGATTTATCAGAAGATGTAAAATGAGACTGGGATAAATAGAGAGGCCTGCCAGGTTCCTGGGAAGACATGATATTCTTAAGATGCCAGATATGTCCAAATCCATACATTTAATTTCAGTCGACACTCTATTTTGTTGTTGTTAGAAACTGAAAAGCTGATCGTAGTGCTGTTCATCTGAAAGAATAATGTATGAAAATGGCCAAGAACTGTAGTTAGAAAACAGAAAAAGAAATTTGTGGAAAAGCTGAAAACATTGGTGAAATAGACTGTGAAGCAGTTGTAATTGAAATAGTATGGTTCTGGCATCCTCACTCTTAGGTAACGTTCTTGCATCCCATTTCACTGAGAAAAATGGAAGCAATTAGAAGAGAATTTCCATATGCTCTCACCACTACATGTGTCAACCTGTCTACATCTGTATCCAGATTCTTTGTCTCCTCTAGTGTCATTATTGATAAACAGTTCATGTTCTTGCCCAATACCAACCCCTTTATTTTACAAACTGTATCTCCTTTTGCCTGTTAGACTTCGCTTTAATAATTATCTCTTGGGCTTCCCTGGTGGCGCAGTGGTTGAGAGTCCGCTTGCCGATGCAGGGGCACACGGGTTCGTGCCCCGGTCCAGGAGGATCCCACATGCCGCGGAGCGGCTGGGCCCGTGAGCCATGGCCGCTGAGCCTGCGCATCCGGAGCCTGTGCTCCGCAACGGGAGGGGCCGCGGCAGTGAGAGGCCCGCGTACCGCAAAAAAAAAATAATAATAATTATTATTATTATCTCTCTCTTGCATCACCTTGCCCTGCTCCCCTGGATTATCTACCAGTGTACAGTTATGCTGTTATTTTTCTTGGTTTGAAAAAAGGAAAAAAAAAAGTCTCGCTTGACTCCTTATCTTCCTCAAGTTTCTGCCCCATTTTTCTTCCAGCCAAACGCCTTTAAAGAAATTTCTGTAATCACTCGTTCCACTTCTCTTCTCATCCTCTGGAAATCACTGCAGTCTTTGGTACAGTCATCTCACTCAAACTTCAAACTTACCTGTCCATCCATCTGTTCAGTATACTTAGGCATCTCAAACTTAACAAGCTCAAACCTAAGCTCCTGAATCTTGCCACCCCAAAATATTCATCTCGCAGTCCTCTCCATTTAAAAAAATGGCAACAACATTCTTCTAGCTGCTTAAACCCAACACTGTGATGTTATCCTCTGTGTTCTTCGTGCCTCATAACAGCAAATCCTGTTAATTCTAGTTTGCAAACATTTTTAGAAACTCTTCCATCACTATCACTATCACTGTCATTCAAATGATCATTTTTCCTCTCCTGGCTTATTGCCATAAGCTCTTAACTTATCTTCCTTCTTAAGCCTTCCATACTACTTCCATGTAGTTTAGTTTAAACTACAACTAAATTAAAATATCCACACTAAAGAGGTCCTCTAATAATCAATATGGCTAATGTCATCTTTCTTGAGGAAGTTGTAGCAGATGTGGGTTCAAACTCAGAGTCAACCATTTAGTGTCAGTATGACTATAGGTAAATCATGAAAATTTTTAGCCCTTGCTCCTTTTTTAGTGAAATGTGTGTGTCATTTGCTCCCTCTACCCCATAGAGATTTTGAGAGGATTGAACAAATACAGAGCACATCTGTGTATGTGAAGTTTGTAAAGTACTACCCAAATACAAAGTGATAATAATAAAGTGATAGTCTAATTACTATGACAACGGGATAAATGATTGTTCACTGTATAATATTTCTTCAAGTGTCATAAAATATTAACAACAATTTTAGGCTAATAGAAACCATACTGTGGTTTCATACCACACTTCATAGAATCTACTGCACAAAATGAATGGGAGGATGGCGTGAAGAGTGTAGCACAGCCACTTTAGGTGGGTTTGTAAAGATTTATTAAGTCCAAGGAGCAATCTGCAGTATAGTAAATTGGCATTTGAGGGGTGTCACAAATAATAATGTAATACGTCTTGCACTACAATGCACGGGTGTCCAAAGGCTATTACAATCTAAGCATTGCACTAAAATTGTATGGAGTTAATAGCATGGCTGCTGTGAGAAGGGTACTCAGAAAAGAGCTTTAAAAAAAATCTATTTAGTACAATTACTGCTACCTTTAGTTCAATAAAACCACAGCAACTCAAGAAATTAAATTCTCTGCTTCCAATTCAGCCACTCTTCTTTAAGTAATAACTGCAGGATAAAATAATTGTGTATCAGAAGGACGTCTGAAACTTTAGGCTTATTAGATTCAACCCATGTGTAAGGGATTGTTGAAACCTAACTGAGGATCTAGGAGATATTGGGCCTCTCAATATCAGGCTACTTTTAGAAGGAGTTAAATGAGCCCTTTCTAGTAAGAACTTTGGTATGAGATTTTTTAATTTTTGGAATATCTTTTAGATCTACTGCAAAGGCATAGTGTATTTCATGCATCCCTTTTATAGACTGTATCCTTGTATCAGTTCTTGAGTCAAATTTCTCGATTTTGTTCAACTGATTAATTATTTAGTCGAAACTCCCCTCAAGTACAGGTTTAGTTCTGAACACAAAGGAAATAATAAAGCTATAATGCTTCTTCTATGCTATACTCAGTTAAATCCAGCATTATATCTTCTGCCTAATGAAAAAAGGTATTTTATAAGTTTAAAAATGTTACTCAGATATTGGGATAGAAAATTAATTTTATGGGCAGAAGTTAAGGGAGCCAGCCTACATTAAAGATGATAAAAGGGCATCATAATTGTCATTCTTATAAACCATTTTAGTTTTTAATACCAGTTTCTATACCTGCTAGGAATTATGCTAGGGGTTGGAGCCACAGGATGAGCAGGAGAGAGACAGTCCCAGATGTGCTGTTTTTATATAATGTTCAGATGTATGGCCTCTTATTTTCTGAGATTTCCAGACTCTATTTCCCTCCCCTATTTCTTTTGGACCTTCTCTTTTCTTCATGCGTACTTTTGAGGTCGTGCTCCATTTGAATTTTATTTCAGGCTGACTCTCTTTAATGTGAGGATTTAGCCAAGATGGGATTTTCAGTTTGTCAGTCTGGAGAGCTCATGGCATCCTGATGGCTTCACCTCCTATAGACATTTCATGGGACCCCTGCAATTATTTCTTGACCAGAGTTTCAGCTGAAGTGCTCACACCAACTTGTCCTTTCCTCTGAGTACCTATTGACTGTTTGAGGTTCCCTTTCTTCCCCTTACTTCCTCCTGCATCTTTGCTGATGACACACAGGTCTTTTAGTTGTCATGATTTATCCATACCTTCTCACATGTGGGGCGACAGATATATTTCACCTCTTTTTCTTGTTGATATGGTCTGTGGGTTTTAGTTTCTCTATTTCAGTTGCTTTTTTTTTTTAAGGGGAATGCAGGGAGACTCAAAAACTCTGCCACCATTACCATCTTCCCAGAACTCAAAACGTGTGGTTTTGAACTTGTCTGGACAAGTAGAGAATCTCTGGGGATGGAATAAAGCCAAGAGTTATACCCATGCCAGAAGTGATAACTAACAGCACAGCTGGTCTGTACACTGGACTGGAAACTGTGAATCAGACAGTCGTTTTTCAATATCAGAATGTTTTTATTCTTGGAAAGCTTTCTTTCAGGCTGTTAAATCTATACTCACTAGCATTCTATGAATATGTATATATACATATAGACTGCAGACAAAAACACACACATAGTATTTTGGAACTGGGAACCAAAATGGGATGCTGTATTACCACCTGTGTTTAATTAAATATTTGTGGTAATTGAATGTAATTAAAAATTAAACAACCATTTGGTACAGGATAATATATTTCCTACATCACTTATGTGCTTCAATATGCTCTCTGCTGATTGTTTCAACTTGGATTTGGTGTTAACAGCTCCTACAATTGTCTGTTCTAGTTTGTTGAGTTTTACATTTAAAACACCCTCTGCTTACATCTCTTTCTTCCCACTCTTCACCCAGTTAAATTCCTCATCATACTCAGGTCTTAGCTTGAATGTCACTTTCTCAGAAAGGCCTTTTTTTTTTTTTAACTAATACACACCCAGCTCCAGCTGAAATCTGGTTCTCCTCTTACTCTTTGTAATAATAGTTCTTCTGCAGTTCCTAGGAAGTGTCAATAATGGAATAAACGAATGAACAGCAAAGCAGTATCTCCTTATGGTTTTCATACAATTTTTTGAACTCTGTGATTTTGAAGAGTAAGGTAAACTCAAAACCCATTTCTAAAGAAGGTAGGGTCATAAAGCTTCAGCTACTTCAGTGTCTGAAGCTCTGTGCTTTAGGGCTTAACTGATGGGTTTGTTATTGGAGTAGGAATTATGGCCCATATATTTTCTTTTGAAGGCCCAAGAAGAACAGTGTCATGTAGCTCTTATTATTATTTGTCTGCACAGTTGCTCTAGTACCATATTAGGAGCCACTCCCCCCAAAGGGGGGTTTGAATATTTATATAACCTGACTCTACTCCAGGCTTAGGAGTGAGCAACTAAACCAAGTGGGCCCAATCAGGATTTCCTGGCAGGGATATGAAGTCAGGATTTAGGCATAGTTGGACTTTTCAGTACAGGATCTATAAACCTCAGAGATATGGTCACCCATGTGCTACCATGTGAACTTTTAATAAGGAAAGGTGGTATTTTATGAGTTAGAATTATGGTGTACTCAGGCAGAGGGGCAGACATGAGAGATGAAGAGTGTTGTGTTGGCATTTGTATCCCTGGTTACAGGTTTATTCTGAGGCCTGATTGAAGCTAGATCCTTTAGGCTCCATAAGACATTTTTATATTCTAAAAATTCTTTTTTCTAGTGTAATTTATTTAGTGGCTTTTTGCTAGTTGCAATCTACAGAGACCTAATAAAAGTACTAATTATTAGCTATTTTTTTTAACATCTTTGTTGGAGTACAATGGCTTTACAATGGTGTGTTAGTTTCTGATGTATAACAAAATGAATCAGCTGTACATGTACATATATCCCCATGTCTACTCCCTGTTGCATCTCTCTCCCACCCTCCCTATCCCACCCCTCTAGGTGGTCAAAAAGCACCGAGCTGATCTCCGTGTGCTATGTGGCTGCTTCCCACTAGCTATCTATTTGACATTTGGTGGTGTATAAATGTCCATGCCACTATGTCATTTCATCCTAGCTTAACATTCCCCCTCCCCGTGTCCTCAAGTGCATTCTCTACGTCTGCATCTTTATTGCTGTCCTGGCCCTAGGTTCTTCAGAAACATTTTTTTTCTTTTTTTTGATTCCATATATATGTGTTAGCATACGGTATTTTTTTTTTCCTCTTTCTGACTTACTTCACTCTGTATGACAGACTCTAGGTCCATCCACTTCACTACAGATAACTCAATTTGGTTTCTTTTTATAGCTGAGTAATATTCCATTGTATATATGTGCCACATCTTTATCCATTCATCTGTCGATGGACGCTTAGGTGGCTTCCATGTCCTGGCTATTGTAAATAGAGCTGCAATGAACATTGTGGTACATGACTCTTTTTGAGTTATGGTTTTCTCAGGGTATATGCCCGGTAGTGGGATTGCTGGGTCATATGGTAGTTCTATTTTTAATTTTTTAAGAAAACTCCATACTGTTCTCCATAGTGGCTGTATCAATTTACATTCCCACCAACAGTGCAAAAGGATTCCCTTTTCTCCACACCGGCTCCAGCATTTATTGTTTGTAGATTTTTTGATGATGGCCATTATGACCGGTGTGAGGTGATACCTCATTGTAGTTTTGATTTGCATTTCCCTAATGATTAGTGATGTTGAGCATTCTTTCACGTGTTTGTTGGCAATCTGTATATCTTCTTTGGAGAAATGTCTATTTAGGTCTTCTCCCCATTTTTGGATTGGGTTGTTTATTTCTTTGATATTGAGCTGCATGAGCTGCTTGTAAATTTTGGAGGATAATCCTTTGTCAGTTGCTTCACTTGCAAATATTTTCTCCCATTCTGAGGGCTGTCTTTTCGTCTTGTTTATGGTTTCCTTAGCTGTGCAAAAGCTTTTAAATTTCATTAGGTCCCATTGGTTTATTTTTGTTTTTACTTCCATTACTCTAGGAGGTGGGTCAAAAAGGATCTTGCTGTGATTTATGTCAGAGTGTTCTGCCTATGTTTTCCTCTAAGAGTTTTATAGTGTCTGGCCTTACATTTAGGTCTCTAATCCATTTTGTATTTATTTTTGTGTATGGTGTTAGGGAGTGTTCTAATTTCATTGTTTTACATGTAGCTGTCCAGTATTCCCAGCACCACTTATTGAAGAGGCTGTCTTTTCTCCACTGTATATTCTTGCCTCCTTTATCAAAGATAAGGTGACCGTATGTGTGTGGGTTTATCTCTGGGCTTTCTATCCTGTTCCATTGATCTATATTTCTGGTTTTGTGCCAGTACCATACTGTCTTACTTACTGCAGCTTTGTAGTATAGCCTGAAGTCTGGGAGCCTGATTCCTCCAGCTCCGTTTTTCTTTCTCAAGATTGTTTGGCTATTCGGGGTCTTTTGTGTTTCCATACAAATTGTGAAATTTTTTGTTCTAGTTCTGTGACAAATGCCCGTGGTAGTTTGCTAGGGATTGCATTGAATCTGTAGATTGCTTTGGGTAGTATAGTCATTTTCACAGTGTTGGTTCTTCCAATCCAAGAACATGGTATATCTCTCCATCTGTTTGTATCATCTTTAATTTCTTTCATCAGTGTCTTATAATTTTCTGCATACAGGTCTTTTGTCTCCTTAGGTAGGTTTATTCCTAGGTATTTTATTCTTTTTGTTGCAATGGTAAATGGGAGTGTTTCCTTAATTTCTCTTTCAGATTATTCATCATTAGTTTATAGGAATGCAAGATATTTCTGTGCATTAATTTTCTATCCTGCTACTTTACCAAATTCACTGATTGGCTCCTGTAGTTTTCTGGTAGCATCTTTAGGATGCTCTATGTGTACTATCATCTCACGTGCTAACAGCGACAGGTTACTTGTTCTTTTCCAATCTGGATTCTTTTTATTTCTTTTTCTTCTGTGATTGCTGTGGCTAAAACTTCCAAAACTATGTTAAATAATAGTGGTGAGAGTGGACAACCTTGTCTTCTTCCTGATCTTAGTGGAAATGGTTTCTGTTTTTCGCCATTGAGGACAATGTTGGCTGTGGCTTTGACATACATGACCTTTATTATGTTGAGGTAAGTTCCCTCTATGCATATCTTCTGGAGGGTTTTTATCATAAATGGCTGTTGAATTTTGTCGAAAGCTTTCTCTGCATCTATTGAGATGATCATATGGTTTTTCTCCTTCAGTTTGTTAATATGGTTTATCACATTGATTGATTTGCATATATTGAAGAATCCTTGCATTCCTGGGATAAACCCCAGGTGTTCATGGTGTATGATCCTTTTAATGTGCTGTTGGATTCTATTTGCTAGTATTTTGTTGAGGATTTTTGCATCTGTGTTCATCAGTGATATTGGCCCGTAGTTTTCTTTCTTTGTGACATCTTTGTCTGGCTTTGGTGTCAGGGTGTTGGTGGCCTCGTAGAATGAATTTGAGAGTGTTCCTCCCTCTGCTATATTTCGGAAGAGTTTGAGAAGGATAGGTGTTAGCTCTTCTCTAAATGTATGATAGAATTCACCAGTGAAGCCATCTGGTCCTGGATTTTTTTATGTTGGAAGATTTTTAATCACAGTCTCAATGTCAGTGCTTGTGATTGGTCTGTTTATATTTTCTATCTTCCTAGTTCCGTCTTGGAAAGTTGTGCTTTTCTAAGAATTTGTCCATTTCTTCCAGGTTGTCCATTTTATTGGCATAGAGTTGCTTGTAGTAATCTCTCATGATACTTTGTATTTCTGCAATGTCAGTTGTTACTTCTCCTTTTTCATTTCTAATTGTATTAATTTGAGTCTTTTCCCTTTTTTTCTTGATGAGTCTGGCTAATAGTTTATCAATTTTGTTTATATTCTCAAAGAACCAGCTTTTAGTTTTATTGATCTTTGGTATTGTTTCCTTCATTTCTTTTTCATTTATTTCTTATCTGATCTTTTGGATTTCTTTCCTTCTGCTAACTTCGGGGTTTTTTTGTTCTTCTTTCTCTAATTGCTTTAGGTGTAAGGTTAGGTTGTTTAATTGAAATGTTTCTTGCTTCTTCAGGTAGGATCTTATTGCTATAATCTTCCCCGTTAGAACTGCTTTTGCTGCATCTCATAGGTTTTGGGTCGTTGTGTTTTCATTGTCATTTGTTTCTAAGTATGTTTTGATTTCCTCTTTGATATCTTCAGTGATCTCTTGGTTATTAAATAGTGTATTGTTTAGCCTCCATGTGTTTGGGTTTTTTTTCAGATTTTTTCCTGTAATTGATATCTAGTCTCATAGCGTTGTGATCACAAAAGATACTTGATACAATTTCAGTTTTCTTAAATTTCCCAAGGCTTGATTTTTGACCCAAGATGTGACCTATCCTGGAGAATGTTCCATGGGCACTTGAGAAGAAAGTGTATTCTGTTGTGTTTGCATGGAATGTCCTATAAGTATCAATTAAGTCCATCTTGTTTATTGTATCATTTAAAGCTTGTGTTTCCTTATTTATGTTCATTTTGGAGGGTCTGTCTGTTGGTGAACGTGGTGTGTTAAAGTCCCCTACTATGATTGTGTTACTGTCGCTTTCCCCTTCTATGGCTGTTAACATTTGCCTTATGCATTGAGGTGCTCCTAGTTGGGTGCATCAGTATTTACAATTGTCATATCTTCTTCTTGGATTGATCCCTTGATCATTATGTAGTGTCCTTCTTTGTCTCTTGTAGTAGTCTTTATTTTAAAGTCTATTTTGTCCGATATGCGAATTGCTACTCCAGCTTTCTTTCGATTTCCATTGGCATGGAATATCTTTTTCCATCCCCTCACTTTCAGTCTGTATGTGTCCCTAGGTCTGAAGTGAGTTTTTTTTTAGACAGCACATATACGGGTCTTATTTTTGTATCTGTTCAGCCAGTCTGTGTCTTTTGGTTGGAGCATTTAATCCATTTACCTTTAAGGTAGTTATTGATATGTATGTTCCTGTTACCATTTTCTTAATTGTTTGGGGTTTGTTATTGTAGGTCCTTTTCTTCTCTTCTGTTTCCGACTTAGAGAAGTTCCTTTAGCATTTGTTGTAGGGCTGGTTTGGTGGTGCTGAACGCTCTCAGCTTTTGCTTGTCTGTAAAGGTTTTAATTTCTCCGTCAAATCTGAATGAGATCCTTGCTGGGTAGAGTAATCTTGGTTGTAGGTTTTTCTGTTTCATCACTTTAAATATGTCCTGCCACTCCCTTGTGGCTTTCAGTTTTTCTACTGAAAGGTCAGCTGTTTACCTTATGGGGATTCCCTTGTATGTTATTTGGTATTTTTCCCTTGCTGCTTTTAATATTTTTTCTTTGTATTTAGTTTTTGATAGTTTGATTAATATGTGTCTTGGCATGTTTCTCCTTAGATTTATCCTGTATAGGACTCTCTGTGCTTCCTGGACTTGATTGACTCTTTCCTTTCCCGTATTAGGGAAGTTTTCAACTATAATCTCTTCAAGTATTTTTTCAGTCCCTTTCTTCTTCTCTTCTTCTTCTGGGACCCCTGTAATTCAAATGTTGGTGTGTTTAATGTTGTCCCAGAGGTCTCTAAGACTGTCCTCAATTCTTTTCATTCTTGTTTCTTTATTCTGCTCTACAGTAATTATTTCCACTATTTTATCTTCCAGGTCACTTATCCGTTCTTCTGCCTCAGTTATTCTGCTATTGATCCCTTCTAGAGAACTTTTAATTTCATTTACTGTGTTGTTCACCATTGTTTGCTCTTTAGTTCTTCTAGGTCCTTGTTAAATGTTTCTTGTATTTTCTCCATTCTATTTCGAAGATTTTGGATCATCTTTACTATCATTACTCTGAATTCTTTTTCAGGTAGACTGCCTATTTCCTCTTCATTTGTTTGGTGTGGTGGGTTTTTACCTTGCTCCTTCATCTGCTGTGTGTTTCTCTGTCTTCTCATTTTGCTTCACTTAGTGTGTTTGGGGTCTCCTTTGTGCAGGCTGCAGGTTCGTAGTTCCCGTTGTTTTTGGTGTCTACCCCCAGTGGCTAAGGTTGGTTCAGTGGGCTGTGTAGGCTTCCTGGTGGAAGGGACTGGTGCCTGTGTTCTGGTGAATGAGGCTGGATCTTGTCTTTCTGGTGGGCAGGACCATGTCTGGTGGTGTGTTTTAGAGTGTCTGTGACCTTATTATGATTTTAGGCAGCCTCTCTGCTAATGGGTGGGGTTGTGTTCCTGTCTTGCTAGTTGTTTGGCATAGAGTGTCCAGCACTGGAGCTTGCTGGTCGTTGAGTGGAGCTGGGTCTTAGTGTTGCGATGGAGATCTCTGGGAGAGCTTTCGCTGTTTGATATTATGTGGAGCCGGAAGGTCTCTGGTGGACCAATGTCCTGAACTCGGCTTGGCTCTCCCACCTCAGAGGCACAGGCCTAACACCCCACCAGAGCACCAAGACCCTGTCAGCCACACGGCTTTTAGGAAGTCTGCGGTCTTCTGCCTGCATTCAGTAGGTGCTCTGTAGGAGTTGTTCCACATGTTGATGTATTTCTGATGTATTTGTGGCAGGAAGATGATCTGCACATCTTACTCCTCCACCATCTTGAAGGTCTCCCAATTATTAGCTGTTGAATGAGGTACATGACACAACTTTTAAGAGTTTTAAACTCAGAGCTTTCAGTTGAGGAAATAAGCAGTCACTATGATAAGAGAAGAAGGTTCATTCTTCATACAGCACTTGATTATATTATATAGGGCAGGCACAACTATTCAGAATGTATGGTCACTTGGCAATTAATATCAGAATTGACCTTGAGATTTTTGTAAGCCATTTATTTAACCATGTCTTGGGTATCTTTCACATGTGTCATCCTCTTTAAATAGAGATCAGCTAAGTTCCTCAATAATAGCTGCAGAGTTTATGTAAAACAGTGGTATTAATGTAACCTAGACTATCCAGGGCCCATCTTTGAATAACAAGTGCAGTGGTTTAACTTCCTCCTGGTGTATCACGGTGCCACCAAGAAGTGGGGTGTGAGGAAAGCACTGGCCTAAATATGAAATAGTTCTCTCTGACTCTGGCATAGAAACCAGCTGGGGCAGGAGATAAGCCTAACTCTGTGCAGCTTCAAGGAGTTCTTCTGCTACTGCTGTCATCACAGAAGCTCCCCTTGAAGGCTTTCTTAAGACAGTGCCCCTGATAGAATGTTTGAACCTGATTCTCGTATTGATTCTGTGATCCAGTACTTCCAAAGGTTGATTTTCATGCCATATGCCTAGAACAAGCTGAATCCAAGTCCAAGACAGCATAATTTGTTGAACATACTGTAGTTTATGAAACTAAGGAAGAACTTTCTTTAACAGTAACCCTCTAGGTTGCATCAGAGGGAGGGAGAAACACAAAGATTAGGGACTTGGTAAGTAGTAGCTGCTCAGGTAAGTCAGAGCCAGGCCAACAATATGGTAGATGATTCTTATCCCTGACTACCAAAAAGTAAAAAAAAAAATAAAAACGATGGAGGAAGAGGTGCCAAATGAATACATACTTTCCATGTAATTTGTACCTGTTTCCTTCCGCTCATGCAGAATGATTCTCAGCTTCTCAAGACAGAGCTGCTTTTTATTTGAATTGTTTGATCATACAGGCAATACTTTCTTGTACTCTTTTTGCATGTTTATACTATTATGACATGAGTACTAAATGAAAATAAGGAAAATACTTAGGTTCATAAGCTTATTAATGGACTGATTGCCAAAAACTAGTTAGTATTTAAATCGGGATCTTGAGGAACATGCCATAGCATTCTGCATCAGAGCATTTGCAGTTAAGTGACTAAAACATTCCAAGTCAGCCTGTTCCAGTAATTCCCTATATTTCATGTATTTGTGTTTGTATGTCCATATGTATGAGCGGTCAAATGTTTTTATCCTATTATGTTGATTATTTTTATTCATTTTCGCATTTCATATTGCATGCCTTGTTATATTTAGAGCCATTAAGCGTGAAGCGTATATGGTTAAAACTGGAATTACTATGAGTTTTCAAGTGCTGTCCCTAATAGCTATTATCATGGATGAAGACACCATAGAAATGATTATAACACACACAAAAAGAGCAAATTGGATATTTTAACCAGAATAGTGTAGATTAAAACAGGACTAACAAGCCTCGCTTGGAAAGTCGATATTTAAAGAAGAAATATATCCTTTCTCTAGAAATGATATTTCCCTTTAAAGGTGCTATTTGTTTGTAATAGTGGCTCCATAAGCCCTCAGTGTCTATATATCATGGCATTCAGCATATTGTTGGAGTAAAGGGAAACTTTGTCATAATGAAATGTCATTTCTTTCTAAAAGACTTGCACATTTATATCTGTGGAAGTAATGAAGCTGATATCATCAAAATATCCCCTACTCCTGAAAATTAAATTTTTTAAATTGATTTTTCAAGTATGCCAGAGTCAGCATTTTATCATAATTTCTATGGATTTTCCTCTATCCATGGAAATAAAGCTATTAACTCTAAGTATGAGCTTTAGTTTTTTTTTTTTTTGACTTTGCTGAAATTTGTTTCATAATGTTGTTTGGTTTCTTGCCAGTTCCTAATTTTAAGCCCTTTTAAATACTTCTTTACTCTTTTAACTTAGGTGCCAGCTGTTAGGGTAAGATGAGAATTATCATGGCATAATGCAGAATTGGAAAACCTTATTTTGAGGAATCTTTGTTTCAGTGTCTAAGGCAAAGGTCAGTGTGGAAATGATGTTGTTTAACATGCAGTGGACAGTTACATAATATCAAATCTGTTTCATTGGCTCTAGGGGCTACAAATCATGTGACTATGAGAGAGTAACTCTCCTGAGCTTCTGTTTGTCCATGTAGAAAATGTAGAAAATAAGGAGTCCTGGAAAACCTATCACTCAAAGAATATAAGGGGAAAATAGGATAATACATATAAAAGAGCTTTGTAAATTGAATGATACTAAAAAATGTTCAGAGGCTATTGGCATTTCCAAAGCAGACGTAATTACCAGAGAATTTAAATTCCTTGAGAATCTGGTAAATGTTTTTATTTCTTTGAGATAGACAGAGCAAAACCTGGCTCATCCAGGAATGTTCTAAAGCTCTACCTGAGGAGCTCTGTCTCAGATGTCCCAGGAAAGGAGGACTATTAAACATTGTCTGCTGAATGTCTTTTGGGCACCCAAGAAAAAAAAATAACTTGTAGATATATGAGCCTTGGGTGCAACAAATCCTTTACATTACAGTTGTTTTTATAACTAATGACCTTTTTGGGTTATTGGAGTTATTATAGATAAAATCTTAATTTTGAAGTTTTCTGATTATAGATAGAATAGTAATAAGGAACCAGTATTTTTCGTAAATCATGGTGAAATAAGAGAAAAAGTCATGTATTTTCCCTATCATTCAAGTTTCTGAATTTCATACAGAAACTCTGGAATTGAAACAAATTGTGAGTATTGTAGAATTTAAATATATGTAAGTTGAATTGTAAAGTTCAAGCACAACTAATTATACTTTACATACATATGTGGAATTTCAGCACCATATTTATGCATTAAGTATTTTGGTTGAGATACAGCTAATTCAGTGGACTCTACACATGAAATTTAGTAGAAGAAAAGAACATCTGGTATCATCCTAGAGATATGTTATCTGATTAGCAATGCCATTGACATAAAGTAATGATTTTTTGGTTTATAATGGTAATTTCTCTATGTATTTCTGAGTTATTTTTATTTGTTTTTTTCCTTTTATTCCAATTGCTTTTTGATGACCTTCATGCCCTTGGGGCTATAATCAGAGGACGGGATTAATTCTTACATGTTAAGAGTGGAGAGGGTCATAAAAATAAAATAGAGTTGAGTGAGTATGGCATATTATACTATGAAATCTTGAATTTACTAATTAATACGTCAGTTCTAAGTGCCTTCTTCAGCTCATCAACTCTATTAGGGCACCATGGGAAAAGTTGTTGTAAGAGCTCACCAGTCATGTGTAGTTTCTCACGGTCTCTCTGTGGTACACCTGTCTGATGCATATGTTTGAACCTGCTCCCCTATCCCCAGACTGGCAACCTTCTCTCTCTGGCATCTTTAGGTCAGAGCTGCAGGACACAGATGAGGTTGAGAAATAGCCTGGAACTACCTCAGAGAGTAGCTTATGCCACCTCTTCTGTCTCAAAGGATCATTTCCAGCTCTTACCAGAATGATGGTATTCAAAATCCTAGCAGAGTATTCGCCATCAGAAATGTTTTCCTGGCAGATCTGAAGTTGAATCAGACTGTTGGCATTTACTTGCAAAACTCTCTTGATGCCAGCAGCTTCTAGTCTGTGAGAAAGGGAGTGTGTGGTCTCAGCCTTATAAATTCTGATATATTTAAATTTAGTACAATATAAATTCGGCAAGGGATATTTGCCATGTTAAAACTGACAGATACAAGCAGGACTTGGCAGACAAGTACTGAGAAATAAAAAGCAGTTACCCAGAAGGACAACAAAGCAGTGATTTTAGTTTTGTAAACACCACTAGAAAAGACAAGCACGTTAAATCACATAACTCATAGATTTTTCTGTAGAGCACAGACTTCCTTTAAGAGGGGATGCAATGATTAATATAGGGAATGCATTGAGACATAGGAAGAGTTAAAAATTAAACATTCCATGGATGTTATTGTGTTTGTATGATATGACTGTCTTATAAAGGAAGTGAGTAGAATAATACAAATGCATATATCATTGTGATATTCTAAGCCTCCTTGTTGTCCAAAAGTCCACTTTCATACTTATATGTTAAGTACAGATTTATAATCCTAAAGTGTTTTAAAAATAAAGAAATATTTTTGAATTCAATACTTTGAATATATTTTTGTGCAAGGAGCATCTTTTATCTATGGAAATGAGGTTCTGTTATTTCTCAGTCGTTAATGATCATGTTTTAATTCTAGCCTGGCTTTCCCTGCACATCTATGGCACATTCAGGTTATTGCTTTCGAGGTTTGTTGTTTTTTATTCTGAGCGTGAGGGCAGGATCATATTTTAGTATTGATGAGATATCACCATTTCCACCTAGATCCAAGCCAGAGAAATAGCAAATTCCATAGAGCTTTATACACAAACTTTAGATTTTCTGTGCTTCTAAATCATCTTTGGTAGCACACCCAAGAGGAGATCTTTCCTTAGAATTCTATATTGCTAGCTTCTTAGGTAGCACTTTTTTTTTTTTTGCCTTCATTTTTGTGGATAGAAAAACACCAACAACAACAAAATTTTAAACTGCTTTGCAGCCACTTAGCACAGGGAGATCAGCTCGGTGCTTTGTGACCACCTAGAGGGGTGGGATAGGGAGGGTGGGAGGGAGACACAAGAGGGAGGAGATATGGGGACATATGTATATGTATAGCTGATTCACTTTGTTATAAAGCAGAAACTAACACACCATTGTAAAGCAATTATACTCCAATAAAGATGTTTTTTTTTAAAAAAAGTTTTTGCCTTCATAACTGCTCAAGTAAATCATAAGAAAACAAAACCTAAGGCCGACTTAAAGGTCCGTTTCTGAGCTTTACTCAGCAAAGAGTGTATATTTGTGACCCCAATCCAACCATTGGATGCATCTACAGATGTGTGCTTCAGAGCTAAAAAGAAATAACTCTTTCTTTCATACCCACTAGAGCAGAAGCAGTAGTGTCCTTCAGAGTACAAAAAGGAGAACCTCTCTTCATTTCTATTCCCACTGCCCCACCTAATTTGAAAGAATTAGTTCTGTAACTACCCACGAGATATGGGATTGTCTGTAAATGACATATACTTTTATAGGAAAAATAACTCTACAGAATATTCAAGAAAATCTGGTGTATCATCACTCATATTCTGGGTGCCTGATGTCAGTAAAAGTTTTCCCTCTTGCCTGCTGCTTGTCAGTACTGTCTACATGCATATGTGTCTTTTTAACAAATACATATTTTTGCACCATTTGCTGTTTTCCTTTTTGTTTTTAGGTTAACCTTAGAGCATACACATTTTCCTGATTGCTCTCTGAATTTCATACTCTTTTTAATGACTGCATAATGAATTGTCCATTTTATTAATGTATAAGTAAATTATTTCTGGCTGATTTAACCTTAAGATTGAATCTAATTTGCTGTTATAGATGATGCCACAATGAAGTACACGCCTGCCTAAAATACTTGTGGTATATTCTTTTTTATATAGTAACAGGATACACTTCTACACATTCTTTTAGTAACTCTGGTGTCCCGACTCTCTATTCCTGTATGATAAACCACCCCACATTTAGTGACATAAAGCCACAACAATTTTATTATGCTTATGGATTCGGTGGTCAGGAATTTGGACAGGGCACTGTGGAGATAGAATTCTATTTGGGGCCTCTGCTGGGGAGACTGGAATGGCTGGGGGTGACTTAAATGATGATTCTCTCTGGAGGTTTTGTCACTCACATATCTGGCTGCTGGCCTGGGATGATTCAAAGGCTGGGCTCAGCGTAGGACTAACTACTGGAGTGCTCGCATACAGGCTCTCCACGTGGCTTGGACACCTCACAATATGGTGTCTTGGCTCTGAAAGGGAGTGTCCTTCAAGGGAACAACTGTTGCACAGTGTTCCTATTGTCCAAGCAGACCAAGATGCTATACAGGAAACTAAATCATCTAGGGCTTTGTAGGGGACAGGCTTCTTTGGACCTAATCTCAGAAGTCACAGGAGTTGCTTCTATCCCATTCTATTGGCTTCAAGTAAGTCAATAGAGTCAGTTGAGATTCAAGGAAATTAGACTTCCTCTCTTAACGGGGGACTGGTAAGGTCTCATTACAGAAGAGCACATTGGGTAGAAGATATTTTTCCAGGCATCTTTGGCATACATGGGTCGCTAGAGTATTATTTCTGGTGGGACCATGTATTAAATGTATATATTAACTGCTTAGGGGAACTGTGGGAATGATGCTCCATTTGGGCCAGAGGGTTTCTACAAACCACTTTGCCATCCCAGAGAAATACATGATTTTAACTCTGTATAGCAGACCATCAACAGAATGCAGAATCCTTCAGCCCTGGTCACTCAAACCTCAGAAACAACTTTTGAGCAGGGACATAGTGTTTCAGATTCACCTCCCTTGTTTTCAGTTAGAGCCAGATCTCTTCCTAAAGCTCACTTTTTTTCCCCAATTATAAAAGTAAACATGCCCTGAGACATGCTTATCATCTCCTCTTTCTATTTGAGACCTGATGGCTAGGATTATGCAAAATGCCTGATTAAGTAAGTAATCCACTTAGTTTTTCATTCACGCATGGATGCATACATTTATTCCTTTAACAAATGTTTATTGAGTAGTTTTTTGCTAAATTATGTACATTGTGAATAAAGTTATGATCCCCACTATATTGGGTTTTAGGGCAGCATGAGAAAGACATTAAAAATGCATATCATAGCACACATACAATAGCACATTGTGATAAATGCTGTGAAAGATAAGTGATGAGAGTGGCGTGTGAAGAATGAGAAGGAGTCAGGCTGGTGAAGAGGTTGAAGTAAAGCATTTGAGTCGGGAAGCAGCATTTATTTGAAAGCGAAATTTGTAGCTGAAGAATTGAAGGAAGGCCAGTTTCACTACTGTCATGAGGGAAGACAAGAATAGTGCAAGAGCTTAGGGAGATGGGCAATGGTCTGGACCAGCAGGATCCTGCAGGTCAGTTGAATAGTCTGAATTGTCTTCTCAACATGAAGGGAGAGCATTAAACTGTCTTAAGAGAGAAGTCATGTGGTTTGATTTATTCTTTAAGAATTCTTTGGGTGACAAATAGTTTGAGGGAGGCCAGAGGGATTCCATTGAAAACGGTGAGAGAAAAACTCAGCAATTCAGTTTAGAGATAATCAAGGTTGGTAGGGGAGGTGAAGAGAATTGGAAAGCTTTCAGATGTTTCTTGAAGTTTAAATTAAGATACATGCACCCTAATGTTCATAGCAGCACTATTTATAGTAGCCAAGACATGGAAACAACCTAAATGTCCATTGATATATGAATGGATAAAGAAGATGTGGTACATATATACAATGGAATATTACTCAGCCATAAAAAAGAATGAAATAATGCCATTTGCAGCTACATGGATGGACCTAGAGATTATCATACTAAGGGAAATAAGTCAGACAGAGGAAGACAAATACCGTATGATATCACTTATAAGTGAAATCTGAAAAACTGATACAAATGGACTTATTTACAAAACAGAAATAGACTCACAGACATAGAAAACAAAGTTAAGGTTACCAAAGGGGAAAGTGGGGGGAGGGAGGGATAAATTAGGAGTTTGGGACTAACAGATACTATACTATATAAAATAGATAAACAACAAGGGCCTGCTGTATAGCACAGGGAACTATATTCAATATCTTGTAATAACCTACAATGGAAGATAATCTGATAAAGAATATATATATACACACATATGTAGATTACATATATATATATGACTGAATCACTTTGCTGTACACCTAAAACTAACACAACATTGTTAAGTAAACTATACTTCAATAAAAAAATAAAATTAAGAAAAAAGAATTTTGGTAGTAAATGAGTTGGGAATATGGAGAAGTTGCCCCAAGTGGTACCTTTGGTGTACCTGTCAATCCTTAATGACAGAGAAAGCTACAGAATGATGACTCACACTCGGCATGAGGATGAGGCAGCTCTGGTTTGGGAAGGAAGAGGTCCACTGTGGGCTGAAGTTTAAAAAAAATACTGCCAAATCCTTAAATGTTCCTAAAAGCCCTAAGGCTACTGTGGCTGGAGGAAATTTAGTGTAGATGAGTAGTAAAAGGTGAAGTCAGAGCGGTAATAGGGAGTCACACTGTGTCAGACTTATAAGTCACAATAGAGACTTCAGATTTCACTAGGAGTGAGGTGGGATGCCACTGGAGAGTTCTGTGCAGAAAATAGATATGATCCTAAATGGTTTAATAGAACTACTCTGTTAAAGCCAAATTGCAGGAGAGAAAGGTCAGATTTAGAGTGACAGATTAGGAGAAAAATGCGGTATCATGGAAACAGGTGATGGTAACTTGGACCAAGATGTCAGTCTTGCAGATGGAAAACAGTGGTCTAATTCTAGAAAAACTTTGAAAATCACTGGCTTTAGAAATAAACAGTTTGGTAATCATAACTCCTTGTACTCTTCCAGAAAGCTTAGGTCAAAATGGCATTCTGCATTTTACTGAAACAGAGCTTACCTAGCTGAAAAAGAGTATCATACTTCGTATTAACATGTCGAAGAATGATGCTACTGCACCCCGCACCCATTTTAGGTATGAAAGTTAATTTTTTCATGAAAGCACTGAAAACAAGTTGCAAGTAATTTCCACTCATTTTTGTAGTGCAAATTTTCTATATATATCTGTTTCAAAGTAGGATGAATAGATTATTAGGGATATGGTATAATATACACTGTACTCCTTTAGGGAATAATGTAGACCTCATAGTGTTTTTACCTGAGACACTTAGAAGTTCTATATGCATAGTTTGTATCCTGTTGAATCCTGATTCAAACAACTAACTTGAAATAGTCAGATTGAGAAATATGAGCATGTAGTGAATATTTCATCATTTTAAGGAATTATGGTCTTTTAGGTATGATAGTGATATCATGGTTATGTTTTTAAAATGTCGTTACCTTTTAGAGGTACATACTGAAAAATTTAATGAAATCTATATTGAAAAAAATCTAATAGAACTATTGAATGTCTAAGATTTGTTTCAAAACAAGCCTCCATGTGTGTGCATGCATGTGTGTGTGTGTGTGTGTGTGCGTGTGTGTGTGTGTGTGTATTTTGGGAGATGATGAAGTGGGAGGAGTATATATAAAACAAGGTTGGCCATGACTTTATAATTGACAATACTGGGAAATGTTCATAAGGTTTTATCATACTATTTGGACTACTTGTGGTATTTTGCATACTAAAAACATTTATAACACGAGCAATGTGATAAAGAAATCATATGAGAGCCTAGCTGGCTGGCCAGGAGCATCTTGTAGTGTGATAATAATCAAAGATGATTGGTACCTAAGGAGACAAACGACCTGTATGCAGAAAATTATAAGACGCTGATGAAAGAAATTAAAGATGATACAAACAGATGGAGAGATATACCATGTTCTTGGATTGGAAGAATCAACATTGTGAAAATGGCTCTACTACCCAAAGCAATCTACAGATTCAATGCAGTCCCTAGCAAACCACCACGGGCATTTGTCACAGAACTAGAACAAAAAATTTCACAATTTGTATGGAAACACAAAAGACCCCGAATAGCCAAACAATCTTGAGAAAGAAAAACGGAGCTGGAGGAATCAGGCTCCCAGACTTCAGGCTATACTACAAAGCTGCAGTAAGTAAGACAGTATGGTACTGGCACAAAACCAGAAATATAGATCAATGGAACAGGATAGAAAGCCCAGAGATAAACCCACACACATACGGTCACCTTATCTTTGATAAAGGAGGCAAGAGTATACAGTGGAGAAAAGACAGCCTCTTCAATAAGTGGTGCTGGGAATACTGGACAGCTACATGTAAAAGAATGAAATTAGAACACTCCCTAACACCATACACAAAAATAAACACAAAATGGATTAGAGACCTAAATGTAAGGCCAGACACCATCGAACTCTTAGGGGAAGACATAGGCAGAACACTCTGACATAAATCACAGCAAGATCCTTTTTGACCCACCTCCTAGAGAAATGGAAGTAAAAACAGAAATAAACAAATAGGACCTAATGAAACTTAAAAGCTTTTGCACAGCAAAGGAAACCATAAACAAGATAAAAAGACAACCCTCAGAATGGGAGAAAATATTTGCAAATGAAGCAACTGACAAAGGATTAATCTCCAAAACATACAAGCAACTCATGCAGCTCAATATCAAAAAAATAAACAACCCAATCCAAAAATGGGCAGAAGACCTAAATAGACATTTCTCCAAAGAAGATATACAGATTGCCCACAAACACATGAAAGAATGCTCAACATCATTAATCATTAGAGAAATGCAAATCAAAACTGCAATGAGATATCATCTCACACTGGTCAGAATGGCCATCATCAAAACATCTACAAACAATAAATGCTGGAGCGGGTGTGGAGAAAAGGGAACCCTCTCGCACTGTTGGTGGGTATGTAAATTGATACAGCTACTATGGAGAACAGTATGGAGGTTCCTTAAAAAACTAAGAATAGAACTACCATATGACCCAGCAATCCCACTACTGGGCATATACCCTGAGAAAACCATAATTCAAAAAGAGTCATGTACCAAAATGTTCACTGCAGCTCTATTTACAATAGCCAGGACATGGAAGCAACCTAAATGTCCATCAACAGATGAATGGATAAAGAAGATGTGGCACATATATACAATGGAATATTACTCAGCCATAAAAAGGAATGAAAGTGAGTTATTTGTAGTGAGGTGGATGGACCTAGAGTGTGTCATACAGAGTGAAGTAAGTCAGAAGGAGAAAAATACTATATGCTAACACATATATATGGAATCTAAAAAAAGAAAAAGAAAAATGGTCAGAAGAACCTAGGGGCAAGAAAGGAATAAAGATGCAGACATACTAGAGAATGTGCTTGAGGATACGGGGAGGGGGAAGGGTAAGCTGAGACAAAGTGAGACAGTGGCATGGGCATATATACACTACCAAACGTAAAATAGGTAGCTAGTGGGAAGCAGCTGCATAGCACAGGGAGATCAGCTTGGTGCTTTGTGACCACCTGGAGGGGTGGGAGGGCGGGAGATGCAAGAGGGAAGAGATATGGGTACATATGTATATGTATAACATTCACTTTGTTATAAAGCATAAACTAATACACCATTGTAAGGCAATTATACTCAATAAAGATGTTAAAAAAATTACAATGTACTACATAAATATTAGATTTTCTATTTTTCAATTCCCTGTTCATTTATAACCATCAGAGAGCTTTTAATGTTCTGACAAAATTTTTTAAAGGTTATGAAACAATAGTAATATTTTCCATTGATTATTGAGATCATTTTTGCATCATTTCAGCTTGCATGGTCATTTTTATGGTTCAGCACTACTGTGCAAAGCAAGGACTGCCTGTATATCAAAATGTTGATAATGGTAAGGTGATAGGATTATTGGCAATTTTTAATTTCTTCCTTTTGTTTATCTGTATTTTCTAGTTTTAATTCCATAAACATGTATTGACCTTGTAATTCAAAATGTGGCAAAAAATTATAAAAATTTTAGAAGAATAAACATGATACGGTTTTGTGCAGATATATATATAAAAAAAAAAAAGAGAAAAAGAAGATGATCGGTTAAGGCCAGAGTATGGCTCATAGGTTGAGAACTACAATCTTCTAAGGCACCCAGAATTAGTTGAACTTGGGTGACTGATTCATATTAACCAAGTTCAGAATCTTGATGTAAATTTGGGGATACTTTTTCCTAGTCATGAGAATCTTTGGGCCTTTCATTATATGCACCCCCTAGACACATATCAGACTGGAAGGTTATAGATGTGCAAGAATGAGAGGAAAAGGGCATGCAGCATTTTCAAGGATGTGTCCTCCATGCCATGGTGAGCCCTCTAAGCCCTTTCTGATCCTCAATTTAAGGGCACTTCTCTAGGGACTGGAGGGCCAGTGTTATTCCTCCAAATCCACTTGGTCTGTGCTTGGCATATATGCATTGTCAAAGTCTGTTTTTACATCCCATTCTTTCTGATCATAGTATATGGTAAACTTATTTGAGTATCTTTTAGACAGATACTCTAATTCACTCATTGACTCTGGGTCAGAAAGCACTCTAGCCACATGTTCATTCCCGAGGGTTTTTTCATAGGTCTCATTCATTAATTTTGGGATTTTCCTAATATCATCCTGAGGTAGTTTCCATGACCTTTGGTCTAACCTTGCTGTTATCCTATAGGACAGGGATCCAGTGTATAGCTATCCTTTCCCTTGAGAATTATTTAACGACATTATTGGCAGAGAGGTTGAGTGAGGTACATGGTAGTGATGGGTACATTTTATGTGGCAATATTTGAATAGCAGTTTTTACAGTGTGTGTGGGGGGATCACTTAGGTAGTTGGTAATTATACTAATTTTCTATTTCTGCATAATAAATTTCCACAAATGTAGTAGCTTGAAACAACATTCGTTTATTATATCACAGTTTTATAATTCAGAAGTCTCGTATGGTATGTTTGGATTCTTGACTCAGGGTCTCAGAAGCCTGAAATTAAGTTATTGGCCAGCTATGTTATTATCTAGAATTTTGGCTCCTCTTCAGAGTCATTGCTGTTAGTGGCAGAATTTAGTTCCTTGTGATTTGGAATAATGTTCCCATTTCCTTGTAGGTTGTTGAACTGAGGTTTATTCTCAGCCTCTTGACCCATTTCGTCATTCCTTGCATGGGCCCTCTCTATCTCAGTGACATGTCAAATCCTTCTTGTGTTTTGAAATCTGACATCCCATTCTGTTGCTCCCTGGAGAAAATCTTTGCTTTTAAAAGGCCTCACAAGATTAGATAAGACCCATCAGATAATCTCCAGATTTAAGATCAGTTGTGCCATAGAACATAACATAATAATGGAAGTAATAGCTTATCATATTTCAGTCTTCATAGTTGTAGATGGGACATTTTTGGGAAACCATCTGCCTACTACATTAATCCTAGTCCACAGCCCAGCATCTGCATCTAAAATGCTGTTTTTGAAATAATTGTGCAGTTTTATTGAATTTATAAAATGTCTGTATCTTTATGGAAAAAAAAACCCTTCCCAAAGGAAAGAGTTTATATAGTTGTGGTTGTAAATTTGGGTCTTTGGCTATAAACCTCAAGAATGTAAAGCTTATACTATTATTGTTTTCAAGGCTACACATGACTTACTGTATATACATTATTTTGTAAAATTTACTGTATGTATACTTTTACTGTATAATTAGAAGGAAACTGCATACAAACTCCATCTGATATAGAATTGTTATAGATATAGAAACAACTTTTGTACTTATTTCCAGTTCCCTTCCTAGTTCACTCTTATTGTAAACTCAGTCTAAGACCAAATACGTTACTTTCAACAACCTCAAATCAAATGCACATTTAAGGAACAGTAACAACTGGTCTACCAAACATATCTCTCAGTATAATGCATGTACCATTATTATGTATAAGATTGCTGGGGTGACAAAATATTTCCTCTTTATAAAATTATAGAAATAATAATTCGGAAAGAGAAAAAACTCCATAATTCCAAATCTAGTGAAACCATTTTTAAAATTTTGTATGATTTCTCTGGGTGTTTTTTCCCTTTGCATATATTAACATATAGATTTACAGATAGCTATAGTTACATTATTTTTAAACAAGAGGGACTTATTTATTGAGGTAAAAGTCACATAACATAAAATTAATCATTTAAGGTGAAAAATTTTAATGGCATTAAGTACATTCACAATGTTGTACAAAACCCACTTCTATCTAGTTCCAAAACCCTGGAGTTGCCATCACTCCAAAATAAAACCCTGTGTGCATTAAGTACATTCTCTCCAGTACCCTATCCTGCCAGTCCCTGGCAACCACTAATAAACCTTCTATCTCTATAGTTTTATTTATTTTTAGAGATTTTATATCAATGAGATCATACAATACTTAATATGGGTGTGGCTTATTTCACTTAGCATAACGTTTTTAAGGTTCATCCAAAGTATAGCATGTATCAGTATTTCATTTCTTTTCAAGGCTGAATAATATCCCATTGCGTGTATATACCATTGTTTATTCATTCATCAGTTGATGAATATTTGAGCTGCTTCACCTTTTCTTGGCTGCTGTGAATAGTGATGTCAACTCTGTGCCAGATACTTTTCTAGGCAATTGAGATATATCAGTGATCAAGAGACAAATGTGGTTCCCCCCCAGAGACTACATTTAACATGTTAACATTTTTCATTCTTTATGTTATACAAATATAATATTATAATTATGAATATTGATGTATGCTGAGGATATGGAGTTGGAATTTTCTTAGAAAATAATTCCCTTGACTAATGAAAAAATTTGACCTAACAGCAAATGTGTAACCTGAGAATCATCCAACTTTTTACCTCGTTTGAGATATTAATAGCAAATCTGAATAATTCATAAAAAGGACAATTGTGTAACATGATTTGTATCTATATTATCCATTATTTCTTGAACTCTTTGGTTTTTGTCTTCTTATATAAGAAAATGGCTGGCTTTTCCTTAAGTCAATTTCACTCTGACTTGAGTGAACCTGGACTACATTTCTCTGCCTCCCTTGTGATTAGTTTTGGCCATGTGAGTGAGTAATTGGGTGAGTGGAACCCTGGCAAGTGCGATATGCACCAGTTCAAGCCATGGTACATGTAATTCTTCAATGGGAGATCTTCCATGCTCTCTCCCATCATGTTGGCTTGATGTAGATGTGAGCAGTAACCTTGGAAACCAAACCGTATGTGGAATATGGTGGAACCGAAACATGGAAGGACAATGGGTGCTGATTTTCCACTTGGAGGATAGCCACCTGCTTAATAAGAACAACTCTTTTGGGCTTTGGTTTGAGGCATTTTATGTATTACAGCAGCTAGAGTTACCTTTATTATACTTCCCTCCATAAATAGCAAAGGGAAACAAAAATGTCAGTGGATTGGAAGCAAAAGAGCTATTTAACAGTTTAGGGTTGAATATAAAGAAAGGGTTGGTTTTTCTACAAATCTTTTTCATAGGGGTGTGTGTGTGTGTGTGTGTGTGTGTGTGTGTACATATGTATATATTTCATTCCCTCAGAGTGAAAGCTTAAAGAGAGCCAGAGGAATTTAGGAATTTACTTTTTTTTTTTTTTTTTGGAATTTACTTTTTTAATTTTACTTTTACTTACTTTTAAAATTAAAAAAATGTGTACTGAACTCCATCTAACAGAAGAGAATGAGGACACTATGAGCAGAAAATAAGACAGATACATTTTCTATGCTATTTTCTCCAGCTTCCTAGAGGAAAGCAACACTTACAGTCAGTTTAACCAAGAATTAGACTATGATTTGAACAAAAAAGTATCCAGGACATTCTTCATTATTGTTTTGATTCTTGGTTAAATGGGCGTTGCATTCGTTATTGGAAATATCTAAGAAGGTACCACAAGCATGGAGATAGACAAAACTAAAGATTTTCCAAATGGGAGTAAATTAGATTTCAGAAGCTGAGAACTAAAGAGCTTGGTGTTGACTTATATTAACACTTTAGAATGAATTATTTAAGCGCATGGCTTGAGTGAACTTAGAAAATACTATTAGCTAACATCTTTAGTAACTTCAACTCTTGCCAAATTAACCTGCCATTCTTTTTCAGAGGGTAATTAGGCTGACAGAAGAGGAAATTGACAGAGTCTTTATACATGTTAATGTAAGCCAGGCATCTCACCAAGATTGCTTATACACAAGAAAGAATCATATGCTCTATAATATCACTCTTAAGTGGAATTCTGGTCACTTTTTAAGTGGATGTGGAGGCAACTAGTGCAAAACTAAAATTTTTTTTTTAACTTAAGCTCTCTTAGCTAGAAAAAACATCTCCTAACTATCTCACATTCCATGGAAAAATAGTTTTTATTTAGCTTGTAAGAGAAGAACGTGACTGAATACCCATGATTTAATATTACAAAATTATGTCTAATAAAATTAGCAATTACTCAGTAATTTGTTTTAATATTATGTACATTGCAGTTTACTTAAATGACAAAATTTGCAAGCAGCACACCACAAATAAAGTGCCATTATGGAAATTCAACCAAAATTATATATATATATACACACACACACACATACACCAGCTTCAACAAGAAAAAAAAAGTATGATTCACAAGTAAGCCGTGATACATACATACATGTCTTATAGTCTAACTGAAAAATCATGGGCTAAAATGTGCAAAACATTCTACTGTACATTGTAGACAATGTACAGTAGAATCTCACCTAGTAATCTAATAATAATAAAACAAAATTAACACCCGTTTAAAGTGAGAAAGGAAGAATAATAGCATATGAAAATTCTGATGATAACTCAGCACAACAGTAATAATGCATAGTTAACTGTTCTTTTTGAATATGTCAGGATTTTCAAATATATACACGTGAATTGATCTGGTTATCTATTACTGCATAACAAATCATCTCAAACTTATTGGCATAAAACAACAATTATTTTATTATGCTCGTGGAGTCTATGTCAGGAATTTAGAGAGGGCCTTTATAAGTTTCCTAAGGCTGCCTTAACCAGTTGTCACAAACATGGTCATTTAAAACAATAGAAAGTGATTCTCTCGAAGTTCTGGAGGCCAGAGGTCCAAAATCAAGGGATCTGTAGGGCAGTGGTTGCTCAGAGACTCTAAAAGAGAATCTCTTCCTTGCCTCGATCTCCAAGTGGAAAATCTAGAGTTGAAAAGCATAATAATTGAACTGAAAATTTCACTAGGTGGGCTCAACAGTGGATGTGAATCGGCAGAAGAAAGCATCGGTCACCTTGAAGATAGATCAATAGACGTTTTCTAAACTGAAGAACAGAGAGAAAAAAGACAAAAGAAAAATGAACAGGACCTTAGAAGTTCAGATGACGTGTGGGGCAGTGGTCAGGGTTCATCCTATGTTAACTAGAGTTCCAGAAAAAGAAGAGAAAGTGAAAGAAACAGAAAATTAAATTTGAAGAAATAATGTTCCCAAAGGCCCCAAATTTAATTTTAAAATGTTAGATTATAGATATAAGAAGCTAAATTAAACCCAGGTGGAATAACTATTGATATAGCATTGTATCATCTTCTAGACATTAACTCATTCCCTATATTGGAAATGCTTTACTGACTGCTGTGGCACAAGGTCTTGCGTGTTTGACTTGCATGTGCCATCAAGTGTCTGTGTGACCACTTTTCCTATTAGTCTCTTTTATTTAAGCCTCAGTCCATGATGATATCTTCGGTCTTCACTTGCAATAAAATTATTACTTGTCCATTAAGTCTATTTCTTTTCTTCTTCTCATTTGCCTAGGGCAAGAATTATCAAACTATATCTGTAAAGTGCCAGAGAGCAAGTATTTTCAGCTTTGCAGGCTGTACAGTCCCATAACCACTCACCTTTGTCATTTTAATGTGAGACCCACCATAGACAATAAGTAGATAATGAATGTGGCTTGTCCCAATATGACATTTACAAAAAAATAGGATGTGGGCTAGATTTGGGGTGTAGGATCTAGTTTCCTGAGTCCTGTTTGGGATAATGCAAGATGTACTACTTGGGCCAAAAAAAAGTAGGAAATTTTAGCCCTGAAATGACATGCCCTTATCAAAAAAAGATTGTGATTCACATAATTTTGAAAGTGCTTATGTTACGGTTTCATATGAGGAGAAAAAACACAGTTTTTTTTAAAAAGAGAAATGATCAAATTTGAGAAACAGTGAACTAGAGGAAGATCTCTACTGGTGAACTACAAGCTGAACTACTTCTTTTTCAATAATTTTTATCGATAATTTGGATGAAGTTAGAAGAAACTATCTTTAAAAATGGCAGAAGGCACAAAAGCAGTAAAGATGTCTAATGTTTTGGAGAACAATGAAGCCATTCTAACGATCTCTTAAAAAGCAATTTAAGGTGATAGAATATTTGCATACTATATTAAGTGAAAGCAATAGGATAAAAAGTAAATACAGTAAAATCTCAATTTTGTACAAAACATAGGGGGAGAAACACCAGATTATGAAAAGCATAATATTATATCTGTAATAACAGCTAACTTGCTTGAATGTTTATTATATTTGCCCTTTAAGCAATTTACAACTTTATTGCATTTAATGCTCACAGCTAAACTATACAGAGGATTTTGTCATCTCTTCTTAAAATGAGAAACCTTAGGCAAATAAATTATTTGCTCAAGGTCTATATGCAGTAACTTTTGGAGTTAGATTTAAATTCAGTTTTTTTCTGACTGCAAAGGCAATGGCCTAATTTGCTAGTCTTAAACGGTGGGATTATGACTTTACTTTTATTCTCTATATACTACATATTTTTGCATCTTTTATGTTATCCACATTGAAAATGTATTATTATGATAAAAATAAATATATCAGAAGGAAAATAAAGATAGGAATTGTTGACATAGTAAATTGACATTTTACAGTCATATTAATATATTAAAATTACTGAATTTATATTTTCAAAAGAAATTCAATAATACAGATCTGGATGGATTTATTTAACCACATAAAAAATAAACTTAAATTTTTTAATGGAAGTATAGTTGATTTACAATGTTGTGTTTGTTTCAGGTGTACAGCAAAGTGATTCAGTTATGTGTGTAAATATATACTTTTTTCTTTTTCAGAGTCTTTTCTCTTATAGGAGTCTTTTCTCAATATTACAACATATTAAGTATAGTTCCCTGCGCTATACAGTAGGTCTGGTTGGAATAATTTAGATTAATAGATGTTAATGGGAATTTGGTTGACAGAGTCTCAATTAAAGGATATAGTTTCAGTACTCATACAAGCATGGGCTACACAAAGTTAAGTACAGCATCTATTACCTGGGACAGTGCTGCTCAAAGCATGGTTCTTAATTTCTGGCCAACCAAAACTATTTGTCACCAGTTCATGAAGAGCTAAGAAAAGCAATAGAGAGGAAGCAATTGGCTGAGTAATTGTATGTTAGATGAATCTAATAATAATAAACAGGGCTTATAGTTTGTGTCTTTTTTCACTGTTTTACTAATTTATTTTTAATCAAAACTTTGGTCCTCAAGAGAGAGCGGAATAGAAGCTCAGTGGTATTTCACTATAGATAGTAAGAGAATCACTGACCTGGGAGGTAATCTGTGGCAATGGGTACCCATGTCTGTGGTACTTATACATACTCAGGTATAAAATTTAAGTGGAACTTCCACAGAAGGGAGGTTAGGATAATTAAAAGCCTGGAAATGGCATCACATGGTGAATGATAAAATGGAGAGTTAGCAACAGGTAGTCTGATGATCATAGGAAAAAGAGGAAGTGCTTATTACGTGTAGATAGAACTGGAAAAAGGTAGAAATGAGTAGAAGAAAGATTTTGAGTCAATAATCAAGAAGAAGCCTAATTATCAGAGTACTAAAAGTGAGCATATTCTGCTATAAGATGGAAAATTCCTCCACATTAGAGCTATTCAAATAATTTTGGGTGATAACTTGAAAGACATTTGGTGTAAGACTGATTCTTGAAAGTTCTTGCTTACTTCCAAGACTGTGACTCTCAAAATCAGATAAATAATCTGATTTGGTAATATTGTCCCAGCTTACACTGGACATCAGTGCTCAGTGGGCTCTGAAACCAGTAGTGCTGCTGTCCATGTAAGTTCAAGACCATACTAATTAACTGGGTTGATCTTAATTTTGCGATGTGTTTTGGTTCCCTTAGGTGTAGAGTTTTGGCAACCCTATTTTTAAAACAATCACTTATTCTGAAATGGTATTGAGTAACCTACATACATTTTTTTCCTAAGTCTTTATTTTTGTTCAGTGAGATGCTTTTGCTGTCCAGATATTTTTCTCAGCCTTACATATCTTACTTTTGCATGTGTGTTCTAAAAAGAACAAGCCAGTCCTGAAATATACTCAGGAACTAACAGTGCATTTGACAGCCATAGGTGTAAGAAAGATAAAATGAATTCATATTTTATATCCTGAAATTACCTCTTCTCTTCTCGACTCTCATAGGAACTTCTTTATACCTTATTTTCTCCATTGCATTATATTTATCATTCTTTTATAATAAATACTTGTCACAGCTTAGTTAGACTGTTCTCTTCTTGGTCTCTCCTGAAAGCAGAAGGCATGCATAATGTTTTCCTTTCAATGAGAAGTGAAAGGGAATGAGAACTACTTCTTCCTGTACAATTTTGACTGTTTTGCTACTAATTATGACACTAAAACTGTGAACGTTTATCGAGCCATTGCTATGTCGAGGCTTTGTGCTAAACATACTAATTGCATCTTACCATTTATCCTTAGTCATGGCTTAGCTCCGCCTCTAACATGGGTAAACCTGGTGATTAGGTAGTCTTGCTATTACTAACATGAAAACATTTTTGGTTCCTACGTGCCAAATATTGAGTTAGGAATATTTTGATTTTCCCTTGGAGAACCATGCATACTTAAGCCATTTGTATACGGCTTTAACCTCCTACAAGGCAGTGGTTGTTATCATATCATTATATTTTCCTACAAGAATAAAAATCTCTTATACAGGGATAGCTCAGTAAAAATTCATTTTATAACTTAAACTACTTTTAGCCTGACATACAGATGAGTGTTATAAGATCATCCAAGCCTACTAGAATTGCATTAACTAGAGAAACCACCACTCCATGGGCAACTTACAAACCGAAGCTAGGGATATGGAGCAGTAGTGACCATTTTTAACAATGGATTGTTGGGTTTCCCTGGTGGCTCAGTGGTTGAGAGTCCGCCTGCCGATGCAGGGGACACAGGATCGTGCCCCGGTCCGGGAGGATCCCACATGCCGTGGAGCGGCTGGGCCCGTGAGCCATGGCCGCTGAGCCTGCACGTCCGGAGCCTGTGCTCTGCAACGGGAGAGACCACAACAGTGAGAGGCCCGTACCACAGAAAAAAAAAAAAAAAGAATGGATTGTTAGTAAACAGAGTGTGAGACTGGGAATGCTAGTAAAACAGTCCTGGGGCTGAGGAAGAAATTTAACTCAGCAATCATTGTTCTCTTGTCTTGCCACCAATGCCACATTTAGAGCACAGCCTTTGGGCCCCAACATGCCTGGGTTTCTGTAGTCACTTAAATTAGTGACCATAGACAAGTCATGTAATTTATTTGTGCCCCAATTCCTCATTGATAAAATGGAAACAATAATACCTATGTCAGAAGGTTATGGTGAGGAGTAAATGAGGTAATCTAAGCCAAGCAAGAACATAGTATCCCGCACATAGCAGGCACTGAGCAAATGATTGTTTTCTCTTTCCTTCATAACTGATTCTGGAATATATGTTTGGCGCTGCCTTATTGTTCACCCATGATATTACTGCCTATTATGAACCCTAATTCTAACATACATGTTTTTGATTTTTGACCATATTCTAACTTCTCAGATTCATCTACACTCTTGTCTTGCCTCTATTGTTGTTTTTTTCTTCCCCACTTTGGACACTCAGCTTCATACCTGTCCATTTCTCACAACTTCATCTCATATAATCCTCTCAAGAGCAGAGAAAGCATAAAGAAATATTAGCACAAGCATAAGAAAACAAATAAGATCTGATATTTCCATAGAAAGATTTTTTTTTTTTTTTTTGCGGTACGTGGGCCTCTCACTGCTGTGGCCTCTCCCGTTGCGGAGCACGGGCTCCGGATGCGCAGGCTCAGCGGCCATGGCTCACGAGCCCAGCCACTCCGTGGCATGTGGGATCTTCCCGGACCAAGGCACGAACCCGTGTCCCCTGCATCGGCAGGCGGACTCTCAACCACTATGCCAACAAGGAAGCCCCATAGAAAGATATTTTTAATCACTTGAATATCTGATGAAATCTGCCTTCTGTGTGTATAAGTAATATTTTAACAAGCCTTATGTCAGCTTCACAAAAGTTTGTGTATTTTTTTTTGTTGTTGCAAGAATGTTTTCTGTTCAGGGAATGATAGTAATAGAATATGCTGCAATATCTTTACATTTGCACTGTTATATCTCACTACTCTTCTGTTGCAGAAGAGCAGTAATGACTCAGCCAGGTAAAACTTGCCAGTATGTGAACCTTAAATTTAATATAAATAAATGTCCTAGTTTATATACCTATGTTATCATTATAATGTAGAGTTATGGTTTTGTAGACTTGAATTCTGCCTTATATAAATATTATATTTAAAAACTAAATGTATAACATTCAGAAAAGAACCATATTAAAGGACCTGAATATTAAGTAGGTTTTCTTTAAGGAAGAAGGGATATACAAAATGCTATGCAAACTGCTTAGATAAGCACATAAATCATTCTAGGATTCCACTGACTTCTTGCATATCCAAAGACTATCTGGATTGAGAAACTGTAATTCTATCATTAGTTTGTTTATCTTTACCACAGATATTCAAGAGCATTGTCTTTAAAATTTAGTATGCATTTAAAATCTGAAAACGAAAAAGGAGGTGAATTAGATAATCACTGCTATGTTTCTATATGTTAAATATTTATATAAGAGACTATAGTAAATAAAATCTGTATTTTTAAGTAAGGAACATTTACCAAAGAGCATTATAATACAGATAGTTTATTTTTAAGAAGTTACCTTATTTAGAAGTTCAACATTATTGAAGAGCTTCCAGGATAAAATGAGTTAGGTTGCAAGTACTTGTACCTTATTGAATTTAGCCCTTCATTGATTTGCTTAAGTATTCATGGTTCATATAGTACTGCTAAAATTTATATTTACTACCAGTTCATTAGTACAGCTAATTCGTATAATTATCATGGGATAAAAATACCAGACTAAATTATTCAGTGATTGGTTAGTAATTTGAGCTGAACTTCACTGAACATTTCTGGTTTTATCTAGGCTTCCTCATGTGTCTTCAGCCATCTGGGGGCTGTTGGTGGATGATGGCCTCCACACAGTGGTTCACTCCTGCCTGCCAGCCCAGGCTTATTCACATAGAGACTCCTTTCAACAGCAACAAGAACATAAGCACCAAGGCACCAGCATTTTTCAAATCTCCGTTTGTACCATGTTATATCCCATTGTTTCATATTATGCACTGTTGGCCAAAGCAAGCCTTATGAGAAAGCCCATCAGTCAGTGTGGTATTGCATCAGCCAAAGGTGAAAACACAGAATGGCATGAATAAGTTTGGGACCATACTGCAATAATCTACCACAGTGAGGTCTTATGGAATTATTCACATTAAGCCTTCTCTTACTTCATAAGAAAATAGTTAAAACACAAAATGTAAGCATTGCCTATTCACTAGAATTTTATTTGCTTGATGCCATAAGAATTTATTTACTTGATAACTTCTCCTGTAGCAGATAATTTCCTGGTGACACATATGTCTTATGGAGACATATGTTTGTTTCTATGTAGAAAACTTGAATGTTCGTCCCTTCGTCCATCCCACCATCCTTCTTCACTAACCCCTCAAAAAATTAAATCATGACCAATGTGTTTCTTTTGACATAAAATGAACCCCACGCAACAAACCAAACCCAACAAACAAAAATCAGAACCCTCAAACTCTGACAAAAAGCAGATAAAGTATTTTTTAGAGAAAGTTTACATAACACTCATTTTGCATATCCATACTTCGAAATTAAGATTTCTAACGTGAAATTAAGATGCATACTAAACAAATTTCAGAATTTCAAAAATTTAGGGAAATGTTCATATATGGTAAGTGTTGGGTCACAACAGCTCGTTATTAATGTACAGGGTTTTGGTGAGAAAATAGAGCTTATAAAGTACTATGTTAGTCTCTATATAAGCAGTCTATTTTGTTGCCTTCCTGTAGCATATTCCTTCTCTAATAGTTGCAAATCAGTTTCTCAATATCTTCCCCTCTTTCTCTTCCTCATTTATTTACAAATAATTTTTACTGTTTACTGACCTGCAGATTTATTTGGGAAAATCTGTGAGTGAAAGCAAATTATAATTTAAGGGGATAATAAGGTCTCTCAAGAGGGTTTTTAGACTAAGTAAACTGAGCATATCTGTAGGCAAAAGAAATGAATCAGGAGAAGAGTGAGGCTTTGCAAGAGAAAGGGTATAATGGTGGAATGCGTTCACAGGGAACAAAGGTGTTATCCTTAGAAAGTGGGCTAGGCTTGTTCCGCTCTGAGAGGGAAAGAGGGTAGTGTAAGTACAGACTGAAGAACAAGGCTATGCAAGAGAGCAGAGTGTGATATAAAAGAGACACAGTACATTGGAAGAAAAGACTTTTTCTCATGCTTCTTAGTAAGAGCAGTGATAGGATCACTTACTTAGATTGAAAGTCCAGTTCATTTCAGTTCATCTCACATTATTTGAGCCTCTCTTATGTGACAAGAATCATGATAGGTACCTATGATCCAAAGAGGAATAATACACAATCTCTGTATTGAAGGACTTTACAGTCTTGGTGGGAGACAGCTGCATAAATCCAGTCTAATGTTCATGGGAAGGCTTTCAGAGGAAATGACACCTAAACTTGATTTTAAGGGATGTATAGACATTGACCATGAGAAGACAGAGGAGGAAATTACAAGCAGAAGGAAGAGCAATTGCCAAATCAGCCAGGATGGACAGATAAATGTTCAACATTGATAGAGCTGTTTCTCAACTGTTTTTAACCTATTACCCCTTTGATGAACATGAAAAATGTTCACATCCTTCTTTCGGAGATGCGAAATTGCCTTCCACCAATGAAGACCCACTTTTCTAGTATAAAAGCTGAAGTTTCTTAGTGATGAGAAGACTCTTCATGAGCAGATTGAACTGGCCCTGGGAATTATGTGTAGGTCTTTTCATTAGCAATTATGTGGGAGGTGAATGCTGAGGAGACAAGAGGTAGTAGAGTATAGATGGAAAGGGAGTGAAAGCTAAGATTAGCAAGACCCCTCCTTTTCGCCCAGAGGAGCCATAGATGACTAGAAATTGTTCCAAGGCAGTCAAACGAGGTGCTTAAATTTTTCTACCAATTGAATTCCAATATAACCTCTAATGAAATACCAATTGATTAGAATAACCAAGACTTAGGAACTGCATTTCTCAGTTCTCCATGTTTCAGAAAACTGTTTGTACTGGTATTCTTTTTATCTGCATTTAAGTAAAATCCAACAATTGGGTTGAATTGATCCTTTGGCTGTCAAACAAATAAACAAACCAAAAAACAGGTTTCTAAGTTCATGTTAATTAAGTGAGCTTAGAAGCCATTTGAGTAATCCACTTGGACTTCACTAAAAGCTACCCTTCTAATGACGATCTCCATAGGGGAACAATGTCATTAAGCCAGCTTTGCTTGAAGATATTTATTCATAATATCATAGGTTAAATTCACTGTTACATTATGATTCAAATACTCCGTAGTTTTATATTTGTACATTTAATAATCCATTCTTAATGTCTTTGGATATATTTTATGGAAGCAGTGGATAACTGGATTAAATGGCTCATGAAGTTGACATGTCACACATATCTGAGACCCCAGAGGTTTTAACATTGAAACTGACAATAGAGGGAATCGAACCAGCGACCTAATAAGGCTGTCCACACATGTCGGGTCTACAGTCTTCCGCCCTACCAGTTGAGCTATCGAAGGGTGCGCACCGCCAGGCCCGGGCCCTCACTTTCTCTGGAAATGCCGGAGCACGGCACTGGGACGCCCGAGTGTGAGTGTTTCATCAAGGAGGTTATTTTGCGCTGTTGGCGTTTGTGTGAAGAAGGCAGAGCTGTGGGTGAACGTGAGCTTAAGTAGCCTCGGAGGGAAAGCTCAGTGGTCATCTTTGGGGAGCAGCGGAACGAGAACCGGCACCGATGTGGGGTCGCAGAGGATTCGCTGGGTTGGCAGGAGATGTTATTCTCCTCCACAGTCCGGCAGTGAGGACAGGACTGATCTGGTAGTTGTTGTTTTGACTGAATCAGCTAAAAGTCTTGTGGCACAAGTATTCCACAGTGTGCTTTCAGTTAACAGCCCCACTTGTGGGGCTGTGCACTGGCTGCTTCGTGGAACTCTGTAACCAGAAGACTTGGCTGCTTAGATGGAGCAGCACATCGGGGACTCAGTGACCCACCATACAAAGGGTACTGTATTCATGACCAAGGGAAGCCAGCCGCCACGACTGTGGCAGAACTAAGACCTTTAGAGAGCTATCCAGAGGGTGTTAGTGGGCATACTTGAAGCCTTTCCTGCTAAAGGTTTTTGAATTATGCCTATTATTATGGCCACTGTAGATGCTGCTTTGATAACAGCTTTCACCCCCGCCTATCCCATGAAAACCCAGATTTCATCTCCAGTCAAGTTTGGGTGACATAATTCTTCTGTTTGGCATTTGTGAGACCGCACACAAGATAACTACATCTGCACGGCTAATTCTTCTTTCTGCAGACATACAAACTTCGCCTTCTATGGACCCAACTTAACTTTACGGTTAATTCAATTACGTCTAGAGTATTTGTACAAATGTCTGATTCTTCACAATTAAGCATAACAATCAACTCTTTAGTTTCTATAAAATGCTATGACTTTTGTTTCACTCGAGGCCATTGAAATGGAACTTTGCTAGAACGGTGGTCAAGATCACTTGTTCATTAAACTTTTAGCAATCAGTCTTTATATAATAGGTCTTCTATTAGTAATGTTCTTTTCCTTCACGAAGTGTCATTCCTTTTATGTATTCATGGCGCGGAAATCAAAAATGGACCATGGTGGAGTGGTCATTATAACAGCTTTACAAAACCATCCACCTGTAATCCTCCACCCCTTGGTAAGGATTCCTCAATCTTGCATCACAGTGGGGCAACAATATGAAAAACATATATTACACTTTAATATTTCTTTCCCTGCCCAACCTAAATGTAAAAATAAAAGAGCTTGGTATGATACTTTATTAGGCGCTACTGGAACTTGTATGGGCCTAGTTAACTCCATAGATGTAGAAACTCTAGCTAATCGATTACATAATACTGGAAAGGACATAGCTCAAGCTTTAACTAATGTTCAGTGGATGTCCACTATTATGAAACCCCATGAGCTAACCCTGAATTATGATAAAGAATTCATGCAATTATTTAACATATCCCAAATTGGAAAGTTGAAGCAAACTCAAAAAATACGTAAAATTTTCAGTTGGTCCAAAAGGATAAGGCTCAAAAAATCTTAATGTCTAATAATGTATATGCATGGAGAAAAATATTTGCTCAGTGAGCCCCTACAAATCATTGGTTATCGATTCCAGAAGGAACTACTAAATGTACAGATACTTGGAGCACAGGCACCTTGCACCATTATAACGTTTCAGGTAATTTTGCTATGTGTCAATTTCATGTGTTACCAGTTGTTTTTAATGATGAATATTGGCTACCCCACTTTAATGGAAGTTATCTAGATTCAGATAATCAAACACACCTTTTACTGGACTGTGTGCGAGCTGCTGAAGGACTAGTCTGTGGACAGAGTTTGAGGATATGGGAACCCTGTTTGTTGGAACGTTCTATCAACTATCGTTAATGGACTATATACCCTCAATCTTATTGTATGTTTTTAAAGTGGCTCCCCAGTTCTTACGTATTGTCACCAATGATGAAAACACTATTTCAACTTACCATTTAGAAGTCCCATTTTCTGGTTGTTTATCACATGTTGATAATTTGTATTGGAAAGGTGTTTGGTATAAGTTTTTATCTGTTAAAGAAAAACCATTGTGAACACAGTTGTCAGTTCCTACTTTACCCACTACTAATGCTATTCTACCTTTAGAACCTTTAAAAAGGATATTAGAGGGCACAAAAAATTTAGGCAAATTTATTGGAAAACATAATTGTTCTTTATTAGAACATTCTGTAATCACTACCATTGCTGCAAACAAATTGCTGGATATAAACGTAAATGTCCCAAAACACGTCTCACTCCTGGTGGGACGTTTTCTGCACTCAGTCTCCTAGTGCCTCAAAACTATTCTCCACACTGTTTAATCCTTTATTAGTTGCATTGATTGTACTATTTCAGTTAACTATTTGGAATTGCCATTTGTCATACCAACTCAGGAAAACTTCTCGTGTTATTTTGGCTTTTTCCTATGCTCTCGGGCCTAAACAATCCTGAGACTGACTGTCAGGAAAATTGAAATGGAAATAGTCTTGTTCAGGCTTCAGAGGCAATACTAGGCCTCTGACCAATTCGTGACCTTGCCTGGACTACATGCTTGCTTGTAAACTGCTGTCATCAAGTCTGGTGGCACTTAAGATAAAGAAAGGGACTGGGTCTTGGAATTTCTCGAGCCCTGAGAACCTGGCCAGGTTCCCCAGGGTCTGGAAAATCTTGTGACTCACAAGGTAAAACATACAGCATTGTTGAAGAAAACCAGAGCTGCATATTTGCATGCAAACTGATGATATCAGCTTGCGGCCTGGTATTATAAACGGGACTCTCCTAGACTACAGTCTGATGTCTAATCCGTGGAGTGGAGGCACTGCCCAGGTCCTTTCCCAGTTGGGACTCCAGATTGCTGTTTCCGGGAGTTCCCAGCACTGTTCAAGTGTGGATATAGGTGTCGGCCCAATTTGGTGATGTAAGTGCTTTTACTTCTCTCTCTTATTTATATTTCTTTCTTTTTGATGACTTCCTATTAAAATTGAGCTAAAACTGTTTAAAAAAACCGACAATAGAATAAAGTTATGGTAAATAAAATAGTTTCAGATATTATGGTAAATAAAATATGTTCACGTAGTAGGTATGAATGTATGTCAATCTCATAAATCGTTAACTTCATAGGACAATGGGTTCATGACGAAGGAATCACTGTTTTTTTTTAATTTTTATTTTTATTGAGATATAGCTGATTTACAATGCTGTGTTAGTTTCTGGTATACACCAGAGTGATTCAGTTATATATATATTCTTCTTCATATTCTTTCCCATTATGGTTTTTTGTTGTTGTTCTGATTTTCCACATGGTCAGGAGTTGCTGCAGCACCTTGACGAGAGCTTTCACACTAATGTGTGCCTGGGCTGCGCCCAGCCTTAACTACCCTGGTGGGGCCGGTTGGAGCTCCCTGCCTGGCATCCTGAATGGCGGTCCTCTCTTCCCTGTCGTTCCCAGAGGCCACAGGGGGTTTTAGGGGATAGAGAGTTACGCTCCAATTCATCATACTAATTATTTTTTACCCCCCACTGTTTCTCAGGCCTTCTATCATAAGGTGGTAGAAGCCTCACAGAGACATATTATGTTCTCCTCTTTTGGGTCTCTCCTGAATGCTAGCCCCCTGAAACAGCTAGTTCCTCCTAGATATCTATCCGGGTCGTGGCCCCCATCATTCCTCCCTGTGCACTGGTTTTTCTTGATTTCCCTTCACATTACCTTTAGAAAATGGCTTCATGGATCTGATATTGTTCACCTAGCCCATGGTTACCCTCTGTGGTTCTCATCTTGTCTTTCATAGTGTTATATACACTGCGGATTATGAGATATGATTATCAAAGCAGTTTTCTTTGTTCTCTCATCTTTCCTTTTTCAATACTATTTTTGACTGCGGTAAAATATATATAACATGAAATTTACCATTTATAACCATTTTAAGTGTACCATTCAGCAGCAGCAAGTGTGTTCATAACGTTGAATAACCGTCACCACTATTTACGAAATTTTTCACCACCCCAAACAGAAACTCTGTTCCCATTAGGCAATAATGAACTCCCCATTTCTCCCAGCTTCTGGTCACCTCTAATCTACCTTCTGTCTCTATGAACTTGCCCATTCTAGATATTTCAAATAAGTGGAATCATGGAATATTTGTCCTTTGGTGTCTGGCTTAGCGTAATGTTTGTCACTGAGCATAATGTTTTCAAGGCTCATCCATCGTGTGTCAGAATCCCATTCCTTTGCATAGCTGAATAATAATCCATTGTATGTATATACCACGTTTTGTTTCTCCCGTTTCCTTTTAAAATTTATTCGCCTGGAGTAGTCCTTCCTCTCCCTGGCTCAAAAGTCAGGCAGGCTATGTAAGGTCAAAAGTCAGGCACTTGTAAGCGATAAAAAGTCTTAGAATCACTTTATGTTGTGCATTCATGTTCTCAATCCATTAAAAATGCCTTGTGTTGAAAAATAAACTTGATGTATCATTAAATCTTCTCCCTGGCCCCCGAGGCCCAGCCCTTTGCTCCATACCTGAGTCCACTTGGCGTAGAAGCCCAAATGGGCTGATGCAGCTCACCTGGTTGCTCTGAGGGTTCATCAGGTCCTGCCTGTACCATGACTCTTTATTCATCTCAGATTAAGGTTGACAGGAAACAATAATAGATGATTATTTACTTTATTCCCCCTGAGAAGTGTCCACTTCATCTATCTCCAGATCTAGGTTTTTCAATTCTAGTGCTTAAAATTAGTTTGCCTTGAATAAAAATAACTTAACCCTGCGTTAGTGCCTATAATGTTTCAGCATCATTACAGGATCATCCCTACAGACCAAAGTCCCCTGTCCTAACTTTGGTAGCAAAATCCTAACCATGTTCCTGTAGGTATAACAGAAATGTGTTCCTGCCCGAAATATAGCTCATGGACATAATTGCAAAGATTTGACAAGATATGTGTGGAGGATATTCTTTGTAGCACTGTTTTGTAGTAGACAAGAATTTGGAGACAATCAAATTTTCAATAATATTGTACTGGTTAAATATATTTTTGACATATCTGTAAATACAGCCTGTTTAAAAAGATGGCAATGTGGTTAGGTTGAGAAATTTTCTTCTGATGGTTTTAATATTAATTTCTTTCACTCTCCTACTTAAAACAACTATTTTTCTCTAGTATTCATATTGAATGGAATCACCAAATCAAATTTGAATTCTGATAATTTATCTTAATTTTACCTATCCTGTATTGTTCTTCTGTCTCCCAGTATTTGTAGAGGGGATTGTAAAGTGTAATTAGGAACTTGAACTTGGAAGTCAGACGTACCTAGATTTTGGTTGTGTGAATTTAGGCAAATTTTAAATGTCTTAGGCTTGGTATTAGTTATTTCTTTTTATCTATCTATCCATCCATCTATTCATCTATCCTCATCTATAAAATTGACATAATAGTACATACTTCAGAGGGTTGCCAACATGGTTAATGAGATCAGGTACGAAAAGTACTTCTTTCTTTTCTCTTTTTCTTCTTTTTTTGGATAGACTCTCAATGAACTACCACTAATAAAATAATAATGAACTTTCCTCTTGAGGCAAGCATCACTTTGTCCTGAACACATCAGGCTCTTTTGACTCCCATTTCCTTGTGCATGGCTGCTGCTTCTTCCTATATAAATTATAATCACTTAGATGAGACCAAGCCAAAACCCCACCTATTCCATGAGGTCTTGTTCTGCGAATGTAGAACACAGAAGTTTCTGAATCTAGATCTAAATTTTGTGTGTGCCCTTTGGTCCTTAATTGGAGTTGTGGGCCACTATTGTTGTTTGTTGATTTGCCCATGTAGATATTATTTCCTGAAGAGATTTAAAATTCTTAGGTCGTAAATTATATTAACAAGAAACAACAGACAACAAAATAAAACAAAACAAAAATACTGTCAACCAAAACAAACTATTCTCCCCAGACTCTTCCAGAATATATTTTAAGCTGTCACGTATTTACTGAGTGGATATTTGAATGGCTGTCATAGAATATTAGAAATGACTCTCAAGTTCAAAGTGACATTGACTACACCCAAAACGGAGTATTTTTTCTTAGAGAAGTTCTTGTCAGCTAAGCCTTTTATTGGTGTTGAAAGGTTGGCATTAGATCACAGCGTAAAGGCAACTTCACCTCCTCTAATGTTGATGCTGCATTTTGATTTTGGACCTCCTACAAACTTAATGGTGGCAGCAGAGCTGATATTAAAGATGGGCTGGGGCTGGTTTTCTTTTGCTGGCTTGCTTCAGATCTCCTTTTATTATCTCTGGTTCCCTAGCAACAGATAATGTTGGGCTAAGGCCAAACGATGCCCCCTAGACTCATCCCTGTGCTAAGATTTTGAGTGTTTATTCATTAACCATATTTCTTTGATGTTCATGTAAAGGCCCATATTTGTGTGGAAAATGGGAAAGAGTGATTTGGCTAATGAAACAGCCACACATTATTTGAGTCTCTAATATAGTGCAAGCTTTTTTTAAAAATGTGCTGAGTAAACTTCTTTGCTAATTTGCAGAAAAATAATTTGGTGGTGACTTACTATAATTTAAAAAGAAGTGGAAGTGATTTCCTTTTAGGTGGTTTCTTTCAAATTGCAGGTTTAAAGGTGGCTGATGACAATAAACTAATTGCCCGACGTTAACTAGGCTCACTGCGGTAAGAAGTCTTGAAAATATTTCTTCTCGTGGTGTTTGTATCACCTTGAGCTTCATTTTAATGATGCCTTGCTCTTTTTGTATCGAGCCTCATTTCCGCAGAAAGCGTGAGCTATTTTCACTTTTTGAAAAGCAGAATCATGTGTAAAATGTTCAAAGCTGCTAAAAAAGTTTCTCATTAGTTTTAAAAATTCTGCACAGAGAGGTCAGTTTTGCTTATTTTTTTCAAGTTTATAATGCTGTGACTTTAGCCACTCTCTCTAATATCTCTGTGATATTTGTCATTTTTACTTCAGAGATATAATTACCAATGCCAGTGGAGTGTAATTATATGACTGTTTCGATAGAGAACCATGAGAATCTCAAATTTATGTAATCTGAATTCTAAAATTTAAGGGGATCTGCATAGTTTTATAACTAATTCTTCCATCTAACCAGAATTTAAATTTAGAATGAATGAAATCAATTTAAAATGTTAAACATTTTTTAAAAACAACTGACTTCTAATTTAATCCAACAACCCCTACTGCATGTTTGTTATGTTTATATGACTGACTGAGACATTTTAGGTCTTGCACATGAAAATGACATAGTCTTTGTTTGCAAGTCTTGCACATGAAAATGACATAGTCTTTGTTTTCAAGTAACTTATAATTTATGAAGGAGATAATGGGTATGCAAGTAAATATAACACAAGGCAGAATGGAGTTACAAACAGAAACCTATGCAGATATAAATACATGTACATACTAGATTTGTTCAAGAGACAATAGGGCTTAAATTTGTCTAGGACAGTGGTTCTCAAATGTGCACCGCAGGCTAACCAGCAGCATTAGAATCTTTTGAGAACTTTTCAGGAATGCAGATTCTTGGGCCTCGTCCCAGACTCCAAACTCGAAGACTCTGGAATAGAGTCCAGTAATCTGTTTTCACAAGCCCTCCAGGTGCCTTTGATGCATGATAAAATTTGAGAACCACTAGAGATGAGCTGTCCCATACAGTAGCCACCAGAAACATGTTGTTACATTATTTAAATCTAAATTAAATAAAATCAGGATTTCAGTTCCTCAGTTGCATCAGACACATTTCAAGTGGTCAGTAGGCATAGGTGGCCAGTAGCCACCATATTGGACAGGACAGATGTCTAACATTTCCATCACTGCAGAAAGTTTTATTGGACAGCATTGCTCTAGAGCATGGAGACCTCAATGGGAAATTATTGAGAAATGAAAGAAAGTAGATTTAGCTCAAATTACACAGATTCTTAAATGCAATAGTAAGAAATTTGAGCTATATTCTCAGAGGAGAATGATGGTTTTTTTAAAAGGACATGACAAGCCTACACTGTGCTTGTGGAACATCACTCTTGCAATCAGGTACCTGATGCTTCCTACTGAGTGAGACTGGAGGAAAGCAAGCAACAGGTATATTTGTACTGAGACTGTAATAGTAGTGGGAAGGGAAAGAAGAATGTTTGTTTATAAAACATTGAGAATATAGACCCAGTAGGAACTGATTACTCGTTGAATGAGAGGTGGTCAGAGAGAGAGAAAAATTAAATAAGATTGGATTTTGAGTGAGTAATTGGGACAAAGTTAACACCATTAGCAGTGAGAAGGAAATAGGAATAGCAGTAGTTTATCAGATTACATGAAAAAAGATCTTGGGTTTGCCATGCAATTCTGTTATCCAGTAGCTTTTACATTCATCCAGAAATTTTCTTCATTACTCTTAAAACACAGTTTTATCCTGTTACTTTCTTTTCCTATCTGGTAACTTTTTAGATAACTGGTTTTAATGAAGAAAATGAACATTTTCCCAATAATTACTTTGAATGTTTTTCAAAGATGGAAGAAATTTTATTTATCAATGCATCAGGTGGAATATGTCAAAATAATTCCTTCGTTTTTGGCTAGAAAATACTTTTTCTGGATGAAAGAGTTGCAAAAAAAAAAAAAAAACCAGGTTGTAATGTGTTCTATGAAAATTCTGGTTTCCTCAAGTGCCATCTGAACATTATAGTTGTATTTCGTGGCAAAATTGAAATGAGTTTCAGTTTCGTGCTAAATAGAATACAGTTGACCCTTGAACAACATGGGTTTGAACTGCATGTGTCCACTTACGTGTGGATTGTTTTCAGTAATAAATACTACAGTATTACATGATCCCAGGTTGGTTGAATCCACAGATGCTGAACCATGGATACAGAGGAACCGCGTATATGGAGCGCCGACTATAAGTTATATGTGGATCTTTGACTGTGTGGAAGTTTGGAACCCCTAAACATCAAGTTATTCAAGGAGCAACTGTATTTGTGTTTAAAAATAAACAGAGTGCTTGGAGTGTCAAGCCTTGTTCTAATCCTTTGTTATCTTACAAATTTCACAGCAGTGTATACTTTTACACATTAATATACTTATATCTCTGTGGATAAACTTTATTTTTGGAGATTAAAAAAAAATACTGGTTAACATATTAGAATGGTTCGTGCATGTTAGCTAGTTCTTTACAGAGGTAGCGTGATCAGTATGATCTGAGGCATCATAGTAAGGTAGAAAATAAATCACTGTTAGGTGTCCAGAATTGGGGGTTGTAGTTCTACTATTTTTAGGATGTTAGATAAAGTGTAAAATTCTGTGGGCTAACATTTTTCATTTATGTAATGATGAGCTTGAACTAGATTACCTTGGTATTTCTGGCTCTAAATGGAGCAAAGCATAAAAGCATAATTGCTTGCAAATTATTCATTAGCTGCTGTTGATTAAAGAGCATGCCTCCTAGGTGGCAAGGAGGCACAGGGCAGGCAACTTGCTGAGAAGTTGAGGAAAATAAAATGTGGGACAGAGGATGGAGTTGCTTGTATCAGATTGGACAGTAGCAACTAGAGACGTAACTTGAAGACTCTGAGACCTGGGGTAGTGTTCCCATAGGGGAATTGCTATCCTCATGTAAACGTGATTCTAATTGCTAACAGGTAGTGTGATGGAAAATGAAGAAGAATGTTACTTAAGGTTGTCCAGAAGTGGAGTTAGAGAGGCTTTTACAAAGACTAACTGTTCTTATAACTGTTATACTCGGTCTGCCTCTAGCTTCTGTTTATACTGTTAAATGCATATATTCAAATTTTGTACAGGGTAGAAGTGAATTTGGAAGATACCTTCATGGGTGAATATCTGATGGGGTAGAAAGAACACTGGGTAGGGAATCATGAAGCCTTGTTTGGGTGCTAGCTCCTGTGACTAGTGCTGTAGTGTTGCACAAGTTCCTTACATTGATACCTGCTTCTGTGCCAACTACCCTCTGGGCAGACTTGACACTCTTAGGCATATCTAAGCAGCAGGGAGAGTGATCTAAACAGCAAGTGGCTAAATTGCTCTAATTTCCCGCCAGTCTACTTAGTTTACCAGCTCATTGAAATTGGTAGCACCCCAGATCAAAACTCTTTCTGGTAACCAATGCTGACAAGTAGTCCTAGGCAGACCACATGGATTTGTGAACATTCACAATGTTGACCTTGACTGCGTCCAAACCAGAGGAAGAAACAATAGATACGTGCAGCAGTAAGGAGTGATTGATCATTCAGATGAGTTTAATGCCTTTCTTAAAACACTTGAGTTTTTTTTCCTCCCATAGTCTAGTCATTTGTCTGCAGCACCAACACTTATTAAATTTCTCTCCAGACCTTTCCAAATGGAGCTTTCTTTTTTTTTTTTTTTTTTTTGCGATATGCGGGCCTCTCACTGTTGTGGCCTCTCCCGTTGCGGAGCACAGGCTCCGGACGCGCAGGCTCAGCGACCATGGCTCACGGGCCTAGCCGCTCCGCGGCATGTGGGATCTTCCCGGACCGGGGCACGAACCCATGTCCCCTGCATCGGCAGGCGGACTCTCAACCACTGCGCCACCAGGGAAGCCCCCAAGTGGGGCTTTCTAGTTGCAGTTTCTCAGCCTCCTGAATATCATTAACTTCATTTATGTAGTCATTTCTTGTTGACCCAAGGAGGGATGTCTGTTATCAGGGAAACCAGAGGGTTGGGGGACAAGAAAAGTTAAATCTGTGCTTGAACCTGCTCAGACTCCACCTGTGTTTTCTGCTTTTCCCTCTCCACTGACCACAAATTGTGTAGTGACAATGCATTTATTCTTGTCCTCTGTATTTCACTGACCAGAGATTTCTCAGTGACCAGAAGAAAGTTTTGAGTTTTTATTACCTCACCAGAGAACCGAAAATCGTTTTTCAAAATCCTTTACAAGATTTTCCATAAAGTAGATGTTTTATAATTCTTAAAATTAATTACTACACTGATATATTTGTCTTATATTAAAATGAGAATAATGATTACATTAACATAAGTCCTTTCTTGATCCTCTCTTCTCCCAGAAGCTTAATCTCTGGGCTGTATTTTTTTTGCCCTGCAAATAGAGGAGTTTGGATTTGGTGATCTCTGGGTCTCTTCAAGCTCTGAGACTAAGTCTGAAAGTTAAGGATGATAATAGGAGGATTTTCCTAGTTTCTTGAGACTGAAGTCATGAAAAGTGTCTGCTGTGCTACTTTCTAAAACAGGCTTTAGATTCGCTGAAGTGAGTAAACCATTGCAGTGGTCTGACACTGAATGCTGTGTATCTTCTGATTTTCCTCAGATTGTTGCCTCTCTCTCTTCCATGCAATGATTTTGTAGGCATTCAGTCCTTGAAGCAAGTGGCATTTTTCCAATTTTAACTCAGGTCAGTCAGCTGGCTGAGTATTGATGAACCAGCATTTGTTAAAACGATGTCTCAAGTAATGTCAATCTGGATTGAACACGTGCTGTGCCGAAGAGATTTCTTCATTAACCTGCTGACACCGCCAGTGAGAGTTCAATGTTGTTTCAAGAAAGGATCCCAGAAGCATGTGCCCCTTTGCTATTTTTACCATTAGCCTTGGTGTTCCATGAGTATCATGTCTTTTATTTTCCTTATCAAAGCTAAATAATTTGTGAATACCTTTTAAATACATAATTTTAATTTTTAAATATGCTGGTGACTGTAACATTTGATTACTGAACCCTGGAGGTACTGAGATATAGGAATATCTAAGTCACAAGCTAGGACTGAATGAGCTACTTCTATGATTTTGATTTGCTTATTTATTTGTTTATTCATTTATTGCTTTTAGAAAGGTCTGTTTTGAAGCCACTTATCTGTAAAGCTTTCCCTGACAATCCTGAGACTCTTTCCCAGGGACAGGATGTTCATCTTGCCATTTTTGAAAGTGTAGTATAGCTGCTGCTGTGGATTTTACTATGGAAAACCTAGTATGTGTCCATTTCATTTTCTGTCAAATTTGCTTAGGTAATAAAAAATATATATTCCACTAAAAATAATATTATGTTTATCATGGATTAATTCAACAGCATCTTCAAAAATTGGATAATTTAAATACAAAAAAATCCATGAGTACACTAACATTAAGGGCTCAGCTTGAAGAATTTTACATACATTTACTACCCAGATTAAGATACAGATTATTTTCAAACTCCATAAGTTTCCTGGTGTCCCCTCCCAGGCTCATCTCCTCCTCTGCCCTGTTGAGGCAACCACTATTCTGATTTCTATCATCATGACTAATTTTGCAAGAATTTTTTATTCAGATCCAAAGAGAAATAAGATAGAAGCTTCCTCTTTCCGTAGCTCACAATATAATGGGGGGAGATAAGAGCCGTGAAGAAATTACCAGACTACCAAAGTGATCCCTAAGTGCCATATGTTTCTAAGATTAATAATGCCATCCCAGATTTTATATTATTTGGTATTTATAAATATGTGTACACTTATAATCATAATTGACCCTCACAACACCTCTGGATAATGAATGCCATTTTCTTCATTTTACACACGAGACAGCTTAAGATCATAATGGTTAGCCAACATGCCTGTATTAGTTTTGTATTGCAGTGTAACAAATTAACACATCTTTAGCTGCTTAAAATGACAGTATTTATCATCTCACTTCCAGTGGGTCAGAAACCCAGAAACAGGCTAGGAGATGTAAACCAATGGGCAGGAATCTTTGAGGCCATGTGAGTACCTAAATGTAAGTAGTGTCACATAGCTGATAAAAAATGAACTAAACATGGCTGCGTATCTTTTTTTTTTTTTAACATCTTTACTGGAGTATAATTGCTTTACAGTGTTGTGTTAGTTTCTGCTGTATAACAAAGTAAATCAGCTATACATATATCCCCATATACCCTCCCTCTTGGGTCTCCCTCCCACCTTCCCTATCACACCACTCTAGGTGGTCACAAAGCACGGAGCTACCCTCTCTGTGCTATGTGGCTGCTTCCCACTAGCTATCTGTTTTACATTTGGTAGTGTATATATGTCCATGCCACTTTCTCACTTTGCCCCAGCTTACCCTACCCCCTCCCCGTGTCCTTAAGTCCATTCCCGACGTCTGAGTCTTTATTCCTGTCCTGCCCCTACGTTCTTAAGAACCAATTTTTTTTTTTTTTTTTTTTAGATTCCATATATATGTGTTAGCATACGGTATTTGTTTTCCTCCTTCTAACTTCACTCTGTATGACAGACACTAGGTCCATCCACCACACTACAAATAACTCAGTTTCATATCGTTTTCTGGCTAATATTCCATTGTATACATAAGACACATCTTCTTTATCCATTCATCTGTCGACACTTAGGTTGCTTCCATGTCCTGGCTATTGTAAATAGAGCTGCAGTGAACATTGTGGTACATGACTCTTTGAATTATAGTTTTCTCAGGGTATTTGCCCAGTAGTGGTAATGCGTTGTCATATGGTAGGTCTATTTTTAGTTTTCTAAGGAACCTCCATACTGTTCTCTACAGTGGCTGTATCAATTTACATTCCCACCAACAGTGCAAGAGGGTTTCCTTTACTCCACACTCTCTCCAGTATTTATTGATTGTAGATTTTTTAATGATGGCCATTCGGACTGGTATGAGGTGATATCTCATTGTAGTTTTGATTTGCATTTCTCTAATAATTAATGATGTTGAGCATCCTTTCATGTGTTTGTTGGCAATGTGTACATCTTCTTTGGAGAAATATCTATTTAGGTCTTCTGCCCATTTTTGGATTGAGTTGTTTCTTTTTTTGATATTGAGCCGCATGAGCGGCTTGTATATTTTGGAGATTAATTCTCTGTCAGTTGCTTCGTTGGCAAATACTTTCTCCCATTCTGACTGTTATCTTTTTATCTTGTTTATAGTTTCCTTAGCTGTGCAAAAGCTTTTAGGTTTCATTAGGTCCCATTTGTTTATTTTTTATTTTATTTCCGTTTCTCTAGGAGGTGGGTCAAAAAGGATCTTGCTGTGATTTATGTCATAGAGTGTTCTGCCTAAGCTTTTTTCTAAGAGTTTTATAGTGTCTGGCCTTACATTTAGGTCTTTAATCCATTTTGGGTTTATTTTTGTGTATGGTTTTAGGGAGTGTTCTAATTTCAGTCTTTTACATGTAGCTGTCCAGTTTTCCCAGCACCACTTATTGAAGAGGCTGCCTTTTCTCCATTGTATATTCTTGCCTTCTTTGTCAAACATAAGGTGACCATATGTGTGTGGGTTTATCTCTGGGCTTTCTATCCTGTTCCACTGATCTATATGTCTGTTTTTGTGCCAGTACCATACTGTGTTGATTACTGTAGATTTGCAGTTTGGTCTGAAGTCCAGGAGCCTGATTCCTCCAGTTCCATTTTTTGTTCTCAAGATTGCTTTGGCTATTCGGGGTCTTTTGTGTTTCCATACAAATTGTGAAATTTTTTGTTCTAGTTCTGTGACAAATGCCCATGGTAGTTTGCTAGGGATTGCATTGAATCTGTAGATTACTTTGGGTAGTATAGTCATTTTCACAATGTTGATTCTTCCAATCCAAGAACATGGTATATCTCTCCATCTGTTTGTGTCATCTTTAATTTCTTTCACCAGTGTCTTATAATTTTCTGCATACAGGTCTTTTGTCTCCTTAGGTAGGTTTATTCCTAGATATTTTATTCTTTTTGTTGCAGTGGTAAATGGGAGTGTTTCCTTAATTTCTCTTTCAGATTTTTCATGATTAGTATGTAGGAGTGCAAGAGATTTCTGTGCATTAATTTTGTATCCTGCAACTTTACCAAATTCATTGATTAGCTCTAGTAGTTTTCTGGTAGCAGCTTTAGGATTCTCTATGTATAGTATCATGTCCTCTGCAAACAGTGACAGCTTTACTTCTTCTTTTCTGATTTGGATTCCTTTTACTTCTTTTTCTTCTCTGATTGCTGTGGCTGAAACTTCCAAAACTATGTTGAATAAGAGTGGTGGGAGTGGGCAACCTTGTCTTGTTCCTGATCTTAGTGGAAATGGTTTCAGTTTTTCACCATTGAGGACGATGTTGGCTGTGGGTTTGTCACATACGGCCTTTATTATGTTGAGGAAAGTTCCCTCTATGCCTACTTTCTGCAGGGTTTTTATCATAAATGGGTGTTGAATTTTGTTGAAAGCTTTTTGTGCATCTGTTGAGATGATCATATGGTTTTTCTCCTTCAATTTGTTAATATGGTGTATCATGTTGATTGATTTGCGTATATTGAAGAATCCTTGCATTCCTGGGATAAACCCCAGGTGTTCATGGTGTATGATCCTTTTAATGTGCTGTTTGATTCTGTTTCTTTGCTAGTATTTTGTTGAGGATTTTTGCATCTATATTCATCAGTGATATTGGCCAGTCGTTTTCTTTCTTTGTGGCCTCTTTGTCTGGTTTTGGTATCAGGGTGATGGTGGCCTCATAGAATGAGTTTGGGAGTGTTCCTCCCTCTGCTATATTTTGGAAGAGTTTGAGAAGGATAGGTGTTAGCTCTTCTCTAAATGTTTGATAGAATTTGCCTGTGAAGCCATCTGGTCCTGGGCTTTTGTTTGTTGGAAGATTTTGAATCACAGTTTCAATTTCAGTGCTTGTGATTGGTCTGTTCATATTTTCTATTTCTTCCTGGTTCAGTCTCGGCATGCTGTGCATTTCTAAGAATTTGTCCATTTCTTCCAGGTTGTCCATTTTATTGGCATAGAGTTGCTTGTAGTAATCTCTCATGATCCTTTGTATTTCTGCAGTGTCAGTTGTTACATCTCCTTTTTCATTTCTAATTCTATTGATTTGAGCCTTGATGAGTCTGGCTAATGGTTTATCAATTTTGTTTATTTTCTCAAAGAACCAGCTTTTAGTTTTATTGATCTCTGCTATCATTTCCTTCATTTCTTTTTCATTTATTTCTGATCTGATCTTTATGATTTCTTTCCTTCTGCTAACTTTGGGGTTTTTTGTTCTTCTTTCTCTAATTGCTTTAGGTGCAAGGTTAGATTGTTTATTTGAGGTGTTTCCTGTTTCTTAAGGTAAGATTGTATTGCTATAAACTTCCCTCTTAGAACTGCTTTTGCTGTATCCCATAGGTTTTGGGTCGTCGTGTCTCCATTGTCATTTGTTTCTAGGTATTTTTTGATTTTCTGTTTGATTTCTTCAGTGATCACTTCGTTATTAAGTAGTGTATTGTTTAGCCTCCATCTGCTTGTATTTTTTAGAGATCTTTTCCTGTAATTGATAGCTAGTCTCATAGCATTGTGGTCAGAAAAGATACTTGATACAATTTCAATTTTCTTAAATTTACCAAGGCTTGATTTGTAACCCAAGATATGATCTATCCTGGAGGTGTTCCATGAGCACTTGAGAAAAATGTGTATTCTGTTGTTTTTGGATGGAATGTCCTATAGATATCAATGAAGTCCATCTTGTTTAATGTATCATTTAAAGCTTGTGTTTCCTTATTTATTTTCATTTTGGATGTTCTGTCATTTGTTGAAAGTGGGGTGTTAAAGTCCCCTGCTATGATTGTGTTACTATCAATTTCCCCTTTTATGGCTTTTAGTATTTGCCTTATGTATTGAGGTGCTCCTATGTTGGGTGCATAAATATTTACAATTGTTATATCTTCTTCTTGGATTGATCCCTTGATCATTATGTAGTGTCCTTCTTTGTCTCCTGTAATACTCTTTAAAGTCTATTTTGTCTGATATGAGAATTGCTACTCCAGCTTTTTTTGATTTCCATTTGCATGGAATATCTTTTTCCATCCCTCACTTTCAGTCTGTATGTATCCCTAGGTCTGAAGTGGGCCTCTTGTAGACAGCATATATACGGGTCTTATTTTTGTATCTGTTCAGCCAGTCTGTGTCTTTTGGTGGGAGTATTTAATCCATTTACATTTAAGGTAATTATCAATATTTATGTTCCTATTCCCATTTTCTTGATTGTTTTGGGTTTGTCATTGTAGGTCGTTTCCTCCTCTTGTGTTTTTTGCCTAGAGAAGTTCCTTTAGCATTTGTTGTAAAGCTGGTTTGGTGATGCTGAACTCTGTCAGCTTTTGCTTGTCTGTAAAGATTTTAATTTCTCCATCAAATCTGAATGAGATCCTTGCTGGGTAGAGTAATCCTGGTTGTAGGTTTTTCTCCTTCATCACTTTAAATATGTCCTGCTATTCCCTTCTGGCTTGCAGAGTTTCTGCTGAAAGACCAGCTGTTAACCTTATGGGGATTCCCTTGTGTGTTATTTGGTTTTTTTTCCCTTGCTGCTTTTAATATTTTTTCTTTGTATTTAATTTTTTATAGTTTGATTAATATATGTCTTGGTGTGCTTCTCCTTGGATTTATCCTGTATGGGACTCTCTGTGCTTTCTGGACTTGATAGATATTTTCTTTCCCATATTAGGGAAGTTTTCAACTATAATCTCTTCAAATATTTTCTCAATCCCTTTCTATTTCTCTTCTTCTGGGACCCCTATAGTTCACATGTTGGTGCATTTAATGTTGTCTCTGAGGTCTCTGAGACTGTCCTCAATTATTTTCAATCTTTTTTATTTATGCTGCTCTTGGTAGTTATTTCCACTATTTTATCTTGCATGGCCCTTATCTATTCTTCTTCCTCAGTTATTCTGCTATTGATTCCTTTTAGAGAATTTTTAATTTCATTCATGATGTCGTTTATCGTGGTTTGTTTGCTCTTCAGTTCTTCTAGGTCCTTGTTAAATGTTTCTTGTATCTTCTCCATTTTATTTCCAAGATTTTGGGTCATCTTTACTATCATTACTCTGAATTCTTTTTAGGTAGACTGCCTATTTCCTCTTCATTTGTTTGGTCTGGTGGGTTTTTACTTTGCTTCTTCATCTGCTTCACATTTCTCTGTCTTCTCATTTTGCTTCACTTACTGTGTTTGGGGTCTCGTTTTCCCAGGCTGCACGTTCATAATTCCCGTTGTTTTTGGTGTCTGCCCCCAGTGGGTAAGGTTGGTTCAGTTGGTTGTGTAGTCTTCCTGGTGGAGGGGACTGGTGCCTGTGTTCTGGTGAATGATGCTGGATCTTGTCTTTCTGGTGGGAAGGACCACGTCCAGTGGGGTGTTTTGGGGTGTCTTTGACCTTATTATGATTTTAGGCAGCCTCTCTGCTAATGGGCATGGGGTTGTGTTCCTGCCTTGCTGGTTGTTTGGCATGAGGTGTCCAGCCCTGGAGCTTGCTTGTTGTTGAGTGGAGCCGGGTCTTAGCATTGAGACAGAGAGCTCTGGGAGAGGTTTCACCGATTGATATTACGTGGGGCTGGGAGGTCTCTGGTGGTCCAGTGTCCTGAACTCAGCTCTCCCACCTCAGAGGCTCACGCCTGACACCCGGCCAGAGCACCAAAACCCTGTCAGCCACATGGCCAAGTATGTGGGGAGTTTCTTGCCTTTTGGGAAGGCTGAGGTCTTCTTCCAGCATTCAGTAGGTGTTCTGTAGGTCTTGTTCCTCATGTAGATGTATTTTTGATGTATTTGTGGGGAGGAAGGTGATCGCCGCATCTTAGTCCTCCACCCTCTTGAAGGTCCTCCCAGAGCATGGCTGCATATCTTATGTAACTTTACACTACACCACGCTTCTGTGTGAACACGAAGAGAGAAATGACGTTAAAAAATGCTCTTCTAGCCAGCTAATGTTATCATTTATTGAATTCTCATGTTCCAGTATTAGATTTAAAGCTATTGGTAATTTTATGGGACAGAATTTTAGTTCCGTTGTAAAGATATGGAAGCAGATGCTTGGATAATTTAATTAACTTGCTTAAGTTCACACAGTTTGTACAGAAATGTGCCAGGATTCTAACCTAGCTCTTTCTGACTCCAAATCTTCTGCTCTTATTCACTCTATTACATGCCTGAAGGTCATATCTGAACTAGCCTTTGACAGATCTGTAGCTTTTCAAAAGTTAGAGATATAAAGAGAAATTACCAGTAGTAATGGGAAATGACAGTAAAAACAGAGAGATTTGGGAAAGTGTCAGATATGTTGTTTGGACTGTGGGATTCCCGCTAGCATAGCTGAATTGTACAGATCAAATTTTCACCTTCCCTTAGACTAGTGTTTTATTCGCTAATACTTTATTTTGATACCAAGGACTTATACTTATGAGTACTGTAAATGGCCCTGTGGAAGTTTATGGTGTCACATGTAAGGAGAGTGCTCATCTCCTGTGCAGGATCTTTTTCTTGAGGACCTTTGGGAGAAATTTCTTTGTAGTTTTCAGATGAAGAAGAGCTGAGTTCACTGAACTGAGTTACAATTATTTTCCCTCTTTGCCTGCTTAGAAATCTTGGTGCTGAAGTTTTGGCCAAGCCTCACATGATCAACGTGCTTCCCCTTTTTTGGTCTTAGCCTCTTTTAATGTATTTTATCTCTATTAGCTGCCTTAAATTCTTGTTTGGAGCTAGTCAGGATATAAATAAGCAAATACATGAATAAAATTCGGGTAGGTGGTTTCCAGGAACCACTTATGAATTTGCAGGTAGGCAGAGTTTCTGATGCTCAGCTGTCAGTCCTGCTAAACTGGGTGAACTGAACACTAAATCATCAGCTTGGCTGTTATGGTCTTGTCAATAGACCCCAGTGGCAAGGCCCAGGCGTTGCATTATAAAGATTATGATTTGGACCTACTGATAAAGATTCCACTCTAGTGTCTCGTTTCTTTATCTTAGACAGTAACTGGATTCAAAGGATGTAAAATGGGCATTTTAAGAAATTAAGGTCCTTCAATAATTACTTCAAAAGCTGTGTCAGCTCAGTTTAGGAAAAAAGTATGCTGGCACAGACTCACAGAATGTGGTACATCAGCAAAAGGATGATTGTTACAAATCAAAGCATCACACCTCTCTCACATTTTCAGAAATGTAAACTGTATTAGAAAAATGATGCTATGCAACTCTGTTGCAAATGGGATATGGGAATTTGTTGTTAACGCTAAGCTCTTTTAAAGAGTTCATAGCAGTAGCTTTAAAAAAACCTGATGAGTAAACATTAGCAAAGGAAGTAAGTTTAAAAATCTCAGAAATTTCAGGAAACCAGAAAGGAGGAGGTGGATGAAGAAGCGGTTAAAGAATCAGATAAGCTAAGAACATGGGGGAAGATGGGAATCCCATAGTTAGAGAGTATAGAAGAAGAAGAGGGACATGTCCTAGAAAGCTTTGAGGACAGAAACCGGATGAGAGAGGTGAATGGTTGGTGACGCATAAATCATGCGGAAGGAGGAAGTAAACAAGAGAGTCAAGAAGACAATAATCTAGAGACAAAAGAAGAATTTCAAGGACAGTAGCTGAGAGGTGGCAACTATGTATGCATTTGATGTCTTAAGATGAGTATTGATGCAGCAGGAAAATTGGGTTGAAACGATAGCAACAAGTTGCCTATTTTTAATATTCTTTCTTGTGAAATTGGGGAAATTAAGAGACTCTTCCCTATTGAATGCATAGAAATTGAGATTTACTAGATTCCTTTTCACTCTTTGGACCTTATATAGCAAGAAACTAGGGGGCACCTATGTTCATTTAATCACTAATCAGTCCAGAACTAACATACATTTCAGTTCATGCTTGTATTAGTTTACTGTGGCCACTGTAACAGATTATCACAAACATTGCAGCTTAAAATGGCAGGAGCTTATTTTCTTACAGTCCTAGAGGCCAAAAGTCCAAAATCTGTTTTCCTGGGCCAAAATCAAGGTGTTGGCCGAGCCACACTCTCTCTTAAGGCTCTAGGGGAAAATCTCCTCCTTGCCTCTTCCAGCCTCTGGTGGCTGCCAGGGTTCCTTGGCTTGTGGCTGCATATAATTCTAGATTTCAAGTCCAGTACCTTCAAATCTCTGCTCCTTCACATCACCTTCTCTGTGTGCATTCTCTCACTGTCTCTCTTGTAAGGTTATACTCGATGGCAATTAGGGCCCACTTGTGTAATCCAAGGCAATCTCCCATCTCAAGTTACTTAATCACATCTGCAAAGACCTTTTTTCCAAACAAGGTGACATTCACATTTTTTCAGAGATTAGAACTTGATATCACTGGAAGCCATTACTTAGCCTATGACAATGCCCAGTTTAAACAAAGAATGGTATCTTGGCATAAAATAAGCACTTTGGTGCAAATTAACCTCTCAACCTCTCTAGGCCTCCGTTTTATTCACCCTTCATATGGATATGGTGTGACTTGCATTACTGTGTCATTGCAAAAAAATAAATTAGATCATGTTTATAAATACGTTTTCTAACTGATAAAGCACTATACAAATATAAGGAAATGTTAATATTTTAATATCAAACATTCTATTCTAATAAAATATTGGTAAGATTTTATTGTGACCAATAATAATGGTACTATGATACTATAATGATACAATTTGAGGGAGCCTGGAAAGACTCATAGAGTCAAAGATAATCTCCTCTTTTGTTCCCTATTTCCTTATTAAATGCAAATAATAATAGCACCCACACCCTAGGGTTGTTTTCAGGATTCAGTCAAATGAGTTAATGTATCTAAAGTACTCAGAAAGTGTTAGGCACATGGTAGAGTTAGGAATAATAACAGTGAAAAACCAAACTAATGAACTAAGAGCTCCAGGTAAATTGGTCTGGAGTTTGGTAAAAGGATGTACCACCTAGAAATGGGAAGGAGACTCTGAAAGATGTGAGTTGAGATTGCCAAAGAAATGTTTTGATATAACCCTCACATGGAAAATATCATTTTGGGTTAGCCCTGCCTTTATAAAATTTTTTCATTTATTATTAAAACATGCATAACCTATTTTTAGCATTCAGTATTTGTATTAGCTAATTATTAAATGACAAAAATATAGCTCTGAGGAGTGCCATAAGCAGAACTCATAGGCTACCACTGGGGCTCCTTGCAGTTTGTAAAATAGGCCATTGAGGGATTAGGATGGGGAAAGTGTTAGGATTTTTGACCCCCATATCACAGGCCTTTGACTTTCCGTATATGGTGGAAAATTGAGTCACTGGAACAAATCCACGTAAATAAATCATTAGAAGACTATCACATAAGTCCTATAAAAAAAGCATTATGGGAGTCCAAATATGGTAGAAGGGGCCAGGAAGAGCTTCATGAAATGGATGATATTTGAGCTGAGTCTAGAAAGATGATCAGGAGTATACTTCTTGGGCAAATGTGTAGGAACATGTTTCAGGCTTAATAAGCAAAATAAGGCACGAAAGAACATAACAGGTTCAGGGAACTATGACTAACTATTAAAAATCAAGTTTAGTGAGCATTTGTAGTATTCTGGGAAATGTCTTTGAAAAGATTGAGACCATGCTATCAAGGAGCTTGCAATTCTAATCATTCTGCCCTTTTTTATAAGTGGCATGGGCAAAGTTTACACACACAAAAAAAATTGTAATAGTAAGTTTCCAGTTTAGAAAGTATGGCCTGGAATTTAAATACACAGATCAAGATGGTATACTGAAGCTATGGATATTTTATATTATATTTCTCTTTATTTCCCAGTATCAATGAATGTATTAAGGGTTAAGGCATTCTAAATAGATAGAAAATAGAGATGTTCCAATCATGTATATGATACTTTCAAGCTTATTGTCAGTCAGTGCTAAATTGAGAAAACTCATCAGATGGAACAGAGGCCCCAGTGAAGTAGGTAAAGTGATTCCTCAATGTTTCCCATGCCAACTTCTCTAGAACCCCAATAACATCTTTTAATTCAAAGTAAACTCTGAACAAAAGGATGAGCTTTGAAACTGTGGCAAGGAGTTGGAGAGATGGATCCCAGGCTTTTCGCTAAGTGCCAGAAGCTTCAAAGTAAAGTAACCCATAGAAGTCACATAAACTTTGCACACAGGCATCCAGGAGCCTGGGCAACCTACCGCACACAGCTAAAAAGCATTGCAGCATTTGGCATCTAACTCACACAAATCAGTTTCTGTGAAATTATGGTTTTCTTTGCCTAAAACTCTATCCCATCTCCCATGGCAGTCATTACTGGATCTTGAAGCTTTAAAAAAAAATAGTAAGTTTTATAATTTTTGTATTTTCTTATTTTTGTATGTGTATATTCTATTTTTGTCTGTTTTACTTGGGACTGATAAAAATGAGATGTGACTGCAGTTTCTGACAGCTAATAATTACCAACATTAAATGAGTTAGAATGAGTTAAATCCACCCTGAGGTTTAACAGTGTGGGCCTCTGAGCACTCAAATCAAATAGTTTTAAATACGCAGGCTGAAAACTATTCTGTTTAATAATGAGAGTGACATGTAGAGAGCATAACACAACACTAGAATGTTCCAAATAAGAAGAGAAGTAAAGTTTCCAGAAGTTAAAACAATGATTATTAAAATTACAATGGTTTATTCCATGTAAAATCCAGTATGCAGTGACAGGATATTATTGTATTAAACTTGATGGTTAGAAGATGGGCTTGAGATATGCTAAAGGAATTTAGAATAATAAAGACTTTGAACTTATGAGGGAGGACTAAATCAATTGCTTTCTAAAAACCATAGGATTTTCCTTATTTATTGCTTTTCAGGAGCAATTTTTCCGTATGTCAATAACTCTGGAAGCAGGATGTGTCTAGCAATCTATACTATATTACAATTCCTCTTGCTTTATTTGTTTTGCATTATAATGTCTCTGAAATTGAGTTAAATTTTATTGTAGATGGGATCATAGATTTGCTGAAAATGAGGACTGTTAGTTCCAGAAGTGTTAAAGAACAGCAATATTCAAAGCAGGAGAGTGAGGAGAAACAATGAAAATAACTGAAGAAGAAAACATCTTTACCTAGGAAAAGGCAAGACTTTCCAAACTGAAGGGGCTCTGAAAGTCAGGAAAGATAAAAGAAATAAAGACCCACAGTTAGATATATTTCAGTAAATTTTCTTAATTTCAGTGGGTAAGAGAGAATCATGCAAGGATACAAAGGGACAGTGCACACACACACACAAAGCAAAAGCAAAAATCTAATTTTCATCAGACATCTCATCTCCTCCCCTTCCCGTCCCTCAGTTCTGAGACATCACAGAGGCTGACCCTGTAATCAGACCTTGCCAAAATTTCCCTTTAGGCTCTTTTTCCCTCATGCTAAACTGCATCCTCACTCTTTGCCTCACATGATGTCTCATCAAATGACCTGGAAGAACACTGGCCTGAGAATTAGAAGATTTGGATTCTGATTCTTGCTCTGTCCCATCCAAACTTCCCCATTTTCAAGGTAGTATATTCTGTCAATTGGGACTTCGATTTCCTTGCATGTTGACCGGTTTGAATTAGTTGCTCTATAATGGCTGTTCTAGCTCTAACATTCTCTGGTAATGAGGTGGTCCAAAATATGCTTTATGATTGTACAAAGTTTGAGAAATAACTTTGTAATTGGGAAGCAGAAATCCAATGGCATGGACATGTAAGATTCTTATTATTATTATTTTCAGTGACATAGGCAGTTTCATTCAAAAGTGTAGTGAAATCTGAATAAGGTCTGTATCTAGTTAATAGTATTACACGGATGTCAACTTCCTGGGTTTGGTATTACATGTATAAGTTATAAAAGATGTCTCCATTGCGGGAGGTGGGTGAAGGGTGCACAGGATTTTTAACCTCCTATGAATCTATAATTATTTCAAAATAAAATGCTTTTTAAAAGAAAAAAAAAGTGTATCCCAGTAACCTTCTAATACGCTCTAGACTGGCCAGTAGATATGGAACCACTTATCATGCTTACCCAGAGTTTTGGCATTATTGCCATAATTTTAACTTGAATAGAAATTTCTGAAAAGTAATCACCGTCTGCAATTTTAAGACTCAAGTCTGCTAGACCAATTAATTAGCAATTTCTGATTAGTAGCATTCTAAGTCAACAGAAAAAAATGATGAATAATTTAAAAGAAAGCTCAGAAATCAAAAATATTTTAAGCAAAGTTACGCTTATATATTATAAGAAAAGTTTGTAATATACCTAATCATAATGTTTCAGTACAGTGTTCAGTATCCCTTAGTGAAATCAGGAATTTAATATGAATTAGTATCTTCATAAAGAACAAAGCCCTTTCAATAACTTTTATCAATTTTGAAAAAATGAAAGAATTTAAAAATCATCATAATCTATCTTAATATATTACAGTGTTTTAATGCTTCCCTTCAAGATCAGTATATTTAACGGTGGATAGTGTCAACTCTAAGATCATATAGCAGTCAAGTTTGGAATATAGCAATCTTTCACCAGTGACTGAATCTGAAATAAAGGCTTCGATCATTAAGTTTACAGATTATTTCAAGGCAGGTAGAGTAAATAGTAGGACCTAAATATCAAGTGATCTTTATAAATTGAAGATATGATCAGGACCAGGCAGAATGAAGTTCATTGAAGTTAAGTGCACCCCAGATGTGTGCAATTGGAGAGCTTATGGTTAAGTGTAATAGTATTTTCTCATGTGCAGTGGATACCATGTATGTGCCACGTGGATTAGGAGATAAGAGAATAGAGGGCAATTAGCATTCTTCACTCTGATGCTGTGAGAGGCAGTGTAGGGGAAGGGCTCTGTCTTAGGGTCATTGATTGTGAGATTTTCAAGTGACCTCAGATTTCATTTTTTATTTTATTTTACTTTTTTCGGTACGCGGGCCTCTCACTGTTGTGGCCTCTCCCGTTGCGGAGCACAGGCTCCGGACGCGCAGGCTCAGCAGCCATGGCTCACGGGCCCAGCCGCTCCGCGGCATGTGGGATCTTCCCGGACCGGGGCACGAACCCGTGTCCCCTGCATCGGCAGGCGGACTCTCACCCACTGTGCCACCAGGGAAGCCCAGATTTCATTTTTTAAATGAAAATACCTGAAACGCTTTTGACTGTAATTACAAAGGAAAACATGGAGTAAGAATATGTCATCTATAAAAAATACACCTAGAATTTGAATTATCCCCACATGATTTTGGACTCAAAAGGACAAAGTAAGACTATATAATAGATAGACTAATTTTATCAATAGCCACAGCTGTTAATCAAGGAATTCTGTATGCCTCACATCGGTAGAAGTAAAGTCACTATTTAAATTCTGAGTCATATTTACTGTTGCTTAGCCATTTTAATTGTAGAAGAAAGCGAAATATATGGCATTATATATGTGTTAGATATCATAGTGTTTTATTAGGTTATAGAAGAATATTATTAATTTATATGCCTATATCCTCAAAGCAGAGTTTTTAATTAAATATTTATCATAATATTTATGTATTTTAAATACAATCTTGATGATAAACCCATAAAGAATTTAGAGGCTCTTTTATGATGAGTTTACTGATTTTTCAGAGCTCTTCAAAAATAATAATAAAGTACTCTGAATTTGTGATATAAAGCATATAATGAGAATGTCACCCAGCAGCACTTACACATTTTAAGTAGTCATTAAAATGACTTGATATTAGGGTGATATGCAATATGAAAAAAGGAAAACACAATTCTTAAAATCAGGACATCCATCAAAAGTAATAATTTTTATAAGAGCTTGAAAACAGACATAAAATATATAGATGCATATTAAAACCAACAGCACTGAAGAGCTGAGGAAAAGACCTGCTACACTCATAAAATATAATAATAGAAGTCAGTTGGATTAGTAACGATTTTATAAAATGAGATTTTGTTATATTATGGACCATATTGAATTGAAACCAAAATAAATCTTTAAGTGCAATTATCCATTACTTCAATTGGTAATAGAATAGTAACAAATACTGGCTTATTTGGGGATAATTCAACTCAGTTTCTTGAAGCCATTGTTAAAGATGAAATCCTTTAGATTTTCAAATATCCTGTAACTGTAGAAAGAACAAAATTAACCACCTTTTCCTCTTCTGAATTCCATACTACAAGTTTTCATAGTATATATGTGTAGGTGATTGTCCTGTGACACCTCTACTCTATTCCCATCTCTGAGATTTGTATATGGCACATAAGAAAGCTCTATTACTGTTGAAGAAGTGAATGATCTGGTTCAACAAGCATTGATCAGTAACATATAAAGTAAGAGCATTCAGTTTGGGGATTTAACTGTGCTCATTTTAGGATTTTACAACTTAATGAGATTGACATTTAGGCCTGAGGGATTTCACAGTCTACTGGGAAAGTCAGGCTTGAAAACAAATCATAACCATATGTTGTGATGGTTAAAGTTTGTATAACGTGCTAAGCCACTTTGGGTGTCCAACTCTTGCTTTGGCAGATTGAAGAAGACTTTCTGTGAAGGCTCTTCTTGAATTTCTGTGTCTTAAATGAAAATTAGTTTGATGAGTTTCTGGTAGATTTTAATTTTATTTGAAGACATAGACCCCTAAGTTAAAGCATTGCCTACCCCTTAACTATTTACATTCATTCATTCATGTCCCAAATATTTTTGACTGTTCATGTATAGATGCTTGAGATACAGTGGTAAATAAGACTACTCCCCAGAAACTAGATATAATAAATTACACTTTTCATATTCTCTGTGAAGCAGAAGGCAGGGGCATAAGTCAGTATTGTAAGATGTTATAGATGTATTCACAAGTTCCCAAGGGCGAGTTAACTCAGCCTAACTGTGGAGGAGGTAGTATAGAGTGGTTTAAAAAGGGTCAGCAGATGAGATAACAGCGAAATGGAGCTAGAATGATGAGTAGGAGTCAGCAGAGTGGATGGACTGTGGGGAGAAGGCAAGGGATGATTCCGTGACAAGGGGACTACTTTATAAAAACATGTAAATGAGCTGTAGTGTGTTAACATATTTGGATAGCAAGCTGGGTTCGTACGTTCTTCTTTGGTTGTATTTATGCTGAAAACAGCTAGCAAATGAGGATTTTAAGTAGATCAAAGGGACACTAAAAGGCACACTGAAAGAAGAGTGGAGAAATACATAGGAGACTAAGTAACTTGGAGGAAGTTAGACGTGTACATGTAGTATTCCTTGTAAGAAATTATGAGCGTTTAAACCAATGTAGTAGCAGTCGGGATGAGGAGAAAAAAATAATCAGCAGGATTTTTTCTTTTGGTTGTTTCTATTCTGCCTTATTTCATGAAAAAATTAGGGCTTCCCTGGTGGCACAGTGGTTGAGAGTCCGCCTGCCGTTGCAGGGGACACGTGTTCGTGCCCCAGTCCGGGAAGATCCCATATGCCGCTGAGCCTGCGCGTCCGGAGCCTGTGCTCTGCAACGGGAGAGGCCACACAGTGAGAGGCCCGCATACCGCAAAAAAAAAAAAAAAAAAATTAAAGTAGCTTTTAGGCATATATAAAATGCAGCAGAAAAACACGGTAGCTCATAGGATTATATTACCATCAAAGGGATTAGTGATTGATCAATTAGGTCTAGGAAGAGGGAGAAAGAGAGGATAGTGCCTTGGATTTTTTGCTTGGGAAATACACATGCAATTCTTCTTTACTGAAATAGGAAATAACATGGGGAAATTAGCTTACCTAGAGAGAAGGTAAGTTCATTTTTATAAATATTAAATTTGAGGTACCCATGAATCTTCCAGATGGGTTACATTAAAATGAGAGTTGGATATTTTTGTTTAAAATTCAGGAGAATGATTTGAGAGACATTAGCAAACAAGTAGCATAGTAGCAAATACTTGTTTAAAAAATTCTAAATAGAAACTATCCCAAAGTTCAGTGGTTTATAACAAGTACTTAATTTTTGATCCTGGGTCTGTGGATTAGATGTGGCTCTGCTGGACTCGATTGCACTGTCTTCAGGCTGCAGTTCGTCTCAGTACTGCTTCATGTGTCTCCTTATCCTGGGTTAGAAATTTCTCAAGAGATGTTCTTTTCATAGTGGATGATGGCAAAACGCTAAAAGAGCTAGCAAAAGCTCAGGGTGCACCCAGCAAATTGCCCTTATGCCCATAATCAATCGACCAAAACAAATCACATGGCTAAGTCCACCATCAAAAGGGCCAGGAAGTATAATGTGCCCTCTGTAGAGGGACCTATAGAAAAGGTAGGAAGCATTCTGAAGAAAAAAATACAATCTCCCACAGGTAGTGTTTGGATTAGTAGGGTTGGATGACATCACTCAGTGAGAGTAGGTAAAAAGGGGATGATGATAGCACCCTCAGATACACTAATGTTTGAGGAATAACCCCAAAATGACAATGAAGGAAGGATGGAACACAATCAGGAAAATAGAGGGTCCCTAAGGTCAAAGAAGGGGAGCTTCAATGAGGAAAACATTATCTCATCCAATGCAGAATTCAAATCAGGATTGAAAGTGTCTTTTGGATAGCAGTTTAGAGTTCATTAATGAGACCAGTTTCTGGATAATGGAGGCAGAGACAAATTGTAATAAATTGAGAAGTGGATGGAAATGAGGAGGTGGAGATCACTATAAAACTACCCTTTCGAAAACCTCTAAGTGAAGGAAGAAAGGTTTGGGGGTCTGAAGGTGGTAAACTACCAGTGTTTATGAAAGTGATATTCCTCTAAAACCTCTTATAAATTTAGGTCAGTTGAAAATGATTCCTTATTTGAAAATGATAAATCAAAAAACCCTACACTTCGATGACTATACCTTGAAATCTACTTAAAATGTTAGCTCTATATAACCCAATTGATTTATTGCGATTATTATAAAATTTAGTCAATAAAAGTTTTATTCCTGTATGCCAGATGTTATTAGATATAGATGCACTAAAACCTAGTTCTGAAATTCAAGAAAATTTCCAGATGAAAGACCTCCGTGTCTAGAGTTACGGTTGCAAAAGCTGTGTGTATGCCCATCGGTTCACCTGAGAAATTCTTAATGTACATATGAAACTTAAAAATCATTTGATTTACTCCAAATACTCATTTTCCAGATTGATTCCAAGGAATGAAAATTTGATTGAATGGATCAATTTTGTGGATTTTCATTGCTATAAGTTTATTATTTCACATCTGATGTTTGTGGCTTTAAAATGTAGAAGTATCAACAAAGATTGCTGCTCTCTCTGGTAGAAAGCCATCAAGATAAGCAGAGAAATGTGTGGAAAAGGACAGAGGAAAAAGTTTTTGTATTTCAAATAAGATCTGAAAGGATGTGTTGAGAAAAATTATGCATACACATATTTAAAAGTCAAGGCAATTGGAACCATTGCTTAGCTAGAAAGCCTCCCAGGTGGTGATATTTATAGAAATTACTCAGTTTTTATACCTCGCGCAGCACTCTCATTCATCACTCCTCAGAAGCATCTAAATAGGCCTTTTCCCTTCTAAACCTCTGATACCCTATTTTATCCATTGTTACCTACATCTGCCCATTCATCAAATTCTTACAGAATGATAGGTAGTTGAAGATTATATATCCTTAGGGTAGCTTCAGTTCGGTTTCTAACATTATCTCTTCTTTACCAAAGGGCATCAGACTATCACCAAACAATTTTTAATACTGAAATAGCTAACAAGTTGTCCTGATTTTTATGCTATATCTTTATAATTTACCTGCACATTGACACAGAATAAAAGCTTTGGTTTAGGGCCTCTCTGTTTTGTACTCCCATTGCATCTTTATATGCATATCTATTTTAACATTTATTGAATATCATTTATTTTCATGTCTTTTTTTACTCTGAGAGTGATTGGGTTATTCATCCATGACCCTAATATTGTTATATGACTTAGTGGGTAATTAATAATTTTTGAATAAATGGACAAGTGAACAGATGTAAGTATACTAATGATGAAACAACAGTAGGATCAATATAATTTTCCTTTCATTTTTACCTTTTGGTTTTCATAGAATTGCACGTTAATAGGGAAAGTTGGATTAAGAACATGTGATTATTTTTCTCTTGCAAGAAGAAATGGCAAGAAAATATATGTAACCTTGTTGTAATTGACAGGGGCATAAATCTATGAATGTTTTGTAAGCTCAATGGAACTGTCTGTTATTGAATATCAGTTTTTGCATTGTGTATGAGGATGTCAGTAAAATTGAAGCTCCTCTTTTCATAATTCGTTGTAACTAGCAGAGAAGGACCTCTTATGGAATGGAGTAAAAAGGGAAGGGAAGGTCTATACAGAGGACACCATGACTGTAAATCTTAGGGAAAAGTAGTCGTACAGAGTTCTTCATAGTAAATAAAGTGGTACCATGTAGGCCAAAACTTAAAAATGCTCTTTTTAATTATTTTAAATTATTTTAAATTTTATGAAAGAGAAATGGGTGTATTGACTTTTGTCTAGAACTCTGTTCAACCCCCTTGACAATCGGAGGTGAGGCTGATGAGGAAACACACAGCGATGCCTTTTGGTGAGCTGGAGAAAAAAATTCTGAAGGGGGAAAGCCAGAATGCATCTACTGAGTTTTGTCACTGAAGGAGAAGTAAAGATGGAAAAACAAACAAAAAAACACCACCTCACTAAGGCTTTCACTACAGATGCAAGAGAGAAGTGTCCTTGTATTTTCTGTCTGATTATGGCAGCCAGGATTGAGTGGAGGAAGTGCAAAAACATGGAGAGAGGAAGGGAAATAACTTTTGCAGTTTAGAAATAACCTTGTAAAGAGCACAGATCTGGTTTCATTCCAAAAAAGGAATCTAAAATTTGAGTTTTTAAAAAACCTCAGTCATAGCATAAACTATCTCATACGATACTTACATGAACCTAAGAGAAACCCTACTTAGCCTGAAGCAGTGTCCCGTTCTACTCAATATGAACTGCCTACAATTAACTGTGCCAGAAAGAACTTTATTAAAAAAGATGAATAGTAAACAAAAAGGAATCTGCTTAAGAGGAATAACAGAAACAATTAACAGATGAAGAACACTCATAAAAAAAGTTTTCATGAACCAGATGAAAATTGTGTTCAAATATACAGCTGTGGATTAGAGAAACTTAAGCTTTCATCCTTTGAATAAGGGTTCAAAGACAAGTGAGAGGTTAATGGAGAAATAGGTGACAATAGAACATGAAATGAGCATCAAACCTTCAACTGAAGGACCGAGCAATTACAGTTTCAGAATAAAAAATAAATATTGAAAATCATGAAAAAGTAAAAATGACAGTACCAATATACTCTGCGAATAGAACCGGAAAGAAAGGTGACAGAAGAGATGTTAGTATGCAGATTGACTTACCCGTTTAAAACTATGGGTCAAAAGTTATCACTGTAAACTTGAAAAAATCAGCAATAGGATATAAGTATATTTAAATGCATAAGGGGAAACACTGGAAATACTAAGAAAAATAAGCAAAGGAGATAAAATCTAGTCGTAGAGGGAAAGAAAGTCTTGTGGAGAGAAAAGAGTAGAAATATGTATGAGGGTAATCACAAGACAACTCCTCAGTCGTCTGCCTGATTACTTTCATATCCACTACTGTCCTGTTCTTCTCTGTATCACAGGAACTGACCTCTGAAAAATATGTTTTCTAGGCTTCTGCCTTTGGCAGCGTGTCCTCTGGCTTCTACCATTGCCAAGTTCCCAACTTGCCAATAGCAGAATCCAAAACATTGTTCCAAGAGATGAGTGGCAGCCAGCTACCTTGTAGAAGATTGGATATTCTTTCTTCATTAAGATGAAGGATTTGTTCTCATTGGAATATATACCTATTTGATATGCACTTACTTGTATTGGTGTTAGAAGCCTGCAGTGCTTCTCCCATCACCACCACTACTGGATTTACAGAATGTCTTAGAAGCGATCAGTCTCCCACATGCTTCTGCCCATGTGAATTATTGGTCTTATCACAGACCTCCGATCTAGAAGCATGTGCCTTACAGAAGTGTGGAATCGCTCACTGAAGCTTATGTTACAGTTTGGGCTGGGAGACAACTTCCTGAAGAGTTGGGTGCTGTCCTATATAGAAAATATGAACTTTAACCTATTGACCAAAATGCACATATCCAGGAACTGAGGGGTAGAAGTGGAAGTGGCCATCTCTTGTGTCACCTAATTACCCAGTTACAGAATTTTTGTCTTCTGTACTCTAACTCTGCTCTTTGCTGCTTTCCCAATCATGATTTTCAAAGAAGAATGCTTATATCGGGGGACATATCAATGGCTTTGTTGAATTTGGAAGTTGAAAATGCCATCTGGACTATGTTTTGACCTCAAGAAATTCGGCAGTGTGTCTCTTGTTTGCATATTGAATAGCTGAAAGTAGACTTCAGCAACCTAATAAAAGCAGGGCCATTAAGGAATCAGACACTTCAGGAAGATGTAATAGAAGAAAGAGACTTACTTACAAAAAAAATTTGTTTAAAAGATACAAGAATAAATCTAACAATAAACTGACAAGTTCTCTATGAAGGATTCTGAAATGCTGTTGAAGAACACAAAAGGTGACTTGGAAAAAATGCTTTGGATAAGATAGACTCATTATCATCATAATAAATATTGTCTAAATTAATATATAAATTATCAAAATTGCAACATCCCAATAAAAGTAACAGAATTTCTGAAGAGCTAGAGAAGCTGATTATAAAATTTATATATTAAAAGAGAAGTAAGAATGCCAGAAAATTGGGGTCAGGCAGGGGAAGTAATTAATTAGTCTACTCATAACAGTCATTAAAATATAAAGCCAGGGCTTCCCTGGTGGCGCAGTGGTTGAGAGTCCGCCTGCCGATGCAGGGGACACGGGTTCGTGCCCCGGTCGGGGAAGATCCCACCTGCCGCGGAGCGGCTGGGCCCGTGAGCCATGCCCGCTGAGCCTGCGCGTCCGGAGCCTGTGCTCCGCAACGGGAGAGGCCACAACAGTGAGAGGCCCGCATACCGCAAAAAAAAAAGTAAAAATAAAAATAAAATAAAGCCACAGTAACTAAAATGAGGTAATTGTACACAAATAGAAAGTAAAAATCAATAGAGTGCAAAAATATGGCCACATACATACACAAATTTAGTAAATAATGAAGATTTCATATTTCATATTGCTCCTTGGCCTGCTCCGGATCCTGCTGCAGTTTCTTGGGAGGCCGCAGCCACTAGGACCGAGGTGGTCCGGCCTTCCCCGATGCAGCCGGGATGCTTGGTGCAAGTGCCCGCGGCCCCGCAGCACCCGCAGATCCCTGTGGACCCAGAGGCGGACAGACGGGAGGGGAGGCTGGGCTGGGAGAACCCCGTTCCCCCCTCCCCCCCCCCCCCGCGTTTTCAGCAGGGCAGAAAGTCCTGTGCTTGTGCCCACAACGGCTTTAGAAAATTGCCTCATTTAACCTTTCCTAAGATGTTATCCAAGCTGCAAAGTCTTGGCTGTTGGAAGACCTTTTAAGTCACGATACCAAAGAGCTTTAGTCTGGATTAAATGTCCAGACTAAATAAAATGCCAAAATTTCACTTTTAAAAGCAAGCACAAGGGCTAAGTGCAACCTAAGCATGTTTGTAAAAAAAAAGGAATATAGTTTTATTTAAGTTAATAAAATAAATTACCAAAAAACCTAGTTAAATTATATTTAATGTTGAAATAGTGAATACTTTCCCTCCAAAATCAGGAAAAAGGTACAGGTACAGATGTTGCCTCTTACTACTATTACTACTCAGCATTGTACTTATGATCCTAGCCCGTGCAATATGTCATGCAAAGGAAATAAAAGTCATATATATTAGAAAGAGGTAAAACTGTATTTATTTGGAAACTACATGTGCAGGTATATAGGTAACTTGAAGGAATCCACAGTGACCTATGAAAACCAAGGTGACTTTAGCAACTCTGTTTCTATATGCTATCAGCATATAACTGGAAAAGAAAAATTTTAAATACCAGTTGTAATAGCATCCAAACACAAGAAATACTTGAGGTAAATGCAACAAAGATTGTACAAGACCTATTAATGGAAAACCACAAAATACAGAAGTTATTAACTTTAAGAGATTTTAATAAATATATAAACATACCATGGTTATAGATTGGCAATACCAATATTAAGATGTCTATTCTCAAATTGATATACAGTATCAATGTAATTTTACCCCAAATCTTTACAGTGTTGTTTTTTTTTTTAAAGAAAATGGCAAGCTATTCTAAAACATGTATTTTAGAATATACTGGAATAGCCAGAACATATTTGAAAAAGGAAAACAATAGGAAGACTTTGGCTGTTTCAAGGCTTAGTATAAAGCTATAGTAATCAAGATAGCATAGCACTTGTGAAAGGATTGATATATAGGTCAATGGAATTGAACAGAGTCTAGCAATAGGCCCACAAATACATGGAAAATGTATTTTTAATAAAGGTGCCCCGGTAATTCAAGGTGCCCCGGTAATTCAATGGGGAAAATAGTCTGCAAGAAATGGTGCTGGAACAATTAGGTATTTATGGGCAAAAGACAACATCTTCCCCTAACTCAAAACATGGGTATTATTTAAAAAGAGATTGTAGACCTAAATGTAAAACCTAAAATTATAAAGCAAAGCATAGAAGAATTTCGGGAATTTGGAGATGCAGATCTTTTTTGGATATGACACAAAGAACAGAACACAAAAGAAAAATATTGGTTAATCAGATTTCATTAATATTGAAAACTTAACATTTGGTCTTTAAAGTGTTAGGGAAATAAAAAGACAAGTCAGACTGGTTGAAAGTTGTGTGTGTGTGTGTGCTGACAAAAAGCTTGCATTCAAAATATATAAAGAATTCTTAAACCTCAATAAAATAAAGACAACCCAATAGAAAATTTTGAGCAACATCCCCATAAAATATATTACTGGAAAATAAGCATATTAAAAGATATTCAACATATTTATTTATTGAGCATCTCAAAGTAAAACCACAATGAGATGCCACTACAGATCACCTTGAACAGCTAAAGGTAAAAGACTGACATAACATCAGGCAGCCAGAACTCATATATTGCTGGATGGAGAGTAAAGTTTTCCAACCACTTTGGAAATCAGTTTGGTATTTTTTTTAAAGGTTAAACAGTGTCATATAAAGAAATTAAAACATAAAAACAATGGTCACATGAAGGCTTGTAAATAAATTTATTTATATTAGCCAAAAACTGGAAGCAACCCAAATCAAGTGTCCATCAATTGATAAAATGATGAACAAATTTTGTATATTCACACAGTATACTACTACTCAGGAATAAAGAAGACTACACTATAGATATAATATAGACAAACTCTAAAACGTGATGCTAAGCAAAAGAAGCTAGGTAATGAGTATATACTATGCATTAATATAGAGCGTTTTAGAATAAGAAAACTAATCTGTAGTTATAAAAATCAGATCTTGGTTACTTGGGAAGGTGAAGAGGAGAGGAATGATGAAAAGGGAATGAGAATACTATTTAGGTATTTAGTTGACAGAAACATTCTATATCACATGGTACAACACAACTGTACACTTAAAATGGGTGAATTTTATTGCATGTAAATTATGCTTCAATGCAGCTGAAATAAACAATATAATAGTCAAAGGGCAAATGACAGCATGGAAAATTTGTATTGTGTGTTTCAGATCTAATTCTCAATTGTTTATAATGTAAGAAAATTAATAATACAATTTTAAGAATTTTAATAACCTATAGAAAAATAGGCAAAGACTAGACACAAAAACAAAGATAACATAAAAGACATTTTCAAGACGCTTTTAAGGAGAGTGTAAATTAAAATAAGGCGACAGCATTTTCACCTAAATACTTTCTGGACATCAAAACATTTGATTATACCGCTGGTGAAGTTTAAGGAAATGTCTTTCCGTATATTTTCTTGTTGGATGGCATTTTGATGAATTCTATCAAAAGAGCTATGACCCTTGAATTAGAAATTCTGCATCTAGGACTGTTGTTACTAATAAAGTCACATATGTCCAAGTTGATTTACATACAGGAATATTCATTGCAGTGTTGTTTGTAATCTCATAATAATGGGAATAACAATGTCTACAATACATAGCAGGCTAAATAAATTACGTAAAATTCATGCTGTGGACTGCTGCAGAGCCATTACACAGAATGAAACAACTTTTCATGAACTAGTGGGAAGGAGCTTCCAGATCTTGAATAAATGGTTAAGGGACAAAACAAGGTGCAGGATTATATACACACACAAATGTGCACATAACTACCTAACTGTATATGCTAGGGGGCAATTTTAGATAGAAAAGCTGAATGCTGCTTTTATTTTGACATTGACATGATTTGCTCAAATCATGATGACAAACTGACTTTTTCCAAGTGTTTTGAGTTAGGGGGAAAATCCCATTTTCTAGAAGAATTATACTTGCAACCTTAATTAATTTTTAACATTCAGTAATTGATCCTGTTCACCCTTCAGTATGCTTGACTATCAGAACAAGACATAAATAAATACTGTATCATTAGCCATCACACATCACCATTATACCATACTCAGGGGCATTTTTCCTGGATTCAGTGAGCCTTTTGATCGTTTGAGAGTCCAGTCTTGTTAAATCCCTGCTGCTTCTTGCAATGACTTTCAATTAATAAGGTCATTTTGTGGCCTGATATGGTAGTCCAATCAACTGATATCTGTTCTGTGAGCCAAGCATTGTAATTTATCTCTGAAAAGAGATTTTGATTGTGCCAAAGAAGGAAATGAACTGAAAAATTGTGACTTTTTAGACTACTATCCAGATTTTAGGTGCTGGATTTTCTTAAATGATTTGCTGAAAGTATAAATGTGCAAAATGCTTGAATAACTTTTTAGTGAATGCTGTTGAAGTGATGTGTTTGTATTAAGAGCAAAGGGAAAGTCAGATTAGTGGGAAAAGAAAAATAAATTTGAGAGATGTAATACAATATCAGTTACAGCTATTTTTTCTACCTATTTCTGTGACTCCAAAGATTAGATCAAAATTTCATAGATAAATTATACAGAAATATATTTAAAACTGGCAAAGGTTCTGGGTCCTCATTGTTGCCATAAGATTTAATTATGCCAAAATATATTTTTGGTGAGGATACATCATAGTGGCATAACTTTTTCTATTCCAGTTCCCTAAGCTATATAGTGGTAGTTGAATAAAAGTGAAAGGCAAATTAATTTAGTTAGAAATTCTTAAAAGAAACAGAGGCAATATTTTATTCATCTGAGTTTTACAGTAAAAAGAAAATGAAGTGTTATTCTAAAAGGTACGATCAATATTTTTTTTTTGCGGTACGCGGGCCTCTCACTGTTGTGGCCTCTCCCGTTGAGGAGCACAGGCTCCGGATGCGCAAGCTCAGCGGCCATGGCTCACGGGCCCAGCCGCTCCGCGGCATGTGGGATCTTCCCGGACCGGGGCACGAACCCGTGTCCCCTGCATCGGCAGGCGGACTCTCAACCACTGCGCCACCAGGGAAGCCCAGTACAATCAATATTTAATCTTCTCCTTGAGTTTCACAATGCAGTTCCTTAAGAAGCAGGTTATAGGCCTAGTAAGGAAGAGAGAAAAGGAAAGAAAATATAAATGTGGCGTTAATGTGTGTGTGTGTGTGTGTGTGTGTGTGGTGGTGAGGTGCTCAAATTGTAGAGACAGACTCAGACAAATTAAGAAGTCAGGAAGCAAGACTGTGGAAGCACATTCCCAGAATTAAAGAGAATGGCTGAAGAGGGAGTGGATAAATGAAGAGAAGGCAAGTCAGGCAGATAATTATGAGATAGAGACTGCAGAGGTTCCAAAGTGTTAGGTAAATTACTCTCGTCAACTGTCTCCCTGGGACTGTGACTTCAGGCTGTCATTACTTCTTACATCTTACTACTACTGCTATTAAACACTCTCAGATTTCATTTGCTCTTCAGCTCAAGGAGTTCCCCAGGTGAAACGTTTTTCTGTGACCTCTGGGGGTGTGACCACAGCAATTTTAACAGAATGACAGCCCGGTCTGACCTTCAGACCGGAAATTCCTGCACCTGCTCTCATTTTGCATGTTTCTTTTCCACTAGCTGAAAATTAAGGTATTTTCCCCCCTTTACATTATAAAAGGAGGCGTGTGTAGAAGGGGTGTTATGGGTTGTGAAAGGAAAAAGCTCAGCTTGTTACTGCCCAAGATCTTTGAAGCACAGTAAAACATATTTTTTCTCTTTTATAGATTTATCTCTTTAAAACCACTTTCACGGGGAATACATTTTAGTGAAAAAAATTAAGCTATGCCTGTTAAAAGGCAGTTATAACATTGTCTTATTATGTTTTAAACTTTAAAAATGATTTCTATTATTGATTATATAAATACAACATAGTAAGATATAACTTTAAAAGTGATTTCTATTCCTTATGTAAATATGACATAGTAAGATTCAACAATTGGAGGATTGTGACATTTTGAGTTGAGTAGGAAAGGTTTATTTTGCATATGTACTGTCTACTTTTTTATTAATTAAAAATTATTTTTAGAAAATGCTTTGCTTGTATATTTCACAATATAGTATATTTCACAATAACATAGTATATTTCACAGTATAGTATATTTCACAATAATATTGTAGTCTAGACTGTAGACAAATCAAACTTCCAGACCAATTCACTCCTCCTGTTGAACTACTTTCTGAAAACCTAAAAAAACTTTCTCTTTGAACATTCATTCTGATATAATCATTCCTATGAAAACTAGAGTATTTCTTGAGATAGCTTAAGTCTAATCTTCCACTACTTGGTATAATTTAATTTTATGGTTTGCATTTAGAAGTACTTTCTGTTAAAAAAAATAATAGATTGAATCCTATGAAACTGACATTTCTGAAAAATAAAAACTTTTTAAAAATGTCAGTATCGTATGGTCCATTTGTCTATAAAATTATGTTTTGGGCTACATTCAGACATTCTAGAGGACAATAGTTATTCTTAAGTACTATCATAAAAAATTACAATAGATTTTCTGTAGACTAATATTTGTATTATTATTTCATACTTCACCCAACTACCCGTGAATAATTTGCTACCATCTAGTTGTGAAATACTTGATTTTAGAACATTTCTCAAGGATAGCATTTAAAATTTGGAGAAAGGCACAGAAATTTTTTTTTGTATCTGAGAACTATTTCTTGATTCTTGCTCTTTTCCTTTCCACATTTTTCTATTTCTTGATATATTCAGCAATTTAAATACTTCAAAATCAAATCATTAGAACTTATAAAATGCACAGATTGATTTCAGGCTTCTATCTATTATGTACCTTCCCTTACACCATTAGTGTTTGTATAGGCAGGCAGACTGATAGCTTTATGCTAAGATAAATCCAAATGAATTATTGTTCTATAGAACACTCTTTATGACTTTTTAAACCTTGCTAATATACACCTGAGAGGCATTACGATTTTTCTGAGATGTGATTCAAACCAAACCAAATGAAAGCAACTTGTTTATCAAATGTCTTTTTTAAAATGCTGCTTTAGATAATTAGCTATAAAGTTGGGACAGATGAATCAAATGCTTATCAAATTACATCTAAAGACAATCATCAACATGCATCACAATTGCTAAAACATTTTTGTAGCGTCACAAAAGCCAGAGTTGGAAGACAGAGAATTTAATTTCTCATAATTTTCTCTACCCAAATAGTAGATAGTGGTCTTCAAATGTAAAATCACAAAAGACAACAAAATGGATTTTGATAATCTGTCTGGCTGCTTTACTTGAAACCTCAGATTTTCTAGTTTCCCACATTCCGTTTGTCATGTGATTGACAACCATGTGTACACTACTCAACTGATTGATAGCCAACCATCAGGAAGACAGTAGGTGCAACTGAGCTTTAGTAAGAGGAACGAAGGGCACAGATTATTCTAGTTGGTTTCCATTAATTTTAGCACCATTTTCTCTTTCATTTGAACTGTTAAATGTATATGAATTGTTAACAAATGCACCTTAAGTAAAGGCATTTAATCCTTTTTTCCAGTTTGTTCCCATTGTTTAACAACATATTTCCATAATTTAAAAGATAAAGATAGATGATAAAAATAAGCAAGAGAGTATATCAAGTGAAAATTAATTTACTTTTTTAACATATTCTAAATCGGCTATACCAACACATTCTAGTCAGACCTCACTGAAAAGAAAATATATTCATTTCTTTTTTGATTCTAACCCCAAATAACTATTTACACTATGCATCTGATACTACATGATTATGAGAAATAATGTGTATATGTGATATAATTGATGCTATAAGCTTAGAATTTTCTTCATCATTCTGACATGGCCCATTCTTTTGGAATGCTCTCATATGACTTTGGGTAGATGGAGATAGTGAATACGAAAAAGTGCTTCTTTTTCTAACGTGGACAGTGAATAAGGATTCAGTTCAGTAAAACCCACTGTGATCGTGCGTGTATGCGCTCATACGCGCATTTACTCTATTTTCAAATGAATTTTCAAAAGATAAATGACGGCATCACATCTACAATCCTGTGACCCTGTATCATTTACTATAGTTGCTATTTTGTTTTAGAGAATGGCAGGTAATCTTAGTGCCTTCGAGTCTGGATAGCACAAGTAGGTCCAATTCCTTTGCCAGTTTTGGTCAACTGCTAGTGGCTATTGGTTGTGTTGAGAAGAATTCTCAAAACCAGGCTGGTGCCTCAGGATTCTGTGTGGCAGGTGCTTGGAAATGTGTGCTATATGTGTGAGATTGGTGGTACCCTTACTGTCTTATTTGATATTTCTGAGCTAACACAATTTTTTATTTTACATCTGAGAAAACAGGGTGGGAAAGAGGAATGACATTTATTGACCATGTATTATGTTCCAGGTCAGACACTCTGCTAAGCATGTTATAGCTTTTATTTTATTTACTCCTGATAGAAACTTCATGGTGGCATAATCTCCACTTTACAGATGAGGCAATTGAATCTCATCGAGGTTAAGTTATGTGCTTAGGACACAAAAGTCAAGTCAGGACTTACGTTCAACAAGGATAACTCCATATCTCCCACTCAGAACCATTTCACTGTGCTATCATTACCTTTTCCAGGTCAATGGTATCAGATTTAGAACCCTATTTTTGGATTAGGATTTAGTGGGGTTTTTTCCCGTATTACTTTTTAGTGATCACAAAGGATTTGTAAATAAAAGATGAAGGGATACTTCTTCTTCTTCTTATTTTTTCATTAGAAGTACAGTTCTCTGCAAAAATAGAGCCATGGACTTTTCCTGATGAAAGGGACTTCAACTACCCCAACCATCCTTTTTATGCTCAAGCCCTCCCTCCACTATCACTATTAAGAAGCCATGTAGCCTGTGATTAAACAACTGTACTAACTCCAAACCCACCAGAATTCAAAGAAATGGCATTTTACACACCTGTTCATTACATTATTTTGAATAATTTGCTATATTAGTTCTGCCAGTTCCTTCTAATTCCTAGGGATATGTAGACATGGCAAAAAAACATTCAGAGATGCTATTTCATGGAAAGAGCTTTACTTGGGCTATCAGGTAACTTCTAGTCCAGATTTTACTACTTGTCAATTTTGAACCTTATAAATAGATTGCACACTTAACCTAAAATTCTAATTTCTGAAAGATATTTAATACATACAACCACTACTCCAGTCTGTTCAATTCAGTAAATATTATTGGAGGTCTTTTGTGTGATGGGTATTGTAGAGGGTTGTGATACCAAGAAGAATAAACTAGAATCTTTGTTGGTATGGGAAACAAATATTTATCTATCTGTTTATCTATCTAGCGGTTCATAGTTATTTAGATAACAGTGTTGATAAAGTTTTATTTTTATATAATGTGATAAAGATGTTTACAGTGATAAGGGGACATGGAGGAGAAACAAAACCTTTAGTATGCTTCTGAGCGTCGTCTAAGAATAAGTGCTTATGTGCTTTAAGAACAAAACTGCAAAAATGTAAGTAAAATGTTATAATTATTATCATTACCCTGTATATGCTTCTTAGTCTCTTAGCCCCAGAAAACAGCAGAAATTCAAGAGGTCTTAAAAACAAGAGATTAATTATTTTAAGAACTTGGAGGTTATTTTAGTAAGAGTCACAATTAACATAATTACCTTTTAAAAATACTCTAAAAAGGTTACTTGTGCCTGATAAAATTATGGGGCTTTGACTGGTGACTGCAATGGAGCCATCACTCTAGACTAGAGAATTCACACCTTCCGGAAGGTAGAACCTTTAACATATTGATACAATAGCATAGAATTGTTTCTCTATAATATGAAACAAACAACACATAAATAAAACAGAAAGCAAATTGTGAAGTAAGAAACTTGTACAAATTCTATTATTCCCTGAAAACACATTTAAGTGCAAGGTAGGAACCAGTAGTAATACTCTGAATCTCTGGCTGAAAGGGACTGTCTAAGTTCAGAAGTAATATTTACCGTTGGGGCAAACGGCAATCTAGTGGCAAATGTATTTCATTTTATTTTCTTCAACAAAAACTTTGATGTTTGTATAAAATGTTTGCATTTTATTTCTTTCCTGAGTGTAATTCCTATTTAAATAAGCACCTGTTTATCATGATATATAGCAAGTGTTTCTGCAAACTCGAATTAGAATGGACAGATCTGAACACGTATTACAAACAAAGTGGTAGATTCATCAATTTGTGTTTACTTAACTGATTCTCTGTGACAAAACATATGGCAAAGTATCCATCTCTGGTTAGGAAACTTTGGCCATGAGATCACATATGTGTTTTTCATGGATGTATCATTCATTTAGTCAACCATACAACAAATATTTTTTGAGCAGTGACATTGTGTATGGCCCTTGTAAGGTATAGGGATACAGTAGTGGGGAGGAAAGCTGACATGGCCTCTGTCTTTGTAGGACTTAATTCCAGTGGGAGGGATCTAAATTTAGCTAATAAATAGGCATATGACTACAAGTTTTGATATATAGGAAAAGAATATGAGCCATGAGAGAGTATAATAATAGGGGATCTGCTTTAAATTGGGTGGTCACAGAAGGCCTTTATGAAAATTGGTATTTAATGTGAGATCTGTTGGATAGAGAGAAGCTAACAATGCGGAATGGAAGGTGAAAATGGATTTGGTCAAAGTACATTGTATAATGGGCAGAGGCATTTGCAAAATTCCTAAGACAAGGAAAAGAATATTGATTTTGAGTAATTGGAAGATGGTTAGCATGGTTGGGAACCAGTGCAAGGAAGCAGGAACGAGACAGACGTGTCTGGAGCCAAGTGACCCAGGGCCCTGTTAGCTATGGCCAGGAGTTGGCATTGTGTTGCCACAGAACATGTTGAAATCTCCAGGCCCCCTGTAGATTGATTGAACTACATTAATTGAACTCATTCAGTCATTTGTGTGCCTTATACCATACTTTAAAAACGTGCACTCTTTCATTTATTCGTTCATTCATTTTCTGAGTGCCAAACTTAAATATCAAGAATCAAAGAATTCATAAGATAGGTCTCTCCGCATCCTTCATAAGACCATTAGCAAATAGGGTAGGCAGATTTTTAAAAAGACAAATTATATCATACTATAAATCGCATTAATAATAAAACTGAAAGTGCAATGTCTTGTTAAACAAAGTATTTAGGCCTTCAGGGACGGAATCCAGAGAGTTAGGAAAGGTTTTTTAGAAAAGAGGTTGTGTACCCTGGATGCCCTGAAGAGCTGGTAGACATATACCAAGTAAGTCAGGCATTCTAATCAGAGGGCCCAGCACTGGGGAGTTTGTTTCAGGGATGCATCTGGCATGTGCTGTGCAAGGAGGAAATGAGGCCCAAGAGATAGACTGGACACAACATATCAACATGTTTTAATACCGCATTCAATGTTTTAACAAGTAATCTATTAGACCAAAGACTTTTCAAGTGGGAACATGACTCAATAAGGGGGTGGATTTTAGGATGACGTTTTTAGGTTTTTCGGAGAATTGCTCTGGCCTCTATCCCAGGCCACCATTTAGCTCCTACCAGTCTCTGGGATGTTCCTTTCTTGTGTCTTTGGAGATTTTAGTGGCACTCATTCTTTGTCATGAATATCATCCTTATGAGATCCCTAAGCAGTCACAAACCTAAATTCATTATAGACACTTGATATATGTTAATTGCTTCCTGTGTTAGTGTCCTATGGCTGCTGTAGTAAATTACCACAAACTTAGTGACATTAAGAAAATTATGTTCTTACAGTTCTGAAGTTCAGAAGTCTAAAATCAAGGATTTGGCCAGGCTGTATTCCTTCTAGAAGCTTTGGGGGAGTATCAGTTTCCTTGCCTTTACCAGCTTCTAGGGGCCACCAGCATACATTTGCTTGTGGCCCCATCTTCCATCTTCAAAGCTCAGCACTCCAACATCTGCTTCCATGGTAACATCTCCTTTTTACGACTTTGATCACTTTAAATTACTTTGGCCCAAGTGAATAATCCAGGATAACCCCTTCATCTCAAGGTCTTTAACTTAAGCACATCTACAAAGTAGCCTTTACCATGTAAGGTAGCATATCCACAGGTTCCAGAAATGAGGATGTGGACATCTTCGGGGGCATTATTCAGCTGACCACAGTTCTGCAAATGTCATTGTCAAATTGTGGGTTCTGAACTCTTTGGATACCCAAAACTTGATTGAACATTTTTATCTTCTCAGCAAAGTGGGGGATGTGATAGAGCTTTAGAGGTGCTGAGTAGGTGACAAAAAGCTGCATGATTTCACTTTACTTTTCTACCTAGTCGCATTTTACTAAAGTGACATTGTCCCGCAGAAGGGAATAAGGGAGACTTTGAAATGCTGCCATGTGCAGAACCCTGTGATGCTGAGCTCCAGTAGAGCTTTCAATCCCATCTTTCTTCCTCGGAAGGGAGTCTGTCACTCTGCAGGAAGCCTCTTTGAAGCAGCCTCAGCTTTGGGGTTGCTGAGTGCAGGGACTTCTCAAAGAAAACACTGCTCTGTTCATTTCCTGTCAACGAGGAGTTCAAGTTCCAAAGACTGTGCTCTCTTTTCTTGATTTTTTCATATGTCTATTAATAGGACAGTGCCAAGGCTCTGACCAGGAGTTTATAGTAAATTCATGGAACTAATGAGAATGGAATTAGGTTACTATATTTTTCATCTCTGTGCAGTTATGAAGCAACACAGTGGAGACATAATGACCCCTTGCCTATTAGTGTGGTCTTATTCTTGAGGACACCAAAAAGCTTTTAAAAACAGTAAGCCACTAATCTTCACACTTTAATTAGCAAGAATGTAGGAAAACTATTGCCTTATTTCAAAAAATGAAGGCTACGTCTATACAAGTGACCAAATCAAGCAGCCTGAGAATTTAGTCCTTTTTTTATGTTCATATGGGTGATCACTTAGTATCATGTCTGGAAAATGTTTGGAACAAAGGGAGAGTCAATGAGGAGGTTCAGCCTAGTTATCAAGTCACTGTAGCATGACCTGTGGGAGCCCAGGTACCTGGGCAAAGCAGTTGATACATTTGGAATAAATGAAGACTGCCACACTTGCTGAGTGTCTAAAGAAAGAGTTAACATCCAGAATCTAGGTGATTGAGTAGATAGCAAATATTTAGGAACAGTGAAGTGCCTTAGACCTTAGAGCATAGACATTTACCTCTTTCTAAATATACCTGTTAAATATAGGTGGTTTTGAAAAAGTATATAAGGTGGTTCTGGATTTCCTAGTTAATGATTGAGAAAGGGCCAGAAGCTGAAGTGAATTTCTCAGGTTTACTGGGAGGTGAGTCAATTTATTTCCAAGTCTATAGTCATCTCGACTCACTGCCTTTTCCTAGTTAGTTTAATTTTAATTTTTACTACCAGCTTGTTAAAATTTGATCTGTTGTCTGTACAAGTACAATTCAGTGGACTGTTATTATTAATTTAAAGTGATGTCTATTGATTTAAGCCAGATCAACAATCAGGAATTTCAGATTTTCAGTGTTTGTGGCAAATGTCTTTCAATTCTCAGAATTTAATCATGCTCCTCACTGAGGAAATAAAGTTTAATACTTTATTAGTTTAAAAAAAAGTTTTCTTTTTTTTTTTAACACTACAATATGTTTGGAAATCAGAATGCTTTTTTCCAGGAAGACAGTAAATGATGGTTAAGGTGACTGATCTGCTTTTTAAACTCACACTTGGCTTAGCTGTAAGCCTTTTGAGTTCCTTTGAGGTTTTGAATGAATGAAGAGATGAGATGTGACGAGGTTCTGGTTTCCGGTATAAGTGAAAGTGGAGAGGGCACTGGGGTGTGGTGGGTTTACAAGTCAAGAGGGACCTAGAAATAATTTTCCATTCAATACTACTTTTCTTTCTTTAAGTAATAACCTCTAAGGGTCCAACACAAGCTGTGATAAGTGGGTTTACTCACCTTTGGTAGATGTTTTGTAGGCTATGGGGAAGCTGTTGGGCAATCTTAGTGCATTCCTTTTTCTTTTTCTCTTTCTATAAACCATGATTATTATAAGGTAATGGGACTTAGACATTCTACACTTTCCTAGAAGTATACTTTTATTACGTCCTTTCTGGAGGGTTATTTTGAAACAATATATCAAGGTCTCAAAAATGTATATAATTTTCCTCTTCTAGCAGTTTTGTCTAAGGAAATAATCACAGACACATGCAAACGTTTATGATCAAAGACGTTCTTTGTTGTTTTCTTAATGATAGTGAAAAATTATGAACAGTAAATAGGTTCACAATATGAATTGGTTAATTGCATTGTATCCATCTGGATCCAATTAGGAGATAGATACACACGGGAGGTTTAAAATAGAATCATTAAACTCTACAAAGAGAGTAACATATATATATATGAAAGCATATATACACACATATATCTGACTGATGTAACAAATATATTTGGAGAAGGTATGGTTGAGCTCACTTCAAGCTCAACCATAGTAGAGAGAAGCTGGAGATTATCTGCCATCATTGGGCAAGCAGGAGGCAACCGTCTAGATCGCAGGCAAGGAGTAGGCATTCAGCAGCTGGTAGCAGAAGTTTAGAGAGGTGGGAACACTTTGGGCTGCAGGAGAGCTGTGAGTGTTAGTAGAGGCTCAGCAGGCATTCCCTGAGGCATGGGTGGGCCGTACAAAGGACTGCAGAGAAAACAGGAGGGCATGGGGATTCCTCAGGCTGCAGGCATGCTGCTCAGGGAACGGCAGAGGAAATCATGGTGCTGATGTGGATGAGATACCGTTAGGGCAACGGTTGTTTCAGTCAGGTGAGCCATAGAAAGCTTATTTCCAGGCCAGGGCTGTAAGGCTGCCGAAGACTCTTGCATTCCGGGCCAGTGGCTACAGCAGAGTTTTACCTGATATCCTCACATCCATATTTCTGACACTTCCACCCTGTGCTACAGCTGGAAGATACTGGAGGGCCCCTTCCATGTGCAGTTTCCCTCCAGCACTCTGTACGGAGAGAGCTTAAAGTCATGCTCACATTAAAGGAGAAATACTTAAAGGAATTCCACCTGTTATCACAGAATGTATATTAAATGGTGAATTCAAAGGTGAGAGGTGATAAATTAATAAGTAGCGTACACATGATGGTGAAAACATAAGATAGTATTTTGTAAAGGGAACACCCTTGGAATATATAGAATATATGTAGTGTATTCCTTTGCAGCAGAGGTTTGCTTAAATCCAGTATAAAAGTTTTGAGTTTCCTAGGCTCAGAATTTCTCTCCTATAACACAACTCACTCTGCATTCACATTTTACCTGACTCTTTGAGTCACCCTAACAGATGGGTAAACAAATGCTACTGCTGTGAGTACTAATGTACTTTGCCTTTAACCCAGCAGTCTCTTGTCTTTTGCAAGCAACCATAAAGATATGACAGACTAACTTGTTAAGTTGCAGGTAAAGTAAAATTTCAGACCACCTCTGTTCTTGACTCACGTGAACTAACTAGCTAACTAACTAAATTAACTAGGATATTTTCTAGAGCTGGCAGGTGCTATTAAACAGATAAAATGGAAGAATAGCATTAGGGGTACTGCTTTAGTGATGTGGGTAAAGCAGACTGCTTTGAAGAGCCACCTCAAAATTGAGACATGAATAACGAGAAAGAAAATGTTGGAGTAAAATTTCAGTGAAGAGAATTATTTAACAGGAGGAGCATGTGCAAAGCCGCTGAGGTGCTATCAGCGTTGGCCTGTTTGAAGGACAGCTAGAAGGCCAGTGTGATGGAGAGCAGTGAATGAGGAGTGAAAAGAGTTAGGGAGGTAAACAGCAGGACCAAATCCTGTAGTATCTGTAGGCCTTGATAACAAAACGGAAGCCAGGGGAGCGATGATCTGATTGTTTTACAAAGATTACTTTGCCTCTATAAACAGGTTGGAACAGAAGGGTTAATGGTAGAGACAGGAAACCATTAGGAGAGGACCAACATAAGAACAGTTTGGTGATTGTGGCTTGGATCAGCATTCTATTATAACTAAGAAAACAAACAAAAATCCAGTAAAAAAAAAAAAATCAGCATTTAAACATAAATAATGGATGACTTTCTAACATGCTCTGAAATATGTCATCCCAGGAGAAACAAAAATTTTTTTCATTCAGTGTTGAAAGGTGTTTGACTCCATGCTCAGATCAGAAGTGCTTCTGTGAAAGATGATGAATGAGAAATTCCAGTGAAGTCTTAATATGTTCATCCAGCATGGAAAATAGGTATGAAATATCTTGAAGAGCCTACGTATCTGTAGAAAATCTCAAAGGGACTTACTGCCTTAGGACCAGACGAAGAAAAATTGTTACAACTGACAGCACAGAAACGAAAGATCGTAAGAAACTACTATGAACACCTACATGCCAACAAACAGGATAGCCTAGAAGAAGTGTATAATATCCTGGGAATATATAACCTACAAAGACTGAATCCGGAAGAAACAGAAAATCTAAACAGGTCACTGATGAGTAAGGAGATTAAATCAAATAAAAAACCTTCAAACAAAGAAAAGCCTAGGACCTGGTGGCTTCACTGGTGAATTTTACCAAACATTTGAAGAAGAATTATACCAATCCCTCTCAAACTCTTCCAAAAATAGAACAGGAGGGAACCCTCCTAAACTCATTTTTTGATGCTAGAATTACGCTGATCCCAAAGCCAGATAAGGACACTACAAGAAAACAAAGCTATAGGGCAATATCCTTGATAAATACAGATACAAAAATCCTCAACAGAATGTTAGCAAACTCAGTTCAGCAGCACATTAAAAGAATCATGCCCATGATCAAGAGGAATTCGTCTTTGCAATGCAAGGATAGTTCAACATACACAAATCAATGAATATGAAACATCCAGTGAATAGAATAAAAGGTAAAAATCATATGATTATCTTAATGGATGCAGAAGAAGCAGCTGAAAAAATGCAACATCTGTTCATGACTAAAAACTAAATTAAATTAAGCAAGTGGGACTATATCAAACTGAAAAGTTTCTCCATAGAAAAGGAAAGTTAAAAAAATGAGAAGGCAACCTATGGAATGGGAGATAATATTTGCAAACCAAATATATGATAAGGGGTTAATATCTAAAATGTATAAGGAGCTCGTACAAATCAACAGCACAAAAACCAAACAACCAAATTTAAAAATGGGCAAATGTAGACATTTTTCCAAAGAAGACATGCAGATGGCCAAGAGGTATATGAAAAGATGCTCAACATCACTCATCATCAGGGAAATGCAAATCAAAACCACAATTAGATATTATGGCACATCTGTTAGGATGGCTATCACCAAAAAGTCAGAAGATAACAAGCGTTAACAAGGTTGTGGAGGAAAGAGAACCCTTGTACATTGTTGATTGTAATGAAAATTAATACAGCCATTTTGGAAGCTCCTCAAACTACCATATGATCCAGCAATCCTACTTGATTATATATCTGAAGGAAACAAAATCAGTATCTCAAAGAAATATCTGTACTTCCATTTTCACTGGAGCATTATTCACCATAGAAACAACCTAAGTGTCCATTAACAATTGAATAAAGAAAATGTGATTGTCTGTCTATCCATCCATCCATCCATGCATCTGTGCATCTATCCATCTACCTATCTACCTACGTACCTACCTACCTATCCATACATTTATATACAATGGGACATTGTCCAGCCTCAAAAAAGAATCAAATATTGCCACTTTATAACAATATGAATGAACCTGGAGGGCATTGTGTTAAGTGTAATAAGCCAGGTACAGAAAGACAAATACTGTGTGATCTTATTTATATGGGAAATCTAAGAAAAAAACTTGAACTCATAGTAATGAGTAGAATGGTGGTTACCAGAGGCTAGGAGGTGGGAAGAAGGGAGATATTGATCAAAGGGTAAAAACATTTAGTTATAAGATGAATAAGTTCTGGCGACCTAATGTATAGCACGGTGACTACAGTTAGTAATAACATACTGTATCTTGAAATTTTCTAACAGAATCGATCTCAAGTGTTTTCACCACACACACACAAATCTAACTGTGTGAGGTACTGGATATATTAATTAGCTTGATTTGTGGTATACACAAAAGTGTATGCATTTTATCAGAACACCTCAAAATATACAGTTTTATTTATAAGTCATACCTCAGTAAGTCTGGGAAAAAATGAAAAAGAGTTATACATTAATTGTAAACTTTATCTAACCTACTACTCTCTTACAATCTATACCTTTGGCAGTTATTTAAATTTCAGTCCTAGGTGTGATATTCTGCTTAAGAGATGGAGAACCAAACATTTTTAATAGCTCTTGCCATTTTTGTTTCAGTTCTTAACTGTGATTGCATGAATGGATGCCAGGTGTGTGCTTTAGGGTACGTAGTCCTCTGGAAGCAATGCTATTCAGAAGTTCATTTTCTCTGTTCTGTTCTCTGTGGCTCAAGGTGCTGGGGTGAAACGTTTAGTCCTCGATATAAGATAATAAAATGACTTTTCTGTCTAAAGGATTCATTGCCAGGCCATAAAAGCATTTTTAATTTATAGTTTTTCTCTATATCTCATTACAGATGTTTTCACTGCAGAGTTAATCACCTTGACCTATGAGGAAGGTTAGACCAGATGAATGAGAATTTGTCATTTAAATCTTTCAGAGTCATTGTATGTAGCATTGCCCATTTTTTGAAAGAAAAAAGCAAAATAATAAGTTTTATATTCATTAAAAGTAACTTTTTTGATAAAGGGAGATGAAATGAACTGTTGCACTTAATTTAACTTTTAAACCTTTTTTAACAATGATATTAAAGTTAGTATCTTATCTGCCCTCACATTTTAGTTTGTACATGAATCTTTTCTCCAACTATCTGGTACCCTTTGATTTATAAACTTTAAAAAAGATTATAAATCAGGAAAGGGTCAAATCACAAGGGCTGTAGAGGGAAGAACAGTTCTGAAATATTTTCATGAATACCAAAAAAAAAAAGTTAAAAACATATTTGTAATTTACAGCTTCCCTGAGGCAGCAATAACTAATACACTGAAAATTTACCCATTTTATGCATCTGTTTTGCTTGTTTTACTACTTTGCTTTTCATAAAAAACATTTATTTCAGCGACTTCTTTTGGCATTTATGTGATCTATGAGCTATGTGTGAAACTACACGTTTTGACTTTACAATTTTTATTGAAAAATTATTTACAAATTTATATCAATGCTTTTCTGTTCCACCCTAGAATTATTTTCATTGTTCTTTTTTTTTCTATCAGTCACTTCAGAAAATCAGTCTTACAGCTTATTTAAACATCTGCTTTAAATCTTTTTTTAATTGCTGCTTGAATGACATTTTATCATTAACTATAAAGAGGAACAAGTGGAAATTTTCAGAGCACAGGTCACCAAAAATTATTCAATAAGAATAACACTGTAAATCACGCTTAAATGACGCTGCCCTCATAAATACTCGATGCCATTCACAGCTTTTACCTAATGAGTTTTCATATTGTTCCTGGGAGTCGGTGGAATGGTGTGAACAAATTATTATTTTCATATGTATGGGAGTAATATACACTTGAGCAGAGTAAACAGAAGCAGGTGGCGCCTCAGTACCTGCTTCCCAAAAGAATAGCCATGAAGAAGCCAAGTCTTGGATTTCATATTTTATTGAATAAAACTTTAGATAAATAAGGCAAGGGAATGGTAGTGGGTATCTCCTGCTTTTGCCCGCTTAGCATTAATTCCAACATCTTCTAGTAAGAACATCCATATTTTTTTCATTCTTGTATAATGTATTTCAGATGTGGCTGTCTGCATCCCATTTCAGAGATGGTGCCTTGATGCAGGCCTAGTCCTTTAGGACCTTCCTTCCTCTTGAATGCAGTAATTGATTCAGTAATTTACAAGTAACCAATCTATTTATTGTTCTGTCTACCAGATCCCTCTCAGTCTTCCTTTGTGGCATATTCCCTGTTGTAACACCTTGAGAACTAAGGAGGTTAGAAGGAGTCTCTGAAGAGATCTAGCTTTGGACTAAGGGAGAGAATGTAACTGCCCATTCTAGGCTACTCTGCTTTGCACTTTCTTAGAAACCAAGACTGAAGACATTAAGCTGAGTTCTTGATTGGGGATTTGGGTAGGATGGTGAGTTGGCAAGAACACCAAAGCCTGCTGCTAACAAAAACAACCTCCAGAGTAAGCTATAGATACAGGAATCCTGATTCAATAATGCCTCTGGAGTGGACCAAATGCAAATTGCCCCAAATTCTACTCAACTTTGAAGAGAGTGGTATTGACAAGAAATTAACATGTAAAAAAGGGCTATGATTGTTCGTGCCCTACAGCAATCCCTGCAAAGTAACCTTCCATCCTTAACCCACACCAGTCAAGGAATTATCTGGTATTCACAATGGGTGATTTGATTCCAGAAGTTGTGTTTTTAAAACACTTTGCAGATTGTGTCATCACCCAGACTGGGAAGCTCTGATTCATCCAGAGTTTGCCACACGCAAAGAAGTAGGCTCCAAAATACCGGTATCTAACTGGGGTGTGACATTAGATTGTCTGTCTTTGTAAATACATTTTTAGTTATGTAGAACCACTGTAAAAGTTTGAGAAATACGTACTTGTTGATCCATGCATTTTTTTAAACAAACTTATTTCAGAATAGTTGTGGATTTATAGAAAAGTTGTAAAGATAACAGAGTCCTATCATCCAGTTTCCCCTATCATTAACATGTTGTGGCACATTTGTGTCAATTCATGAAACAATATTTTTACATTATCATAAACTAAAGTGCATATCTTATTCAGATTTCCTTAGTTCTCACCTAGTTCTGTTCCCATATGATCCCATCCAGGATGTTACATTACATTTAGTTGTGTCTCCTTGGGCTCCACTTGGTTCTGACAGTTTCTCAGACTTTCCTTGGTTTCAATGCCCTTGACCGTTTTGATGAGTAGTGGTCAGATATTTTGTAGAATGTCTCTCAATTGGGATTTGTCTGATGTGTTTCTCATGATTAGACTTGGGTTATGGGTTTTTCGAAGTAAGACCATAGAGGTTAAATACCATTTTTGTCACATCACATCAAAGATAAATACTATCAACATGATTTATGACTCTTGATGTTGACCTTTATCAACAAGGCTGAAGTAGTGCTTGTCAGGTTTCTGTACTGTAAAGTTACTCTCTTTTTCCCCTTGTGCTCTTTGGAAGAATTCACTATTGTGCAACACAAACACGTACTAGAGAGTTATGTTCCACCTCCTTGAAAGTAGATTATCTACATAAATTATGTAGTATTCTTCTGCAAGGGAGATTTGTCTATTCTCTATTTATGTATTCAATCACTTATCCGTATCAGTATATACTTATAAATATTTATTTTAAACTTCGAGGTGAGTTATAAACCAATGTCACTTTTTGCTTATCAGATTGTTCTAGCTTTTGCAACTGTAAGCTCTTCAAATTGGTTCCTGTGTCTCTTGACATACCCCCTCGCTGTGGGTTTTTTCCAGAGTACTTCTCTACTTTCTGGCATTATAAGGTGCCCCATGCTCATCTTGCAAGTTTCCTGCCCCAGCCCAAGAGTCAGCCATTTTTCCAAGGAGCCTTAGTTCATTTTATTAGAGAATGGTATTAGAAACAAAGAAAGATCTGGGTGCTAGGTATGTTTGTTGCTACTCTGGTGCCACTGTTTCTAGGCCCTCTCAGCAGACAGATAAAAGAAATATATTTGCGTATATTAACTGGTGTATATACACATACCTATAAATATTTCTAGATATCTGTATCTATATTAAGCTAAACATGATTCTAAACTGGTGTTTCCATTACCACATGGATCATTCTAGTCTTCTCCCCTTGCTTTGCTGTAACCTTGAATGTCAACAGTGTAAAACTCAGCTCCTATCATGCATCATTCATTTTCTTAATTGTTTAATTCTAGTATAAATATGTAGTGATTTCAGAATTATTTACTCACACCTCCTTTGGAAACAACTTTATCAATTATAGCACAATGCTTATGTGTAGTTCCTTTTGCCTTTATTCTTACAGAAACCACACATTTCCGAAGTTATTTAGCTTAGCACCTTTTCCTCCCTGCCTCTTTAGATGTTTCATATATTTGTACTATAGTTAGATTTTTGTGTCACAGCCTGTATCCCATCCTGGGGTCCTCAGCTTCCTAAACATTTTCATATTTAAGGCTCATTCTTTGTGCTGTAAAGTTTTAATAGTTTTGACAAAAAGCATAGTTGTATATAGCCACCATTTAAGTATCACATAAAATAACCACCCTAAAAAATTCCCTGTACCTTGTCTGTCTAACCCTCCAGATCCCTCCTAACCCTAAACCTTTGGCAACCACTGATCTGTTTACTGTCTCTATCATTACTTTTTACAAATGCCATATAAATGGAATCATATAGAATGTAGCCTTACTTATTTCACTTTTCAATAAATAAGATTCATTCATGTCTTTGTATGGCTTGATAGCTCATGCCTTCTCATTGCTGAATAGTATTACTTTTTTTTTTTTTTTTTTGGCGGTACGCGGGCCTCTCACTGTTGTGGCCTCTCCCGTTGCAGAGCACAGGCTCCGGACGTGCAGGCTCAGCGGCCATGGTTCATGGGCCCAGCCGCTCCGCGGCATGTGGGATCTTCCCGGACCAGGGCATGAACCCGTGTCCCCGGCATCGGCAGGCGGACTCTCAACCACTGCGCCACCAGGGAAGCCCTGGTTGAATAATATTTTACATATGTATCTATCATGCAGTTAAGTATTCATTCATTGATGGACGCTTAGGTTGTTTCCATATCTTGGCTATTGTAAATAATGTTGCAAAAGCACAGGGATGCAAATAACTTCTCAGGTTTGTGTTTTCATTTTCTTCAGATAAATACAAGTGGAATTGATGGATCGTATGATAGTTCCTTTTTTTATTTTTTGAGAAACCTCCATACTGTTTTCCATAGTGACTACACCAATTTACATTCCCTTCAACAAGGCATGAGGGTTCCTCTTTCTTCACATGCTCTCAAATACATGTTATATCTAATCTTTTTGATAATAGCCATTCTAACAGGTGTGAGGTGATATCTCATTCTCGTTTGATTTTCATTTCCCTGATGATTAATGGTGTCAAGCATCTTTTCATGTACCTGTTGGCCATCTGTATGTCTTCTTTGGAAAAAATTGCTATTCAGATCTTCTATGCAGTTTTTAATCAGATTTTTTTTAGTTGTACGAGCTCTGTATATATTTTGGGTATTTGCCCCCTTATCAGATATATGACTTGCAAATATTTTCTTCCATTCCACAGGTTGCCTTTCCATTTTGTTAATGATTTCCTTTGCTGTGTAGAAGCTTTTTAGAAGCAAATGTAGTCCCATTTGCTTATTTTCGCTTTTCTTGCTTTGCTTTTGGTGTCAGGTTTAAAAAGTAATCATCAAGACCAAAGTCAAGGGCTTCCCTGGTGGCGCAGTGGTTGCGAGTCCGCCTGCCGATGCAGGGGACATGGGTTCGTGCTCCGGCCCGGGAGGATCCCACAAGCCACGGAGCGGCTGGGCCCGTGAGCCATGGCCGCTGAGCCTGCGCGTCCGGAGCCTGTGCTCCTCAACGGGAGAGGCCACAGCAGGGAGAGGCCCGCATACTGCAAAAAAAAAAAAAAAAAAGACCAAAGTCAAGGAGCTTACGGACTAGCTTTACTTCCTTTCCTTCTTTCTTTCTTTCTTTCTTTCTTTCTTTTTCTTTCTTTCTTTCTTTCTTCCTTTCTTTCTATCTTTCCTTCCTTCCTTCCTTTCTCTCTTTCTCTTTCTCTCTCTCTCTCTGTTCTACATTTTTATTGGAGTATAACTGCTTTACAACGTATACATATATCCCCATAACTCTTCCCTCTTACATCGTCCTCTCACCCTCCCTATCCCACCCCTCTAGTAGGACACAAAGCACTGAGATGATCTCCCTGTGCTATGTGGCTACTTCCCACTAGCTATCTATTTTACATTTGGTAGTGTTTATATGTCTGTGCCACTCTCTCACTTCATCCCAGCTTACCCTGCCCCTCCCTGTGTCCTCAAGTCCATGCTCTACATCTGCATTCCTGTCCTGCCCCTAGGTTCTTCAGAACCTTTTTTTTTTTTTTTTTTTTTTTTACATTCCATATGTATGTGATAGCATATGTTATTTGTTTGACTCTCTTCACTCTGTATGACACTCTCTAGGTCCATCCACCTCATTACAAATAACTCAATTTCGTTTCTTTTTATGGCTGAGTAATATTCCATTGTATATATGTGCCACATTTTTTCTATCCATTCATCCATCAGTGGACACTTAGGTTCATTCCATGTCCTGGCAATTATAAATAGAGCAGCAGTGAGCATTGTGGTACATGTCTCTTGTAGAATTATGGTTTTCTCAGGGTATATGCCCAGTAGTGGGATTACTAGGTCCTATGGTAGTTTTATTTTTAGTTTTATAAAGAACCTCCATACTGTTCCCCATAGTGGCTATATCAATTTACATTTCCACCAGCAGTGTCGGAGGGTTCCTTTTTTCCACACCCTCTCCAGCATTTATTGTTAGTAGATTTTTTGATGATGGCCATTCTGACTGGTGTGAGATGATACCTCATTGCAGATTTGATTTGCATTTCTCTAATGGTTAGTGATGTTGAGCCCCTTTCATGTGTTTGTTGGCAATTTGTATATCTTCTTTGGAGAAATGTCTATTTAGGTCTTCTGTCCATTTTTGGATTGGGTTGTTTGTTTTATTGATATTGAGCTGTATGAGCTGCTTGTATATTTTGGTGATCGATGCTTTGTCAGTTGCTTTGTCTGCAAATTTTCTCCCAGTCTGAGGGTTGACTTTTCGTCTTGTTTATGGTTTCCTTTGCTGAGAAAAGCTTTTAAGTTTCATTGGGTCCCATTTGTTTATTTTTCTTTTTATTTCCATTTCTGTAGGAGGTGGGTCAAAAAGGATCTTGCTGTGATTTATGTCAAAAAGTGTTCTGCCTATGTTTTCCTCTAAGAGTTTTATAGTGTCCGGTCTTACATATAGGTCTCTAATCCATTTTGAGTTTATTTTTGTGTATGGTATTAGGGAGTGTTCTAATTTCATTCTTTTACATGTAGCAGTCCAGTTTTCCCAGCACCACTTATTGAAGAGGCTGTCTTTTCTCCATTGTATATTCTTGCTCCTTTGTCAAAGATAAACCCACGCACATATAGTCACCTTATCTCAGGGCTTTCTATCCTATTATGTTGATCTATATTTCTGTTTTTGTGCAAGTACCATACTGCCTTGATTACTCTAGCTTTGTAGTATAGTCGGAAGACAGGGAGCCTGATTCCTCCACTTCCATTTCTCCTTTTCAAGATTGCTTTGGCTATTCGGGGTCTTTTGTGTTTCCATACAAATTGTGAAATTTTTTGTTCTAGTTCTGTGAAAAATGCCATTGGTAGTTTGGTACGGATTGCGTTGAATCTCTTGATTGCTTTGGGTAGTATACTCATTTTCACCATGTTGATTCTTCCAGTCCAAGGACATGGTATATCTCTCCATCCGTTTGTATCATCTTTAATTCCTTTGAGCAGTGTCTTATAGTATTCTGCATACAGGTCTTTTTTCTCCATAGGTAGATTTATTCCAAAGTATTGTATTCTTTTTGTTGCAATGGTAAATGGGAGTGTTTCCTTAATTTCTCTTTCAGATGTTTCATCATTAGTGTATAAGAATACAAGAGATTTCTGTGCATTAATTTTGTATCCTGCAACCTTACCAAATTCATTGATTAGGTCTAGTACTTTTCTGTTAGCATCTTTAGGATTCTCTATGTATGGTATCATGTCATCTGCAAACAGTGACAGTTTTACTTCTCCTTTTCTGATTTGGATTCATTTTATTTTTTTTTTCTTCTCTGATCACTGTGGCTAAAACCTCCAAAACTATGTTGAATAATAGTGGTGAGAGTGGGAAACCTTGTCTTGTTCCTGATCTTAGTGGAAATGTTTTCAGTTTTTCACCATTGAGGACGATATTGGCTGTGGGTTTGGCATATATGGCCTTTATTATGTTGAGGTAAGTTCCCTCTATGCCTATATTCTGGAAGGTTTTTATCATAATTGGGTGTTGAATTTTGTTGAAAGCTTTTTCTGCATCTATTGAGATGATCATATGGTTTTTCTCCTTCAGTTAATATGGTGTATCACATTATTTGATTTGCATAGATTGAAGAATCCTTGCATCCTGGGATAAACCCCATTTGATCATGGTGTATTATCCTTTTAATGTGCTGTTTGATTCTGTTTCTTTGCTAGTATTTTGTTGAGGATTTTTGCATCTATGTTCATCATTGTTATTGGCCTGTAGTTTTCTTTTTTTGTGGCATCTTTGATGATGGTGTCAGGGTGGTGGTGGCCTCTTAGAATCAATTTGGGAGTGTTCCTCCCTCTGCTATATTCTGGAAGAGTTTGAGAAGGATAGGTGTTAGCTCTTCTCTAAGTGTTTGATAGAATTCACCTGTGAAGCCATCTGGTCCTTGGATTTTGTTTGTTGGAAGATTTTTAATCACAGTCTCAATTTCGGTGCTTGTGATTGGTCTGTTTATATTTTCTGTTTCTTCCTGGTTCAGTCTTGGAAGGTTGTGGTTTTCTAAGAACCTGTCCATTTTTTCCAGGTTGTCCATTTTATTGGCATATAATTGCTTGAAGTAATCTCTCATGATCTTTTGTATTTCTGCAGTTTCAGTTGTTACTTCTCCTTTTTCATTTCTAATTGTGTTGATTTCAGTCTTCTCCCTTTTTTTCTTGATGAGTCTGGCTAATGCTTTATCAAATTTGTTAATCTTCTCAAAGAACCAGCTTTAGTTTTATTGGTCTTTGCTGTCGTTTCCTTCATTTCTTTTTAATTTATTTCTGATCTGATGTCTATGATTTCTTTCCTTCTGCTAACTTTGGGGGTTTTTTTTGTTCTTCTTTCTCTAATTGCTTTAGGTGTAAGGTTTGGCTGTTTATTTCAGATGTTTCTTGTTTCTTGAGGTAGGATTGTATCCCTATAAACTTCCCTGTTATAACTGCTTTTGCTGCATCCCGTAGCTTTGGGGTTGTTGTCTTTTCATTGTTATTTGTTTCTAGGTATGTTTTGATTTCCTCTTTGGTTTCTTCAGTGATCTCAGTTATTTAGTAGTGTATTGTTTAGCCTCCATGTGTTTGTATTCTTTACAGATTTTTCTCCTGTACTTGATACCTAGTCTCATAGCGTTGTGGTCAGGAAAGATACTTGATACGATGTCAATTTTCTTAAATTTATGAAGGCTTGATTTGTGACCCAAGATATGATCTATCCTGGAGAATGTTCCATGAGCACTTGAGAAGAAAGTGTATTCTTTGGTTTTTTGATGGAATATCCTATAAATATCAGTAAATTCCATTTTTTTCAATGTATCATTTAAAGCTTGTGTTTCCTTATTTATTTTCATTTTGGAGGATCTGTCCATTGCTGAAATTGGGATGTTAAAGTCTCTTACTGTGATTGTGTTACTGTCAATTTCACCTTTTATGGCTGTTAGCATTTGCCTTATATTTTGAGGTGCTCCTATGTTGGGTGTATGAATATTTACAATTGTTATATCTTCTTCTTGGATTGATCCCTTGATCATTATGTAGTGTCCTTCTTTGTCTCTTGTAATAGTCTTTAAGTCTATTTTGTCTGATATGAGAATTGCTACTCCAGCTTTCTTTTGATTTCTATTTTCATGAAATTTCTTTTTCCATCCCCTCACTTTCAGTCTGTATGTGTCCCTAGGTCTGAAGTGGGTCTCTTGTAGACAGCATATATACGGGTCTTGTTTTTAGATCCATTCAGCCAGTCTGTGTCTTTTGGTGGGAGCATTTAATCCATTTACACTTAAGGTAGTTATCGATATGTTTGTTCCTATTACCATTTTTTAAATTGTTTTGGGTTTGTTATACTATGCCTTTTCCTTCTCTTGTGTTTCCTGCCTAGAGAAGAAGTTCCTTTAGCATTTGTTGTAAAGCTGGTTTGGTGGTGCTGAATTCTCTTAGCTTTTGCTTGTCTGTACAGGTTTTAATTTCTCCGTCGAATATGAATGAGATCCTTGCTGGGTAGAGTAATCTTGGTTGTAGGTTTATCCCTTTCATCACTTTAAATATGTCCTGCCACTCCCTTCTGGCTTGCAGAGTTTCTGCTGAAAGGTCAGCTGTTTAACCTTATGGGGATTCCCTTGTATGTTTTTTGGGTTTTTTTCCCCTTGCTACTTTTAATATTTTATCTTTGTATTGAATTTTTGATAGTTTGTTTAATATGTGTTTTGGCATGTTTTTTCTTGGGTTTATCCTGTATAGGGCTCTCTGCACTTCCTGGACTTGATTAACTATTTCCTTTCCCATATTAGGGAAGTTATCAACTGTAATCTCTTCAGATATTTTCTCAGTCCCTTTCTTTTTCTCTTCTTCTTCTGGGACGCATATAGTTTGAATGTTGGTGCATTTACTGTCCCAGAAGTCTCTGAGACTGTCCTCAATTATTTTCATTCTTTTTTCTTTATTCTGCTCTGCAGTAGTTATTTCCACTATTTTATCTTCCAGGTTGCTTATCAGTTCTTCTGCCTCAGTTATTCTGCTATTGTTTCCTTTTAGAGAATTTTCAACTTCATTTATTGTGTTGTTCATCATTGTTTGTTTGCTCTTTAGTTCTTCTAGGTCCTTGTTAAACGTTCCTTGTATTTTCTCCATTCTGTTTCCAAGATTTTGCATCATATTTACTCTCATTACTCTGAATTCTTTTTCAGGTAGACTGCCTATTTCCTCTTCATTTGCTTGGTCTGGTAGGTTTTTACCTTGCTCCTTCATCTGCTGTGTATTTCTCTGTCTTCTCATTTTGCTTCACTTAGTGTGTTTGGGGCAGTCTGCAGGTTCTTAGTTCCTGTTTTTTTTTGGTGTCTGTCCCCAGTGGGTAAGGTTGGTTCAGAGGCTTGTGTAGGCTTCCCGGTGGAGGGGACTGGTGCCTGGGTTCTGGTGGGTAAGGCTGTATCCTGTCTTTGTGATGGGCAGGACCATGCCCAGTGGTGTGTTTTGGGGTGTCTGTGAACTTATTATGATTTTAGGCAGCCTCTCTGCTAATGGGTGGGGTTGTGTTCCTTTCTTGTTAGTTGTTGGTATGCGGTGTCCAGCACTGTAGCTTGCTGGTCGTTGAGTGGACCTGGGTCTTAGCATTGAGATGGAGATTTCTGGGAGAGCTTTCGTGATTTGCTATTACGTGGGGTCTCTGGTGGTCCAATGTCTTGAACTCAGCTCTCCCATCTAAGAGGCTCAGGCCTGACACCCAGCTGGAGTATCAAGACCAGGTCATCCACACAGCTCAGAAGAAAAGGGGGGAAAAAAAGAAATAAAAAATAAAGTTATTAAAATAAGAATGTATATATTATTAAAGATCAAAAAATAAAAAAGTAATTTAGAAAGAAAGAGGAGAGCAACCAAACCAATAAATCCACCAATGATAATAAGCTCTAAATACTAAACTAAGATAAACGTAAAACCAGAAACAAATTAGATGCAGAAAGCCAACCCCAAGTCTACAGTTGCTCCCAAAGTCCACTGCCTCAATTTTGGGATGATTCTTTGTCTGTTCAGGTATTCCACAGTTGCAGCATATATCAAGTTGACTGTGGAGGTTTAACCCACTGCTCCTGAGGCTGGTGGGAGAGATTTCCCTTTCTCTTCTTTGTTCGCCCAGCTCCTGGGGTTCAGCTTTGGATTTGGCCCTGCCTCTGCATGTAGGTTGTCTGAGGGCATCTGTTTCCTGCCCAGACAGGACGGGGTTAAAGAAGCTGCTGACTAGGTGGCTCTGGCTCACTCACGCTGGGGTTGGGGGAGGGAGGGAGTGGTACGGAATGTGGTGCAAGCCTGTGCAGCAGGGGCTGGTGTGACGTTGCGACAGCCTGAGGCGTGGTGGGGAAGTTGTCCCTGGATCACGGCACCCTGGCAGTGGTGGGCTGCACAGGCTCCCAGGGGGAGTGTGGATAGTGACCTGTGCTTGCACAGAGGCTTCTTGGTGGCTGCAGTAGCAGCCATAGCATTTCATGCCCATCTCTGGTGTCTGCTGGTGATAGCTGCGGCTCGTGCCCATCTCTGTAGCTCGTTTAGGTGCTGCTCTGAATCCCCTCTCCTCACACACCCCAAAACAGTGGTCTCTTGCCTCTTAGTTCCAGAGTTTTTCCTCGACTCCCTCCTGGTTAGCTGTGGTGCACTAGCCCCCTTCAGGCTTTGTTCATGCAGCCAACCCCAGTCCTCTCCCTGGGATCTGACCTCCAAAGCCTGAGCCTCAGCTCCCAGCTCCCGCCCACCCTGGCAGGTGAGCAGACAAGCCTCTCGGGCTGATGAGTGTTGGTCCGCAGCATTCCTCTGTGTGGGATTCTCTCCGCTTTGCCCTCTCTACCCCTGTTGCTGTGCTCTCCTCCGTGGCTCCGAAGCTCCGCCCCCGACCACCTCCAGTCTCCACCAGTGTAGGGGCTTCTTAATGTATGGAAAGTTTTCCTCCTTCACAGCTCCCTCCTCGAGGTGCAGGTCCCATCCCTATTCTTTTGCCTCTGTTTTTTCTTTTTTCTTTTGCCCTACTCAGGTACGTGGGGAGCTTCTTGCCTTTTGGGAAGTCTGAGGTCTTCTGCCAGTGTTCAGTAGGTATTCTGTAGGAGTTGTTCCACATGTAGATGTATTTTTGATGCATTTGTGCGGAGGAAGGTGATCTCCACGTCTTACTTCTCTGACATCTTGAAGGTCCTCCTGCGTAGCTTTTCTTCTAGGAGTTTTATGGTTTCAGGTCTTAAAGTCTTTAATGCGTTTTGAGTTATTTTTTGGGTATGGTGTAAGATAGTGGTCCAGTTTGATTCTTTTCCATATGGCTGTACAGTTTTCCCAACACCATTTATTGAAGAGACTGTGTTTCCCTTTTGTATATTCTTGCCTTCCTTCTTTTTTAATCTCTATTTTTTTTAGATTCTGCATATAAGTGATATCATGTGATATTTCTCTTTCTCTGTCTGACTTACTTCACTCAGTAAGACAATCTCTAGGTCCTTCCGTGTTGCTGCAAATGGCATTATTTCATTCTTTTTAATGGCTGAGTCATATTCCATTGTATATACGTACCACATCTTCTTTATCCATTCTTCTGTCGATGGACATTTAGGTTACTGCCATGTCTTGGCTATTGTAAATTGCACTGCAGTGAACATTGGGATGCATGTATCCTCTTGGACCATGTTTTTCTCTGGTTATATTCCCAGGAGTGGGGTTGCAGGATCATATGGTAGCTGTATTCTTGGCTTCTTTGTTGTAAATCAGTTGATTATATGTGTGTGGGTTTATTTCTGTTCCATTTATCTATGTGCCTGTTTTTATGCCAATACCAGACTGTTTTTATTAGTGTAACTTTGTAATATAATTTGAATTCATGGAGTATGATGCCTCCAGCTTTGTTGTTCTTTCTCAAGATTATGGTTCCATCCAAATTTTAGGATTGTTTGTTCTATTTATGTAAAAAATGCCATTGGGATTTTGATAGAGATTGCGCTGAATCTGTATATTGCTTTGGGTAGTATGGACATTTTAACAAATATTCTTCCAATTCATGAGCCCCGAATATCTTTCTTTACTTGTGTCTTATTCTATTTCTTTAGTCAATGTCTTATACTTTTCAGTGTACGGGTCTTTCACTCCTTGGTTAAGTTTCTTCCTAGGTATTTTACTGTTTTTGATGTGATTATAAATGGGATTGTTGTCTTAATTTCTCTTTCTGATGGCTTATAATTAGTGTATAGAAATGCAACAGATTTTTACATACTGATTTTATATCCTGTAACTTTACTGAATTTGTTTATTAGTTCTAACAGTTTTTTTGATATGGTCTTCAGGATTTTCTACACATAATAGCATGTCACCTACAAAGAGTGACAGTTTTCCTTCTTCCTTTCCAGGTTGCATACCTTTTCTTTCTTTTTCTTGCTCAACTGCTCTGGCTAAGAATTCTAATGCTGTGTTGAATAAAAGTGGCAAGAGTGGACATCCTTGTCTTGTTCCTGATCTTAGAGGAAAAGCTTTCAACTTTTAATTATTTAGTACTATGCTAGCTGTGGGCTTGTCATATACAGCCTTTATTATGTTGAGGTACATTCCTTCTCTACCATCTTTGTTCAGTGTTTTTATCATAAATGGATGCTGAATTTTGTCAAATGGGATTTCTGCATCTATTGATGTGATCATATAATTTTTATCCTTCATTTTGTTAATGTGGTGTATCACACTGACTGATTTGCAGATTTTTGAACCATCCTTGCATCCCTGCAATAAATTCCACTTGATCAATGTCTATGATTTTTTTAATGTCTTGTTGGATTCAGTTTGCTAATGTTTTGTTGAAGATTTTTGCATCTGTGTTCATCACGGATTTTGTCCTGTTTTCTCTTCTTGTGGCATCCTTGTCTGGTTTTGGTCTCAGGGTAATGCTAGCCTCATACAATGAGTTCAGAAACATTCCCCCCTCTTCTACATTTTTTAGGAGTTTGAGAAGGACTGGTGTTAATTCTTTTTCACATATCTGGTAGAATTCACCAGTGAAGTCATCAGGTTCTGGAATTTTGTTTGGAGGTTTTTTAAGTTACTAATTCATTCCCTTACTGGGAATCACTATGTTCAGATTTTTGATTCCTTCATGATTTGTTCTTGGTAGGTTGTATGTTTCTAGGAGTTTATGCATTTCTTCTAGACTGTCTAATTTGTTGACATATAATTGTTTATAGTAGTCTCTTATGATCCTTTGTATTTCTGTGGTATCAACTGTAACATCTCCTCTTTCATTCTGATTTATTTGAGTCCTGTTTTTTTTCTTGGTGGGGCTAACTGAAGGTTTGTCAATTTGTTTATCTTTTCAAAGAACCAGCTCTTATTTTCCTTTGATCTTTTCTATCGTCTTTTTAGTCTCTGTTTCATTTATTTCCACTCTAATCTTTATTTCCTTCCTTCTACTAACTTTAGGCTTCATTTGTTCTTTTTCTAGTTTCTTGAGGTGTAAAATTAAGGGGCTTATTTGACATTTTTGTTTTTTTTCGTTTGTTTCCTGAGGTGGGCATTTATTGCTATGTACTTCCTCTTAGAACTGCTTTGACTACATCCCATAAATTTTGATATGTTAAATTTCCACTACATTTTTATCAAGGTGTTTTTTTTATTGAAGTACAGTTGACTTACAATATTATATTAATTTTAGGTGTACAGTGTCTCATATTTTTTCATTTCTCTTTCGAGTTATTCTTTGACCCATTGTTTGTTCAGTAGTATGTTGTTTAATTTCCACATAATTGTGAGTTTTCCTGTTTTCTTCATGTAATTGTGGGGTTTTTTTTACCTGTTTTATGGCCTAACAGATCATCTATCTTGGAAAATGTTCATGTGTAATTGAGAAGAATGTGTATTTCATTGATTTTGGATGGAATGTTTTATAAATATATGTTATGTCCATCTGGTCTAAGGTGTCATTTAAGGCCAATTTTTTTTTTTTTATTGATTTCCTCCTGGCTAATCTGTTCATTTATTTAAGTGGGATATTAAAAAGTCCCCTACTATTATTGTATTGTTCTCTATTTCTCCCTTTAGCTCTGTTAATATTTGCATTATATACTTAGGTGCTCCCATGTCATGTGCATAAATATTATAAATGTTATACCTTCTTGTTGGATTGACCCCTTTATCATTATGTAATATCCTTCTTTGTCTCATCATAATCTTTGTTTTAAAGTCACTTTGTCTCATATAAGTTTAGCTATTCTTTCTTTTGGTTTCTATTTTCATGGAATATCTTTTTCCATCCTTTTACTTTCATTCTGTGTGTGTGTCTACATCTAAAGTGAGTCTCTTGTAGGCAGCATATAGATAAGTCATTTTGTTTTTTTTTTAATCCATTCAGCTACTCTGACTTTTGATTGGATAATTTAGTCCATTTACATTTAAAGTAATTATTGATAGGTATGTGCTTATTGCCATTATGTTTACTGTTTTCTGCCTGTTTTTGCAGTTCCTGTCTATTTCTTCCTCTCTTGTTCTCATCCTTTGTGATTTGATGACTCTTCTTAGTTGTATGCTTAGATTCCTTTCTCTTTATCTGTTGTGTCTTTACTGCAGGTTTTTTGTTTTGTGGTTACCATAAGTCTTATATATAACAACTTGTATCTATTACAGTCTATTTATATTAATAACAACTTAAGTTTGATTCCATTATAAAACTCAACATTATTACTCTCACCCACATTTGATATTTTTGATGTCGTATTTTACATCTCTTTATCTTGTGTATTCCTTAGCTAAGTATTGTAATCATAGTTATTTTTACTACTTTTATCTTTTACCCTTTATACTAGCTTTATAAGTAATTAATGCACTATCTTTACCACATATTTATCTTATTGCCAGTGAGATTTATTCTTTCATGTGTGTTCTTGTTACTAATTAGCACTCTTTTCAGCTTAAAGAAAGACCCTTAACATTTCTTGTAAGGCTAGTTTACTGGTGATGAATTCCTTTAGCTTTTGCTTGCCTGGGAAACACTTTATCTCTCCTTCACTTCTGAATGATATCTTTGTCAGGCAAGGTATTCTTGCTGGAAGATTTTTCTTTCAGCACGTTGAATATATCATGCCACTTCCTTCTGACTTGCAAGGTTTGTGCTGAAAAATTTACTGATAGTCTTAGGGGTTTCCCTTATATATAACAAGTTGTTATTCTGTTGTTTTTAATATTCACTCCTTGTCCTTAACTTTTCCACCATTTTTTTTTTTTTTTTTTTTGCGGTACGCAGGCCTCTCACTGTTGTGGTCTCTCCCATTGCGGAGCTCAGGCTCTGGACACACAGGCTCAGCGGCCATGGCTCACGGGCCTAGCCGCTCCGCGGCATGTGGGATCTTCCTGGACTGGGGCACGAACCTGTGTCCCCTGCATCAGCAGGCAGACTCTCGACCACTGCGCCACCAGGGAAGCCCTGTCCTTAACTTTTGACATTTTAATTGTAATGTGTCTTGGTGTGGGTCTCTTTGGTTTCCTCTTATTTGGGATTCTCTGGGATTCCTGGATCTGGATGTCTGTTTCTTTCCCTAGGTTATGGAAGGTTTCAGCAATTATTTCTTCAAATAATATTTATGCCTGTTTTTCTTTCTGCCTGCCCCTCGTGCTGAAGCACAAGAAAAGGGGCCTCTTTCATAGAAAGCCTGGAGAGATGTGCCTTAGTCCATACATCCCTGCAGTGTCCTGTGGGTGGTTGCCTGTCAAGAACCATCTCTCACACTGCCACAGTCCCATGGGATTCAGGAATGCAAATCGCCCTGGCCACCAGAGCCAGGTTATCAAGGGGTGTCTCCTGGGCACCAGACATAAAAACCAGGGCACAAGATGCATGTACATCACGCCTCCAAGAACTCATGCTCTGGGACATGCTAGTGGGTGAACACAAATATAGTGCCTACCCTCCAAGGTCCCTGGAAAGGATTACAATCAGTTCTAAATGTGTGTTTAATTAGAAGCCTGCCCTTCAGGCCTCAGTCATAACAATTAGATAATAGGCCTCCTTCACAGATCAAGCTCCTGGGTCTCTTGTCTCTTGCTATGCTTTGGGGGTGGTAGTTGTTTAAGAACCTTTTCTTCATTGGTTACAGTCCTGTGGGACCCAAAAATGTAAGCCCCACTGGCCACCAGAGTCAGGAAATGTACAGGTGTCCCCCAGCAGCAGCTGTAAAAATTGGAGCACCAGACACATATATTTTCTGTGGATGAGTTTAGGTAGTTTGTTTTTTGAGGCAATGTCATATAATTTATCAAATTTGTTCACATAGAGTTCTTTGCAGTTTTCTTTATTGTTCTTTTAATTTCCATGGTAGCAGTAGTGATGATACCCCTTTCATTTCTGATAGTGGAAATCTTTGTTTTACATCTTTTTTTTTTTTTTAATTAGTTTGGTTAGATGTTTATAATTGTATTCTCCCCTGCACTTCTCCAGGAACCATCTTTTTGTTTAGTTGATATTCTCTATTGTTTTCACTGGTTTCTGTTCTATTTTTCATTTAATTTTTCTTGTATATGCTTCAGGATTATTTGCTCTTCTCTAGTTTTATATGGTGAGAGCTTATGTTATTAATGTTAGATTGTTCTTTCCTTTTAATGTATGCATTTAGTGTTATACACTTTCTCTAAGCATTGCTTTAGTTACAGGCCACAAATTCTGAAAAGTAGTGTTTTTATTTTTACTTAGTTCAAAAATTTTTTTATCCATAACTTACCACAGTTTTTGTATTCATCATTTTACCAGTTAAAGTGTAGAAAAAGTCCTTCAAATTAACTTCCTTTATCCTCCTGCATTTATAGTAAATTGTCATAACTTTTCTTCTAAATACATTTAGAACGACTTCAGAGTGTGAGATAATTTTGCTTCAGCTGTAAACAATTTAGAAAATAAAGAGGAGTGTCTGTTGTATTTACCCATATTTTTATTTGCCATCTTGTTTCTTCTTTTATGATATTCTAAAGCCCCTTCTTTTATCATTTTCTTTTTGTTTACATAATTTCCTTTAGCTATTATTTTAGGTCTGCTAGTGACAAATCTCTTAGTGTTCTTTAATTCTAGAATGTCTTAATTTCTTTCATTCCTGTAGGATATTTTTACTGGATCTAGGATTCTGGGTTATAACAGATGTTTTCTTGCAGTATTTGAAAAATATAGTGCCATTTCCTTTTGGCTTCCATAGTTTTTGACGCAAAATCCACTGTCATTTGAAGTTTCTTTTCCCCACAGGTATGGTTTCATTTCTCTCTGGTGCCTTTTAACATTTTATCTTTGTATTTAGTTTCCAGAATTTTAATTTTTATGTGGCTTTGCATTGATTTATCTCATTTAGGACTTGATTAGCTCTTTTAGGCTGTATTTTTGTTTTTTGCCGTATTTGAAAAGTTTTTAGCCATTTTTTTTTCAAGAGCTTTTTCATTCCTCCCCTCTTTGTCCTCTTCTTCAGGGCCTTCAGTGACATAAATGTTAGATCTTTTATTATAACCCTCCATGTCACTGTGCTCATTTTTTTCAATCTAATTCTCTGTGTTTACATTGAGGAACTTCTATTTTTTAATCTTTCAATTTCAGATTTTTCCTCTGTCTCCTCCACTTTGCTTCTGAGTCTATTCACTGAGCCTCTTATTTAGTATTACACTTTCCAGTTCTAAATTTCCATTTGTTTCTACTTCTTTTTCTTTCCTAAAACTTTGTATTTCTTTGTTGAGGCTTTTAATTTTTTCATTATTCTCAAGCATGTGTGTAATTGCTTGTTGAGCTTCTTTATGATAGCTGCCTTAAAAACTTTGTCAGGTAATTCTAACAAATGGTCGTAAGTGTTAGTATTGAAATCTTTATTTTCCTGTGGCTGCTATAGCAAATTACCACAACTGTAGTGGCCTAAGACAGTATAAATTTATCGTACAGTTTTAGTGGCCTCACTGGTTGAAAGTCATTGTATTGGAAAGGCTGTATTCCTTTTTAGATGCTCTAGGGGAAACTTGTTTTTCTTACCTTTTCAAGCTTCTAGACACTTTCTGCATTCCTTGAATTGTAGCTCCCTTCCATTTTCAAAGCCAGTAATGACTGGTCAAATCTTTCTTAGATGTATCTCTCTGACACCAATGCTTTTGCATTCCTCGTACACATTTAAAGAACCTTGTGATCACATTGGGCCCACCTAGCTTAAAGTCAGGTAATTAGCAACCTCAATTCTATCTGCCACCTTAATTAATTTTTTCCATTTAACGAAACATATTCACAAGTTCTGGGTGTGGGCGTCTTTGGCAGGAGGCATTAGTCTGCCTACTACATTATAGCCCCCAAAGATTTACCACCCTACTACACACAAAATGCATTCACCCCATTCAAACATTCCCCCAAATCTCAACTTACTGCAGCATCAACTCAAATCCAAAATCTCATCTAAATCATAGAATCTCAAGAGTCCCAAATATTATTATCTAAATAATAAATACAAGACAGGGATGAGGCTCTGGGTATAATCCATCCTGAAGCACAATTTATCTTTGTTTGTGGACCTTTGAAACTCAGAAATCAAGTTATCTGTTCAAAAATATAATGAGAGAGGCATAGGGTAGTAGTTACAGATATTCACATTCAAAAGGAGAAAAGGTGAAGGAAAAACAAAGTCACTGGTCCTGAGCAATTTTCAAATGTAGTTGGGCAAACTCCTTTTGTTTTCTGGGCCTGGGAATAATTTTACCAGGCTCACAGATCCACTCTTTGGAATCATAACTGTGATGGGCTCTTGACTTCACCTTCTGAATCACTCATCCTTTTTCATGAATAGTAGAATGTGTCTACAGTTCAATAGTGTTATCAACCTGTTATCCTGCTTGAAAAATATTGCAGGTCCAACAGCCATCTTTCATTTTTTCCCTCTTTCTCTTTCAAGCCAAACTGGTAGCGTTTCTACTCTTATAACATTCTGAAGCATGCTGTAGATCTCCCATGTATGCCAAAGGGATTTACTCCATTAATCATGAGATTTGTGCACAGATCTTTCTTGAGGTAATCTCTATTTTTTGTTTTTACTGACATAGTAGAGGGGATGAATGAGTTAACCTCTAATTTCATTTTTTTTCTTTTTTTATTGAAGTATAGTTGATTTACAATATTGTGTTAGTTTCTGGTGTACAGTAAAGTTATTCAGTTATACATATGTATATTTTTCCAATTTTTTCCCATTATAAATTATTACAAGATATTGAATTTAGTTCCCTGTGCTATATAGTAAATCCTTGTTTAATCTCTAATTTCTTTAAAGAGACTTATGTAACTGCATACTGTGAACTTTTCATCTTTCAAAAGTATTAGCAAAAAGTTATGAAGCCTCAGTCTCAGATTTTTCTCTATAGGATACTTTGACAGTAAATCCTTTAATTTCAGCATTTTTTGCCAGGTGAGGATTTCTACAGTCATCATGCCCTGGTTCCTTTATGTTTAAAATTTTGTCTCTTAGTTTATGTCTTTCCTCTTGCATTTTACTAAAAGCAGCAAGAAGAAATCAGGCCATAGTACGCTTCAACACTTTGCTTGGAAATCTCCTTAGTTAAATATCTAAGTTTTTTTTCAATCCTAAAATTTCTGTTTGGTTCTTCTTTATATCCTTTCTCTGCTTAGACTTTCTATATTTTTGTTGAGTCATTATATTTTGCTCTTTGATTCAAGCATGTGAACAAGTACTTGTTGAGCACTTATATAATGTCTGCTTTAAAATTTTTGTCAGAAAATTCTAACATCTCTGTCACCTGTGTTCTCTTCTATTGATTCTCTTTTTTCATTCTTTGAGATCTTTGTGGCTCTTGATATAATGACTGATTTTTTTTTATTGGAACCTGGACATTTGTAGTACTTTTTTAAGAGACTCTGAATCTTATTTAATCCTATTTAGTTGTTTTTGTCTGATACTGTTCCTGCTAGGGATGAGAGGTGTTATCTCATCACTGGCAGGTGAATGTAGAGTATGCTTTCACCATTTGGCTTTCATTGAAACCCAAGGGAAAGTTCTCATTACTGCTGGATGGGAGTGGGAGGTCCAATTATTCATATGGTTGTCACTGACACCACAAATAGGGACACCTGATTATTGGATGGAAAAATGAAAGATCTGGTTCTCTACTTGGCTCTGATAGATCAAAGTATTATTCCTAGTGTATATTAACTGGAGACAGGAAGAAGTGATCAGAGATTTTGGAGATAACACAATACTTTTGATGAGAAGATCAAGTATTTCCTCATGACAGAAGATGACTGAGATGAGGTCGAATAACCTGATGTAGGCAGTAAGGAGGTCAAGGAAGTGAAGGCTGAGGTACTATAACAAATAGTATATGTGGGTATTGAAATTTCCAAGAATTTCGGTGCAGTTTTGGTGAGGAAGGCTAAAATAGTCAACAATAAGTACAGATGATAGCACAGTCTAAAAGAAAGTTTTAGTAGAAGAGTATTTTCGAGGAAATATAAACTGGAAGTATCAAAGAGGCACCTAATCCACTCAGAGTCTCTGAGTTCTGTCAAGAATAGAGAAGAATGCTTTTGAGAGTGTTTTAAGAGAAACAGTGTCTTTGGGTTACAGCAAGGTTTTGATTAGAGCAAGTAGTATGAGGAGTTTTCAGAGAAGAGGTAGATGACTAGATTGTACTGATATCTATCAGAACTTGAATTACAATGGAAATGGTGGGTGGGAAATAACAGCCAGGTGGAAAATGGTGTTGATGAGTAGATGTACAGAGGTATGCTCTGTTTTATATCTAGGTCATGATGGCCTTTCTGGGAGGCTTGAGTTTTTGGCAGTGACGGAGGTGTGCAGCAATGTAAGATATAATGAGGTTAGTTTAATTGGTCTTTCAGGAAATGGACAAATCTTACAGTATCCCCCTGGGATTTCTTTTAGGCAGTTAGCAAGGTGTTTGATGTCATGACTAGGGAAGGGCCACTTTACATGGACCATGGAGATCAGTAGGCTTTCTTTAAAAACTTCAGCAGGTTGTGTCCCATTTGGAGAAGGGCATTTTATTCAAAAACCAGGTGAGCTCAGCCTTTAACAAGTGTGAAAGGAAGCCAGCAATGTTTCAGCCAAGATTTGCATAGGATTTATTAAAAGCATGTTGACCTTTAGGGATTTCATTTAAATCCCTCCAATAATTTAAAATCTAATAAGAGAAAATGTAGCTAATGCAAGATTTGTGGAAACTGTGATACAAGAGTTACAAAAGTGAGTTATCACTGACTTCATTGAGAAGCGTGCATTGAAATGATAACCTTCTGTATCCAGCTCTAATACCAACACATTAAGCAGAAGGCCATTCTTGACAGAAGTTTCATGAGCAAAGTTGGGAAAGCATTACTAGAGACTTATTGAGGAAATATCATCTAAAGATGTAATGAAAAAAGAGCAAAAATACATCACATAAAGAAAGTGATGAAGAGATCCAAGAAAACAGAGGTGAGAAAGGGAAAGAAAATCAAATAATGTAAAAAAGGTTTAAATTTATAAATAAAATTTGATAAGCAACTTTATTTATGAATCACCTGGGGAAATTTGTTAAAATGCAGAATTTAATTTAATATCTGAAGAGGGACTCAGGATTTTGAATTTCTAACAAGCTCCCAAGGTGATGTCAGTGCTGCTGGTTTTTGGACCAAAACTCTCAGTACCAAGGTGGGGAGAGGGAAGATAGAAATAGAAAACAGAAGAAAGGAAAATGATGAAGTGAGGCAAAGAAAAAATACGGTTGAGGTCATGGCTAGAGATGGGCCACTTTACATGAACCATGGAGATCAGTAGGCTTTCTTTAAAAACTATACCTGTTCTGCTATATCTTGGTTAGTTCTTAGACGGCAAAAAATTTCTGCTTCATTTACAGTCTTGTTAGTGTTAATTTTTCAGAGGGAGCTTGAAGTTGCTACTGGTAGGAAAAAAGAGTAGGGAAAGTCAGACATGTACAACGCTTTCAAGGACCAAATGTTATTCTTCCATTTGCAGTCCCAGGTAGCTCCCACGATCCGAGCATACCCCTAGCTTGGTTATCCAGCCTGGCACATACTTTCCTCCTCCTTAGGTAGTAGATATAATCTTCTTGTATGTTTGATGGAAACTCATTTGGCCTTAGGGAAAGCATTTAGTTCACTGAATTCACATGAATTTTTAATAACTATTAATCATGCGCTTAATCCTATCGGGGCACTTGGCACTTTAGAGAAAGGACTGCTTATTCAAGAATAATAAATCTTAAATAGTGCATCATGTTCGGGTGAGGCTAACTTTCCTAATCCTCATAAATAATCTCGTGGACCTTCTAGGAATGGGAGATGTAACACTTACTCTCCTGGTGCTCTTACATGCAGTCTTCTCAAAGGGTTGTAAAAAATCATTGTGAAGTTTTACTTTTTTATAACAATAGTACAAAGAAGTTAAGATTTTGTTGACTCTCCCTCTTAACATATATATTATGTATAGATTCAGTTCAACCTAGGTTTTAAGAAAGCAAGCCATGGCCATTTTCCTTTTGAAATATTTATATACTGTTGCATTTTATTCTGGGTTTCCTATTTATTATTTTCTTTAACATCTTTATTGGAGTATAATTGCTTTACAATGGTGTGTTAGTTTCTGCTTTATAACAAAGTGAATCAGTTATACATATACATATGTTCCCACATCTCTTCCCTCTTGCATCTCCCTCCCTCCCACCCTCCATATCCCACCCCTCTAGATGGTCACAAAGCACCGAGCTGATCTCCCTGTGCTATGTGGCTGCTTCCCACTAGCTATCTGTTTTACGTTTGGTAGCGTATATATGTCCATGCCACTCTCTCACTTTGTCACAGCTTACCCTTCCCCCTCCCCATATCCTCAAGTCCATTCTCTAGTAGGTCTGTGTCTTTATTCCTGTCTTGCCCCTAGGTTCTTCATGACCTTTTTTTTCCCCTTAGATTCCATATATATGTGTTTGTTAGCATACGGTATTTGTTTTTCTCTTTCTGACTTACTTCACTCTGTATGACAGACTCTAGGTCCATCCACCTCACTACAAATAACTCAATTTCATTTCTTTTTATGGCTAATATTCCATTGTATATATGTGCCACATCTTCTTTATCCATTCATCTGTCCATGGAGACTTAGATTGCTTCCATGTCCTGCCTATTGTAAATAGAGCTGCAAATGAACATTTTGGTACATGTTTTTTTGCTGTACACGGGGCTCTCACTGTTGTGGCCTCTCCCATTGTGGAGCACAAGCTCCACGGCCATGGCTCACGGGCCTAGCCACTCTGTGGCATGTGGGATCTTCCTGGACCGGGGCACGAACCCGTGTCCCCTGCATCGGCAGGCTGACTCTCAACGACTGCACCACCAGGGAAGCCCTACGTGACTCTTTTTGAATTATGGTTTTCTCAGGGTATATGCCCAGTAGTGGGATTGCTGGGTCATATGGTAGTTCTATTTTTAGTTTTTTAAGGAACCTCCATACTGTTCTCCATAGTGACTCTATCAATTTACATTCCCACCAACAGTGCAAGAGGGTTCCCTCTTCTCCACACGCTCTCCAGCATTTGTCGTTTGTAGATTTTTAGATGATGGCCATTCTGACTGGTGTGAGGTGATACCTCATTGCAGTTTTGATTTGCATTTCTCTAATGATTAGTGATGTTGAGCATTCTTTCATGTATTTGTTGGCAGTCTGTATATCTTCTTTGGAGAATGTCTGTTTAGGTCTTCTGCCCGTTTTTGGATTGGGTTGTTTTTTTGATATTGAGCTGCATGAGCTGCTTGTAAATTTTGGAGCTTAATCCTTTGTCAGTTGCTTCATTTGCAAATATTTTCTCCCCTTCTGAGGGTTGTCTTTTCGTCTTGTTTATGGTTTCCTAGTTTAGTAATGTGAATGAGGTTTGCTGTCACCCCCGACTTCTGATAATATTAGTGACTTCCATACTGCACCTTTTATAGTTCTCAGTTTTTGTTGTACTTCTGCCACAGCTCCACGGTGAGAGGAGCAGATGATTTCTAGCTATTGTGTGGCTACTTCTTCCCCTGGACCATTTGGGTGTGCTCAGTTACAGCACTGGGTCAGATGTCTTCCAACTAAACAGTGATTCCATTGCTTTTTTCTTTATTCTGTGGATATCTTAGTCACTGGCCTGCAGCAAAGCTGGAATGAAGTCTCAGAGGTACATTTCAACTTGCAAAGCAATCATGAAGGTTGGCCTTGCATTTGCATAAGGCAGTTTGTGTTTTCTTAAGGAGTTCTTATCCTCTGCCTAAATGGCTTTACTTGCCTCATGGGAATCAGCTGACTCTTTGTGTGTGATTTCACCCAACCTTTTAAGACACTATTTCTCGTTATTTTCAACTTTGGCATTTTCGGTCAAAAATTAGCATAGATTTTTGCGTAGAAAATATGAGTCTGCTTCCAAGCCTCCTAGTCAGGGACTCTGTATCCAAAGTGAAAAGGAAAGAAAAGCTAAAATCCTTATACATGGCTACTTGGGTGTAGCTAAGAAGCAATCTAGACATCCTGGTTTGCTTGTAAGCATATCATGGGTATATAGTGCCAATCTTAAATTTGAAGAAGTTAGCAGTAGCTTTTAAAATCACCACACCCATATAACCCCAACCAATATTGTTACATCATTGAGCAGCGTTATCTGAAAGAATTCAGATAATTCTTTCAATTACTTCTTTTAAAGTTTAATTTTCTCAAGTTCATGCAACATAATTGAAAGTCATCACCAGATCTTATTTACTTGAGTTAATGACTCTCAAAAGTCCTAGAAACCTGGACCACCTTTATAAAAAATCTTAGTGAATTCACTTTAAAAAGTTTGCCAACTTATGCTACCAAGCTGTGGTCCAAAGCAAAGCAACTTAGCTAATATATTTATTCTTGCCTCAACTGTTGAGTTTTGCCTCAACTGTTGAGTTTTATGACTGAGTGGGGTGTTTTTATTGTTCATGTTCTTTCTTTTCCTGTTTGCATAGTTGCTTACTTGTTCTATTTTGCAATTTCCTTTCATTCGTACATAGTTAAGAGAAATAGCTGCAAAAAACAGCCACTATTTTTCCTAATAACCCCCTTTTCAATTATTCAGATTTCCTAGAAGAAGAGCATGAGGTAAGACATACACACTACTTTTATTCAGTGAGTGTGTGTGGTGCAATATTATAGAAACAAATGTGAGGATAAAAGGCAAGCAGGGCAGAGAAGGAGAGAAAGTGGTGCATTGCAGAGTTGACAGTTTTACTGGAAAGTTACAGCTTTCAGGGAAGCCAGATTCCATACGAATACAGCAACCATGGCTGGCTAGCAAACAGGTATGAGCGAGCAGATCTCTGTCTGCCAGTACCTTGTGTGTGAAGAGGGTTCTGCATGTCTCATAATCAGAGACAGTAGGAAAGCTCCAGAGTGGGAAGCCAGCAGTGTGCAATATTAGCATTGAGACAAGGCTGAGCTGCCCAATGGTCCAACATCATCACTTGTGATGGACAAGTCAGAGCTCTATGTGCTTTTCTCTATTGAAGACTGAAGCAACCTGCCTCTATGTGGGGTCTAAGAATGTTTTTTATATTAATTAGTTTTTATCTACTCGAAACACTTTCCTGAGGGTTAGTTTTATATTCTGGAGTAGTTCAAAGCATCCCATCGTGATGCCACTTTTCACCCCTTTTACAGGCACCTCACATTCAGATTTTCCTGTCTAATCATTTATCTAAATTCTTCAGTGTACCTTTCTCCCCTCATGTGTTCACAACCACGTTTTTACCTTGCAGAGTCCAAGCAAGAAGTGTCTGGATAGGGTCAAATTGTGTCTTAGTTAGTTAGTTTGGCTGGTTTAACAAAATACCAGACTTGGGGGTCTTATAAACAGAAATTACCTCTTAAAGTTCTGAGACTGGAACTCAGATCATGTTGTCAACATGGCCGGGTTATAGCGAGGGTCCTCTTCATAGTTGCAGACTGTTGAGTTCACCTTGTGTTTTCATGTGGCAGAAAGAGATTGATCTATATCTCTGACCTCTTCTTAAAAGAGCACCTACAAATAACATCATAATGGGAATTAGATTTTAACATATGAAGTTTAGGGAGACACAAACATTGTAACAAATACTCAGTTCGAACTAATTGATCTTTTCAGTTATCCCCACATGCAAAAGTCTAAAAATGGAAATGGTACTGTATTTTTACAGAGTGCTTACCAAATATGTGAAAGGCTTATGATTCAAAACTCATTAGAACTTCATAGTATGTATTTCCAGTTAAAATCACTTTTGCTTTTATCGAAGAACTGACTAAAAAGAATGCATTATTATAGAAAAAACATGAATAATAGAATATTTCCCTATCCTTCTTTTACCTCAACCCCCCCCCCCAACCTAGAGTCAAAGTCTAAGCAAGTCTACACCTTGCTGTATCAAGGAGAATGGAATTTGTTTCCAGTTTTACCTGTAGCAGACTGAGGAAGCTATTGATATGCTAAGCACTGGTCCTTTTGGCCTTTCAAAGCAAATCAAATCATCTTTTTAAGATGTCTTTTTGCAGCCAGTTAGGTTAGCTTGTTTCTTGACTGACTCCCGTGCATCACATTCTGCTTCTTTGGTGTGTTCTGATGATTGCTAGGAGGAGAGTTGATCGGAGCGGCAATCACAGGCACTCTCAATGTGTCCCTTTCAGAGAATGCTGTTCGTCCTTTTACTGAGCAAATCGTCCTTTTACTGAGCAAATCCTCTTATGTCTTTGAAGAAAGAAGGCGGTTCTCTCTGCCTGTTGAGCAAGTTCAATTTAAAACCTTGTGGGGAGATTTCACAGCATGCAAGCAGAAACAGTTTTATTGCCTCTATTTTCAGAATCTCTTTCCAAATTACAATAATATGCCTGAGAAGAATATGAGAAAAAGCAGTCTTTGGGGGCTAAAACAGAGCTTTTACCTTTTAAACCCAAAATATAAGTAAAGGAATCACTTGGCTTATAAGAGTTTATTTTCCAATTTTAAATTCCACACTTCAGGAAATGTTATACTCTTGTGGAAGCAGAGAAAGAAATGCTTATATAAAACAACTCTTTTCTATAAATGTTAGACTCATCCAGATTGAAAATCCTCTCATAACTTACTTACCCCCTGTGGAAGTAGATGAATTTTCATTTCCCAAAAAAAGATTTTTAAAAGATACTGGAAAACTAAGTTATTGTATTCATGTGCACTTAAAATATATTACTTATTATTCATCATGCTTAGGAAAAGCTTTATTTAGTTTCATAATCCCCTAAGAAGTTTTCCTTCACATTCCTGGGGGAAATTAAAGCATTTATATTTTGACTGACATGATTGGAGATTATTGTAAGCCAAGTGAGGATGTGATGCACCATATTGTTTTTTACATAGCATAACTTATTTTTAGTTACGTTTCTTACTGTACAATTAAATTTTGTTGCTTTTAATATTTACCATGAAAAAAATATATTTACCATGAGAGGTGGACCTGGAAATTAAAGTTGGATAAATCTTTGTAGAACTCAAAAATTATTATAGAAAATTTACAGCTGAAATAGGCAACATCGTAGATAACTACCTTTGGGTATTTTGCAATTGCTGCATTGATTTAATACATCAGCTTATTTTATGCATAATCTATTCCTTGAGCAGAGTTCTTTGAGGATTCTGAAAAATGTTTACATATAAATTTAGGCAGGGGGAAATCAGGTACTAATGTATCTGGCTGTGAGAGCAGTTGCTAAGTAGATATTTCTTTTGTCAGTACAGTCTATAGTACTTGCTAGGGTTGCAAGACTGTGGCATGAGGATAAAAATCTGTATTTAGAGCTCTGGCCAATTCTCTGCTATTTTACTACTAAGACTTCAGTGACTCACTCTTCTCTTTCATGTATAGTAGATGAAACGAAATTTTTGCCTGATTAAGTACTTGCCCTTACTTTTCAGAAAAATAAAAATAGGCATATTACCAATGCCAAAAGAAAAACCATTGATACCTTAGCAAGAATGTGAAAGTAGATAGTTTTCACCTTTTTGAAGAAAAAAGGAAAACTTAAAAAAAAAAATACTATTATAATTGTGTTTTATCAGACATGAAAACATTTTTTTAAATGCATTAATTTTTAAGCACTTATCCAGAGCTGAATCACTAACAACTTCAGATCTCTGGGACGTATTTTAAATTCTGAAGTAAGGTGGGAAAACCATCTCTAGGCAACTAAAACAGTCATCATAGCCAGAAACTTTATTAGAAGGAGGAGGCCTAATAACTCAGAGCCGAATATCTACATACATACATCCATATTTTAAAGTAAGGAGATTGGGTTTTTTGTTCCTCAGATCACTGCCTATTAGAAACACCACTACGAGGGAGCTGGCACCACTAGAGGCAAGTGCAAAGATACAAGGAGAGGGAGAAACCTGAGCAAATGCTATCAAGAGAGGAGGAAAAAACTGTTTCAGTCAGGTAAGATGAGACCATGTAGCACAGGCACCCTGAGTGCAGCATTGAATTGTGTCACAGAAAGAGGAAAGTGCATAATAGTAAAAACTTTCTTTTAAAAAAATTATTTTGGAAAATTCACTTTTTAAGTACGCTATTCTGACAATACTCACCAATTTTTCCAGTAGTAAACAATATCTTTTAAATTCTTTTAGCATATAAAATCTTGTCAGTCAAATTAATTAGATAGATATCGTCAATCTATGAGATCCCATTTCAAACCCTCCAGGTTAGCAAAAAGTTTGAAAATACCAAGTGTTTTGGCAATGTAGTGTAATGCCAAGTCATAAATGCTGATGGGAGTCCTGAAAAACAAGAATAAGCCAGTAAACTCGAATGTATGTATATAGTAGCAATTACAGCTTCCTGTAGAGGAAAAAAATCACTGGTATGTACTAGGGCATACGGAAAATAATATTCTTAGCAACACAGCTGTAATTGAAAAAAAGTGGAGAAAAATAAATGGCTATCAAAATGAATGATTATTAATAAATTATAGTACATTCACTCAATAGCGTAATTTAAAGCAGTGAAAATAAACTAGAGCTATATGTAAAAAACATGTATATATCTTAAATAATATTGAACAGAAAAATAAGCTTGTAGAAGATTAACCACACTATGGTTACATTTTTATAAAGTTCAATGCAAGCTGAACAAAATAATATGATGGGGTTAGTGTTTTGGCAAAACATATCCACTTTTCCCTTGAACAATGTGGCTCTGTACTGTGTGGCTCTGCTTATATGCAGCTTTTTTTCAGTAGTAACTACTGCAGTGCTACACATTCAGCAGATACAGACCACAGATACAGAGGGTGGGCACCCCTAACCCGCGCACTGTTCAAGGGTCAACTATAGCTGCAACATACTCTGTGAGAAGAGACCTGATTTCACTATATGGGAAGTTTACTCCAAGTGAAATCTCAGACATGGTTTTCAGGTGAGTTTTTGTTTTGTATATGAAAATGCTTTGTTTCACTCAAACATTTTTAGTGATGGGAGTTTCTCTAATTCTACTGTTAGTTGATAATGAAGGGTTGGCTATCATATTCAATACTTTATATGTTCGAGAACCTTATATAGCTAATATGTTTGTAAATGAATGGAGTTTGAAGATATTGGACAGATTCATAGAAGAGTCAGTAGCAGGTTAGGCAGATACTTTGAACAATTACTTAAGATGCAGTAAATCCAGTTTCTTATAAGATGTACCTGACCTTCTAGTATAATAGATTCCCGAATCATACTCATAGCTCTGGTATTGGACTTACAGTCTCCATCTGGGGGTGCATCGACCAGTGGAATTAGTAGACTGACTAAGAGAGAGGGAGGCAAATTGTATTTAAAAATAAAGTTAAATATTAAAATCTTTCAGGTTTCATATATAGGTTAACAATGATGTCTTCCCTTAATCTATAGATGAGATTTTCCTATGCCTAATGTAGCTCAAGGTGATTCATATAAATTGGAGAATAGTCTCTTTCTTGGGTAGACGATGAGGTTAAAGTAATAAATGTAACAAGAAACCTGTTTCAAACTTCAAAATTAAGTCATCGTGGTTAGGGAAATTTCCCTAAGTTCAGCCCCAAGGATATAAGGAAAAACTTTACTCTTTATTTTGTTTCATTTGGGACATCTGAAATTCAGCACAACAATGTGTGCTTTAGAATGTTTTCACTAAATTTGATAAATGTTCGTCAGGTGACTCTGAAGTTTCTGCTTAGTAGTAAAAGTTAAAACATCAAATACCTAACTAGTCACATACCTTGGTCAGCATCTAGTGTTGGAAAACAGAAATTCCTAAAATAAAAAGTGTATTGAATATATTTGAGAACAATGTATTTAAAACAATGTATTCAGTTTGCTATACAGTGGCTTAAAAATAGATTTTTCAAAACTCGTCTTAGATTGTTTGTTTTTAGTAAAGAAACTTACCATTTCTGGTACTTTAGCATCCTGTGAAAAAAAATAAGTTATTGACAATAAATGTTTTCCATAACAAAACAAAATATTTTAAGGTAAAAACTTGCAAATGTCATTATCAGTGTTGGAACTGTTTTATCTGTGATTTTTAAAAGAATTTAATGTAAGTTTCCAGCTATAACTATATACCTGAAATGCAGTCCTTACATCATTCAGAGAAACATTTCAGAAAGAGACATGGAAACCCCCAGTGAACAAAATACTATCATCAATGTGGTTAGTTTTATAAAAACAGGACCTTCAATAGGAAAAATCGACATGGGTAATGGCTTGGAGACTTCTGTTATGTTAAAAAGGTTACCTGGGTATTAGGGTAAAGAATGTAAAAATAATTGGCAGAGTTAAATTGAACATTTTCTTTTCACCAAGCCAGGGGTCTTACAGGAGTTGACATTTTCTATGATGTAGTTGTCAGTCGTGTGTTACCTAGCAGATTGTTCTAAATTTAAAAGCATAACAATTTGCCCCTTTAAAATATAGCTGTCTTTTTTTGAAGAGGAAATACATTTATGTGGTTCAAAATGCAAGAATAAAAAGTAGTATAGAGTGAGTGAATAGCCTCCTTTCTCTAGCCAGTCTCTTGCATATTCTTCCAGACTTTATATAAGAAAATGCATTTTTATCTCCCCCTCTCTCTTTTCACACAGAATTTAGCATATTATACATACAAGTCAAAACTTAAATAACACTAGTCTTGGAGGTCTTTCTATATCATTACATACCATACATCATCATTCTTATTTTTAAAATAGCTGTTTGAGATTTTTTATATGGATTTCCCACAATTAATTTACAAGTCCCATGTGTGGTAGGCTGTGTTCAGCAATATCCATTTCCTGACCTTTGAGATCACAATCACTTTCCAGCCACATGTCTTGTTTTGACCAATGAAACATGAGTGGCAGTGACATGTCTCTTACAGTACAAACTTTAAGGGACAGTGAATATTTTGTCATGTTCTCTCTTTTCTTACCCTTCCCTCTCCTTCTTCTTAACCAGACAATGAAACCAGTACAATTCCTGTTTCAACCTGGAAAAGGGGACTCTTTCCATGTGTACTCCAGAAGGAGTACAGTAATTAGGACCCGTGCTAATTAATTAAACACCTTGTGTGAATGAGAAACACTGCGACAATCCACAAGGCATATGTTTTCATTTGTTACCATATCATGATTGATATGAAAAATGATACCAGAATTAGTGTGCTACCATAACATAGACCTATGTGTCATCGTCATCCTGGTTAGGAAATAAGTTGCAAGAAAAAAATTTTTAAGTAAGTTGGAAGGATGGAGGTCTACATTAAGCTTTGGAGAACCAGTGATAAAACTGTAGTCTGCAATAACTTGCAAGTTAGTAACATCCTTTATAGTTTGGTGAAAAGGTTGGGAAACAGAATACTAGTAGTGTGGGTTGTCTACTGTTAACTATACTTGAAGAAGAAATAAATAAGCCCAGAGCAGAAACTGGCAGTTTGAAAGGAAAAATGAAAAGGAAGAAGACAGTCCTGAAAGTTAGGACTTGAGGCTTGTAAGAGGAAATTGTGTCTTGATTTCTAACTGTAAAAGGTAAAATTAAGAGAAAAAGCCTGTGAAATCAGCCTTGTAGCAAAGATCCTATAAAACATATGGACCATAAAATAAGAGCTAAAACATCTGAACAGGTTAAGTGGCCGGCAATACATTTTTTTGTTGGAAAGATGGTTTAGTGAAAAAAGACTAAGGATGTGATTTTCTTTAAAATATAACTCACTCTGATAGCTCAAGGTATCTGCAATTAAGTATACATAGAGGGGAATATCCTGGGAAGAATTTGACTGTGGCTATTTGTATGTACCTAATGATAATCAAATAAATAAGAGGTCAATAAATTATTTCAGAGTTATACTATGAAGAGAAACACTAACCTGGACTGACGTAGACTGTTGTGCTTCTCTTTGTGGGCTGAGAAAGCTTTGCACCACTTAAAAAGTTATGTTGTCACATGTCTTCTTCTTCAGTTGTAGCCTAGGAAGATAATGGAAAAAGCATTACCTCCCAGAGGGTGGACTCAAGGACCATGGATCGCTGTGGACTGGGAATTACTCTTAGGTTAGGAAGACAAATCAGAGGCTTATTCTCCACTTTCTTCTGCATTTGGCCAGCGTGAATTGGCCTTGCTCAATGTGAGTAATTGCTATATGTTTCTCAGTATTTCTCCGTCTGAATAGAGGTGCTCATAGCAGGTATGCTGTCCTTGTTTCATTACTCTGTGTCTTGCGGAGGGTGTGCCAGAATGACTGTCTGCGACCTAGGGCTTGAAGATCAAAGCAGTAAATGGACGGGGTGTTTGGGTAGTTTCCCTTGGGAGGAGGTGAGTGTGTAAGTGAGAGAGGGAGGAAACCAAAGATTTGCTGATCTGAAGATTGTGGTCAGTCCTATTCACTAATATTCAGTTTCCTACCATAGAAGAGAATTATGTTCAAATTACTACTCTCATTGGCCAAAATTGGCCATGTGCCTTGCTTTTACCAAAATAAATAAATAAATAGAATTGATACGGTCAGCATTTTTATAGCATAGGGCAGACTTTGACATTTTCTTTTCCATCACTGCAGCCCTCAGTGTATCCGGACAGTTCCTGTTCCATAAGCTTCTAGTAGGTGAATAAATTCTCTAAGCAGAACCCATGTAAAGACCCTCACAGAGCATGGAGGATGAAATAAATAAATAAAAGTTTACTGTTTTAAACCATTACAATTGTGGTGTTGTCTGTTGAACCTAACATCGCCTATTGTGATACATAAGTTTTCTCCTGTTGCTCTAACAAATACAATTGCAGTGACTTACACATCCTTTTGAAAATGTGTAAGGGGACCTGAAGTTGAAAATGAGCAAAAAGTGTATGTGAGAGAAACATCCTTTGGAGAAAGCATTTTTTTAAATGATATTTAAAATGTTTTTATCTGTATTGGCTTCAGAATCAGAATCACATACATATTATCAAAAATCTTTTCTATAAAATTATAAGTGTAGACACTTAGAATTTTTCTAACAGATTAAAATCTTCCATGCAGAGTTTCAGTGGGTTTTGAATCTAATTTAAAAATCTAACGTCTGATTGAAAAAACTACTAACTTATGTAAGGAAAGGTATACATTTACAAAGGAAGTTACGGTACTAAATGAGGAACATCATATGATCATACTGCTAGATGTATACATAGTATTTGATAAAGTTCAGCACTCAGTAGTAGAAAAAACAACTAGGACCATAAGGTAGTTTTCTTAATCTGAGAGATGGTATCTATAAAAAATATTTGGCAGACTTTATTCTTAAGTGTGAAATACTAAAAACTTTCTACTTGAGATTAGGAATAAGAGGATGTCAGCTTAGCTTACGACATTTCTATTAAACATTGTATTAAAGGTCTTATCCAGTGCTGTAAGCCATGAAAAAGAAGAGTTAGAGACAGATCTGCCTTTTTTTTTGCGGTACGTGAGCCTCTCACTGTTGTGGCCTCTCCCATTGCGGAGCACAGGCTGCACACGCGCAGGCCCAGCATCCACGGCTCACGGGACCAGCCGCTCCACAGCATGTGGGATCTTCCCGGACCGGGGCACGAACCCGTGTCCCCTGCATGGGCAGGCGGACTCTCAACCACTGCGCCACCAGGGAAGCCCCTGCCATTTTTAATAGTTGACATGACTGTGATTAGAGAAAATCCAAAAGAATGAATAAATGACCTAATAGGCAAATTTAGCATGATCACTGGATATAAGATCAGTATATAAAATCAATTGCATGTCTATATATCAGCAACAGACGACTAGACATGACATTTTAAAAAGTTTTCAGCTAAGTAGGGAAAATGTTACCATTTTATAAACCAGCAAACTTCTAGGAATAAATCTAATTTTTCAACAGCTGCCACTACAAAACTGCCACAAGTGCTAATACTCTATACGAAAAAGAGTGGCATACCATTGACAAAAAAAATTAAAGTAGGCCTAAATATAGAAATTTATGATGTTTACTGATTGAAAGATTCAGTACTATAAAGATGGCAGTCCTACATAAATTGATATATAGCTTTACTGTCATCCCAATAAAATGTCTACCTATTTTGCGTTTTTGGAAATTAACAGGTTCATTTTAAAATTTATATGAAATGCAAAGGAGAATCATTTAAGTAACAGAAGATGAATTTGGTCTGTGCTGTTATTCTCACACTCACTAGAAAGCGCTTTTCCTCCTCTGACAAAATGAGGTAAAATCCAATTTCCCTTGGCACCACAGTTTGTCAAAATACTTTTACCTCCCCCCTGCCGCCTGCCCCCCCCCCCGCCCCCGGTTCTCTGTTGACAGTCTCTGCAGTTACCTTCATGTAATGCTAAGAAACTACTTTTTTTTTTTTTTGGCCTAGGGACCTTTAGTTGCTTCAAAACTTAGTCTAGGGAGCATAGGTAGCTGAATTATAGCTTGCTTAAAGTTTCGCCACATCATTAAAGACTACGTATTAAATAAAGATCCAACAGACAAAAGAACCTGCTTAAGAGTTGTACCTTTAACAAAATAATTTTTAATAAAACTAATACATCTCAGCAAGACTAATTGCTATCTCTGCTTCCAGAATCCAAATGGCAATAAACAAAATTCACAAAAAGCCTGGCCTTCAATATTATATTCATATCCAGATGACTCTTTCTTACTGTGAGGAGTGCCTTTCCCAGTAATTTTCTGTCTCATCAAACCCCTGGTCTCAGCTTAAGGTAAATTTCTGGGAGCTTTCACAGCCTTCTCATTCTGAGTTAGGTGCTTCTCCTCTGTGTAATCTTGGGACCCTGCTCATTTATGTCTCGTGGATCATTGTAACCATTGTGTTATAGAAATTTTAAATTCAATACATTTGTATTCAGTTCAGCTAAGCTTCAGAATAAAATAGACCCCAGTGTCTCCAAACCAATACAATGTCTCAAAAACACTAGAGGTTTACTGATCACTCAAGTTAACAGTTCAAGGAAAGTATGTCTAGTTCTCAGGTATCTCTCATCCATGAACTGAGGCACCATCTACTTTCTCTAGGACAGCACAGTCACTTGCATTCAGTGGCAGGAGAAGATAAAACAAGAAATATGCACAGGGGAATTTTTTATCCAGGTCTGGAAGTGGTACACATCACTGCAGTTATATTCTCTTGCATAGAGCTCAGTTACGTGGTTCATTTAACTACTGGGGACTCTGGGAAATGTAGACAACGGTATGTGGCTAGCCCATATTAGAAACCTCTGACAAAAGGTTCAAACCAAATTCATTGTTTCCTGACACCTCTTCCCTTTACTATCCTCCTAATGTGTTTGATTGTATCTCCCTCCATTCATTCTCTAAATGTATAAAATGTAGAATCTTCATTTTACTCTATTTGATTATGGAGTCAAAGGAAGACCATTCGGCTCTTTGAGGGTGCTGTCTCAACAATACACAAATGGACCTCTCTACACTCAAGTGCATTGTTTTAAACCATTACCCTAGTGTAGATAACAATATCTTTTACATAATCGATTCTGAAAGTCAAACTTGTCTTACCACCACTAGTGCTTCTTTATTAAGCAAACTTTCCAGAATCTAAGCAAGGAGTTTTCAAAATTTACAAATCTGCTGATATTCTCTTAACTGAGTCTCAATTATGAGTTCTGTGTTTAGGGGTTCCCATTTCCTAGGGATTGAAATTAAACCCCAATATGGTGTTCAATGCCTTTCATAATCAGAATCTCCTATCTCCAACAGCGTTCCCCCTTCTCCTTACCCGCTTACTTCAGACACAGGTTACTATTTCCTGCCCTTGAATAAAACATGCAATTTTCGGTGTCTGAATCTTTCCTTCCTCTGCCAAAAATAGCCTTTTCCCTTACCCCTTCTCTCATTTTCCTTCTCTGCCTTGATATAGCTAACCTTAACGTATAACTCAAATGTTACATATTTTGCAAGGCTTCTCTTTCTTAATATCCATAATCTCAATCCCTTTATCCTTTTTGCTCCCACAGGAAATGTTTACAGTTGTTTTACACCATTTATCACTGTGGACTTGCATTGTAGTTACTTGTGAATGTGTGTCTCTTTACCTTCACCCAGGATTGACTGAGATTCTTGATATAGACTGAGATTCTTGATAGTAGTTATAGCATCTTATCCACCTCTGTGTCTCTAGTGTATGTACACAAATTAAATACTTGTGGGATTGAATTGTAATAATCCAGGTACTTGTTTATCAATGTTTTAAGAAAAAAACAAAAAGCCGAAAATTCCTTATGTGTTTTTTCTTGATTCTTAACGAAGAGAGCTTCGAAATAGTTCTTAGGAATTAAAAGAACATTTTGTGAACAAATATAAAAATCCAGGTATGAAAACAGAAAATGTATTGACTATTTAAATGAATCTTTTCAAATAGCATTAATCAAGTGTTGTAAATGGATATTGCTTATATACTGCTATAAAGCCATATGACCAAGCCACACGGGCTTCACTAAGAATACACAATGAGTATTTTAAAATTCTATGTTAGATATACTTCAGGCTGTGAGTGATCTATATACCAAGAATACATTTTCTATGGTTACGGAAGGAGGGAGAAGAACCTACTAGAAAATATATGGATGAATACAAATTTGCCTTTGATGGGCTTATGCAAGAAAAACAGCTAAGGCACTTTATCAGTGACTGACAAGTACTTTGCAAGTCAGAAGACTATTTTTTGATGCCAGAGTTAGAGATCAGAACCACCTTTGTTCAATGGAGAATGCCACCTTTTGCCTTTTTCCAGATCCTCTCAGTTGCTGTACACAGACTGACCTAACTAATCTCTACCTTAATCAAGGAGTATATACAAAGAGCTCCAGCTTTACCAGATGGTTAAGTATAGAATACATCTACTGCCAAAGATCTGTTGTCCCGTATATAATAGTGTGAGCTTTGAATAACCACGTGACCCCTGGGGATCAAACTTGTACCACCCTCTGCCCCACTGCCTTGGCCTGGGGTTCTTCCTCCATGACTCTGCCTGGTACTACAGTTGTCTGCTGTAGCTGAAGCCTTACCTAGAACTTCAGCTCTATTGTTTGCAGCTGACACTTTAACACTGTCTGAAACCCTGTCTTCTGGGTGACGAATTATTTTCTACATCCTCAAAACTAACTAGGATCTTACAGTGATGAGCTTTCCAACTCAAACCTGTTTTTCCCTGTTACCTGCTTTCTGGGCTCTTTGCCTATGATCCAGATTTTGGCTTGGACTTCAACTTCTGACTTGATCAAATCAGAGAAGGCTTTGTCTCCTAAGTCACTAACAATTGGATAGAATGACTCTCCCTTCCCATCCTGTTTTCTGAAGAGCTAATCCTACAAATGGGTCCATTTCCCCAGCTTGCTCTTTTATCTTCTCTGCCTGCTTCTGCCCAAGTTGAGAAGATCTCCGTCTGTTTTTGATCCAGTTTTGGCCTATGAAAATGGTTACTACAGAACATTGCGATTTTTGTTTACAGCAGCTACTGTTCTATCTGCAAATGGACATAATTTGTCCCTTGATTCCTCTGAGGCCAGTGACCCAAGGGTTTGTGCATAATCACACTGCATTTTGCAAGTCTCTACACAGCATATGTAGACATACGTATTAGCTTTCATTCCTGTTTCTATAGCAGAGGTGAGCTTGTCTGTTATTCTCGGACATGTTTCATGTCTTATTAAGCTTGTAGCTACTATCTTTTCTCCCCCTTCCTCATTCCTTCTCCACACAGTCAGGGTAAGGGTACTAAGGCAGCTGGCACAAAGGAAATATCACAGTAGTTAAGAGGGCAGACTATGACGTTTTGTCATTGAATTTTTTAAAAACTAGCTGTGTTTCCTTAGGCAAATCATCTACCCTCTCAACCTCAGTTATTTCCCTTATCTGTAAATTGGAAAGAATAATGTATTTTATTCTGTTGTGAAAATTTTAAAACAGACTCAATGTAAAGAGCCTGTTATAATACTCAGCATATTAAGGCTTAGTGGATGTTAGCTATGATTATGATAAGCATTTAAAATGTTTGTTAAATAAATGAGACTAAATAAGAAATCATTAGACTAGGAAAACAATTAAAGGGAAATTATTGTCTATGGAATACAAATTAAGAGTAAGACTACTTGTGCAAATAAAATCCAGGAGGATATTTTGATGTAACGATACTTGAAGGGGGAAGAAAATTATCAGGAAAACATTTTATTATTTATTTGTTTCTGTTAGCAAGACATTAGAAACATAACTAAAACAAAAATGTACAGGAGAAAGTTTCAGTAGTGTGAGATATAGTCTAGTTGGTAAATTAAAGGTAATTACAGAAGTGATGTCAGCATCATGGTTCCTCTTTTTAGTTCCCCCTTTTCAATAAAAAGTTAGACATTTATTCATGAACAAAAGTGCCTCTGTGGGAGCTGTGGCATCCAGCACCATATGCCAAGGGACGTAAGAGGAGTCTCACCCATCTGTGTATCCAGCAAGAGGTAGACAGACTTTAGTATGGACTGTGGAACCAGAAGAGAAGCAAACTTGCCCCAGCACCTTTTGCCACAGTTGGGAAAAAGCCTGAAGAGTGCTGACCTGAGCAGATATCCACAGACACAAGAGACATTTCAGAAGTCCAGTCTTCCTGACTTCCTGAAGGGGTATTCTAGCATGCCATTGGTGCAGTGAAGTTGGTAAAAACAACTTCAACAGTGCTGCCCCCACCCAAGGCAAGCCTGCACAATGCTGAACTGTCAGGTGGTGGTGACCTCTCCCTCAGGGGAAAAGGAGAGCAGTGAGCGAGTGTCCAACTACCCCAGTGATACAGAACCCAGCTGGAGAAAACTTTCTCTCCAGCAGCACTCAGAGTCCTGAGGACAGGACCTTCATGACTGAGAAGAGGGAGGAAATCAGGAAACAGGGAAATAAGAATAACAAAGGGCATTAAAGGAAAACAGACCATGATGCGTGTGCTCAGCAGGAAGTCCACCCATGAGTACTGGGGAGTACCACACACGTACACACAGCAGGAGCACTCCCTACGGGAGGCAGCAATCACCCCTAGTACCCTATCCACACCTCCTCCCACTCTGCAGCCAGCTCCTGAGTGCAGTAATGAGATGAGATCAAGCTCCAGTAGACACAATATGCTCAGATAAAGTAAGAAAAAAGAGAGAAGACTCAAATTATGTCACAAATGAAAGAGGAGACATTATAACTGATACTACAGAATTACAAAAGATCATGAGAGACTACTATAAACCATATTATGTCAACAAATTGAATAACTTAAAAAGGAATAGATTCCTAGAAACACACAACCTACCAATACTGGGAAGAAACAGAAAATGTGAGTAGACCAATAATGAGTAAGGGGATTGAATCAGTAATCAAAATGCTCCCAACACAGACGAGCCCCAGACCAGATGGTTTCAATGGTGAATTCTATCAAACTTTTAAAGAATAATTATAGCCAATCCTTCTCAAACTCATCTACACTTCCAAACTTATTTTACAAGGCCAGGATTACTCTTTTACTAAAGCCAGATAAGGACACTACAAACAAAGAAAACTATAGACCAATATCCCTGATGAACATAGATGTAAAAATTCTCAGCAAAATATTAGCAAACCAAATTCAACAGCACATTACAAAGGGTCATTCACCAGGATCAAGTGGGATTTATCCCAAGGATGGCTCATCACATACAAATCAATAAATGTGACACACCACAATAATAAAAACTTTCAACAAACTGGGCATAAGGAGAACATAACTCATCATAATGAACGCCATATATGACCTACCCAAAGCTAAAATAGTTCTCAGTGGTGAAAAACTGAAAGCTTTTTCTTTAAGATGAGGAACAAGACAGGGTCCCATTCTCACACTCATATTCATCACAATACTGGTAGTCCTAACTATAGCAATTAAGCAAGGCAAAGAAAATAAAGGGCATTCAAACTGGAATGAAAGAAGTAGAATTCCTTTATTTGCAGATAATATGATCTGCAATGATCTGAACTCCCCAAAGACTCCACCAAATAACTGTTGGAACTAATCAATGAATTTAGCAATGTTGCAAGATACAATGTCAACATACAGAAATCACCTGCATTTCCATATGCTAAAAGAGAACTTCTGAAAAAGAATTAGAGAAAACTACCCCATTCACTATAGCATCAAAAGCAATAAAATAACTAGGAGTAAATGTAACCAAGAAAGTGAAAGAGCTATACACTGAAAACTATGAGACTTTGATGAAGAAATTAAAGAAGACACAAATGAAAAGATATCCTTTGTTCACGGGTTGGAAGAATATTGTTAAAATGTACATACTATCCAAAGCCATCTATGGATCTAGTGCAATCCCTCTCAAATTTCCAACAGCATTGCAAGGATCACAATTTTTAAAAAAAGAATCCTGTAATATTTAAGGAACCACAAAAGACACTGAATACCCAAAGAAATCCTTAAAAAGAAGAACACAGCAGGAGGTATCACACTTCCTGATTTCAAAATATACTACAAAGCTACAGTGATCAAAACAGTATGGTACTGACATAAAAACAGACACATGAACCAGTGGAACAGAATTGAGAGCCCAAAAATAACCCCCACACACATTTACAGTCAACTAATATTTGACAAGAAAGCCAACAACACTCAATTGGGAAAATAATAATCTCTTTAATAAATGGTGCTGGGAAAACTGGACAGCTACATGCAGAAAAATGAAATTGGACTGGATCTTACACTCTCACAAAAATGAAGTCAAAATATATTGAAGGTTTTAACATAATACCTGTTACCATAAATGTACCAGAAGAATTCATAGGGAAAAATCTCCTTGATATTGATCTTGGCAATGATTTTTTAGATATGACACCAAAACTATAAGCAGCAAAAGCAAAAATCAACAAGTAGGAATACATCAAACTAAAAAGCTTCTGCACAGCAAAATAAACAACCAAAAAGGCAACCTATGCAATGGGAGAAAATATTTGCAAACTATATATTGGATAAGGGGCTAATACCTAAAATATACAAGGAATCTATACAACTGAATTTTAAAAAGCCAAACAATTGAATTGAAAAAGGGCAGAGGAGTTAGGCATTTTTCCATTGATGACATCCAAATGGTTAACAGCTACATGAAGAGATGCTCAATGTTACTAATAATTGGGGAAATATAAATCAAAACCACAGTGAGATATTACAGTGAGGTATCACCACACACCTTTTAGAATGGCTATCAAGAAGACAAGAGATAACCAGTGTTGGTGAGGATGTGGAGAAAAGGGAAGACTTGTACACTCTTGGTAGGAATGTAATTTGGTTCAAGCACTATGGAAAAAATAGAACCACCATATGATCCAGCAATTGTACTTCACGGTATATACTGAAAGGAAATGAAAACAGATATCCAAGAGATATATGCACTCCCATGTTTATTGCAGCATTATTCACAATAGCTAAGATATGGAAACAACCTGAGTGTCCATCAATGGATGAATGGATAAAGAAAATGTGGTATACACACACACACAATTAAATATTAGTCAGCCATGAGAAAGAATAACATCCTGCCATTTGCACCATGAATGGAACTTGAATACATTATGCCAAGTGAGATAAGTCAGACACACAAAACCAAAAACTCACTTACGTATGGAATCTGAAAAAGCCAAACTCATAAAAAAAAAAAGAGTAGAAATGTGGTTACCAGGTGCTGGTGGGTGGGAGAATTGAGATATTGTTTAAGGTACAAATTTGCAACCAATGGATAAATAAGTCCTGGAGACCTAATGCACAGCATAGTTATTACAGATAATAATATTGTATTGCAAGTTGCTAAGAGACTAGATCTTAATTACTCCCACCACAACAAAGAAATGACAATTATGTGATGTGATAGAGGTGTTAACTAACACTAAGGTGGTAATCATCTTGCAATATATAAATATATCAAATCAACACATTGTACACCTTAAACTTACAGGATGTAATACATCAATTTTGTCTCAATTTAAAAAACACAAAACGTTTAAAAAAAAAAGTAACAAATGATACAAGCACGATGTATTCTAGACCAGCCTGCTTAATATAAATTTCTGTGCTGACAAAAATGTTCTTGGTCTGCAAGACCTGCAATGGTAGCCAAGAAGTACACCCCAATGTTCATAGCAGCATTATTTACAAGAGCCAAGATATGGAAGCAATCTACGTGTCCAACAATACATGAATGGATAAAGAAGACGCGGTGTACATATATATATATATATATATATATATATATGTGTGTGTGTGTGTATATATATAATGAAATATTCCTCGGTCATAAAAAACAATCAAATTCTGCCACTTGCAACAACATGTATCCCTGACCTTCACCATTAGCAATTACAAATTCTATCCTGTCTGTAAATGCTGAATTATTTGTGTTTCCACCAGCTAGCCTTAGACCTATTTCTTTTTTATTTCCTCCTCTACTGCTTTATTTCTACCATGACATTTGGAACTTCTTACCACGCTCTTCACCTAAGTAATTGATACCTATATTCTGTTAATCTGTAGGAATTAAAGCTACTCTTAGAATATTCTTAGAATGATCTATTAATACACAATTATTTTATTACATTCTTAATCATATTAGTGTAGTAAAAGGGTTCTTTATCTCCAAAGACTTTCTTTAGTGCATCAATAGTTTATAAAACAGATTCTAACAGAAGGATTTTCTTAAATTTGTCAAAATTGGGAGTTAACAAAGTACTTCAATTCTGTGTTGTAGCACAGAGCCTTTACGCTTGTCATTGAAAATTCCATTTGATTTCTCACAAGAGCATTGTGTTGATACTTAGATTGTATCAACAGGATTGAAAATGTTTGATCTATAATGCATATTTGGTTTATGACATTTCTCTAATTCATTTATTTTTCCATTAAATATTTTTTTTCCTCTAGCCTTCTTCCTTTTTTTCAGAGGAATGTGTTCTTTTGACTTTTCAATCATTTATAAACTTTTCATATCTCTTGGTTCAGAATGTTAGAGTTCATTTTTATTTCACAACTCTGTATAGTTCTAATTCTTCTGAAAACAACTAAAAGTAAAATCTAATTAGATAAAAAGAAATTGGCAGTTGCAATAAAGTATCTGTTCAGATTTGCTGTAACTCTTTTTAATATCAAGTTCATGAACTGAGTTTTCAGTGAGTTCATCATGAATATAAAAAATTTACTCTTTTTGACTTCCGGTTAAAAAATCAAACTATATGCATTCCTATGTCTTTTCAATTTTTTAAAAGACAGAACATGGTTTTCTTAATGTATTATGTCTGGAGAGCTGCATATATTTTTCTTTTTTCTTCCAGTTTTATTGAGATATAATTGACATACAGCACTGTATAAGTTTAAGGTGTACAGCATAATGATTTGACTTAATACATCATAAAATGATTACCACAATAAGTTTAGCGAAATCCATCATTTCAAAATAGATACAAAATTAAAGAAATATAAAAAACTTTTTCTTGTGATGAGAACTCTCAGGATTTACTCTCAACAACTTTCATATGTAACTCACAGCAGTGTTAATTGTATTTATCATGTTGTGCATTACATCCCTAGTACTTATTTATCTTATAATTGGGAGTTTGTACCTTTGTACTGCCTTCATCCAGTTCGCCCTCTCCCCACCCGCCAACTCTAGTAGCCACAAATCTGATCTTTTTCTAGGACTTTGTTTTTAATGTATAATTGAAATACAACACTATGTCAGTTCCTGGTACACTACATAGTGATTCTATATTTCTATACATTTCAAAATGGTTATCATGTTAAGTCTAGTCACCATGGCATACATTTCTCTAAAGAACTTAAAAACTGACCCAATCCAGAGAGAGGCAGATTTATTCAGCCTGTACTGCATAACCCTGTCTATTTAGTCTGATCTATGGTTTTTAAAATAGTATTTTAGCAAAACATATTAGCAGATCACATTTTGCCACATTCAATATTTTCTTAATAGCTCTGAAATGATTGGTTGTTTCAAGTTTATTCATTGGTTAGTGTACCCATATGATTATGCATACATCCATCCTTGCTTCTCTCCAAACTCACATGCACTTGGATAGTAGTGTATCCCAGGAAAGCCTGTCTTTCTGGGAAGTTATCATGCTCATCTAATTATACAGAAATTTATCCACGAGGTTTCAACTTAGTGAAATCAGTGAGAACATATGGAAACAAATACGTTTGGTTCTTCATGACTGATTTATACCTGCATCATGTATTAATTAACAAGGAAAGTTTTACATCATACTAGAAACCTAGGTATAAAGCCTGTATGAGATCAGTGATTCTATTTTTTATCTGTAAGAATTATTTTCTCTGTAAATATAATATTGGAAGATACTTTGTGAGGGCATCTCACAGAAAAATAATTTTATAAGTTACAAATGCAACAAATACGCAAAACTTCTGTGAAACAGCAATGAATGTGTAAGTATTCAAGTCATGGTTCTTTTTATTACAGGGTAATATTACAATACTTTCATCAAGACACAAAAGAAGTTGGTTGCAGGAAAAAATGGCAATATACAAGAACCCAGCTTCCCCATCCCCCCACAAAGATCAATGACTGGACAGCTATTCACAAACAAAAAAGACTCTGGAAGACCACTTAGGAAATTTTAGCAACACCATGGAACAAAAAAAACCCAGAATAATCACTCAAGAAGAGAAGGAATAAACTTGATTTCACCTGTATCATCACATCCCCCAAGTCAGCATTGTTCAGTGCCAAAAAGGAATTTCCCAGCTAGAAAGAGTTTCTCTCACCAGGAAAAGCAGCATGGTGTGAACAACCAGCCTCTCCAAGCACTGTGCAAACGTCCTATTTTGATTTTACTCCACCCAGGCTGGCAAAGCTGAGATATATATAGAGTCAGTAAGGAATGAGGAAGAAAAGCAGAGACTACTATTAGCAGTCACACATGGGCATGTTTGTGGTTCACAGAGACTTTGCAGACAAACACAACAGCTTCCACCACTGACAAAGTCACCAGGTAGTACAACCACCGAGAACCTCCCTCAGACCTACAAGTTATCACCCCAACAGGTGTTTGCATTTGCTAACACTAACCACCTCAATCCCTCTCTGCCGTTCCAGCTGTGCACCTGCATGCCCCCATCACCAGCCTCCACGGCAGCTTGCACACCACAGAAGAACACACCACCATCCAGGGCCCCTGCTCATGGGTCTCGATCACACTTGGTGCCTGCTGGCACCACTGAGTCCACCTCTAGACAGCCTCTCCAGCTGTGCACCTGCACATCCCCAGCCAAACCCCTGTCACTGGCCTCCACTGCAGTGTGTATGCTCAGAGGGGGACTGTGAGGCTACCTGTGAGCGCACTGATCCCACTGCTTGCAGGCCCAGAGCAGGCCCTGCCTTCTGTTATGGCTGGCACCACTGTGCCAACCTATAACTAGCCCCTCCATATGTGCATCAGCATGCCCAACTGCCTGATCCCTATCACCAGCCTCCACTGCATTGCACACATCCCAGTGTAGAATACACAGCCATAGGAGAGAACCCCGACAGCCAGGGCCTTGACAGCTGCAAGTGAGCCCATAGTTGGCTCTGGCCTTGCTACCTGCCTTGACCCCCATCACTATCAGTGTGTCTGCACCTGGCCTCTGCCACCATATAGGCACCTGCAGCTAGTCACCACAGCTGACGATGTGAAAACCACTGGCTCTAGACACCACTGCTGCCTGCCCTGGTTCTTAGCTACTGGAATAGGAGGTGCCCCTTAAGACCCTAACACCCTTTGTAGCCACTGTGGACCCACCACCCACCACAGTACTCACCAAGGAGAACACAGTTGTTGATACTGTGAACCCCAGTGGCCTCAGAGACATAATATCCTGCCCAGACTAGGTGCTGCCATGTGCCCCTGAACTTGACACCCTATACAAGCAGACCCAGGGTCACAGCATGATGTAGTGTGCTCTTATTCACAGGTGAAAGCTTCCCTTATCAAAATCAGTCCATAAAGTCTGGAAGAGGTGGCTGCTTCTTCAAATATGCAGACATCTGCATAAGGCTACAGGGATCACAAAGAATCAGGGAACCATATCTCTACAAAAGGAATATAGCAAACTTCTAGTAACTGACCCCAAAGAAATGGAGATCAAAGAACTCAAAATAATTGTTCTATGTATGCTGAAAGAGCTACAAGAGAACACAAACAACATCAGGATTACAAACACGAATAAAATAGAAAGTCAACAAAGAGGAAAAAACATAAAAGAACTTAATAGAAACTTCAGAGCTGAAGAATACAATGACTGAACTGAAGAATTCAACAGAGAACTTCATTAGCCATCTTGAACAGGCAGAAGAGAGAATCAGTGAGCAAGAAGGCAGACTGAAATGATCCAATCTGAGGAGAAAAAAAGAAAAAAGGATGAAAAGGAATGAAGAAAGCCTATGAGAATTAAGGAGAGGCCACCAAATTGATAATGTATGCATTATTGGAGTCCCAGAAGGAAAAGAGGAAGAGAAAAAGTAGGAAGCTTATTAAAGAAATAATAGCTGAGAACTTCCCAAACCTGGGGAGAGGTTTGGACATCTAAGTTTATGAACTGAAAGGTCACCTCAAAATTTCAATCCATAAAGTTCTTCTCCAAGACATATAATAATAAAACTGTCTAAAACTAAAGACAAAGAAAGAATTTTACAATCTCTAAGAGAAACAAAAGATTTTTCTCATACAAGGGCACCCAATAAGGTTATCAGTAGGTTCCTCAGACTTTGTAGGCCAGGAGAGAATGGGATGATGTATTCAAAGTACTAGAAAAAAGAAACTGCCAACCAAAAATACTTTACCCATTAAAGCTGTCCTTCAGAATTACAGGAGGAATAAAGACTTTCCCTAACAAACAAAAGCTGAGGGAACTCATCACTACTAAACCTGACTTACAAAAAAAATGTTGAAAAGAGTTTTCAAGCTGAAGCAAAAGATCTCTAACTAGTAACCTGAAAACATACAATACTGGTAAAGATAAGCATACAGTCAGATTCAGAATATCCTAACTGTAATATGGTGACATGCTAACTTAACTCTAGAATAAAGGTCAAAGGACAAAAGTATTAAAAGTAGCGATAGCATGAACAATTTGCTAATGGATACACAATTAAAAAGATATAAATGGTGACAGCAAATCATAAAAGAGGGGCCTAAAGGAACAGAGGGTTTTTTTGTGATTAAAGTTAAATTATTATTATTAACCTAAAATAGGCCTCTGTGGTGTGTGTGTGTGTGTGTGTGTGTGTGTGTGTGTGTGTGTGTAGTTTTTTATATAAGCCTCATGGAAACCACAAAGCAAAATCTACAATAGATAAATGAAAGGTAAATAGAAGGGGATCAAAGCATACCACCATGGAAAATTATCACTTTACAAAGATAGGCAGCAAAAAAAGAAGAAAAAAGGAAGTACAAAACAGCCATAAAACAATGAGTAAGGTGGCATTTGTAAGAACAAAAATCAACAACAACAAAACAAAAAACAGGACCAAACTATATGCTGCCTACTAGACACACTTCAGCTTTAAGTACATGTATAGGCTCAAAGTGAAGGAATGGAAAGATATTCCATGCAAATGGACACCAAAACAAAGCAAGGTAGCTATATAAGACAAATAGATTTCAAGCAAAAATGATAAAAGGGGATAAAGAAGGTAATGATATAATGATAAAAGAGTCAATTCATCAAGAAGGTATAACAATTGTAAATATATATGCACCAAACATCAGAGGCTTAAATATATAAAGCATATACTAACATCTGAAGAGAAAAGTAGTAACCAATGAAGTAGGAGAAAGGGGCTCCAGATACTACAATTTTAGCAATGGATAGATAATGCAGGAAAAAATAAATCAACATGGACGTTGGATTTGAACCATACATTAGGTCAAATGAACTTAACCAACAATTTTAGAACATTTCATCCAATAATAACAGCATACACATTCTTCTCAAGTGCACATGGAATATTATACAGGATAAATCACAAGACAGGTCAGAAAACTTCTTAGCAAGTAAAGAAGATTGAAATCATACTAAGTGTCTTTTCTGACCACAATGGTATGAAACTGGAAATCAATAACAGGAGGAAAGCTGGAAAATTCACAAGTGTGTAAAGATTTAACAACATGCTCCTGAAAAACCAATGGGTCAAAGAAAGCCAAAGGGAAATCAAGAAACAGCTTGAAACAAATGAAAATGGAAGCACAACCTATCAAAACCTATAGTAAGCTACAAAAGCAATTCTAAGAGAAAAGTTTATTGAGATAAACACTATGTTAATAAACAAGTAAGATCTCAAATAAACAACCTCAGTTTATATCACAAGGAACCAGAACAAGAAGAACAAACCAAGCCCAAACTTGGTGGAAGGAAGAAAATGACAAAGATCAGAAGAGAAATAAAATAGAAACCAGAAAAATAATAGAAAGTACTAAGGAAATTGAGAGCTGGTTTTTGAAAAAAACAAAATTGATAAATCTATAGCTAGATTAAAAAAAAAAGAGAGAAGACTCAAAATCAGAAGTGAAAGAGGAGACATTACAAATGACACTACAGAAATACAATAGATCATGAGAGGATACTGTGAATATATACACACCAACAAAGTGTAGAAACTAGAAGAAATGGATACATTCCTAGAAGCATATAATCTACTAAGATTGAGTAATAAAGAAACATAAAACCTGAACAGACCAATTACTAATAAGGAGATTGAATCAGTAATCAAAAATTTCTCAACACAGAAAAGCCTCAGTCCAGATGGTTTCACTGGTAAGTTTAATCAAACATTTAAAGAAGAACTAACACTGATACTTCTCAAAATCATCCAAAAAATGGAAGCAGAGAAAACATTTTCAAACTCATTTTACTAGGTCAGCATTATTCTGATACCAAAACTAGATGTGGATACAAGAAAAGAAAATCACAGACCAATATCGTTGATGAATAGAGATACAAAAATTCTCAACAAAATATTAACACACCACATTGAACGGGCTCATTCACCATGACCAAGTGGGATTTGCCCCTGGGGTGCAAGGATGGTTTAACATACACAAACCAATAAGTGTAATATACCACATTAAAAGAAGAGAAATAAAAAATAATATGATCCTATCAATAATCCAAAGAAAGCATTTGACAAAACAGAACATTCTTTCGTGATAAAAACACTCAATGAGTTGGTTTTAAAAGGAACATACCTTATCAAAATAAAGGCCATATATAACAAACCCACAACCAACAACATACTTAATGGTGAAATGTTGAAAGCTTTTCCTTTAAGATCAGGAAAAAGACTAGGGTGACCATTCTTACCATTTCTATTCAACACAGCATTGAAAGTCCAGAGCCATCAAACAAAATTAATTAATAAAAAAAATTTTTTTAAAGAAATGAAAGTCATCCAAATAGGAAGAGTAAAATTGTCTTTGCAAATGATATAATCTTATATACAGAAAATTCTAAAGTCCCCACAAAAAAACTGCTAGAATGATAAATGAATTCAGTAAAGTTACAGAATATAAAATCAACAGATATCAGTTGCATTTCTATATGCTAACAACAAAACATTTAAAAAATAAAATAATTCCATTCACTATAAAATCAAAAACAATAAAATACCTAGAAATAAACTTAACCAAGGAAGTGAAAGAATGGTGCAATGAAAACCACAAGACTTTAATGAAAGAAATGGAAAAATGGACAAAATATTGGAAAGAAAGCCCTTGTTCCTTCATCAAAAGAATTAACATTGTTAAAATGTCCATATTACACAAGCCATCTATAGATTAAATGCAATCCCTGTCAAAATTCCAATGGCATTTTTCACAAAAAACAACAACCCTAATATTTGTAAGAAGCTACAAATGACCCCAAATAGCCAAAGCAATCCTGAGAAAGAACACAGAAGAAGATATCACACTTCTTGATTTCAAACTATACTACAAAGATACTGTCGTGAAAACAGTATGGTACTGGCATAAAAATAAAAACATAAATAAAAGGAACAGAATTGACAGCCCAGAAATAACCCCCCACATACATAGTCAACTAATATTTGACAAGAGGGCCAAGAACACTCAATGAGGAAAGGATAGTCTCTTCAGTAAATGGTGTTGGGACAACTGGATAACCACATGCAGAAGAATGAAATCAGACCCTAATCTTACACCACTCACAAAAATAAACTCAACATAGATTGTATAAATTTAAAACTTGAAACCACAAGGGAAAATATAGGGAAAACGTTCCTTGACATTGTTCTTGGCAGCAATTACCTGAACATGACACCAAAAGTACAAGCAACAAAGGCAAAAATACATAAGTGGGACTATATCAAACTAAAAAGATTCTGCATAGTGAAAGAAGTAATCAACAAAATAAAAAGGCAACCTATGGAATAAGAGAAAATGTTGGCAAATCATGTATCTGTTAAGGGTTTAATATCCAAATAGATAAAGAGCTCATAAAACTCAATAGCCAAAAAAAAAAAAAACCCCAAAAAAACCGCCATTTAAAAAATGGGCAGAGAAACTAAATAGGTATTTTTCCAAAGAAGATATTCAAATGACCAATATGAAAAAGTGCTCAACATCACTAATCATCAGGGAAATGCAAATCAAAAACATGAGCTATTGTCATATACCTGTTGGAATAGCTATCATCAAAAGACAAGAGATAACGTGTTGGCTAAGGTGAGAAGAATAGGGGATGCTTTTGCACTCATGGTGAGAATGCAAATTGGTATAGTCACTATGGTAAACATATGGAGGTTCCTCAAAAAATTAAAAATAAAACTACCATGTGATCCAGCAATTCTACTTCCGGGTTTATATATTCAAAGGAAATGAAATCAGTATCTCAAAGAGATATATCTGCACTCCAATGTTACTTGAAGCATTATTCACAGTAGCCAAGACATGGAAACAACCTAAATGTCTGTCAATGGATGAATGGATGAAGAAGATGTGGTATATACAAGACAATGAAATATTATTTAGCCATGAAAAAGAGGGAAGTCCTGCTGCTTGTGAAAATCTGAATGGACCTTGAGGGTTTTATGTTGTGTGAAATAAGCCAGACAGGGAAAGACAAATATTGCATGGTATTGCTTATATGTTGAATTTTAAAAAAAACCTAGCTCATAGAAACAGAGACTAGAATGATGGTTCTTGAGGGGGAGGGTAGTGGAGGGGGGTTGGGAGATGTCAGTCAAGGGGTATAAACTTACAGGTATAAGATGAAAAACTTCTGGGGATCTGATGTTGAGCATAGTGATTCCAGTTAATAATACTGTATTATATATTTGAATGTTGCTAAAAAGTGGATCTTAAATGCTCTCATTACAGAAAAGAAATTATAACTGAAAGTGTTAGCTAATCCTATGGTGGTGATCATTTTGCAATATATAAATGTATCAAATCAACACTTTGTACACCTTAAGCTTACAAAATGTGTCAATTATATCTCAATAAAGCTGGAGGGAAGACACAAAAGAAAAGCAAAGGAAAACATAGAGCATAATCTTTTAGTGAGATTTACAGTATCAAGTATTAGAAATCTACATTGCCAAAAGAATTTCAAACTTACAGAAAAATTTCAAGAAAAGGCTATGAAATTTTGTATAACTTTCAACTTGGTTGCCCATCTGTTAAGATTTTTTCCTACATTTTCTTTATCTTTGTATATGTATATTTAATATATTTCTCTGAACCATTGGAAAGTTGCAGATATGACATCTTATCACCCCAATAAGTTATTGTATATTTCCTAATAAAAAGTTCCATAACCACCATGTTATAATCATCACTAAATTATCACTGATATACTGTCATCTGAATTACAGATCTTGTTAACAAACTAAACAAGCTCCAATAATGTCTAATTAGAGCAAAAGCAAAAGTTATTGTGGTCCAAGATCTGATTCATTTAGTGTCATGCCCTTTAGCCTCCTTTAATATAGAATATAATTCTTAGGTCTTTAGTATTATCATTTTTTGTCTTTCATATCTTTGACAGTTTTAAAGAGATATCCAATTATTTTGTACAATGTCCAATAATTGGGTTTGCTTAATATTTCCTTATGATCAGATTCAGGTGATTTATATTTGGCAGAATTATCACAGAAGTGGTGTTGTATCATTTTCAGTTCATCTTGTCAGGAGAAACACTTCCTCCTGTCTTAATCCTGTTTATGACAGCTTTAATCCCATGGTTAAGGTGGTGGTAGCCAGGTGTTTCTATTTTTGGTTTTGTAATTTATAAGTATTTCTTGGGGAGATATTTTGAGACTGTATCTTGTTCCTCATCAAACTTTCACCCATAAGCTTTAGTATTAATTTATAATCCTTTTCTCAATTGGTGTGTTGATTGCCAAAATGTGATTTTCTAACTGTACCATTCCTTCTGCATTTATAATTTGTCATTCCACTGTACAAAAGAGGGAAAGGGAATATGAATACATATATACAAACATATTAGCTAGAATTCAATATTTGCTTATATACTTTTTCAGTCTTTGGTCTGAGGATAAATAGTCAAAAACTGTATTCCAAATGTTCCTGTGCTCAAGTTCCACTTCTGGTTAGGATGTAGAATATAGCAAGAGATTCTACATTATTAAATGTAAAATCTGGGTAATCTATGCAATCAAATGCTTTTAACGCTCATTAGCAAGCTACAAACATAAAATAATAAGTTGAACTGAATTTCATAGAAATAAGACCCCATGAGGAGAGATGGAGTACATAAACTGTGTCTCTATTAAACAGAGCATGAGAAGAAGAGGTAACAGATATAAAGGCGAGCAGAAGAAAAAAAGTAACAATTTAATAAATCTTTAAATGTTAAGTAGGTGCCTACCCAATAATTGAGAATCACTGGGAGTTCCAGACACAACAGGAATTATCACCTATTTGACAGTTTTCTTGGGAGACCTCAGAAGGAAGATTAGGGACAGGAAAGACACTTGAATTAGTATGTCTTAGTGACACAGACATGCAAATAGTAACTGGGTGCTGTTGGATGATAAGCCAGAGCTTATTCAGTTTCTTGGACCTTTCTCTCATTGGAAGTAAAAAAAAAAAAAATGACTGTTGCTGGCAGAGGGTCAGTGAACTCTTCTTTCCTGTATTCCTCCTCTCTCACTTGGGGATAAACAGAAGCAGAGGATATTTTCCACTGTGGAAAGGTCAGGAAACCTACTTGTGCCTAGGATCCTCTGATGATACAATGCAGAGTTCTGTGATCACTGAAGAAAGAGCAGCAAAGTCTTGTGCCCAGTTCTCTTCATAGGGAAGAAAATGTTAGGAATGCTCAGGAAACCACTCCTGGGGCTTAAGGGCACAATGTATGAAAAATCATGAAGATACTACAAGATAACTGAGAAAATGCCCCTAGTTCCCACTGTGAATCTTTTCATGAACTAATAGTTTACCTCTGGGGGAGACATAAGAGCATGGAGACCTTCTCTGGGTCAGACATGCTGAGGTTATTGAAAGCTAGGTTGGAGCAGGAACAGAAAGAAAAATATTCCTGTATCCCAAAACTCAGACTAGTCACAGAGTATTTACAGTCCACTTTTTGAGGAATTTAAAGTGTGTTACTCTGAAGGAAACTATAGCAAAAACAAACCAACTGGCGGCTAGATTAACTCAATCCTCTACACTAATGGCTTAGAAAAGAAGGGGTATTTCTGGGTGTAAATATTATTTAACTTAGTCTCCACTTTTAATCACAATGCCTAGAATTTATTCCAAAATTTGAGACATAAAAATGCAAGGAAAAAAAAAAGTAAGGTCTTCCCTGGTGGCACAGTGGTTGAGAGTCCGCCTGCCAATGCAGGGGACACGGGTTCGTGCCCCGGTGTGGGAAGATCCCACATGCCGCGGAGCAGCTAGGCCCGTGAGCCGTGGCCACTGAGCCTGCGTGTCCGGAGCCTGTGCTCCGCAACGGGAGAGGCCACAACAGTGAGAGGCCCATGTACCACAAAAAAAAAAAAAAAAAGTAAGGCCCATTGTCAAGAGATAAGGCAATTCACAAAACCAGACCCAGAGATTATCCTGATACTTGAAATGTCAGACACTTTAAAATAACTAAGATTAATATATTAAAAGTTACAGTAAAAAGAAAATATGGACAACACACATGAAGAGATGAGGAATTTCATCAGAGAAATGAAAATTATATAAAACTGTAAGAAACTTAAGAAATGAAAAGATTATCAGAGATGAAGTGTTCCACTAGTAGGCTTTTAGCAATAAAATGGACATGTTCCAGGAAGAATCAGTGATCTTTAAGATAGTTTAATATAAATTATCCAAACTGAAAGACACAAAGAAAAACATGATAATCAGTTTAACAGAACATCCAAAACATTGGGCTATTGTCAAACCATCTACCACATGTAGAATTAGTATCTTACAAAGTAAGGAGAGTAAGAACAGGACAGAACTATTCTAAGAGATAAGAGCCCAGAGGGAGAGTCAAGATGTCAAAGGAGGAGGAGGATGTGGAGTTCATCTATCTCCACGGATGCATCAGGAATACATCTATAGATGCAACAATTCTCACAAAACACTGGCTGAAAACTAGCAGGGCACCTTGGACACGGGAAAGGACTATAAAAATCCCTGCATAACTGGGTAGGACGGAAACAAAAAAGGGAGGAGGAGGAGGAGAAGAAGAAGGATGGGACCTGAACCCCAGGGCAGGGGAGCTGAAGCAGAGGAGAGATTCCCAGATTCAGGGAAACCCCCTCTCTGATGGGGAAATCGATTGGGACAGAAGGGAAGAGTTGGAGGCTGTTGGAAGAGGGTGTACCAGCAAATCTGTGGCACATGGGACAGAGTGAGAAATACACAGATGGTCCATACCGCGGCCCTACATGCCCCGGACTGGGACATGTGTTCACAGGTTTGCAAGGGGTCTGGGAGCTGGAGCGTGGGGATTGGAGAACAGGCCCGAAGCAAGAACTGCTGTTGGCTGTGGGGAGATAGACTGAGGGGGCGGGAGGGAGGAAATCTGCAGCAGGGAATGGAGGAAGACCAGACTGCCATGGAAGCAGGGCACTACTGCTGAGTCACATGCAGTGGGAAGAGCCACTATTGTAACCTCTCTCCCCACATGCTGGCACCGGCTGCTGAGCAAAAAAAAAAAAAAAAAACCCTTAGAGCTGGCCCTCACATGCCAGCTGCAGGGCAATTAAAAAAAAAAAGCCCTCTCAGGGGTATCCCTCACATGCCTGCTGCCAAGCACCAGAAAAGGCCCGCACTAGGGCCATATCTCTTGTGCCCATGGCCACTGGCTTCCCTGCGCATTTGGCATTGCTGGGGCTCCCATGATCCAAGCAGTCATACCACCTCTGCACCATGTTCTCACTGGGGCAGAACCAAGAGCTCCAAGGCAGCCTCAGGACCAGACTCCTGTGGGTGAACCACACACAGAGGTGGGGATAAAACCAAAGCTGAACCCCAGGGACTGGGCAACTAAGGAAGAAGATCCAAAATCTTTCCATCAGCTGTACAAGCTGCAGATTAAATCCCAATCAGCTAGGCAGACCCCACAACTATGGAATATCTGAGTAGACACTGAGTATTCCAACAAATGAAAACAGTCTAGCTCTGGCAGCTGTGGACTTTGGGGTCAAGCACATGCAGGAATTGGGCCAGGTCAGAGTCTGAGTGGTCCCCACAGGGCCCACATCAGGTCCAGAGACCAGCCTAGAGGCAGAGGAGACCCTCTTGGGGAGGCAGGGGTGGGCTGTGGCTCACGGTGTGTGCAAGGACACTTACAGCAGAGACCCCAGGAAAACATAATTATTACTGTTAATTTTATTATGTTTTGATTCATTCTGTTGTTGGTTCTGGCTTTTTGTTTAGTTCTGGCTTTCTTTCTTTTTCAAAAATTTGTTGTTTTGTTATTTTAGTTAGTCTTTTGGGATCTCCGTGTTTCATAACATATTTTTTATATTTCCATTTCTACTTTGCTTTTCTGTTGTCCTCTGTTTTTTCCCTTCTTATTTTATTATTTTTGAAATCATTTTTATCAGTTTGTTCTGTTTCCTTGCTTTATTCTTCAGCTGGCACACTGCTTTAGCTTTGTTTTTAGGTTATGTGTTTTTGTTAGTTTTAATCTTGTTTGATTTTGACTTCTATTTGTCTGTTTGTTCTCTTGTTTTTTTGTTTTATTTGGTTCTATTTTTGTTTCTTTTACATGCGTGTGTTCCTTTGTTTCTGTTTATGTTTTTACTATTTCTCTGGGATTTTGTCTCTTTTTTTTAATATATTTTTTTATATATATATTTCTATTTCTACATTGCTTTTCTGTTCTTCTGTCTTCTTTCCCCTTACTCATATATTTTTTCTTTTATCATTTTTGTCAGTTTGTTTCTTTGCTTCATTCTTCAGTTGGCACTCTGATTTGGTTTTGTTTTTTGTTTTTGTGTTTTTGTCAGTTTTCGTTTTATCTGTTTGATTTCGTTCTTGGGTTCTTTTGTTTGTCTGGTTGTTCTCTTGCTTTTTGATTTATCTGGTTCTGTTTTTGTTTCTTTTGTGTGTGTGCGTGTTCCCTTGTTTCTGTTTTTGTTTGTTTGACTTTACTTTTAACCATTTTTCTGGGGTTTTGTTAGTTTGTTTTTTTTTTAATCCCCTTTATTGGCAGGATGAGTGACTTGTGGGGTCTTGGTTCCTCAACTGAAGTTGGGCCTGAGGCTCTGGGGTGGGAGCACTGAGTCCAGGATGCTAGGCCACTAGAGAATTCCTGGCCCTGGGAAGAAAAATCACTGAGAGCTCTCCTGTAGGCCTCTATCTAATCCAAGACCTGGCTCCACCCAACTGCCAGCAGCTCCCAGTGCTGGACGCCTCACACCAAACAAGAAACAAGACAGGAACACAAAACCACCCATCAGCACACAGACTACCTAAAGTCTTACTAAGCTCACAGACACCCCAAAACACACTACCTGACATGGCCCTGCCCAACAGAGGGAAGAGTCTCAGCTCGCCCACCAGAGCACAGGTACCAGTCTCTCCAATCAAGAAGCCTACGCAAGCCACTGGACCATCCTTATAACCGGGAGCAGAGAACAGGAGCAAGAGGAACTATGACCCTGCAACCTGGGTAAAGGAGACCTCAAATACTGTAAATTAGACAAAATGAGAAGACAGAGGAATATCTTGTAGGCAAAGGAGAAAAATAAAAACCCATAAGACCAAATAAATGAAGAGGAAATAGGCAAACTACCCAAAAAAGAATTCAGAGTAATGATAGTAAAGATGATCCAAATATCAGAAATAGAATGGAGAAAATACAAGAAATGTTTAACAAGGACCTAGAAGAACCAAAGAGCAAACAAACAGTAATGAACAACACAATAACTGAAATCAAAAATACTCTAGAAGGAATCAATAGCAGAATACCTGAGGCAGAAGAACAGATAAGTGAGCAGGAAGATAGAATGGTAGAATTCACTGCTGCAGAGCAGAATAAAGAAAAAAGAATGAAAAGAATGGAGAACAGTTTCAGAGACCTCTGGAACAACATTAAGCACAACAACATTCTAATTACAGGCATCTCAGAAGAAGAAAAAAGAAAGGGTCCGAGAAAATATTTGAAGAGATTATAGTCAAAAACTTCCCCAACATGGGAAAGCAAATAGTCAATCAAGTCCAGGTGCAGAGAGTCCCATATAGGATAAGCCCAAGGAGAAACATGCTGAGACACATAAAAATCAAAGTAACAAAAATCAAACAGAAAGAAAAAACATTAAAAGCAGCAAGGGAAAAGCAACAAATAATATACAAGGGAATCCCCATAAGGTTAACAGATGATCTTTCAGCAGAAACTCTACATAGACATAGCTTCCATAATAAAAGCTAAGTGAAGTAAGTCAGAGAAAGACATATATCATATGATATCACTTACATATTTAATCTAAAAAATGATATAAATGAACTTATTTACAAGATACAAATAGAAAACAAATTTATGGTTACCAAAAGGGAAAGGAGGAGAGAGGGATAAATTAGGGGTTTGGGATTAACAGATACATACTATTATATACAAAATAAACAACAAGGTCCTACTATATAGCACAGGGAACTATATTCAATATCTTATAATAACCTATAGTGGAAAAGCCTGAAAAATATATATACATGTGTGAGTCAGTTTGCTCTACACCTGAAACTAACACAACATTGTAAATCAACTATACTTCAATAAAAAATAAATAAAAGGAAAAAAAAATCTTAAAGAAAGGTCATCAGGTAGGAGCAAGATGATATCAGATAGAAATCTGAATCCACACAAAATACAAGAGTGAGAGAAATGGGAAATGGGTATATTTAGACTGCAATGCTGCTTGTTATTAAATAGTATAAAAGATAATTGTTTAAAATAAGATAGTAATATATTACAGGGTTTGTAGCATACAGAGAAACAAAATGCATGACAGCAATAACACCAAGATTAAGTGGGAAGATATAAAAACATGGTGTTGTCAGGTTCTTATATCGTATGTGAGTTGTAATTATATTATTTGAAGTTGCACTGTGATAAACTAAAAGTGAATTTTAGAAAATCTATAGCAATTAGTACAAATAAAACAAAAAAGCCAATAAGGAGATAAAATAGATTAGGAGAAAAAAATCAAAATAAAGACAAAGAAGAAGAAAAGGGTTAGACTAGCAAATAGCAAGATAAAATTTAATTTAACCATGTAAAAAATTTTTATTAAATGTAAACGAGCTAAACACTCTAATTCAAAGCAGAATTATTACGCTCAATAAAATGCAATATCTAAATAGATGCTGTCTATAAGAAACTAACTTTAAATAGAAAAAAAAACAGATTAAATGTAAACTGATGGAAAAATATGCACCATGCAAACACTAATCAAAAGCAAGCTGGAGTGGCTCTGTTAACATCAGATAATGTAAGCCTCAGAATAAGAATATGGGAACCAAGAATGAGAGGGACATTACACAATGACAAAGAAAAACCAATTTATGAAGGGAAAAATAAATATCCTAGATTTATCTGCACCTAAAAAGAGGAGCTCAACCTATGAAGCAAAAACTAGTATAACTAAAAGTAGAAATAGATACAGCCACAGTTATAATTGAAGAATTTAACACTTCTCTCTCAATAATTGATATAACAAGTAGGTAGAAATCTCTAAGGATACTGAAGTTATATGATAGATCATATTCTGAGACATAAAATGCATTTAAATTATGTGATTAGACATAATACAGCATATGTTCTCTATGACAGAATTAAACTAGAAATTAGTAAGATAGGAATCTGGAAAATACCCAAATATGTGCAAATTAAACAATACATTTTTAAATAACCCATGGGACAAAGACGAAATGACAAGAGAAAATAGAAAATAGTTTCAAGTAAGCAAAAATGAAACACACATATCAAATTTTTGTGATTAAGCTAAAGGAGTCCTTAGAAATAAATTAATAGGACTAATTACTTAAATTAGAAATAAAGGGCTCAAATCACTTGGACTTTTATTTGAAGAAACTCCCATGTGAGGAAACTTGAGAAAGGAAACCAAATTAAATTCTAAATAAACAGAATAAAGGAAATGGTAATAATAAGAGCTGAAATTAGTGATTTATAAAACATCTAAGGAGCAGAAAAAATCCATGAAATTAAAAATTGGTTCTTTGAAAAGATCAGGAAGATTGCAAACATTAGTCCATAGTAACCAAAATAAATGTGTGATAATGAGAGAGAGGAGAAAAAACAATTGACAGTACCAGGAAGAAAGGCATATCACTTCAGATTCTACAGACATAGAAAGGGGAATAAGGAAATACCAGAAATGACTGTTTTTCCAAGAAATTTGACAACTTATAATGGACCAATTTCCTGAAAAACACAAAATACCAAAATTCATTCAAGAAAAAAAATACATGACCAAAATTTCCCTTTATCTATTCAAAAGTTGAAGTCACAGTTAAAAACCTTCCCACAAAGAAAACTCCAGGTGCAGGTGGCTTTATTTATGAATTCTACCAAACAAATAAATAATACCTATTATATACTAATGTTCAAGATGATAAAAGAGGGAAAACATGTACCAACTCATTTTATGAGGCCAGCATTAACCTTGATATCAAAACCAGACAAAACCACTCTCAGAAAGCTAGAGACCAATATCCTTTATGAAAAGTCCCTGAAAAATGTTTAGCAAATCAAATGCAGTAATAGAGTGTTTTTTTAAAAACATAGCCAAGGCATGTGTTAGTAAGCACAATTAAAAGAATAAAGGATACGGAGCCAAACTGGATTCAATTCAATTCAAATTTCCTAGTCACGTGACCTTGGGCAAGACAAGGAATCTCTCTAAGCCTTAGTTTCCCCAACTGTATGGTAATAATGCACCTTTAGAGGATTACTGTGAGGACTAAATAAATAAAATATAGTGTATCTAACATAATTTCCAAACATGGTAGGTACATTTTTTCAAATCTACAGTTAAAGTATACTGAGATCTATACTTTAAAAAATTCCCTATGGGGCTTAGCACAATACCTTCTACAAGTAACTGACTCGTGAAAAATTGGTTAATTGAAATAGAATTTTAAAAACTGTGTTCTACTGATCTTTTAGTTGGTTTTTAATTTGTGTAGAAAATGATAATTTTTAACCTATTGAAAAAACAGGTCAGGTTCCTGAGCATAAGAAACAGAAGAAAATGGGAAAAAGAAATGATCAATTTAGGGACATAGATGAATTATGAAAATTATTTTTTTAGAAGTAGTTGAGGGGAAGACAGAATACAGAATTAAATTTGAGTACTGGTCCCTTAGCATACCCAGATAGCATTTATTATGGAATATTATAAAGAAAAACACCAGCCTGATTATTGAGAAAGCATTCATTCTGACTAAAACAAAACAAAACAACCCCCCCCCAGCAAAACTGGAAGTAGTAATTATTGGAGAAGTATAAAGAACTTTGACTATATTTTCTACCTGAATTATGTTTGAAGAGTTTGCCTTTATTTTGAGCCAATGGAAGAGAAAGCCACTTCATCCATAGGGCTGGTGTTCAACATTTAGAATTTGTTAGAATTGCTATCACAGCAAAAACCAGCCATTTTGTATGTTGCCATAAAAAGACGAACACTTAATTCTCGCAACTGCTCTATGAAATTATTATCATCAAAAAATGATTAGACTCAGAGAAATTTAGAAAACATGCCAAGCTCATCTAATTAACAATTCTGGAGTCAAGACTCAAATTCAAGTTTCCACATATTGGGGCTTTTTGTTGATGTTGATGTTGTTACCATGTAGCTATCTATGATGTTTAATTTAGTTTAAAATTTTACAAATTATCTTTGTCCTCACAAGACCCTATTATGTATAGTTAGCTTTTTTCATTTTATAGTTGACAAAACTAAGGTCAAGAGAATTTGCACTTCTCCTAAGCAACACTCGGTTGGAGAAGTAGAGTTCAAATCTCAGCTTCGATCTCTCTGGCTTCAGTCTGAATAATGACAAAATTGAAGTCTCGGATCTCCCTGTTCCCAAATGCCTTTTGTTTGTGAATCTCTATAATTTCAAATGTTGTCTTTTATTCTGTTCCTGCCTGGCTTTCTCCCCACCCTCCCTTTAGCTACCTAGGAGAAAGCAGTTGTGATAACTATGAAATGATTGTGCAAATTCACTGCAACGCAGAATGAGGATTTCAGAGAGAAGGAATGGAAATGACCAAGTCACAATATCTCATCATCTCTACCCCAGACAATGCTTCTGAGCTACTCTGTAAAATCCAGTTCTCAATGATAGATGGGATATGTGATATTATAAAAATGTGCTAAAATAATCATTAAGAAGAAATAATTATCAGGAATCCCACACACAAATAGGAAATAATATTGGTAGTGTTTAGTCTTGAAGACAAGGATTGTGAATCTCTGCTTGATGGGACATTAAAAGAAATGAGTGATGTCAAAATTCTATATCATATGGATATAAACATAATAAATTCCATTTAATTTAGATGTTTTATTATTTATTATGAAACCTTTGAAAAATGTATTACAGTTTTAACTATTAAATAACAGTAGTACTTGAATTTTGACTCTGTACTTTTCCAGTAAGACTTTATATTAAAATGTTCCTATCTGAAACTTTAATAGCTTGTTAATCCAAGAGAAGACTAATTCATTGGAGGCTGCAGAAACAGCTACTGCCTTTTCAAAGCCCCAAATCCTTTAAACCTCTTTTCGTCTTCATTTTAGAAACATGAATAGCAAGACAAATCTGGCAGCCAGTTTTTGCAGGCTATTTTTTCTCTCAAAATTTTAGGTAACGCATTTCTTATAACAGTCTTTACAATAAGCAAACATATGTAGAAAAGTCAGGTGTTAAATGAAGCCATGCAAATTAGCCATCTGGATTGAAAAACATTGTCTTGCCTAATATTGAGCTCAACATATTTATAGGTTTATAAAGAATTTTTAGCCTTTGGAATATTCCAGTATATGTGACCAATCCTTATGATTCTTCAAATGGAAATTAAGCTTGAGAGTTGGGAATAAATAGTTGACAAAGCCTTCGTATTTCCATCCAAATCTCAAGGCAGTTATTTTGGAAAGAAAGACTAAAATAATAGTACCTAAAATATATATTTGATAAAATATTTGATTGTTACCCAATGCTTTTTAAAATGTTTCCAGAAATGCCTGGAGCCCACCATTGTGATTCCATTTTGGTTGTGTGAACATATGTGTTTAAGATCTCTGCTGATGGTATCTGTGAGAAAGGCTGACATGATAGAAACAAATGAACATTGCCACTGATGGGCAGGGAGTTTATGCAAATCAGACAACAAAGAGATCCCACCATTTAAGGAGGAACCATGGCATGCTTTCTCCCATGGTTTCCTGGAGACTTGTCTATCCACTTGTCTGAGGATGTCACTCCAAATGTTAAGAAAGGAAAGGGAAGGGAAGGGATAAGGGGAAGGCAAACAAAACAAATTGATGCCCCATCATTCACTGGTTCACAAATAATATCTGAAATGTTTATTCTGATATTTATGACCTTGCATGTTCTAACTCTATTTACCTTTCCAATTTGTGTTGCAACAATTCTTACTCATTTATCTTTTGTTCCAGTCAAATGGAATTCATCACTGCTCCCCACACATGCCATATGCTTTCCTCCCTAGGTGCCTCTGCTCATGAGTTTACCTTGTTCATATCTATTCCCTCTCCCTAGCAACCAATTCATTTTCACTATTTAGATTTACATCATTGACGTGTGATTTACAAGCCAGAAGATGAACTCATTTTAAATGTTTTTGTGAGTTTTGACAAATTATCACTACATTCAAAATATAGAACATGTCCACATGATTTTACTCATGATCCTTACAATAAAATTCACTCTCACCTCCACACCCCTTCACATACACCCTGAAACGAAGGCAAGGACTGATCTGCTTTCTTTTTTTTTTTTTTTTTTTCCAGTACACGGGCCTCTCACTGTTGTGGCCTCTCCCGTCGTGGAGCACAGGCTCAGCAGCCATGGCTCACGGGCCCAGCCGCTCTGCGGCATGTGGGATCTTCCCGGACCGGGGCATGAACCCGTGTCCCCTGCATTGGCAGGCGGACTTTCAGCCACTGCACCACCAGGGAAGCCCTGATCTGCTGTCTAACACTAGTTTTGCCTCTTCTAGAACTCCATATAAATGCATTCATATAGTACTTACTTTTTTCTATCTAGTTTCTATTGCTCAGCATAATTTTTTTTGAGATTCATCTGTGTGGTGGCACGGATCAGTGCTTCATTCTTATTTATTGCCAGGTAATAACCTATTGTATAAATATTACCAACTTTTGTTTATCCATCTGCTATTGGACATTTGGTTGTTTCCAGTTTTTGAATATTATGAATAAAACTTATGAATATACATGTGTAAGTTTCTGTGTGCATATATGCCTATTTCTCTTTGGTTAATGCCTAGGAGTAGGATTGATGAGTAACAAGATAAGTATTTAAGTTTTTAAGAAATTGCAAAAAATATTTCCCCAACTGGTTGTATCACTTAAACTCCTATCAGAAATGTTTAAGGTTCTCAATTACTACACATATTCATCAACACTTGATATAGTCAGTCTTTCTTATTTTAACCATTCTGATGGATGCCTAGTGGGTATGTCACTGTAGATTTTATGTGCATCTTCCTGATGACTAATAATGCTGAGCATTTTTTCATGTGTTTTTTTAAGCAATTAACATGTCATTTAGTGAAGTTTCTGTTCAAATCATTCATAAATTTTTACTTAACTGTTTTATTTTGACTTTGTTACTTTCTATGGATTCCTTAGAATTATATTATATATGAATAAAGATAATTTTTCTGCTTCTTTTCTACCTACACACTGCATTTTTTTTCTTGTATTATTGCACTGGCTAGGGCCTCCAATACAATTTTGAATAGAAATGTTGAGAGTGGATACAGTTGGCTTTTCCTATATCCTGGGTGAAAATATTTAGTCTTTCAACATTAAGTACGATGTTAGCTAGTTTGCCACAAGTTACTGTGTTGTGTTTGTTGTTTATCATCAGTGGGAGTTACATTTTGACAAAGTATTTTCTGACTCTGTTGTGATAATTTAATAGTTTTGCTTTTTTGTCTATAAATATTGTGAATTACAATAATTACTTATAATGTTAAACTAACCTTGAATTCCTGGAATTGTACATTTGCCAAAAAATCTTTGAACTGTATACTTGGTCATAAGTTACTCTTTTTACATATTACTGGATTCAGTTAGCTAAAATTTTCCTAAGGAATTTTGTTCTATGTTCCTAAAGGATATTGATCTGTACTTTGGAATTTTTTATAGCTTTATTGAGGTATAATTAACACATAAAGTTGTAAGATATTTAAAGTGTACAACATAATTTGATATGTGTATACATTGTGAAAGAATTCCCCCCACTATGTTAGTTAACATATCCATCACCTCACATATTTCCTCTTCTAGTTTTTATAAGAGTATGCATAAAATCGATATTTCTTCTTTGATAGAATTAAGCATTGGAGCCGCATGGGTCTGGACTTTTCTTTATGGAAGGTGTTAAGCTACAATTTCAATTAACATAACAGATACAAATGATTCAGGGTATTTATTTTTTTAGTGTTTTGCTAGTTTGGAATTTTTCCATTCCATTTATGTTGAATTATCGACAATAATTTGTAATAGTCTCCTATTATGCCTTTAACATAGGACCTTTTTTCTGAGCTCTCTGTCTAGGGATTTATAAATTTTTCTTATCTTTCAAAAAATAAGATTTTAGGTACATTTATTTTCCTCTATTTTTCTCCTTTTACTTAATATGTTCATTAAAAAATTTTTATCCCCTTCCTTCTGCTTACTTTGACTTTACTTGGCTCTTCTTTATTATTTTTGAGGTGCTGGCTTAGATTATTTCAGAATTTCTTTTCCATGTAATGCTATAGGCACTAACTAAAGTGCATTCTTCAAATGTGAATATGTGGATTTTTTTTAACCTTCATTTAATTCAATATGCCTTCTAATTTTTCTTGTAGTTTCTCCTTCAACCCATTGGTTATATGAAACAGTGAGACCAAAACAAATGTTATTTGGAACTCTGAGTAATAAATGAGATGAAAATCAAGAAAGATGGTTTTGAATTTGCCTATTAATAGAGAAAACAATGCTTTTTTAGGAAACTGTATTAAACACTCCTGATTAAAGTTACTATTTTTATTCAACATAAGTTTTACATATATTTGCAGAATTTTCACGTGATATTGGGACAAGATAAATAAGAGAGGATTCCTCCTCTCAGAGTGGTTTTAGTCCAGTGGGGAGAGAAAAGGCAAAATATTCATACAGGACAATGCTGTACAATAGAAATATTTGTAATTTTAAGTTTTCTAGTAGCTACAATAATACAGTAAATAAAAGTAAAATTAAGTTTAGATACATAAGGTTACATATTATTGAAATGTCATTTCAACATGCAATCAATATAAAATTATGAGTGAGACATTTTGCTTTTTTAGCACTAAGTCTCCCAATATTCAGGGTGTTTTTTAATATTTACAGCATATCATAGTTCAGACTAGTCACATTTCAAGGGCTCAATAACTGTAAGTGGCTGCTGGCTACTATATTGAACATCCCAGTAGTACTGAAATATACAGAAAGTGCTAATTTAGTCCTCACAGGAATGCATCTCCATTATATTGGACATATTGCATCTTAAAAAGATTAAGTAACTGGTCCATGATCTTTCAGCAAATAAGTAAAAGAGATGTGATTTGAATCAAAATTTTTCTGACTTCAAATTCTGTGTTATTTTCATGACCCTTAATACAGCTACAGTTTCTTGTTTTCTGGCCTCCTTCTAGCTGCTGACTTCTCTATATCATTATTTACAATCATGTAATCAACATTGACGTGCTCTAGAGCTACCGAACAGAGAGTTGTAGCAAAGTGCAATTCTCAATGATGTGAATAAAGATTAAGGACAGGAATGTAACGATGCTTCTCTTGACATAGCTGGGAATCAAGTTTCTATCCTTTGTATTTTCTTTACTTCCTAAAAGAAGTATACAAGTACATTGCAAAGGTATGGTAATGTGTTCTGTCCTAGTCCTGAATCTATTTCCCTGCTTAGGGTTTTTAAGAATAGGTGAGAGGGACTTCCCTGGTGGCACAGTGGCTAAGAATCTGCCTGCCAATGCAGGGGACACGGGCGAGCCCTGGCCTGGGAGGACCCCACATGCCACGGAACAACTAAACCCGTGCGCCACAGCTATTGAGGCTGAGCTCTGGAGCCCATGAGCCACAGCTACTGAGCCCACGTGCCACAACTACTGAAACCCGCGTGCCTAGAGCCCATGCTCCACAACGAGAGAAGCCATCGCACTGAGAAACCCGTGCACCACAATGAAGAGTAGCCCCCGCTCGCCACAACTAGAGAAAGTCCACACGCAGCAACAAAGACCCAACACAGCCGTAAATAAGTAAATAAATAAATAAAACTGCATAACATAACAGGATAAAAAAAAGAATAGTTGGGAGAATTCTACTTGGACAAGAAGAATAATAAAATAGACTGTGTTTGGATAAAGTTATTAAAATAGGCTTGCCTATAAACCATTAGATAAAAAGTTCTTTCCTTATTGACCAAGAAACTCAGAATAGTTGACAGGTTTAAGGGTCTTGCATCTAAGCAAAGTTACCTACACATGTCCCTAGTATGGTCTAGACTTGTTTTTAAGCCACTAGATCAATGTCATTTTGGGGATTAACTTTTTTCGTGAACAAAGAAATCTTAACATAGTGTGGGTGTGACATCTGTAAAACCCATGCTAAAAATGAAATGAGTTATGGAACAAATTTAGATTCACTAATCCATTCAGTCACCAATACATATACACATATTTATTAAGCATAAGTGACTTAGGTGCTGGAGTTGCTTACTGAAATCACAGGAGTTCTGCTCTCTAACTTTGTCTCTAATTACAAGTCTAATTAAATGTCTTAATCTCTCAGGGCTGTCTTCCGTTACCATAGCCTGAAACTATGAGCCTATGGCTCATGCTCCATTGAGCACATTAAGAACAGAAAAAGTGATGTTTCCACAGCAGTCCAATTAGATGTATGGATACACACAAGCATTAGATTCCTCACAAAAATCCCATAGGAAGCTTTGTTTGAGATTTCTGTTTACCAGCTCTTAGGTCTTCCCATACTCCTACTATATCTGATTCTGGGCACTATTTTTAATTCAAAAAATTTATTGAAAGATATTTTAAAACAGCTAGAGTGATATGTGATATTTTTGGAGGGAGAGAGTCAATGTAGTTCTATATATATATAGTTTTACAGAGAGAGTTTTATGCAGAGAATTTTAGATATCTAGATATCTATAGTTTTATGTGTATATATAGAACATATACATATGTGTGTATATATATATGTATATAAATATATATACATATATATTTTTTAATTTCATTGACCTATAGTTTGGGTGGAATTCCAATTCCAATTAAAATTCCAAATGTTTTGTGCTGGCATTCTTTTATAAATAAACAGTTCTTAGAACAGTTTTTTTTAAAAAAGGATTCTGTTCATAGAATAAATTTGTCCTGAACTGTCCAGTTTTGTGAGATTTGACTGTTCAGTTTTACCTCCAGGTCAGATCAAAAATTCTGGAGGAAAAAAGCTATATGAAAAGTGTTGAGTATCCCTGCTTCCTTAGATCCTGGGTAGGGCAACTGACATGAAACATTACTTGATGCATTACAGTTAATTTAACTCACCTCTCTGTACTAAGGCAATCCAAGTTTGCTAAGAAAACCAATTTGGGTGTTAGAAAGGGTAGGTTTAATAATTAGGCACTTATAGCTTATTTTGATAATTAGAGAACTGTGCTAACCTGATAAGACTGAACTTCAGTATGTAAAATACTTTATCAAGAATGGTTCAAGATCAAGCAGCACATGTTGAAAATTGTGTCTTAAGTAAAATACTGACACATGATGCAGGCAAAGGATAGGCATAATTTTGCTAATATTAAAGCAGCACTTGACTAGGTTCAGAGTGCTGCTGTTCAAGACAATGAAATAGTTACCCATGCTTGGGCAAATGTGGGTGAAATGGGGTGTGAAATGTGCTCTGCTAAGAGTCATAACTAAGAAAAATGATAAAGATGTGAACGTTGAAACAGAACAATAAGGAAGGCAAAGCTTATCAGAGCTGCTGATTATAGACACAGGTCGTGAAGCTGCAAAATAGCATTTACAGGTAGCAATCTCACATGGCAGTATCCGTTCAGATATAACCGGAATCATGCACATTTTTATTTCTGTTGCAAAGATCGTCTCTCTGCTAGTGCAAAAGTATGCTGGGAGATGACTGAATTTGCCAATAGTGAAGCGCCTGTTCTTTGGGGGTAGGGAAGGAGCAGAGAGGGCTTCTATGGGGGAGTGATGGTGGTAACCCCAGTGACCTCTTGAACAGAGAATATGGTGGCCAAGTATTGACTTTGTTTGCCATGGAGCTGAACCAAGGAAGAAAAAATCCTTAGTTAAAACTATCCTTAATAATCATAACTCCCAGTTATATTTCCTTCCTACCTGCCTCACTATCTCCAAACGAAAACAAACCTTATTAAATACTTCCTCTGTATTACGCATCATTCTTGAATCTGAAGCTTCAACACTAGACAAAATAGATAGTATTTTCTCTGTCTTACAGAGCTTATATTTAAATGAGGGGACACAGACACTAAAAAATAGATAAAATACATACATATGTGAGTAACAAGAAGTAAAACTTTAAAAGAGGCAAGGGAAAGAGACTGATGGAGGGAGAGTTACCTTAGAAAAGGTCATCAGGGCAGGAGACTCCAGTAGGGTGACATCTGACACCTGAATGAAGTGAGGAGTGAGACATGATGTCTGGGGCAAGAGAGCACCAGGCAGAGAGAACATGTATGTTTGGCTTTGGTCCCACTATTGTCTACGTCAGGAATGCTTTTGTAACTTCTCTGCCTACCAATACCTTACTTATCTTTCAAAGCTGAGATTGACTAGTCTTCCCTCATTGGTAGCTTTTTCGATTTCAACCAATTGGTAGGAGTTGTTGTCATGTGCCAGGCTAATTCAGCCTTTTATTTATATTCTAGACTAGCACCTGTTTAATCACCAAATGGTAAAGTATGTACTAGAGACTGGACACAGGAAGAATAGGAGTACCTGCCCTCCAGGAGCCAGTGAAATTACACCGCCCTCAAAGAGTTTACACGGAATTTTAATTTTCTGTGTTCCTGTCCTCCTCCCTTACAAAGCTCTAAGCAACTTGAGCAGAGAGATCAGGTCTTATTCATGTTAATATTACCATATCATTATAGCAGGCCACATCTTGCAAAATAGTTTGTGGTCTAAAAATATTAAGTGATGTTAATAGAGAGTAACACCAACATTCATCCAGTAGTATCAAGAAGTTTCATGTCAGAGGTAGAGAATGGACTTGAGGACACGGGGAGGGGGAAGGGTAAGCTGGGACGAAGTGAGAGAGTGGCATGGACACATATACACTACCAAATGTAAAACAGATAGCTAATGGGAAGCAGCCGCATAGCACAGGGAGATCTGCTTGGTGCTTTGTGACCACCTAGATGGGTGGGATAGGGAGGGTGGGAGGAAGATGCAGGAGGGAGGGGATATGGGGGTATGTGTATACATATAGCTGATTCACTTTGTTATAAAGCAGAAACTAACACACCATTGTAAAGCAATTATACTCCAGTAAAGATGTTAAAAAAAAAAAAAAAAAGTTGCACGTCACAGTATAGTTTTAGCTAAGACGCTACTTGGAATGTGGTTCTTTCGCTTATGAAAGTAAAGTTCTCCCTTTACAGTGAAGAAGCAAAACGAGACCGAGGAGACGATGCTGGTGAGGCAGAGATCCTGCTTAAAGGAGGGAAGAGATATGGGAACATATGTATATGTATAACTGATTCACTTTGTTATAAAGCAGAAACTAACACACCATTGTAAAGCAATTATACCCCAATAAAGATGTTTTTTAAAAAAAAAAAAGACAGCACATAAGGCTTAGCATACGGGAAGCATTGTGAGGGGAATGAGGGGATCAGAGCTGCTACAGATATCAGTTGAAAAACTCAGTTCTTAAAGTCAGCTTTGAACAACTGCGAAAGTGGAGACCACGAATATAAATATAATTACAGAAGGAGCTAAATCTAGTACAGACAACTGTGAAACAAGCTTTAAAGAAAAAGATGAGCAGCAAGGCTGCTAATTCTGCCTCTGCAGGATGTGTTCACTGTGTAACACTAGGGCGGGTCCTTAACAATACAACACGATGTGAAGGAGACATTCTGGAGCTGTGCAACGTAGCAGGTACTACCCGCTTACCCCAGCGCAATCCAAAGCCTCGGAAACTAGGGCAGAACATGACTTCTCCCTTTGTCACCCAGGCTAAAGATATTCCCCCTTTTGTCAGAACACTTTGTGGCTGGATATTAGAATTCTATTCTTTATTCAAGTTGATATATTTTAAAACACAATATAGTGCCATTTGCAGCAACATGGATGGACCTAGAGATTGTCATACTGAGTGAAGTAAGTCAGACAGAGGAGAACAAATAGCATATATCACTTATATGTGGAATCTAGAAAAATGGTACAAATGAACCTATTTACAAAACAGAAACAGAGTCACAGATGTAGAAAACAATCTTATGGTTACCAGAGGGGAAGTGGGGGAGGGCTAAATTGGGAGACTGGGATTGACATATACACACTACTATATATAAAATAGGTAACTAATACGGACCTACTGTATAGCACAGGGAACTCTACTCAATACTCTGTAATGGCCTATATGGGAAAAGAATCTAAGAGAGTGGATATATGTATATGTATAACTGCTTCACTTTGCTGTACACCTGAAACTAACACAACATTGTAAATCAACTGTACTCCAATAAAATAATAATAATAAAAAACCCATGAAGTTCCCTCTTTCCTCAGTGTGGTTACTGCCAATATCCACAAATAATTTTCCCATTTTTACTAAACTTCAAATTAAATACTCCCTATTATAAGTATCATAAATTATTTCCTGAAAGAGAGAATACTTCTTTATTACTATGGCAAAGATTCTGGTGCTCTTGGTGGTCAAAAAAAGTAAAAAAACATCCCTGACAGAATGCTGTTTCAATAAAGTTTATTTCTGTCTTGTGAGCTGCATATTATCAGAAATTGAAGAATATTTGGAAATCCTTGATTTTCATTTTAGCTGGCTTGTGGCCTCCACACTCAGCCTACGTGCCATCTTTGACGACAGGCTCTAGGCTTTCTGCTGTCAGGACTTGCTTGCTCCTTATACCTCATGTCCAACTAAATGTGGCCATTTTCTCTTGCCACACTCAGGTCACACAGGCTGGGACTTGGTCCTTGCCTTCACAGAAAATGTCCTGAACTAAAGCAGAGTTTTGGTGCAGCGTCGGAAGGATACATTTTCTTGCTGCTGCTTGTGTCTACTTGTCTTCACAGCCCACTTTTCCAGGCTGAACTCTGTCTCCTTCATGGCTGAGAGCCTGAGACTTGCTACCTTCCTTCCTAAGCCTTTGAGGTTCTCTGGTTCCTATTCTGCAGGCTGCCTGGAGCATCAGTGACTTCTGGTGTCATAAGCACCCACTCAGACTCCAAGTCTGATCCTTTTCGGTACTGGATCCTCAACTCAACCACTATCACCAACTTCCAGACTAAAGGGAAGCCTTTCCCCATCTTTCTGGTCCCTTCTCCTAATGCTGGCTCCCCTGTTACCCCTCCTGATGGCTGAGCACATCAGCTGTTGCCCGTGGCCTCGCACCAGTGGGCAATTGTGCTCTCAAATTGTTGAACCTCTTAGTGCTGTCAGGATTACCTCAAAGGCGATTCTGAACAAAGCTACTGTTGAGTGGAAAACCTTGGGTCCCTGGTGAAAAATTGGATAACCAGTAAAGTTACAGAATTTTGAACTGAGTGTGATAATCTCATCAGCTCTCTTCTGGAATTATAGATGAAAAGATGTGATTATGATACAATCTGAGTTAGGAAATTATAATTTTTATTGAAATAAAAAACCAATGTGAATGTTAATTATGGAAGAAATAAAATCGCACAACTATATAGACATTGTGTTATCATTTTCTGAGTGTGTGTAAAAAACTAGACACACTTGTCTAAGTTAAGAGACAAGCAAGATTGTTATAGCCAAACATAGTTCCAGGGTCTCCACATGTATTATATGCCTTAATCCTTATAGCCAACATATTAGGTAGACACAATTATCAGCCCACTGCAGAAATAAATTCCAGTAAGGAGAAGTTAAGTAACGTGCTTATATTTGCAGAAATGCTAAGCGGAAGGATTTGAACTCAGTCAGTCAGGCTGGCTACATGGTGTGGTCTTAACTATATTGCCCATTCTCATACTAGTACATGCAAAGGAAAAGACCAGGAAGGATGTACTCCAGGGCACTAATAGTGTTCATTCCTGGAGAGTGGATTGGGAAGGAGGAAAGCTGAGAGAGAAATTTTACTTTTCACGATATATAATTCTCTATTATTTTCATTGATAATTTTATGTAGTTCAAAAAGGAATAAGTCATTAAAATAAGCAAAGTCCTTTCTGTGGCTTAATTCCTACTAACCTTAATGATTGGTTTTTGATAGAGTCATAAATGATAATCTCAAACCTACACAAAAGTCATAAGTGCATGCAAAGACATTTTTCCCTGATGCTATTGAGATTCTGTGGCTGACCTGATGCTCTACAACCCTCAAATATTTTAGTGTGTCTTCTCTAAAAACAACACATTCTCTACGTAACCAGACTAAAACCATCAAAACCAAGACATTACCATTGATACATTACTGCTATCTAAACCTCAGTAGTCATTTGGGTTTTGTCACCTCAGTAATGTCCTTTATAGCAGAAGGATCACATTGAGACTCACACTACCTTTAAATATTGTCTCTTTAGTTTCTTTCAGTTTTAAACAATTCCTCGGTCTTAGCTTTTATGATCTTGACACCTTTGAAAATTACTGACCAGTTATTTTGTAGCATATCCTTCTACTTGGAATAAGCTCACATTCTTCATGGAGTACATGGGATACTGTTTTTTTGATTGCATGCTACATAGTGGCAAAGTATTTTAACTTATTTAGTTATTGATGATGTTTGCTTTGATCACATGATTCATAATCAAAGACTCCATACATCTTATGGTGTCTCCCAGACTTCACTGTAAAGTTGTTCATTTTCTCCTCTGAATAAGTATTTTGTGAGGAGGTACTTTGAAACTATGTAAATATCCCTATCTCATTAAACTTCCAATTTTTACACTTATCTATGAGAGCATATAGACTCAAGGATTCTTGTTTTTTCGGTGAATTATAACCCATTAATATTGTTTATTTTGATTTTAAATTGTCCCACATTTGGCCTGTGGGAGCCACTGCAAGCTGGCTCCTATATCCTTTTGACAAGTCTTCATCACTCTCTGAGTACTTCTTTACTTTATAGCCTAAGATGTTCTGGGTTCATCTTCTTTTTCCTCCTGTCACAGCCATGCTTCTTTCTATTAAGAAGTAGCACTAGATGCACTTGTTCTTTTTCAGGCAAAATATATGGATTTTTTCTGAAAAAACTTACGGAATCAAATTCTGAATGGAAGTTAAAACTGAAATGATAATCCGAGTTTAGTCTTTCAAAGACAAGTCTAAAGCAGACTGAGTACAGCGCAATTTAGATTCACTCCAAATCCTTCTCGGAACCCCCTTTTGGAAAAGTGTTAGTTTTCTTCTCCTTCATTATCACCGAGACTTTTGGTTTCTATAGTCACTGCTATTTCAGATCTCAGGACCCTCAGGGGACACTGTTGGGCTAAAACAAAACTAAAGTAAGGATTCCCAAAGGTGAGAGGACGGAACACAGATGTATTTAGTCACTGTCCTCTCCTTTGATCTAAACAAAAGACACTGGCTTCCTATGTATGTGCTTAAATATGAACTCAGGGCAGAAATGCCCGGGTTGGAAAGTAGATTTTCCTTTCTTTGGACTTACAGCAAAATCAATAAATGACATTGGATAAAAATTCTCAGTTCTAAAACGTATCATAGTCTGAATTATAAATAGACAAGTAATCATTGAGTAGCTTTCTAAAAATAGAAGAATTACCAAACACCAAAAAATTCTGAGTGTTAGCTCAGTTCATTCTAATGCATAATAAATCTGTAAGATATCACTATTATTTTATAAGCTATCCTATAATTAGATATACTTTATATTAAAGATTCTGCAGTCTGAGTAATAATAGATAAAATATATATTCATATATATTATCTCATATTCTCCCTGAGAAACCTGGTGAGACAAGTATTATCAGTCTCATATGACAAACGTAGAAGTGGAATCTCAAAGAGTTTAAGAGATTTGGCCCTGATTGATTGCCAAGCTGCTAACTGGTAATGCAGCATCTTCTAATTCTAAATTGTTACTTCTCTTATAATGATCTCTACATACCCCCTCCCCAACCTTTACCTTTGCCCAGTCAGCATTTTTTACTATTTTTCTTAGATCAGTTTTAGGCTTACAACAAAATTAAGAGGAAAATACAGCCATTCCCCTATACTTTCTGCCACCACACATGCATAGCCTCCTCCATTCTTAACATCCCCCAATTCCCTCTTGGTGTTGTACATTCAATGGGTTTGATCTTTTATTTTTCTCCACAGTTTGTCTTTTCCAGAACATCATATAGTTGGACTCATACAGTATAGCCTTCTCAGATTGGCTTCTTTCGTTTAGTAATATGCATTAAATTGCTTCGTGTCTTTTTTAAAAAATATATCAAACTATGATTTATTTCTACCTAAAAACAGATAGGCACGCAGTAACCACTAAATAAATGCTAGCTGACTTGAATGAATTACCACTCTGGAAAACTGACCACCCTAAATTTAATCCTGCAAGTCTTTTTGTAAATTGATAGCTCATTCATTTTTCAGCACTGATTAATATTTCACTGTCTGAATGTTCCACAGTTTATTTACCCATTCATCTACTAAAGGGCATGTTGGTTGCTTCCAGGTTTTGTCAATCATGAATAAAGCTTTTATAAACATCTGTGTAAAGGTTTTAGTATGGACATCAATTTTCAGCTCCGGTTTTTTTTTTTTTGCAGTACATGGGCCTCTCAGTGTTGTGGCCTCTCCCGTTGCGGAGCACAGGCTCCGGACGCGCAGGCTCAGTGGCCATGGCTCACGGGCCCAGCCGCTCCGCGGCATGTGGGATCTTCCTGGACCGGGGCATGAACCCGTGTCCCCTACATCAGCAGGCGGACTCTCAACCACTGTGCCACCAGGGAAGCCCTTCAGCTCCTTTGAGTAAATATCAAGGAGCACTATTGTCCGATCACAAGGCAAGAGAATATTTAATTTTGTAAGAAACCACCAAACTCTTCCAAAGTGGCTGCACCACTTTGCATTCCTCTAGCAGTGGTTGAGAGTTTCTGTTGCTCCACGTCATCACCAGCATTTGGTGTTGACAGTGTTCTAGATTTTGGCCATTCTGATGGCCATACACAATCACTTTTGAGGAAATCATTTTAACCTTTTAGTTGGGTTCAGTTGACCAGATTTGACACACATGTCACCCGAAACTGATCAAAGTGATATTAAAGCAGTAAAAGAATTACATTTTTTAAAATAAATGTGCGATTTTTTTCTAAAACAAGTAGAATCAGTACGCCCATGATTGTTTCATACACAATAAAATATGTTTTTATCTCATGAGGCTTTTTAGTCATAAAAAGTGAAGAATTCTGTTTCGTGGAGATTCTACTAGCAAAAGAGGAATGAAAAGTCATGATCCATTGAGAAAAAATGGAAAATTAATAATATGATGATTTCTAATAGGAGTCATTGTGGCAGATAAGATTCTGCAGACAGAGGAAGCAGAGATTTAACTAGTCATGACGTTAGGTGTTGATTATTTGTTTATTCTAAGTGCTGTTTCAGCTTCTGTTATATCAACCACTGTCACAGCTGTCGTAAGAAAGCACTTCATTTATAGAGTCAGGAACCAATGGGGAACTCAAAAGCTGTGTTTTGTTTTGGAAATTTTGACTATTTGGGCAGATAATACAAAATGTTTCTATCAACCAATGAGTTAAAATGTCATATAATTGCCTCTTTGGCCACGTTAGCCCCAAGACAGGAGAGAAACAAGACTTCATATCCTTTTTTTTTTTTTAATTAAGTGATTTCTTCACAGCATTCCCAAATATTCAAGAAGCCGAAAGATATATTTTCAGCATTTGCTCTTTCTCCAAATTGTATTTTCTGTAGAAGCAAGACAAATGAAAGACATGTTTTTTAACTATCCCATGCTCTTCAGAGCACCACAGTTTGTAAATTTTTAAGTGGAAATGGAAATTGCTTTTATTTCCCTGATTTTTATTTGCAAGTTTCATGCCCCAAACCAGTGTGCCTTCTGATCAAAAGTGACAGCTAGAGGTAGCAACCCATTTAAGAGTGACATATTGCGTTACACTCAGCACATCTCTAGATTAGGGAATTAAAGAACAAAAAATATTCAGAGTAGGGAAAACTACCATTTATCTTGATTTTTTTTCCCCTTTGTCCCTTTCCTGAATATTCTACCTCAATTTTGCCAAACTTTCCCCTGACAAAAATAAAGTGAAAGAAGCCACACAAAAGATTAGAGGAAGTAGAAAAATTCTCAAAGGGATAACTGATGTGTGTTTGCATCTGTAAAAAACCAATTGCTTTTGAATTTAATTTCTTTACACAGAGCTACAGAGGTATCACTTATGAAACTTGAAATTATATCAAATACTGCTGACCAGCTCAGCTGACATACTTGTTTGACGACATCTGATTTCCAAATCTATATTCAAATATATCATTCCTTCATTTACATGAGGAAGAAAAGAAGATTCACCCTCCTCTATTTTTGTTGTATTTTAAATTAGTTTTTTGGGGGATATTTTGTTTCTTCATAAATAAATGCATGCAGGAAAAAAAAAAACCTTGCTCTTATCTTGGAACACTAGAATAATGCAATTTTGTTTTGTGCATATAAAATGAGTTTTAACAGGGTATCTAACACTGCGTTCTGCTGAAATAAGTCTGAGACAAATATGTGGATATAGGTGATGTTTTGGGGAAAGGTAATCCCAGGAAGCCAAACTGATAGATGAGGAAAGTAAATGCAGAAGGGAAAGCAAACAGAAGGCTGCATAAGTGAGTTGGCCATCACTATGGACAGTTAGTACTCTCTCACAGTTGTCTCTGGCAAGTCTTATAAAATGTATCTTAGAACTGTCTACCCAGGTGATGAAAGGCAAAAGCCTTTGACCATCAGTTCCTGTACAACTTATCCAGGTTGCTTCACGAAGAGTTAATTACCCTGGACTTCCTGGGTACATATGCATGAGTGCTGATCAGAATGCTGCAGGGTTTCATATACAATGGTATCAAAGAAGTACCATAGCAGAAATCAAGTAGTTATCAGTGTGTTCTGAGGTAAGGATCTGCTTATTGGTCGGTACAATACAACCTTTCTTGCAGTTTGCCAGAGGCTCCACTCAGCATCTTATACACAATAAATAAGATTAGTACCATCAGATCTGCTGAGTCATATGGCCTGGTAACAGAGAAACCTTTCCCCACAGTCTGGACCTGTGACTTGGGTCTGGAATTACAAAGCAGCTGCTTTCTCTGGACCCCACTTTAGACTAGTAGAGTTCCCAAGTCACCCATTCATATAAAAGTCTGCCAAACCTGGCCCATGGGCCAAATCCAATCTGCCACTTAAAAAAAAATACTATTAGAACAGCAGCACACCCATTTGTTTATGTACCATCTATTGCTACTTTTGTGCTATAGACAGCAGAGCTGAGTAGTGGCAACAGAAACCACTTGGTCTGCAAAGCTTAAATACTTACTAATCTTACTTTTCATAGAAAAAGTGTGTTAACTTCTAGAATAATAAATGGGAGAGACGGAAATTTTCCTAAGTGTAGGATATGATGTCTCCAAAATTGGAAAAAAACCCACAAACCATCAAGTGAAGTGCCTTACATTAGGGCAATTCTATTAAATCCTTTTAATTTATTTAACTGATTTTAAATACAGTTGACCCTTGAACACCACAAGTTTGAACTGTGGGGGTCCACTTACACACGGATTTTTCCCAATAAATATGTACTACAATACTATACAATCTGTGGCTAGTTGAATCTGTGGATGTGGAAAGGTGGATACAAAGGGCCAACTGTAAAATTATAGATAGATTTTCAATGGCGAGGAGGGCCAACTCCCCTAACCCCACGTTGTTCAAGAGTCAACTGTATAATCTTAAATGCAGATGTAGTAGATGAGGATCTCCTTAAAAGATGACCTAGAAGCTACCTGAATCTCAGAGTTCATTGAATTTGTAGATGGCTGACTTGATCCTGATACTCCTTTATTCAATGTTTCCATATTAGTTAATAAACTCCAGCCAATTCATAATACATATAATAACCACCTCGCCCATATTGTTCAAGGGCCACAGTTACCACACCATTCTTTTGCATCACTTCACAATCCATGGATGAGAATCGCCATAACTGTGATGCTATCAAGTATCAGCGGATTTCATCATCCCACTTACCATCAAGAACTATGTCCACAATGCTGTCTGACCTGTGAGTGATCCAGCTCTATAATCCCACCCTAAAGGTCTGCTTAGTAGGGTCACTTGGGGCATAAACTAAATTAGTCTAAGCCTGGGTTCTTTGAAGGCAGAGCTGGAAACAAAGATCTACATGCAGATCACTAACTTCGAAATATGACCCCAAGGAGCAGGAGTGACAAACTTGTGACCTGAAGCACAAAAGTGGATAAAAATCAATACAAAATAGGCATTACTGAGCTGACCACTGCTACAAGAAAATGGTGCTTAGCTACACAGCCCCATGGAACTTTCTGAGGATATTTTTGAAATCTGTTTGGGGCATTACATTTTAAAAATATATCAGTCATAAGTGAGTACTGAGCCATTTCCATAGGCATTTAACAACATAACTGAAGCCTCAGAGCAGGACATGAGGGGTTAACTGCATGGCTCCAAAGCAACAGGACGGCAGGTTGCACCTGTGTGAAGCCAGTAACCCCATCAGTGGCTTAAAGGGAGAGCTGATGAGCCAAATAGGAGATGCCCAATACATTATTTACTAATTTTGAATTTACCCGTTTTTGATTTTTGATAAAAATGGCTAAACCCAACAAAACAGCTATATATTAAATATACAGTTGGCTCCTCATATCAGCAGGTTGTACATCTGCAGATTCAACTAACCTCAGATGGAAAATATTGTGGAAAATATTCAAGAAATTTCAAAAAAGCAAAACGTGAATATGCCATGTACCTGGAATTTATTTACATATGTAGTAGGTTATATGCAAATACTATGCCATTTTTTATAAGGGGTTGAGCATCCATGGATTTCATTATCTGTGGGAGTCATGGAACCAATCCCCCATGGATATGCAGGAAAAAATGTATTTAAAGTTCTGACAATCCAGCTCCTGGATTACAAAGATGTAATCCAAAAAAAAAAACCCCAAAACAAAAAAAACACACAAGTGATTCCACTACAAATAACAATCATAAATTCTGGAAAAATTAAGTGAGCAAAAGCAGTGGATTTTGAAGGGGAGTCAATTTAGAGGGAGCAATGGAATGTTTTATACTTTTGTAATTGGGCAAAGGAACTGAATAGACATTTTTCCCAAAGATGGCATACAAATGGCCAATGGGTACATAAAAGGTGCTCAACATCTCTAATCAAAGAAATGAAAATCAAAACCACAATGAGATAACACCTCTTATCGGTTAGAATGGCTATCAGCAAGAAGACAAGCGATAACAAATGCTGGTGAGGACTTGGAGAAAGAGAAACCTCTGTGCACTGTTGGAGGGAATGTAAATTGGCACAGCCAATATGGAGAACTGTATGGAGTTTCCTCAAAAACATTAAAAAAAAAAAAGGAACTACCATGTAATCCAGCGACTCCAATTCTAGGCATTCATCTGAAGGAAAAGAAAAGGTATCTGCACCCACATGTTCATCATAGCATTATTTACAACAGATAAGACATGAAAACAACCTAAGTGTTCATCAATGGATGAATGGATAAAGAAAATGTGATACAGAGGAGGAACAAAGATGGCAGAATAGAAGGACATGCTCTCACTCCCTCTTGTGAGAACACCAGAATCACGGCTAGCTGCTGGACAATCAGTGACAGGAAGACACTGGAACTCACCAAAAAAGATACCCCACATCCAAAGACAAAGGAGAATCCACAATGAGATGGTAGGAGGGGTGCAATCACAGTAAAAACAAGTCCCATAATTGCTGGGTGGGTGAATCACAGACTGGAGAACACTTGTACCACAGAAGTCCACCCACTGGAGTGAAGGTTGTGAGCCCCACATCAGGCTTCCCAACCTGGGGGTCCGGCAACGGGAGGAGGAATTCCTAGAGAATCAGACTTTGAAGGCTAGTGGGATTTGACTGCGGGACTTCAACAGGACTAAGGGACACAGAGACTCCACTCTTGGAGGGCACACACAAAGTACTGTGTGCATGAGGACAAGGGGAAAGGAGCAGTGACCCCAGGGGAGACTGAACCAGACCTAACTGCTAGCGCTGGAGGGTCCCCTGCAGAGGCTGGGGGTGGCTGTTGCTCACCATGGAGACAAGGACACTGGCAGTAGAAGTTCTGGGAAGTAATCCTTAGTGAGAGCCCTCCCAGAGTCTGTCATTAGACCCACCAAAGGGCCCAGGTAGGCACCACTGTTGGGTTGCCTGAGGCCAAAAAACAAACAGGGAGGGAACCCAGCCCCACCCATCATCAGTCAAGTGGATTAAAGTTTTACTGAGCTCTGCCCACCAGAACAACAGTCAGCTCTACCCCCCACCTGTCCCTCCCATCAGGAAACCTGCACAAGCCTCTTAGATAGCCTCATCCACCAGAGGGCAGAGAGCAGAAGCAAGAAGAACTACAATCCTGCAGCCTGTTGGACAAAAACCACATTCACAGAAAGGTAGACAAGATAAAAAGTCAGGGAGCTATGTACCAGATGAAGGAACAAGATAAAACTCCAGAGAAACAACTAAATGAAGTGGAGATTGGTAACCTTCCAGAAAAAGAATTCAGAATAAAGACAGTGAAGATGATCCAGGACCTTGGAAGAAGAACAAGAAGAACGGAGGCAAAGATCGAGAAGATGCAAGAAATGTTTAACAAAGACTTGGAAAAATTAAAGAACAAACAAACAGAGATAAAGAATACAATAAGTGAAATGAAAACTCCACTAGAAGGAATCAATAGCAGAATAACTGAGGCAGAAGAACGGATAAGTGACCTGGAAGACAGAATGGTGGAATTCACTGCCACGGAACAGAATAAAGAGAAAAGAATGAAAAGAAATGAAGACAGCCTAAGAAAAATCTGGGACAACATGATGCAACAACATTCATATCATAGGCGTCCCAGGAGGAGAAGAGAGAGAGAAAGGACCAGAGAAAATATGTGAAGAGATTACAGTTGAAAACTTCCCTAATATGGGAAAGGAAATAGCCACCCAAGGCCAGCAAGCGCAGCGAGTCCCATACAGGATAAACCCAAGGAGAAACACGCCAAGACACACAGTAATCAAACTGGCAAAAATTAAACACAAAGAAAAATTATTGAAAGCAGCAAGGGAAAAATGACAAATAACATACAAGGGAACTCCCATAAGGTTAACAGCTGATTTCTCAGCAGAAACTCTACAAGCCAGAAGGGAGTGGCATGATATACTTAAAGTGATGAAAGGGAAGAACCTACAACCAACATTACTCTACCTGGCAAGGATCTCATTTAGATTCGATGGAGAAATCAAAAGCTTTACAGACAAGCAAAAGCTAAGAGAATTCAGCATCACCAAACCAACTCTACAACAAATGCTAAAGGAACTTCTCTAAGTGGGAAACACAAGAGAAGAAAAGGACCTACAAAAACAAACCCAAAACAATTAAGAAAATGGTTTTAGGAACATAAATATCAATAATTACCTTAAAAGTGAATGGATTAAAAGCTCCAACCAAAAGACACAGGCTTGCTGAATGGATACAGAAACAAGACCCATATATATGCTGTCTACAAAAACGCACTTCAGACCTAGGGACACATACAGACTGAAAGTGAGGGGATGGAAAAAGTATTCCATGCAAATGGAAATCAAAAGAAAGCTAGAGTAGCAATACTCATATCAGATAAAACAGACTTTAAAATAAAGAATGTTACAAGAGAAAAGGAAGGACACTCGGGAAGGACACTTAATGATCAAGGGAAAAATCCAACAAGAAGATATAACAATTATAAATATATATGCACCTGACAAAGGATCACCTCAATACATAAGGCAAGTGCTAACAGCTCTAAAAGAGGAAATTGACAGTAACACAATAACAACACAATAATATTATAATATTCTATTATAATAATAATAAACACCCCACTTACACCAATGGACAGATCATCCAAAATGAAAATAAATAAGGAAACAGAAGCTTTAAATGACACAATAGACCACATAGATTTAATTGATATTTATAAGACAGTCCATCCAAAAACAGCAGATTACACTTTCTACTCAAGTGCGCTCGGAACATTCTCCAGGATAGATCACATCTTGGGTCACAAATCAAGACTCAGTAAATTTAAGAAAAGAGAAATCATATCAAGCATCAGTCTGACCACAACACTATGAGATTAGCCATAAACTACAGGGGAAAAAAAACATAAAAAACACAAACACATGGAGGCTAAACAATACGTCACTAAATAACCAAGAGATAACTGAAGAAATCAAAGAGGAAATCAAAAAATACCTAGAGACAAAGACAAGGAAAACAAGATGATCAAAAAAGTATGGGATGCAGCAAAAGCGGTTCTAAGAAGGAAGTTTATAGCTACACAAGCCTACCTCAAGAAACAAGAAATATCTCAAACAAACAATCTAAACTTACACCTAAAGGAACTAGAGAAAGAAGAACAGCCAAAACCCAAAGTTAGCAGAAGGAAAGAAATCATAAAGATCAAAGCAGAAATAAATGAAATAGAAACAAAGAAAACAATAGCAAAGATCAATAAAACTAAAAGCTGGTTCTTTGAGAAGGTAAAACAAATTGAAAAACCATTAGGCAGAGTCATCAAGAAAAAGAGGGAGAGGCCTCAAATCAATAAAATTAGAAATGAAAAAGGAGAAGTTACAAGAGACACAACAGAATACAAAGCATCCTAAGAGACTACTACAAGCAACTCTACGCCAATAAAATGGACAACCTGGAAGAAATGGACAAATTCTTACAAAGGTTATATAACCTTCCAAGATTGAATTAGGAAGAAATAGAAAATATGAACAGACTAATCAAAAGTAATGAAATTGAAACTGTGATTAAAAATCTTCCAAGAAACAGAAGTCCAGGACCAGATGGCTTCACAGGTGAATTGTATGAAACGTTTAGAGAAGAGCTAACACCCATCCTTCGCAAAGTCTTCCAAAACACTACAGAGGTAGGAACACTCCCAAACTCATTCTATGAGGCCACCATCACCCTGATACCAAAACCAGACAAAGATACTACAAAAAAAGAAAATTACAGACCAATATCACTGATGAATATAGATACAAAAATCCACAACAAAATACTAGGAAACAGAAGCCAACAACACATTAAAAGGAATATACACCATGATCAAGTGGGATTTACCCCACAGATACAAGGATTCTTTAATATAGGGAAATCAATCAATGTGATACACCATATTAACAAATCAATAGATGGAGAAAAAGCTTTTGACAAAATTCAACACCCATGTATGATAAAAACTCTCCAGAAAGTGGGCATAGAGGGAACCTACCTCAACATAATAAAGGCCATATATAACAAACCCACTCCAAACATCATTCTCAATGGTGAAAAACTGAAAGCATTTCCTCTAAGATCAGGAACAAGACAAGGATGTCCACTCTCACCACTATTATTCAACATAGTTTTGGAAGTCCTAGCCACGGCAATCAGAGAAGAAAAAGAAATAAAAGGAATCCAAATTGGAAAAGAAGAAGTAAAGCTGTCACCGTTTGCAGATGACATGATACTATACATAGAGAATCCTAAAAATGCCACCAGAAAACTACTAGAGCTAATCAATGAATTTGGTAAAGTTGCAGGATACAAGAATAATGCACAGAAATCTCTTGCATTCCTATACACTAATGATGAAAAATCTGAAAGAGTACAGTAAGGAAACACTCCCATTTACCATTGCAACAAAAAGAATAAAATACCTAGGAATAAACCTACCTAGAGAGACAAAAGACCTGTATGTAGAAAACTATAAGACACTGATGAATGAAATTTAAAGATGATACCAACAATTGGAGAGATATACCATGTTTTTGAATTCGAAGAATCAATATTGTGAAAATAACTATACTACCCGAAGCAATCTACAGAATCAATGCAATCCCTATCTAATTACCAATGGCATTTTTTATGGAACTAGAACAAAAAAATCTTAAAATTTGTATGGAGACACAAAAGACCCCTAATAGCCAAAACTGTCTTGAGGGAAAAAAAACGGAGCTGGAGGAATCAGAATACCTGGCTTCAGACCCTACAACAACACTACAGTAATTAAGAAAATATGGTACTGGCACAAAAACAGAAACATAGATCAATGGAACAAGATAGAAAGCTGAGAGATAAACCCGCACACCTATGGTCAACTAATCTATGACAAAGGAGGCAAGGACATACAATGGAGAAAAGACAACCTCTTCAATAAGTGGTGCTGGGAAAACTGGACAGCTACATGTAAAAGAATGAATTAGAACACTCCCTAACACCATATCCAAAGTAAACTCAAAATGGATTAGAGACCTAAATGTAAGACTGGACACTATAAAACTCTTAGAGGGAAACATAGGAAGAACACTCTTCGACATAAATCGCAGCAGGATCTTTTTTGATCCACCTCCTACAGTAATGGAAATAAAAACAAAAATAAACAAATGGTATCTATTGAAACTTAAAACCTTCTGCACAGCAAAGGAAACCATAAACAAGATGAAAAGACAACCCTCAGAATGGGAGAAAATATTTGCAAATGAATCAATGGACAAATGATTAATCTCCAAAATATATAAACAGCTCATGCAGCTCAATATTAAAGAAACAAACAACCCAATCCAAAAATGGGCAGAAGACCTAAATAGACATTTCTCCAAACAAGACATACAGATGGCCAAGAGGCACATGAAAAGCTGCTCAACATCACTAATTGTTAGAGAAATGCAAATCAAAGCTACAATGAGTTATAACCTTACACCATTTAGAATGGGCATCATCAGAAAATCTACAAACAACAAAAGCTACAGAGGGTGTGGAGGAAAGGGAACCCTCTTGCACTGTTGGTGGGAATATAAATTGATACAGCCACTATGGAGAACAGTATGGAGGTTCCTTAAGAAACTAAAAATAGAACTACCATATGATCCAGCAGTCCCACTACTTGGCATATACCCAGAGAAAACCATAATTCAAAAAGACGCATGCACCCCAAAGTTCACTGCAGCACTATTTACAATAGCCAGGTCATGGAAGCAACCTAAATGCCCACTGACAGATGAATGGATAAAGAAGATGTGGTACATATATACAATGGCATATTATTCAGCCATAAAAAGGAACCAAATTGGGTTTTTTGTTGAGATGTGGGTGGATCTAGAGACTGTCATACAGAGTAAAGTAAGTCAGAAAGAGAAAAACGAATATCGTATATTAACGCATGTATGTGGAACCTAGAAAAATGGTACAGATGAACCGGTTTGCAGGGCAGAAGTTGAGACACAGATGTAGAGAACAAACATATGGACACCAAGGGGGGAAAGCCATGGAGGGGCGTGGGGATGGTCATCTGATGAATTGGGCGATTGGGATTGACATGTATACACTGATGTGTATAAAATTGATGACTAATAACCTGCTGTATAAAAAATATATAAAATATTCAAAAAAAGAAAAACAAAATGTGATACACACACATATTACTCAGCCACAAAAAAGAAGAAAATCCTATTATTTCAGATGACATGGATGGACCTTGAAGGCATTATTTTAAGGGAAATAAGTCAGTCAGAGAAAGACAAATACTGCGCAGCATCACTTACATGAAGAAACTTTTTTAAAAAAGAGTCAAACTCATAGAAACAGAGTAGAGAAGTGGTTGCTGGAAGCAGGGGGTGGGGGGAATAGGGAGAGGCTGGTAAAAAGATATAAACTTTCAGGTATAGGATTAGTGGTCTGAGGATCTAACATGAAACATGGCAACTATACTTGATGGCACTGTATCATATACAATCGACTCATGAACAACACAAGTTTGAACTGCCTGGGTCCACTTACATATAGATTTTTTACAGTAGTAAGCACCACAGTACTACACAATCTGTAGATGGTTGAATTTTAGGATCCAGAGGAAATGAGGATCTGGAGGGCTGACTATAAGTTATACTGGGATTTTTGACTGTGCAGAGGGTTTGTGTCCTTAACCCTGGCATTGTTCAATGGTCAAGTGGAACTGAAATTTGCTAAGAGTAGAAGTAAATGTTCTCACCAAAACAAACAAACAAACAAAACTGAAAACAAAAGGTGAGACCATGGATGTGATGATGTTAATTAACTAGATGGTGGGAATCCTCTCACAGTGTATTAACAAAAAATTTTAGAGGAAGCAATGTAATGTTTTACTTATTTATTTTATTTATTTTTGGCCGTGTTGGGTGTTCATTGCTGCACGCGGGCTTTCTCTATTTGTGGCAAGTGGGGGCTACTCTTCGTTGCAGTGACCGGGCTTCTCATTGCGGTGGCCTGTCTTGTTGTGGAGCAAGGGCTCTAGGCACATGGGTTTCAGTAGTTGTTGTGTGCGGGCTCAGTAGTTGTGGCTCACAGGCTCTACAGTGCAGACTCAGTAGTTGTGGTGCATGGGCTTAGCTGCTCAGCAACATGTGGGATCTTCCCGGCCCAGAGATCAAACCCATGTCCCCTGAATTGGCAGGTGGATTCTCAACCACTGCACCACCAGGGAAGCCCTGTAATGTTTCATATTTGTGTAATTTTGCTGTGAGGGCAGCTCCAGTTGTTATAGGGATGCAGTGTCTAAAACTCTAATAGGAAGCTCACTGTATCTCAGGTTAGAGAATCCACAGATGAAAGGTTGGAGAAAACAAAACCATTGAGAAATGAAGTAAGTCAGACAGAGAAAGACATATTCTGATAATATCACTTATATGTGGCATCTGCAAAATACAACCATCTAGTAAATATAACAAAAAAGAAACAAACTAGTGGTTACCAGTGGGGAGAGGGAAAGGGGGAGGTGCAATATATGGTTAGAGAATTAAGAGATATAAACTATTAGGTATGAAATAAGCTATAAGGATATATTGTACAACACAGGGAATATAGTCATTATTTTATAATAATTATAAATGGACTATAGTCTAAAAATTGTGAATCACTGTGTTGTACACCTGTAACATATAATACTGTACATCGACTATACTTCAATGAAAAAAATAACAGACAAAAGTTAATAAATACAAAAAAAATTAAATTGTGAAAGAAAAGAAATAATAATAGGAATAAAAATGGAGCTATAGCTCCATACATTGCATAGATTGAAAGACAGGATATTTCTGAGACATTTGGAATTGTGAATGCTAACAGGCTATTTGATGATATGAAGAAATTATTTTTAAATTTCTGTGATGTAATTATGGTACTGTGATTTAAAATAAGGGAACATTTTTTAGAGATACATACTGAAATATTTATAAGTAAAATAATATGATGTCAGTTTTGCTTCAAAATAATATTAAGAGGGGATGTGACTAGGGTGTCAATAAAGCCTAACTGGCTGTGAGTTAATAATTGTTAGGACAAAATGATGGGAGTTCATTATACTATCTTGTCTCTTTTCATATATGTTCAAACTTCTCCAAAATAAAACTTAAAAAAAAAAAAAAAGAGTGTAGAGAGGAACTTTAGAAGGGAGAGTACCAGGGAATTTCAAATATAAAACCATAAATTGTAAAATTTCTAAAAGAAAATTTGATGGAATAAAATCTTTTTGACTTCGGTTTAAGCAAATATTTCTTAACTACAACACTAAAAGTATTAAAAGAAAAAACAATAAATTTGACTTACCAAGAAAACCCATTTTGTTCTTTGAAGGATGATGTTGAGAACAAAACCCCAAGCCATAGACTGAGAGAAAATATTTCAAATCACATATCTGATAAAGGACTTGCATCTAGAATATACAGTCTCAAAATTCAATAAGATAATTCAAGAGAAAAAAGGGGCAATGGTTTGAATACTCAGAGAAGCTATATGAATGGCAAATTAAAAAAAGGAAGTAATGTTTAACATCAGTTATTAGGGAAAATCAAAACCACAATGAGATTTTACTACATACCAAGTAGGATGTCTAATATTTTTTAAAAGGACCAAACCAAGCAGCAGCTGTGCGATGCTTCTCCAGTTGCAGACCATTCAGAAGAGGACTTGGAGAAATGGCGGAGTAAAAGATGGAAAAAAGCCTTGGCCTCTTAACCACCATGTGGAAGCGTATCTCTTGACACTTAATGCCGTGTGGCTGACAGGGTCTTGGTGCTCTGACCGGGTGTCAGGCCTGTGCCTCTGATGTGGGAGAGCTGAGCTCAGGACATTGGTCCACCAGAGACCTCCCACCTCCACGTAATATCAAACAGTGAAAGCTCTCCAGAGATATCCATCTCAACGCTAAGACCCACCTCCACTCAATAACGAGCAAGCTACAGGGCTGGACACCCTATGCCAAACAACTAGCAAGACAGGAACAAAACCCCACCCATTAGCAGAGAGGCTGCCTAAAATCATAATAAGTCCACAGACACCACAAAACACACCACTGGACACGGTCTTGCCCACCAGAAAGACAAGGTCCACCCTCATCCACCAGAACACAGGCACTAGTCCCCTCCACCAGGAAGCCTACACAACCCACTGAACTAACCTTACCCACTGGGGGCAGACACCAAAAAAAAACAGGAACTATGAACCTGCAGCCTGCGAAAATGAGACCCCAAACACAGTAAGTTAAGCAAAATGAGAAGACAGAAAAACACACAGCAGATGAAGGAGCAAGGTAAAAATCCACGAGACCAAACAAATGAAGAGGAAATAGGCAGTCTACCTGAAAAAGAATCCAGAATAATGATAGTAAAGATGATCCAAAATCTTTGAAATAGAATGGAGAAAACACAAGCAACATTTAACAAGGACCTAGAAGAACTAAAGAGCAAACAAACAATGATGAACAACACAATAAATGAAGTTGAAAATTCTCTAAAAGGAAACAATAGCAGAATAACTGAGGCAGAAGAACTGATAAGCAACCTGGAAGATAAAATAGTGGAAATAACTACTGCAGAGCAGAATAAAGAAAAAAGAATGAAAATAATTGAGGACAGTCTCAGAGACTTCTGGGACAGTAAATGCACCAACATTCAAACTATATGCGTCCCAGAAGAAGAAGAGAAAAAGAAAGGGACTGAGAAAATATCTGAAGAGATTACAGTTGATAACTTCCCTCATATGGGAAAGGAAATAGTTAATGAAGTCCAGGAAGTGCAGAGAGCCCTATACAGGATAAACCCAAGAAGAAACACGCCAAGACACATATTAAACAAACTATCAAAAATTCAATACAAAGATAAAATATTAAAAGTAGCAAGGGGAAAAAACCCCAAAAAACATACAAGGGAATCCCCATAAGGTTAAACAGCTGACCTTTCAGCAGAAACTCTGCAAGGCAGAAGGGAGTGGCAGGACATATTTAAAGTGATGAAAGGGATAAACCTACAACCAAGATTACTTTACCCAGCAAGGATCTCATTCATATTTGACGGAGAAATTAAAACCTGTACAGACAAGCAAAAGCTAAGAGAATTCAGCACCACCAAACCAGGTTTACAACAAATGCTAAAGAAAATTCTCTAGGCAGAAAACACAAGAGAAAGAAAAGATCAACAATAACAAACCCAAAACAATTAAGAAAATGGTAAGATGAACATACATATTGATAATTACCTTAAATGTAGAGGGATTAAATGCTCCAACCAAAAGACATAGACTGGTTGAATGGATACGAAAACAAGACCCGTATATATGCTGTCTACAAGAGACCCACTTCAGAGCTAGGGACACATACAGACTGAAAGTGAGGGGATGGAAAAAAGGAATTCCATGCAAATGGAAATCAAAAGAAAGCTGTAGGGCTTCCCTGGTGGCGCAGTGGTTGAGAGTCCGCCTGCCAATGCAGGGGACACGGGTTCATGCCCCGGTCTGGGAAGATCCCACATGCCGCAGAGCAGCTGGGCCCATCAGCCATGGCTGCTAAGCCTGCACGTACGGAGCATGTATTCTGCAATGGGAGAGGCCACAACAGTGAGAGGCCCGCATATTGCAAAAAAAAATTAAAAAAAAAGAAAGAAAGCCGGAGTAGCAAATCTCATATCAGACAAAATAGATTTTAAAATAAGGACTATTACAAGACACAAAGAAGGGCACTACATAATGATCAAGGGATCAATGCAACAAGAAGATTTAACAATTATAAATATATATGCACCCAACATAAGAGCACCTCGATACATAAGGCAACTGCTAACAGCTATAAAAGAGGAAATTGACAGTAACACAATAATAGTGGGGGACTCACGTACACCTCACGTACACCAATGGACCGATCACCCAAACAGAAAATTAATAAGGAAACACAAGCTTTAAATGACACAACAGACCAGGTAGATTTGATATTTGTAGGACATTCCATACAAAAACAACAGAATACACTTTCTTCTCAAGTTCTCATGGAACATTCCCCAGGATAGATCATATCTTGGGTCACAAATCAAGCCTTGGTAAATTTAAGAAAATTAAAATCATGTCAAGTATCTTTTCCAACCACAATGATATGAGACTAGGTATCAATTACAGGAAGAAATCTGTAAAAAATACAAACACATGGAGGCTAAACAATACACTACTTAATAACCAAGAGATCACTGAAGAAATCAAAGAGGAAATCAAAAAATAGCTAGAAAAAAATGACAATGAAAACACAACAATCCAAAACCTATGGGATGCAGCAAAAGCAGTTCTAAGAGGGAAGTTTATAGCAATACAATCCTACCTCAAGAAACAAGAAACATCTCAAATAAACAACCTAAATTTACACCTAAACAATTAGATAAAGAACAAAAAAGCCCCAAAATTAGCAGAAGGAAAGAAATCATAAGATCAGATCATAAAAAAATGAAAAAGAAATGAAGAAAATAATAGCAAAGATCAATAAAACTAAAAGCTGGTTCTTTGAGAAGATAAACAAAATTGATAAACCATTAGCCAGACTCATCAAGAAAAAAAGGGAGAAGACCCAAATCAATAGAAGTAGAAATGAAAAGGGAGAAGTAACAACTGACACAGTAGAAATACAAAGTATCATGAGAGATTACTACAAGCAACTATATGCCAATAAAATGGACAACCTGGAAGAAATAGACAAATCCTTAGAAAAGCACAAACTTCCAAGACTGCACCAGGAAGAAATAGAAAATATGAACAGACCAATCACAAGCACTGAAATTGAGACTGTGATTAAAAATCTTCCAATAAACAAAAGCCCAGGACCAGATCGCTTCACAGGCAAATTCCATGAGCTAACACCTATCCTTCTCAACCTCTTCCAAAATACAGCAGAGGGAGGAACTCTGCCAAACTCATTCTTCCAGCCACCATCACTCTGACACCAAAACCAGACAAAGATGTCACAATAAAAGAAAACTACAGGCCAATATCACTGATGAACATAGATGCAAAAATCCTCAACAAAATACAAGCAAACAGAATCCAACAGCACATTAAAAGGATCATACACCACGATCCAGTGGTGTTTATCCCAGGATTGCAAGGATTCTTCAATATACGGAAATTAATCAACGTGATACACCATATTAACAAATTGAAGAATAAAAACCATATGATCATCTCATTGATGCAGAAATATCTTTGACAAAATTCAATGTCCATTTATGATAAAAACCCTCCAGAACATAGGCATAGAAGGAACTTACCTCCACATAATAAAGGCCATATATGACCAACCTACAGTCAACATAATTCTCAATGATGAAAAACAGAAAGCATTACTACTAAGATCAGGACAAGACAAGGTTGTCCACTCTCACCAATATTATTCAACACAGCTTTGGAATTTTTAGCCACAGCAATCAGAGAAGAAAAAAAAATAAAAGGAATCCAAATTGGAAAAGAAGAAGTAAACCTGTCACTGTTTGCAGATGACATGATACTATACATAGAGAATCCCAAAGATGCTACCAGAAAACTACTAGAGCTAATCAATGAATTTGGTAAAGTAGCAGGATACAAAATTAATGCACAGAACTCTCTTGCATTCCTATACACTAATGATGAAAAATCTGAAAGAGAAATTAAGGAAACAGTCCCATTTACCATTGCAACAAAAAGAATAAAATACCTAGGAATAATCCTACTGAAGGAGACAAAAGACCTGTATGCAAAAAACTGTAAGACACTGATGAAAGAAATTAAAGATGATACAAACAGATGGAGAGATATATCATGTTGTTGGATTGGAAGAATCAACATTGTGAAAATGACTATACACCCCACAGCAATCTACAGATTCAATGCAATTCCTATCAAACTACCAATGGCATTTTTCACAGAATTAGAACACAAAATATCACAATTTTTATGGAAACATCAAAGACCCCGAATAGCCAAAGCAATCTTGAGAAAGAAAAATGGAGCTAGAGAATCAGGCTCCCTGACTTCAAGCTATACTACAAAGCTACAGTAATCAAGACAGTATGGTCCTGGCACAAAAACAGAAAGATAGATCAGTGGAACAGGATAGAAAGCCCAGGGATAAACCCATGCACATATGGTCATTATTTTTGATAAAGGGGGCAAGAATATAAAATGGAGAAAAGACAGCCTCTTCAATAATTGGTGCTGGGAAAACTGGACAGATATATGTAAAAGAATGAAATTAGAACACTACCTAACACCATGCACAAAAATAAACTCAAAATGGATTTAAAATCTAAATGTAAGGCCAGACACTATAAAAGAAAAGAAGAAGAAAGAAACATAGAAGAAGAAAACTTAGAAGAAAACATAAGCAGAACACTCTATGACATAAATCACAGCAAGATCCTTTTTGACCCACCTCCTAGAGAAATGGAAGTAAAAACAGAAATAAACAAGTGGGACCTAATGAAACTTAAAAGCTTTTGCACAGCAAAGGAGACCATAAACAAGACAAAAAGACAAACCCCAGAATGGGTGAAAATATTTGCAAATGAAGCAACTGACAGAGAATTAATGTCCAAAATTTACTAGCAGTTCATGCAGTTCAATATCAAAAAAACAAACAATCCAATCCAAAAATGGGCAGAAGACTTAAACAGACGTTTCTCCTAAGAAGATATACAGATAGCCAACAAATACATGCTCAACCTGACTAATCATTAGAGAAATGCAAATCAAAACTACAATGAGGTATCACCTCACACCAGTCAGAATGGCCATCATCAGAAATTCTACAAAGAATAAATGCCGGAGAGGGTGTGGAGAAAAGGGAACCCTCTTGCACTGTTGGTGGGAATGTAAACTGATACAGCCACTATGGAGAACAGTATGGAGGTTCCTTAAAAAACTAAAATTTGAACTACCATATGCCCCAGTAATCCCACTACTGCTCAAATACCCTGAGAAAACCATAATTCGAAGAGTCATGTACCACAATGTTCATTGCAGCTCTATTTACAATAGACAGGACATGGAAGCAACCTAAGTGTCCATCGACAGATGAATGGATAAAGAAGATGTGGCACATATATATAATAGAATATTACTCAACCATAAAAAGAAATGGAGTTATTTGTAGTGGGGTGGATGGACCTAGAGTCTGTCATACAGAGTGAAGTCAAAAGAGAAAAACAAATACCGTATGTTAACACATATATATGGAATTTAAAAAAAAAAAAAAGGTGGTTATGAAGAACCTAGGGGCAAGACAGGAATAAAGACGCAGATGTAGAGAACGCACTTGAGGACATGGGGAGGGGGAAGGGTAAGTTGGGACCAAGTGAGAGAGTGGTATGGACTTATATACACTACCAAATGTAAAATAGATAGCTAGTGGGAAGCAGCGGCACAGCACAGGGAGATCACCTGGGTGCTTTGTGACCACCTAGAGGGGTGGGGTACGGAGGGAGGGTGGGAGGGAGACGCAAGAGGGAAGAGATATGGGGATATATGTATATATATAGCTGATTCACTTTGTTATAAAGCAGAAAGTAACACGCCATTGTAAAGCAATTATACTCCAATAAAGATGTTAAAAAAAAAAAGGACCATCCCAACTATTTGCCAGGTTGGGGTGTACCTGAAATCCATATGTACTGCTGGTAAGAATGTAAAATGAAACAATTATCTGGAAAATAGTTTGGCTATGCTTAAAGTGAAATACACACCTGTCTTAGCACTTTACAATTCTAGTTATAGGTATTTACCCAGGAGAAATAAAATCTCGTGTTCATACGAAGAATTGTACATGAATGTTCATAGCAGCTTTATCTAGAATAGACAAAAACTGAAAACTTAATAGGTACTCGATAAAGAAACTCATATAGCCATACAATAAAATATTAAGCAGTGGAAAACAATGAACTGTTGATAGTGGTAATCATATGGATGAATATCAAAATAATTATGCTGAATGAAAACCCAGACAAAACCGAGTATATACTGCATGATTCCTCTTATATAAAATTCTAGGGAATGGAAATTAATATTAGCAGACAGCAGATCAGCAGTTGCCTTGGGCTGGCAGGGGATGGAGTGGAGAGGTACAGGAGATAGGGATTTCAAATGGGTGTAAGGACATTTTGAAGGTGGGGTATATGTTCTTTGTCTTGGTAATGGAGATGATTTCAGGGTATATACAAATGCAAAACCTAACCTGTGAAATTTTACGTGTTCAGTTTGCCGTATTTCCATATATTTCAATAACCCTGCTTTAAAAAAAATTCAGAGAATACAAAAGAATAAATCAGGAAAAATGGAGTTTATGCAATTTGAAGTTCAAAATATTTGTAGTTTGCTTACATTAAGAATCTAGTATACGAATGTTTGTTTAAGAATAAAGAATAAAATACAGGTTTGTAGTCACCCAGAGGTCATTCCTTCCTGCTTTGATAATGGCATACTGATTCCTGTGTGGGTAAGTGACTCTTCCTCATCGTGTACAGTCCCAAAGTGACCCTCAGTACATTTCCCTGACCACCTTCATTAAGGAGGCGACACATAATCAAAATAGAATTAGTGCACTCTGTATCTCCCCAGGCAATCGTTCTTAAGTAAAGAGTTTTAAGGGGACTAAAATAGTTGGAGTTTATTAAACCTGGCCATAAAGACTTAAAACAAAACAAAAAAACTACAGATGAGTTTCTATAACTAGAACACTGAAGCTTCCTGCTTCCTATTGTTTTCTGAGCCCAGTTCTGTAGCCCTTTTTAAAAAGAATTCTGTCAGCTAGTTGATACGTTTCCAATAAATGGCTTTAAAAAATGCTTAATTTATCTAAAGAAAGTTCCAGTTACTTATAGAAAAAAAAAGTTGTCAAAAAGGAAAACTGTATGGGGAGGAGGATGTTAATTGTTGTGTGTCTTAAGCAATATTATTAAAACATATCTTCCACTCCTTTAAATTTTGCTGAATAAGACAAAATATTGCTATTTTTAAATAAAATAATGAAGATTGGTATGTTTGTGGGGAGCTTTCAGCCATCCTCAAGTAAGAGTTCAGTCAAAGAGACTGAAAGAATTCTTTCAGACTTGGAGTAAGAATATTTCCACTACTGCTTTCTTATTTTTCCTTTGTCTTCTTGTTGATGACGGGAGAGGTCAAGAGGTTTCATGTATGTTTACCAATCAATCCTCACCTTGGAACGCTTGTTTCCCTAGGCTCCCCGGAAACAAAGCTGGAGCTTTTACCCTAAATGCATGATCTTTACTTCCCACTCTCCTTTGTAGTCATCTTTCCTCACTTATCCCCTGCAGGCTACTTTCTGCACAGAGCTATCTTAGGCCCACTTCGCTCTCTCTGCACACACCTTTCTTGTGTAAGCTCATCTATCCCTAAAAGCTTTCGTAACTATCTAGTAGTTGGTGACCCCTAACTCTGTCCTAGATCTCTTACAGCTCCAGACTCATTAGCCTCCTGCTTGTTAGATATCTTACTTCAAATGAAACATGCCCCAAACAACGCATCCTCTACTCCTAGCACACAACCTTAAGTTTGTTCCTACTTTCATGTGGCCTGAATCCACCAAGTTACTCAAGCCCCTTTTTCATACCCCAATCCAAATAATCACCAAGCATTATAAATACTCTTAATGCATATTTCTATTAGCTGTGGTGATTCACCACTGTATACATAGCGTATTGCCTGAAATATAATGACTATTCAGTAAATATCTTCTGAATGAATTAATGAATGTTGCAGACCACCATTTTATCTCCCCTGACCTACTTTCGGCAATCTCATAACTTTGTCCCTGCCTGCTTCTAATCTTACTCTATTCTTGCAGATATTCCATTCTTTTTCTAGAGTGATTTTATGAACATATGAATAAAACCAGTCACTTACCTGCAGACTTGCTAATTCCCTGCAGACTCCCTATGGCCCCTCCACTCTTTCTCTTTTATCTCTTACCATCTTGACCCTCCCCATTATACAATCTAAACTTCTTGAATTTCTTTAAGTCTCCTAAATGCTTTCTAAATTTTCTTGCCTCAAAATCATTGAATATGCGGTTTCTCTGCCTAGAAGAATTGGATTTCCTGGAAAACCTTTATCATCCAGATAGCAAGGTAAGTCTCATTTTTTCCAGTTGGTCTTCCTTGATTTCATCGATTTGTTGAGGTCCACTCATTTTGTACTCCTTTAACTTCCTGTAGTTCCCTGTGCTTAAATATCTTTGGGACTGACATGTACACACTGCTATATTTAAAATGGATAATAGAAAAGGAACTACTGTATAGCACAGGGAACACTGCTCAATATTCTGTAATAACCTAAGTGGAAAAAGAATTTGAAAAAGAATAGATACATGAATATGTATAATTGAATCACTTTGCTGTACACCTGAAACTAACACAACATGGTTAATCAACTATGCTCCAATATAAAATAAAAATTAAAAAATAAAAAAAATACTACTACCAGAAAGAAAAAACAGTAATAGTAGATGATATAAAAAAAAATACATCATTTCCAATAAAGAGCAAGATCCACAAAGGCAGGGGCTATGCCTGTCTTTTTCACTGAATGCGCCTTGAGCACCTAACATAATGTCCGGGACATAGCAGACATTCTGATTTTTTTTAAAATTTTATTTATTTTTTATACAGCAAGTTCTTATTAGTTATCCATTTTATACATATTAGTGTATATATGTCAATCCCAATCTCCCAATTCATCACATACGATACCCACCACCCCTGCCACTTTTCCCCCTTGGTGTCCATATGTTTTTTCTCTACATCTGTGTCTCTATTTCTGCCCTGCAAACCAGTCCATCTGTATCATTTTTCTAGGTTCCACATATATGCATTAATATATGATTTTGTTTTTCTCTTTCTGACTTACTTCACCCTGTATGACAGTCTCTAGATTCATCCATGTTTCTACAAATGACCCAATTTTGTTCCTTTTTATGGCTGAGTAATATTCCATTGTATATATGTACCACATCTTCTTTATCCATTCGTCTGTCAATGGGCATTTAGGTTGCCTCCATGACCTGGCTATTGTAAACTGTGCTGCAATGAATATTGGAGTGCATGTGTCTTTTTGAATTATGGTTTTCTCTGGGTGTATGCCCAGTAGTGGGATTGCTGGATCATATGGTAATTCTATTTTTAGTTTTTTAAGGAACCTCCATACTGTTCTCCATAGGGGCTGTATCAATTTATATCCCCACCAACAGTGCAAGAGGGTTCCCCTTCCTCCACATCCTCTCCAGCTTTTGTTGTTTGTAGATTTTCTGACAATGCCCATTCTAATTGGTGTGAGGTGATACCTCATTGTACCTTTGATTTGCATTTCTCAAATAATCAGTGATGTTGAGCAGCTTTTCATGTGCTTCTTGGCCATCTGTATGTCTTGTTTGGAGAAATGTCTATTTAGGTCTTCTGCCCAATTTTGGATTGGGTTGTTTGTTTTTTTAATATTGAATAGCATGAGCTGTTTATATATTGTGGAGATTAATCCTTTGTTGATTCATTTGCAAATATTTTCTCTCATTCTGAGGGTTGTCTTTTTGTCTTGCTTGTAGTTTGCTTTGCTTTGCAAAAGCTTTTAAGTTTCATTAGGTCCCATTTATGTTTGTTTTTATTTCCATTACTCTAGAAGGTGATTCAAAAAAGATCTTGCTGTGATTTATGTCAAAGAGTATTCTTCCTATGTTTTCCACTAAGAGTTTTACAGTGTCCAGTCTTACATTTAGGTCTTGAATCCATTTTGAGTTTATTTTTGTGTATGGTGTTAGGGAGTGTTCTAATTTCATTATTTTACATGTAGCTGTCCAGTTTTCCCAGCACCACTTATTGAAGAGACTGTATTTTCTCCATTGTATTTCCTTGCCTCTTTTGTCATAGATTAGTTGACGATAGGTGTGTGGGTTTATCTCTGGGCTTTCTATCCTGTTCCATTGATCTATATTTCTGTTATTGTGCCAGTACCATATTGTCTTGATTACTGTAGCTTTGTAGCATAGTCTGAAGTCTGGGAGTCTGATTCCTCCAGCTCCGTTTTTTTCTCACAAGACTGCTTTGGCTATTCGGGGCCTTTTGTGTTTCCATACAAATTTTAAGATTTTTTTCTTCTATTTCTGTAAAAAATGACATTGGTAATTTGAAAGGGATTGCACTGAATCTGTAGATTGCTTTGGGTAGTAGAGTCATTTACACAATATTGATTCTTCCACCAAGAACCTGGTATATCTCTCCATCTGTTGGTATCATCTTTAATTTCTTTCATCAGTGTCTTATAGTTTTCTGCATACAGGTCTTTTGTCTCCTTAGGTAGGTTTATTCCCAGGTATTTTATTATTTTTGTTGCAGTGGTAAATGGGAGTGTTTCCTTAATTTCTCTTTCAGATTTTTCATCATTAGTGTATAGGAATGCAACAGACTTTGGTGCATTAATCTTGTATCCTGCAACTTTACCAAATTCATTGATTAGCTCTAGTAGTTTTCTGGTGGCATTTTTAGGATTCTCTGTGTATAGTATCATGTCATCTGCAAACAGTGACAGTTTTACTTCTTCCTTTCCAATTTGTATTCCTTTTATTTCTTTTTCTTCTCTCATTGCCATGGCTACGACTTCCAAAACTATGTTGAATAATAGTGGTGAGAGTGGACATCCTTGTCTTCCAGATTTTAGAGGAAATGCCTTCAGTTTTTCACCATTGAGAATGATGTTTGCTGTGGGTTTGTCGTATATGGCCTTTATTATGTTGAGGTAGGTTCCCTCTATGCCCACTTTCTGGAGAGTTTTGATCATAAATCGGTGTTGAATTTTGTCAAAAAGTTTTTCTGCATCTATTGAGATGAGCATATGGTTTTTATTCTTTAATTTGTTAATATGGTGTATCACACTGATTTGCATATATTGAAGAATCCTTGCATCCCTGGGATAACTCCCACTAGACCATGGTGTATGATCCTTTTAATGTGTTGTTAGATTCTGTTTACTAGTATTTTTCTGAGGATTGTTACATCTATATTCATCAGTGATATTGGTCTGTAATTTTCATTTTTTGTAGTATCTTTGTCTGGTTTTGGTATCAGGGTGATGGTGGCCTCATAGAATGAGTTTGGGAGTGTTCATTCCTCTGCAATTTTTTGGAAGAGTTTGAGAAGGATGGGTGTTAACTCTTCTCTAAATGTTTGATAGAATTCACCTGTGAAGCCATCTGGTCCTGGACTTTTGTTTGTTGGAAGATTTTTTTATCACAGTATCAATTTCATTACTTGTGATTGGCCTGTTCATATTTTCTATTTCTTCCTGGTTCAGTCTTGGAAGGTTATACAACCTTTGTAAGAACTTGTCCATTTCTTCCAGGTTGTCCATTTTATTGGCATAAAATTGCTTTTAGTAGTCTCTTAGGATGCTTTGTAGTTCTGCAGTGTCTGTTCTAAATTCTCCTTTTTCATTTCTAATTTTATTGATTTGAGGCCTCTCCCTCTTTTTCTTGATGACTCTGCCTAATGGTTTTTCAATTTGTTTTACCTTCTCAAAGAAGCAGCTTTTTGTTTTATTGATCTTTGCTATTGTTTTCTTTGTTTCTATTTCATTTATTTCTGCTCTGATCTTTATGATTTCTTTCCTTCTGCTAACTTTGGGTTTTGGTTGTTCTTCTTTCTCTAGTTCCTTTAGGTGTAAGGTAGGATTGTTTATTTGAGTTTTTCTTGTTTCTTGAGGTAGGCTTGTGTTGCTATAAACTTCCCTGTTAGAACTGCTTTGGCTGCATCCCATAGGTTTTGTATCATCGTATTTTCATTGTCATGTCTCCTAGGTATTTTCTGATTTCCTCTTTGATTTCTTCAGTGATCTCTTGGTTATTTAGTAATGTATTGTTTAGCCTCCATGTGTTTGTGTTTTTTACGTTTATTTCCCCTGCAATTTATTTCTAAACTCATAGCGTTGTGGTTAGAAAAGATACTTGATATGATTTCAATTTTCTTAAATTACCGAGCCTTGATTTGTGACCCAAGATGTGATCTATCCTGAAGAATGTTCCATGCACACTTGAGAAGGAAGTGTAATCTGCTGTTTTGCAAGGAATGTCCTATAAATATCAATTAAATCTATCTGGTCTATTGTGTCATTTAAAGCTTCTGTTTCCTTATTTTCATTTTGGATGATCTGTCCATTGGTGTGAGGTGTTAAAGTCCCCCACTATTATTGTGTTACTGTCGATTTCCTCTTTTAGAGCTATTAGCAGTTGCCTTATCTATTGAGGTGCTCCTATGTTGGGCACATATATATTTATAATTGTTATATCTTTTTGTTGTATTGATCCCTTGATCATTATGTAGTGTCCTTCCTTGTGTCTTGTAACATTCTTTATTTTAAAGTCCATTTTATCCGATATGAGTATAGTACTCAAGCTTTCTTTTGATTTCCATCTGCATGGAATATCATTTTCCATCCCCTCACTTTCAATCTGTATGTGTCCCTAGGTCTCAAGTGGGTCTCTAGTAGACAGCAAATATATGGGTCTTGTTTTTGTATCCATTCAGCAAGCCTGTGTCTTTTGCTTGGAGCATTTAATCCATTCACATTTAAGGTAATTATCGATATGTATGTTCCTATGATCATTTTCTTAATTGTTTTGGGTTTGTTTTTGTAGGTCCTTTTCTTCTCTTGTGTTTCCCACTTACAGAAGTTCCCTTAGCATTTGTTGTAGGGCTGGTGTGGTGGTGCTGATTTGGCTTAGCTTTGGCTTGGCTGTAAAGCTTTTGATTTCTCTGTCAAATCTGAATGAGATCATTACTGGGTAGAGTAATCTTGTTGTAGGTTCTTCCCTTTCATCACTTTAAATATGCCATGCCACTCCCTCCTGGCTTGTAGAGTTTCTGCTGAGAAATCAGCTGTTAACCTTATGGGAGTTCCCTTGTATATTATTTGTCATTTTTCCCTTGTTGCTTTCAATAATTTTTCTTTGTCTTTAATTTTTGCCAATTTGATTACTATGTGTCTCAGCATGTTTCTCTTGGGTTTATGCTGTATGGGACCTGCTGCTCTTCCTGGACTTGGGTGGCTATTTCCTTTCCCATGTTAGGCAAACTTTTGACTATAATCTCTTCAAATATTTTCTCTGGTCCTTTCTCTCTCTCTGCTCCTTTTGGGACCCTTATAATGCAAATGTTGTTGCATTTAATGTTGTCCCAGATTTCTCTTAGGCTGTCTTCATTTCTTTTCATCCTTTTTTTCTTTATTCTGTTCCGTAGCAGTGAATTCCACCATTGTGTCTTCCAGGTCACTTATCCGTTCTTCTGCTTCAGTTATCCTGCTATTGATTCCTTCTAGTGGAGTTTTCATTTCAGTTATTGTATTGTTCATCTCTGTTTGTTTCTTCTTTAATTCTTCTAGGTCTTTGTTAAACATTTCTTGCATCTTCTCTATCTTTCCCTCCATTCTTTATCTGAGGTCCTGGATCATCTTCACTATTATTATTCTGAATTCTTTTTCTGGAAGGTTGCCTATCTCCACTTCATTTAGTTGTTTTTCTGGGTTTTTTTCTTGTTCCTTCATCTAGTACATAGCCCTCTGCCTTTTCATCTTGTCTATCTTTCTATGAATGTGGTTTTTGTTCCACTGGCTGCAGGACTGTAGTTCTTCTTGCTTCTGCTCTCTGCCCTCTGTTGGATGAGGCTATGTAAGAGGATTGTGTCGATATTTATTGATAAAAAGAATATGTTATCCAAAAGTGTTTAAAAGTCTGTATGTTTGACAATTGAAAGTTTGAAGAATTTAGATCCTTTGCATTCTTTAATTCCATATGGTCATAGCCAAAATTAAGCAGTTTTACTATTTTAATAGCTAAGTTTTATTCTAGGAGTTAAGGAAATAAGAATGGCAAGAGACATAAAAGCAATGTAGTTATGACAAATGTATTTCACAGTTCCTAGGTCTGTGAAAAATGTTAAACAGAGGAAAAACAAATGGCAACAACTAATGGATGTGGTGCTCCTCATTCCCGTAGCAACTTGAACAGACTTTTAGTCCCAACACAGAGTTATTCTCCTTAATAGTATCTTCTCAGTGGTACTTAGGTCAAATGCAGAGAGATCATCGTGAAAGTGACCTAGAGGAAAGGACTAAAACTTCCACTTTAGTGAACAAAGGAAGCAAGAACTCAAAATCTTTTATTTGGTAGCTAGAGAACGCTTGTAATGAATTATCCAAAGTTCTGAATGATATGTTTTCAGTGCAATTGGCGATTGTATTTTCAAAATATGAAAAATAACCCAACTTTGAATACCACCATCTTACAAAAGAATCTGCAATCTTTTTGATAAACCAAAATGCTTAGAGTTTTATTTGTACAGTATAAGTCAAAGGTATCTCTTTCTTATTGTATTACCATAAGTTTTTTTTTTTTTAGGATCTATAATTTAAATAATCACAGCTTGAAGGACTCTTTCAACATTAACACAAAATGGATTACCTCAATTTACTAAAAAGTGTACTTATTCTGAGGAACAATATTGAGGTCCTTTTGTAGGATTCTGACCTGACAAAGAGAATGCAAAACCATAGTAAGTAAAATACATAGTTTCCCTGCTGATTTCCTCATTAGAGTTATGAATGTGGAAGAGGAGTTGTGAAACTATAGAGATACTCAAATTTATTCTAATGCAAAAGTTTCACTTTGAGCTATTTGACCTCCTCATCTCCAATGCAAATGGGCTATATTCTACCACAACCATCTCCTACTGTGATTGTACCCTTTGTGTTGACCCCATTAATATCATGACACCTCCAACATTCCAATTTCGGATTATGACCTCACTTTATATTTCTTTACCAAGACAAAAACAGAAAGGAATGATTTAATCTTCCTGTAAACAAACCTATAACCTTTTGGATTTGGTAGGTTTCTCCAAGCTGTGTCTCCTCCTAATACTATGAAGATGTGTCCATTGTCTTACTAATGGCCGATTCTATGTTTGTGACTTGGATCCTACCCCTTCTTGTCCTCCTATTTCACTCTTTGTTTATCCTCTCTTATTATCTAATACCAATAATATTTTCTGCTCTATTGAATAATTACACTAATGTGCTCTGGTATTTCTAATCTTACAAGAAAAATATTATTATTTAAAAGTCTCAACTTTTATGCTACATTCCATTCCAACATTTGCCTCTTTTACATACCCTTTCACAGAATAGCTTAAAATTAATTATATTGCTTTTTCCTTGTCCTCATCTTCCATTTTCTTTCAAGTCCTCCTTTGATCAGGCATTTGTCCTCTACTTTGCTAAAATTGCTCTCATTAATTTTACTAATGATCTCCATGCTTCACAGCATTCAACATAATTGACAACTATCTCATTCCTATTTTTGATCGTTTGTTATGTAGATACCACTCTCTTTCTACCCAATTTTTGAATATTGAAGGGCTCCAGAACTTGGTTTTAAGCTCCATTCTACTATTTCTCTAAAAATTCTTCCTATATCATCTCACCTAGTTGCATTGCTTAAAATACTATGAACTGGGCAGTAAGTTCCAAACATATGTCCCCATGTCTAATTTTTCCCCTGAGCTCCAAATTCATAAACCCAACTGTCACCAGAATGACTAATAGGTATCTCAAATTAAACATGTCTAAAATAGAACTTTTTGATTTGTGCCTCCCCCCCGACAACAAGATTTTCCATCTATCTTCCCTATCTCAGTAAAGAACACAGTCATTCACTCCGTTGCTCAAACCAAAAAAAACCCTGTAGCCATTCTTAATACCTTTCTTTCCCTCACCACCACTCCCCTCAGCACACACACGCGCGCACGCGCGCGCACACACACACACACACACTTCACTGTTAAATCATGTTGGGTCTACTTCTAATACACACACCAAATTTGATCACTCTTTTACTTATTCATTGCTGTCACCCTAGTCTAAGACACTATCATTACTCATTGGCCATGGCACTGACATCTAAACTGAATTTTCCACGTACATGAATTTGGTCAGGTAAAAGTCATTCACTGATGGCAGCCAATCAATCGTTCAAAATGTATATGAAAATTAGATGTTTTCAGCCTTGCTGAAAATCTTTGTATAGTTCTCAGGGTACTTTGAAAATCCAGATTGTTACCATGTCCTACACATAATCTTGTTTTTATAAGTTGACCCCTGCCAAACTCTGCCACCTGACTGTTAACCATTTAGTGTCCTATTGGTCACGTTAAGCCAGCAGCCTTGTCCCAGCCTCATACCTTTGCCTTTGCTGGTTCCTCTGCCTGTAATACTCTTCCCCCCAAATATTCCTTTGGTCTATTCCTTCCTGTCATTCATGTCATAGCCTGACTGACAACTGTAACTAATGTTGCCCCCTCATGTACTGTTTTATTGCCCAGATTTGTTCCTGCATGGCACTTTGCAAATGATCTTTTCATGTACTTGTTCATTTGACATTTTTCTCCCCTTCCCCTCCTACTCCAGGATATAAATGTCACATGAGCAAGAAACAGACTTTTCATATTAGTCCAAACATACACTTATGTTCTATTTCTATTGTAGCTCATGCCAATTGTAGGACCAACCTGGCAAAAAAGGGAAATTTTGCTTTGTTGCTCAGGTTGCTTTAGAAATTCATTGATATGCTTGTTGAAGGAAAGTCAAGCTTAGAGAAGGGAATAAAGAGAGATGCCAATCATGAAATATAACCATACATGAAATTTTGAAAATTCTCTAATGGCAAAGTTTAACATATTAAATCATGTCACTTAAGGGTTGGAGATAGATGGTATGTTATCTTTTAACTTCCAGAGTATACTGCAGTAAAGAAAAGTCATAAGCTATTTTTTAAATGTTCCTACTTTGATTCCTCTTTAGCTCACATTATGTTCATTCATGGATGTCTTCCACTTAAGATCCTAAACGTCCGATCATCCCTTTCCAGCAGTTGGAATAGCTCAGTTCCTTATAGGGTCTATAAAGCTCCAGGATTATATAACCAGAATTCCAATCTATGAGAACTTTTCTCTACAAATGAGTTAACACATATTTCAGATATGAAGCCTTTAATTTTCTAAGTTTATTTAAAATAGATATGTAAGATGTAGCCCTGTTTTAAAGTGAATGAAAGTATATACAGCTTAAAAATGTATTCTCTATAACTATTTTGGTTTCTAGTCCTCAGAACAATGGAGATATAAATATTCTTGCCATAAAAAGGGGAGACTTGAGTAAGTTAGCATAGCAAGGAAATAAATCTTGGAAAGTTAGACTATTTCAAGAAAATGCCTCCTTTTGTAAAAGATACTTGGACAGCTTCCCTATCAATATTTGTCTGGCAATGGATTCAGCTCTTTTTCTGCCAAGTATTAGTTCATACCTTTGTCAACTGGGTCCTTGATTTATTAAAATTTTTTTCTACATTATTCATTTTAGACCAGGCACTGACATAGGCACAGGGGATAAATGCACAAGTAAAAAATTATTGTTCTAGCCCAAATGTTTAAAATCTAGTGGAGATACTCACAAGTAGACCAAACATTGCACAATAATACCATTATTGCTGCAATGGGAATGTATATAAATGGCATCTCCTAATCTGCCTGGAGTAATCAGGGGAGTGTCCCAGAATCTGGTCATATCTATAGCAGAACATCCCTGAAAATGAGACCTGTCTGCTCCAGGGTGGGCTTATTTGAAAGAACTGGAAATCACTTAATGCAAAGACTGGGTAACAAGAACTTGCAGGAAAACTAAGGAACAAAACTACAAGAACTAGAGATCAAAACATATTGAGATTTCTGCTGTCCATACAGGTGGGTAGCAATGACATAATATACAATAATTGAAAAAGTAGAGCACGGTCAAATTACTGCAGATAAAGTGGTCTGAGGTCGGTGGTCTAGGACATAGTCCCAGTAGCCAAGGGACCACCAGAATGGTTGAATTTGCTGCTTGATTCTATTTTGTCACCCATCTGAGAACTAGGTCTGAAGCAATGTGTTCAGGGTTGCTTCTGATTGCTTCAAAACCACTGGAGAGTAACTGTGTAGAAAGTATCAAACCTTCTGGCAAAAGTTTTCTCTAAGAGTTTTACAGGAGTAAAATTTGAAATCAAAGGCAGACATCAAGCTCCAGAGATGCTGGATAGGTCCTTGCTCATGGTTAGGTCCCTATAAATCCCTATAAGATTCCCAGACTCTCTATATCCTGCCCACCTGCCTTGGACATAGACCTGTTCTTTCTGTCTCATTTTGCTATACTATATTCTATATGATGCTCAGAACCTGAACCTAAACTGAATGTTGCTATTGGTTGATTCCTTCCAAGGGCTAGATCTCTCCCATTCTCTATATCCCAGAAAAAGGGGATTCCTGCCACCAGCATAACCTGGGTCCATGTCTACTTTGCTTGCTTTCTCATTCTGGTATCTAGAACAAGATATTAAAGTTTCTTTTAACTCCCACTCTGACAATTTTACATTTCTTCTAATCCTGGCTTTTGGCAGTGAGTAAAAATTTCTAATGTCAACTTTTTGGTTTGGCCAAAAAGTTTGTCCGGTTAGTGAATATGTCATTCAATAAAGTTCTTTGTGAAAATGAAAAATGTGCCTTTTATTTTTAATTAAAACCAAGTGGACTTTTTGGCCAGCCCAATACTTTTATATGAATATATGTGTCTATAATATGTACTTATATTTTATATATTACACGTATACATATATTATACACACACACCTTTAAACAAGCATAGGTAGCCATTACGTTTAGTCTTATACCTATATAACTAAAATCACATTTAGTTGTATACATTTACATATATATAACTAAATGTAATAGCTGCTTACTATTTTTTTTTCTTTTATTCTTCCACAAAGTAGTGCCTATATTGTTTATTCTGTATTGGGTCCTACTCTTAACAATTTATGTACGTTAACACAATTTCTGTAACAACCTTATTGTGTTAGCTACCATTATCATCCCTATTTTATACATGGAAACAAAAAACCCGAGGCACTTGGAAATTAAATGACTTTCTCAAAGTTCCAAATCTACCAGATAAGAGAGCCAGGATTCAAATCCAGGCAGTCTGGCTCCGTGTTCAAGATTTTAAAGAGTGACTCCATCAGATATGAATCTTAGGAAGTCCTTATGACAGCACTGAAAATGGACTGGTTTTAGGGGACAGAGGTTGTGATATGGAAGGGAAGAATGAAGGCAGAGGTACCATTTAAGAGATTGTTTGTATCAAAAAGACAATTTGACCTTAGGCAAGGTCATTGGAGATGAGAGAAGTGCTGAAAGGAATCAATAGGACATAATGACTGACTAGTAATATGGTTTTGACTTGTCCTGACATTCCTGATGGCATAAGAATAAAAAAGTCAAGTGATTGACAAAATTTCGATCAAGAGTCAAAGGATAATACTTGACTTCATTCAGTTTTCAGAATTATTAAAAATTCCATCTTTCATGTCCTCTAAGAATAGGTTGATATTTTTCCCCCAGGGCTTCCCTTCTCTGAGTCTGATGAAATCCTTGAAAATCACATCTAAAGTACTCTTTGCATTCCAGATTTATGTTGAACTGAACTAAAAAGAAACACATGAACAGTAAATGGCCTGGCATTTTGCAGTTGTCACTATTAATATATGGTAGACACCATTTGAATAGAGGAATTCAAAATTAATGTGTCATTTTCAAACTTGCTTGCTTATTTGATCTCTTTTAGTTTCATATGTTTTAAAGGAAAAGAACCCATTCCATAGGTTCTATTGTTTTGTAAAATTATGACAATAAGTTAAATTAGTCATGATTATGCATTTGATTACATGATAGCATTATTTTTATAACAGTATTCTTGTACTCTGTATTTAGGCATTTTGAAAAGCCTTCTCTCTCAGTTTCTACATAGGACACGCTTTTAATGTAAGTGCTTCTTCCATAGATACTAACAGTTAAAGAGTATCAGGGAAATTAACCCTTTTTTGGGGGCTACAGTCATTCAGAGACATTGAATAAAATAATGAGAAAAGTATTCCTAGCTCACAACAATCACAGCACTGTTATTATTTCCATTAAATTTGTTAATCCATGCATATTTTTAGTTCTTTAAGCAGTAGCATTTACCAGTAGCTTTCACTGATTTTACAAAAGGAGAGAACACAGGTTCTTTTTAAACAATCCTCATGTTACTCTAAAATCCAAATTTTTAGAAATAAATTTTGTCTTATTTGATAGCAAAGCAGTTTCATAAATTTACTAATTAAACAGTAAACATGTTTTATATTTTTCAACATATATGCAAAATTTTCATATTATTTATAAAAACAAGGATAAATAAAAATTATTCATGAAATTACAGTAATATGACCATAAAGTAAAATTTACCAAAACCTATGTTCCTAGTGGTACCACATGATACTCTAGGACTTAGGCATGTTACTTAGGCTTTCTAAGCTTTCTATGCTTCAGTTTCATTATATTCAAAATGGAGATAATACTACCTGCTTCATAGGATTATTTTAAATGAGTTAATATATATAAAACATTTAGGATAGTGCCTGAGAATAGTTATTGTTTTTATATTATTATGGGGATAAATTTCATCTTGTAAAGTGCTTTACTGAAAAGAGACAGTGGAAGGTATAAAAATAGTTCTTTAAAATAGTGAATGTTTTAAAAATTAATTAGACAAATGTATATTCATGTATTTCAAGAAAAATCTATGTTGCTAAATCATAAGAACTTTTCAGCTTTCTTTGGACAGAGATACTAATGAGGGCACTTTGAAAAAAAATGCTCTAGGGTAAGAAAGAGCAAAGTGGTAAGGCATAACAACAGGAATTTATCCAGGATAATTTAAGCTACTACAAAGCTTCCCAAACAGTACTAGTAGACTGACTAGTATCTAGTTGTCAGAGTAAAGCACATAGGGAGCTTGCTAGTAAGGCAGGTGGATGGAAATGTATAAGGGTTAGCAGAGCAAGACAGAAGAAGGAAATCAGAATTGGTATAGTTTCTAGATGAACTTTCTCAGCCAAAATGAAAAACACGGAATCAGAATACTGGAAATAAAGTAACTCAGTTTAAGATAATCCAAAGAGAAAAATATACATACTATCCTTTTGTCCAGGAAAAGTACAGATTCTTCAGTTTTTAAAACAGACCCTTTAAGACCTAGCAAGACTACTGGTCAGTTATAAATTGAGAAACATATCCTATGGGGAATGATTTAAAAAAAACAAAACCTCAAAGAAAGCTTCAGCCACAAAAATCAGCGGAAGAGTATTCTACAGGCAGAGTGTTTTTAAACTGGAATTGTATAACTTAATTTGATAAAATTCCTTTGAAAGGAAAACAATTCGTAAAGTTAATACATGATCATTTTTTACTTTGTAGGAATACTCAAAAGTACATATTTACTAGTGAGGTTTATCCTGCTTGCACCATCCATAAACCATTATATTTTGCATTTGGTGACTGCAGACATTTTTCTGTGCATGTACACAAAAAACAGAGATAAATACAATTGACCACAGATTGTAGTTTTCCTAATAGGACTATATCATTTCATATTTTAACCAATTTAATGCGCAATAAATAATCAAACTGATTTTCCTAAAAATTTAGTTAATAAATGCTAGCAAATTCCTTGAGTTCCTGTTTGTGAATGCCTAATTGCATTGGAACTTAAGTATGTTTGATTGGATACAATTTTATTGAACATTGTTAAATTGTTTTTGGACATTGTATGCTGATGTTAAGTCTGAGGCCAGCTTATTTTTTCTCCTTTGTGACTTGTTTATTATACCTGGATGTCTTAAATTTTAAAAAAGTTTATCTTGAAATTTAACTACTTAATAAAATATGTCAAGGATTTTGGAATAACTATGATTCGTATGTTAAAGGATTTAAGGGAAAAGATGGATAACATACATGAATGTAGGCAATTTTGGCAGAGAGATTAAAACCATAGAAAAAAGTCAAATGAAAATGCTAGAAATATAACCATGCTATCGTGGACAAAGAATTCCTTCAACAGGATTATCAGAAGAATAAAAAATGTTAAGAATCTGGGAACTTGAATGTATGTCAATAAAAATTATCCAAAATGAAACACAAAGAGAAAAAGAGTAAAAATAAAATACCCGGGTATCCAAGAGTCATGATACACTATCAAGCCATTTAAATCTAACATATGTACAAACTAGAGACCCAGAAGGAGAAGACAGGGAAATGAAGTTTAACATCAGACTTATCAGAAGTTCTGCAAACCACACAGAAAGCACTTAAAGAAAAACAAGTTTTCAACTTAAAATTCTATCCTAGCAGAACTATATTTAAAAATAAAGGCAGGGGCTTCCCTGGTGGTGCAGTGGTTAAGAATCTGCCTGCCAACACAGGGGACACGGTCTGAGCCCTGGCCCGGGAAGATCCCATATGCCGTGGAGCAACTAAGCCTGTGCACCACAATTACTGGGTCTGCGCTCTAGAGTCCATGAGCCGCAACTACTGAGCCCACATGCCGCAACTACTGAAGCCCACATGCCTAGAGGCCGTGCTCTGCAACAAGAGAAGCCACTGCAAGGAGAAGCCCCCACACCTCAACAAAGAGCAGCCCCGGCTTGCTGCAACTAGAGAAATCCCACATGCAGCAACGAAGACCCACTGCAGCCAAAAATAATAAATAAATTTTTATAAAAGGCAAAATGAAGACTTTGCTATAAGACAAACAACAGCTGAGATAATTTATTGCCAGAAAGACTGTACTACAAGAAATGTTAAAGGTGGTTCTTCACAGAAAGAGTAGGATCCCAGATGAAAACTTGTATCCACGCAAAGAGAAAAAGAGTGCTTAATAATGGTAAGATGAAAATAAATATAGAATAAGTTTTTTTTCTAAGTTTACTCACTTGAAAAGAAACTAACCACCTAAAACAAAATAACACTGTCTTGTGATACTTATATGCAAAATTCAAATGTATGACAAACATAGCATAAATGATGGCATGGAAGAATGAGACTATATTGCTGCAAGATTTAAATACTATGTGAAATGATATAATACTGTTTAAAAATAGACTATAATATATTAATGTTGTATAGTTTAGGTGTTAATGAAACCACTAAAATTAAAAAAGAAAAAACTAAAGAGCCAATAGTGGAAATAATACGGAGTCAATTAAAAAAAAACCACTGTTTTGTTTTTCAGAACAAGGAATAAAAAGGAAAAAAGAACAGATGGGACAGAACAAACAATCAAGATGGCAGATTTAAATTCCATCATCAACTAAGCTATAGCAATTATTCTAAACACCCAATAAAAAAACAGAGTGGCAGATAGTATATAATTTCTTGTTATTTTAAAAACCTAAGAGAAATCTACCTTAAATATATGAACACAGATATGTTAAAATTAAAACAGAAAGACGTTTAATGTTTAATAATAATTAGACAGATGGATTGGGTACACCAAAATCAAATAACGTAGACTTCTGAACCAAAAATATTATCAGAAATAAAGAAGAAAATTCATAAAGATGATGAAACCAATTCATTAAGACATAGCAATTATATAGGTATATGCACATTTTCTTCAAAATTTATGAATAAACCGATAGAACTGAAAGAAAATAGACAAGATTACAATTAAAGGTAGAGACTTCACTTCTTTCCCAGAGACAGTAAAACATTAAGCATATACGACTTTAACGATACCATCAATCAACTTGGTCTAATTGAACCCTCCAGCAAACAACAACAGAATACACATTTTCAAGCATGCATGAAACATTCACCAGGTGACCATATTTTGGATCTTAAAATTAAGCTCAACAGATTTAAAGAACTGGGAACAAACTGAATAGACTAGCGTAAGTATTAAAAAGATATCTGAAGAATCCCCCCAAACACCTGAATACTAGAAACACTGATAATAACACTGTGTCAAAGAGGAAGTCACAAAGGAAATTAACAAACATTCTGGATGGAATAAAAAATACATATAAATGTGTGAGATGCAGCTATATTGCCTAAATGAGAGTTTATACATCATGTGTTTACATTGGAAAATAAAAATCTCAAAGTAAATCTAATCCTGAATCTCAAGAAATTAAAAAGGGAAAACTAAACCCAAAGAAAGAAGGGAGGAAAAATAAGTTGGACTGAAAATGAATATAAATATGAAAATAGAGAAATATTTGTAAGAAATATTGATAAAAAACTCACACACAGAAAATGAAAAGAATTCTCACAATTTCCCTAGGAGAACATAAACATTCCATTTTTTTTAAAGGACAAACTTTTCACAAACATGTTAGGAAAGACATGGATAGCAAACAACCATATGAGCATGAAGTTACCCAATATCATTAGTCATTATGGAAATGAAAACTAAAATCATAATGAGATCACTACATATCTATTACAAAAAAATAATAAACCCCTGAAAACTCCAAGTTCTGGTGAGGATGAGGTGCAATTAGGGCCCTCATACATTGTTGTGAGAATGCAAAATGATACAACCACTTTGGAAAATAGTTTTCCAATGTCATTTGAAGTTACGTACACATTATCTTAAGTTTCAGAAATTTCACTCCTTAGGACTACAATGCTTCTTCCATACAAAAAAAAAATAAACTGGTGAATCTTTTTAGCACCTTTATTCATAATTGCCAGAAACAGGAGATAATTAAAATGTTAACCACCTGGTGAATAGATAAATTATGGTACAGCTAAATAATGGTATAATATTCAGCAAGAAAAAAGAAAAAAACTAATAAATACAATGACATTGATGAACCTCAATGGCATTATTTTAAATGAAAAAAACATCCAATTCAAAAGCCTAATTACTAGAAGAGTCCATTTAATAACATTCTGTAAAAGGCAAAACTATTAGGGACAGAAATCAGTCCTTTCCAGGTACTGGGTGGGGAGGAGGCAGGGAATAAGCACAGACTGGCACTTGGGAAACTTTGGGGAAAAGGAAATATTATATATTCTCATATGGTGGTGGTGACACATATGTATTTGTCTATCAAAACTCAGAAGACTGTACACTTATATAGGTTAATTTTACTTGAAGTAAAAAATTATATATTGAAAAAAAAGAGGAAATGGGAAAACCTAGGTGGTAGATGTACAAGTTTTACTGTACTTTTTTTTGACTTTACTCTGTTATGAATTTTTATATAAAATGTTAAAAAGTGGAAACAAGATTTTCCTCCCCCAAATAAAATCCTTATAATAAGACCAGGAGATGAAAATTTGTTATTAAAGGCAAAAATAAAGATATGCAAATCAAAACTACAATGAGGTATCACCTCACACCTGTCAGATGGTCATTATTAAAATGTTCACAAATAATAAATGCTGGAGAAGGTGTAGAGAAACAGGAACCCTCCTACTCTGTTGGCTGGAATGTAAATTGATACAGCCATTATGGAGAACAGTACGGAGGTTCCTTAAAAAACTAAAAATAGACTTACCATATGATCCTGCAATCCCACTCCTGGGCATATATTCAGAGAAAAGCATAATTCGAAAAGACACATGCACCCCAATGTTCACTGTAGCACTATTTACAATAGCCAACACATGGAAACAACCTAAATGTTCACTGACAGATGACTGGACAAAGAAGTTGTGGTATACTTATACCACGGACTATTATTCAGCAATTAAAAAGAATGAAATAATGCCATTTGTACCAACATGGATGGACCCAGAGATTATCATACTAAGTGAAGTAAGCCAGACAAAACAAATATCTTATGATATTGCTTAACTGTGTAATCTAAAATAAAAAGGATACAAATGAACCTGTATATAAAACAGAAACAGGCCCATAGACATAGAAAACAAACTTACAGTTACCAAAGGGGAAAGAGGGGGGAGGGATAAATTAGGAGTTTGGGATTGACATATACATACATATTAAAAATAAATATCCAATAAGAACCTACTGTATGGCACAGGGAACTATATTCAGTACCTTGTAATAACCTATAAAGAAAAGAATCTGAAAAAAATAGGTGTGTATGTATAACTGAATCACCTTGCTGTACACCTGAAACTAACACAACATTGTAAATCAACTATGCTTCAGTAAAAAAAGGAAAGGAAAAATAAAATAAAATTAATTAATTTAGCATAAACAAATTGCATAGTATGTCAATCATTTTCCACTACAGGGTTACAAGTCAAACCCTAAATAAGATGGAATATTATGAACATTAATATATTCATAACTCATATTTCTACATAACATGGTTTATATACTGTACTTTCTACACATGATTCCTTTTGATCTAAACAATAAGTACATCAGGTAAGTGATATTACATTACAGATCCAGAAACTGACACACACAGCAGTTAAGCAACTTGCCTTAGGTCTGTAAGCCAAGGCCTGAATTCCAAATTTCAAGTCATTTTTTTCTATGTCTTTTTATATTGAGGCATAATAAATAGTCAGAAAAATGTGCATTTAGGAACATTATGTTCAGAAAAAGTGCACATATAAAGGTAAAGTTTAATGAATTTTCACGAACACCTGTGTAACCTGAATTGAAATCAAGAAACAGAATATCCCTAGCACACCAAAAGTACCTCAATTCTTTTCAAGGGTGATCAGTATAAGAGATACATTTTTATAAAACATTTAATTCTGTGGTATTATCACCAATATAAATAACCTTCCCTTGAAGGGACCTTTAAATAGTCAACTATCTTACTATATTTAAAATATGATGTTATTTATAAAACATTTATTTGCACACAGCTCTTCAGGAACATATATTTAGATAAACTGATAGGAAAATACCCCCAAAATAACATCAATTGGTAGTAACCATTTAGAAAATTACTAAAAGTCTGTATAAAAAGTTAACATATTAATTGCTTTTAGCCATAAACATGGTTAGAATGCATTGACTAATGGGATTCACATCACTGGTCAAAGTAATTCTTAAGACATTATTAAGCATGATCAACAACAATAAACTCAAAATGGATTAAAGACCTAAATTTAAGACTGGATACTATAAAACTCTTAGAGGAAAATATAGGCAGAACACTCTTTGACATAAATCGCAGCAATATCTTTTTCAATCTGTCTCCTAGAGTAAGGGAAGTAAATACAAAAATAAGCAAATGGCACTAATCAAACTCAAAAACTTTTGCATAGCAAAGGAAACTATAAAATGAAAAGACAACCCACAGAATGGGAGAAAATATTTGCGAACGATGAGACCAACAAGGATTAATCTCCAAAATGTACAAACAGCTCATGCAGCTCAATATCAAAAAAAACCCAACCCAATCAAAAGTGAGAGAGTGGCATGGACATGTATATACTACCAAATGTAAAACAGATAGCTAGTGAGAAGCAGCCACATAGCTCAGGGAGATCAGCTCAGTGCTTTGTGTCCACCTAGAGGGTGGGATAAGGAGGGTGGGAGGGAGATTCAAAAGGGAGGAGATATGGGGATATATGTATATGTATAGCTGATTCATTTTGTCATAAAGCAGAAACTAACACACCATTGTAAAGCAATTATACTCCAATAAAGATGTTAAAAAAAAAAAAAACGGGCAGAAGACCTAAATAGACATTTCTCCAAAGAAGACATACAAATGGCCAAGAAGCACATGAAAAGCTGCTCAATATTGCTAATCATTAGAGAAATGCAAATCAAAACTACAGTGAGGTACCACCTCACACCAGTCAGAATGGCCATCATCAAAAATTCTATAAACAATAAATGTTGGAGGGGGTGTGGAGAAAAGGGAACCCTCCTACACTGCTGGTGGGAATGTAAATTGGTGCAGCCACTATGGAGAACAGTATGGAGGTTCCTTAAGAACCTAAAAATAGAGCTACCATATGATCGAGTAATCCCATTCATACGCATATATCCAGAGAAAAACATGGTTCAAAAGGATACATGCACCCCAATGTTCATAGCAGTGCTGTTAACAATAGACAGGACATGGAAGCAACCTAAATATCCATCGATAGATGCATGGATAATGAAGATGTGGTACATATACACAATGGAATATTACTCAGCCATTAAAAAGAATGAAATAATGCCATTTTCAGCAACATGGATGGCTCTGGAGATTATCATACTGAGTGAAATAAGTCAGAAAGAGAAAGACAAATATCACATGACATCACTTAAATGCTCAGTCTAAAAAAAAATGATACAAACCAACTTATTTACAAAACAGAAACAGACTCACAGACTTGGAAAATGAACTTATGGTTACTGGTGGGGAGGGACAGATTGGGAGTTTGGGACTGTATACACTGCTATATTAAAAATAGATAACCAACAAGGACCTACTGTACAGCACAGGGAACTCTGCTCAATACTGTGTAATAAACTAAATGGGAAAAGAATTTGAAAAAGAATAGATACATATATATGTATAACTGAATCACTTTGCTGTACACCTGAAACTAATACAACATTGTTAATAAACTCTACTCCAATTAAAAAAAAAATTCTGATGGAAAAAAAAACGCTGGAGGCAAAGTAGGTAGGTAAGAATAGAGATAAAATAAGATTGGTCACGAATTAATAATTTTTGAAACTGGGTGATAAATATTTGGGGGTTCATTATATTATTCTACTTTTTTTATTTTGAAAATTTTTATAATAAAACGTAAGAAAAAAAACCAACATGGATGGACTTTGAGGACATTATGCTAAGTGATGTAAATCACGTAGAGAGAGATAAATAGTGTATGATATCACTTATCTGTGGAATCTAAAAAAGCCAAACTCATAATAACAGGGCATAAAATGGTTATTCCCAGAGGCTAGGTAGGGAGTAGAGGAAAGAGATGTTGTTAAGGGCACACACTTGCAACAAGTAGTAAATAAGTCCTAGAGACTGAAGGCACACTATAGTGATATAGACAACAATATTGTATTATAAACATCAAACTTGCTAAGAGACGAGATTTTAATTATTCCAACCACAAAAAAGAAATTATTATCATGCAACATGGAGGTGCTAACTATGACTACACTGGTGATAGTAATCATATTACATATAAACATATATAGTAATCATATTAAATAGTAATGTATCAAATTAACATGTTGTACACCTTAAATTTACACAGTGTTATATATCAAATATATTTCAAATAAAAAAATTAAAATTTAAAAAAGAAAAGATCAACTTGATGTTCCCCTCAGCTTGACTAGACTTTAGACAGGTATCTTACTGACTGTAGAAATAAGACCAGAAATAAACTCATGCATACAGGTCAACTAATATTTGACAAGGGAGCCAAGAAACCTCCTTGGGGAAAGACAGTCTCTTTAATAAATAGTTCTGGGAAAACTGGATAGTCACATGCAAAAGAATGAACATAGGACTTCCCTGGTGACACAGTAGTTAAGAATCTGCCTGCCAATGCAGGGGACACAGGTTCGAGCCCTGGCCCCGGAGGATCCCACATGCCCGTGTGCCACAACTACTGAGCCTGTACTCTAGAGCCCACAAGCCACAACTACTGAGTCCATGTGCTGCAACTACTGAAGCCCATGTGCTTAGAGCCTGTGCTCTGCCACAAGAGAAGCCACCACAATGAGAAGCCCATGCACTGCAATGAAGAATAGCTCCCACTCGTAGCAACTAGAGAAAGCCCACACACAGCAATAAAGACCCAATGCAGCCAAACAATACATAAATAACATTTTTAAAAAAATAAAGTGCATTTGGGTTTTAAAGATATTTCATAATACTCTATAAAAAAAAGTAAAAAAGAACAAACAAAGACCTCCTATCTTAAACCACGCACAAAAATTTACGCAAAATGGATCAAACACTTAAATGTAAGATCAAAATTCGTGAAACTTGTAGAAGGAAACATAGGGGAAAAGCTTCCTGACGTGTCTTGGAAATGATTTTTTGGATATGACACCTAAAGCACAAGCAACAAATGCCAAGTTAAACAAGTAGGACTACATTAGACTAAAAAGCTTCTGCACAGCACAAGAAAGGATCAACAAAATGAAAAGGCAACCTACAGAATGGAAGAAAATATTTGCAAACCACACATATGGTAAGGGGTTAATATCCAAAATATATAAGGAACTCGTGTAAGGAACTCAGTAGCAAAACAACAATCCAATTAAAAAATTGGCATAGGACCTAAATAGACATTTTCCCCAAGATATTCAAATGGCCAACAGGTACATGAAAAGGGGCTCAACGTTACTAATCATCAGGGAAATGCAAATCAAAACCACAATGTGATCTCAGGTCACGCCTATGAGAATGGCTATCATCAAAAACACAAACGATAATAAACGCTGGTGAGGATGGGAGAAAAGGGACCCCATGTATACGGCTGGTGGAAATTTATATTGGTATAGCTACTGTGGAAAGCAGGATGGATATATGATCCAGCAATTCTACTTCTGCGATCCAAAGAAAACAAAATCACTATCTTGAAAAGATAACTGCGTTCCCATGTTCATTGCAGAATTATTTATAATAGCCAAGACATGAAAATAAGCTAAGATTCCATCAACAGATGACTGAACATAGAAAACGTGAATATGTACACACACACACACACACACACACAGGAATACCATTCAGCCACAAAAAGGAAATCCTGCCATTTGCAACCACATGAATGAAACTTGAAGGCATTATGCTAAGTGAATTAAGTCTGAAAGTGTAAGACAAATACTGCATGATATCACTTCTTATATACAGAATCTTAAAAACAGAAACAAACAAGAAAACAAACTCATGGCTTATAGATACAGAGAACACACTGGTGGTTGCCAGAGGCGGGGAAGGGGGTGGGGACAGGGGAGTGGGTAAAATGTGTGAAGCTTGTCGAAAGGTACAAACTTACGGTTTTAGGATAAATAAGTTCTGGGGATATAACTTACATCATGAAGACTATAGTGAACAATCTTGTATACTTGAAAGTTATCTTAAAAGTTATCACTAGGAAAAAATTGTAATTATATGAGCTAATGTATATTAACTAAACTCACTTATGTGATAATCATTTTACAATATACACACTTATCAAGTCATTATGTTATATACGTTAAACTTACACAATGTGGTGTGTCGATAATCTCAGTAAAACTGAACAAAAACTAAGAAAAAAAGACCTGAAAACTCTCTCTTTGAAATGTAATCATCACAAAAGCAGAGCTCCTATATCCCCGTCTCTGGGGAGTGTAAAATCCCAACTTTGATAATGCCAGTTACATGGAGGGCAGTAATCACATTGACCAACCTGCTTATCCAACATCATTTAGTACTCTTCCACTCCCTCACCCCAGTGCTTAAGAACTCTCTTAACTTTTCTTTCAGGACAGTTGAGTTCAGTCTTTCTCCCCTGTTGCGGTAGTACTGACTAAAGTCTTCCTTGCCTATTTACCTCCATCTGGTGCAATTTTTCTTTGACCAATGCCTACTGTACTGTAGGTAATAAACCATCACCTCCGACGTTGGGTATACTCAGCTAGATAACTAAGCAAATATAAATGAGTGTGATAAGCACAGTGTTCACATTTACACATGTGCTGTAAAAAAGAGCTATGGGAGATTTTGTCCCCCTCCCCATTTCTCCCCGGGGGTATGAGGGGCTTTAAGAAGTTAGACAGATTAGAAGACAAAACTGGACAATGAAAGATTCAAAAAATAAGTTTGCTTAGTATACATCATATGAAGGGAATTCTAGGCAGACAAAAACAGCATGAATGACAATATGGAGGCATGGAGTTCATGATATGTCTGGGGAATAAGAGGTCAAGAGTTGCTCCAATATAGTGTAAACACGTATGAACCAAAAAGTGAGAGTTGGAGTGGCTGGAAAGACTGACTGCATTCAAGTATAGAAACAATTATAAGTGATCCCTAAGTAGTCTGGACTCTAGGAATTGGGAAGTGAATAGGAGTGTATCAAAAAGTGATTAAATGCATGTTTTTGAATATTCCTCTGCTGGCAGTGTAAAGGCTGATGTGCTGGTAAACTGGATCTCCTGCAGGACATGGGTGGGGAAAAGCCCTGATGTGTAGCGTTTACAGATTTACCTGGTGTAAACACTCCCAACTGTGGCTGATTTCAAGCTGCCAATGGTTTAATAACAGGATTTCTGAATTCCTGAATACTTAACAATGTGTTCTCATGAGCCAGTACAGTTTGCTCTAGAATATCACTGGTGGCAAGGGAAAAGAATGGGCTTTGTCTAGGTGAAATAAACCATAAAGCCACCGTGAATGTGGACAGGAGGGAACTCAATCAAGGGACATTACAGAAGAAAAGCTAACAATCCATATCAGAGGTATTATTCACATTATAAACAGCATTCTCTTTAAGGATCCTTCAAGTAGTCAACTATTTAAAGGTCAAATAATGTGTGTCAGAGGTCAAGTAATACACCCATGGTCACCCACCTTGCCAGTGGCAGGGCCTGGATTTGAACCCAGTCTGCCCCATTCCAGTGTCCCATATATAGGCTTATGAGCTCAACCCCTGCTCACCTGGAAAATGAACCTAATGGGATTGCTCTGATGATTAAGAAAATACACAACCAAAGCACCTAGGACAAGGTCTGATACCTACAAACATTTATGAAATTACAGCTAGTATTACTAATATTGTCATTACCATTATCCTTATTTTGCCACAATCATCATGTTTAATTGAATTTGTTAGGAGTGATGAAACAGACAACCAGGAGGTGCTAATAAAGAAAGCAATTTTCTGTGCTTAACAAGTTTACCAGCTGGAGAGAATAATGCATTTTAAATGCTGTGGGTTTCGAATTGTAAGTCTTAATCTTTTTCCCCCCCAAGTAAAAACTAAATCTTATAAAAAAAAATCTATGTGTCTTGGAGTAGAGCCTTCTGTTATATCATCACAGTGAGTTTTAGTCTTGCCTAGTATTGCTAAGCCGTCTAACATTTCCCCATGTTAAAAGCTTAGATAACCGTCCTGTAAACAATCAAACATTATTCTTTCCATTGTTCTGCTAACATCAGAAGTAGAATTAAATCTTGAATTATGCCGGTAATGATTCATAATCATCAGGTAACTGAAAACTCTTTTAACTGTGGAGTATTTCACAAGGGAGAAAGATACCAATGTCCAGCCCAGCTCTGACCACTGGAGATTATATGACCTGTTGTCCATGTCACACACCATTGGGTTTTGGCATCTATGCAAAGAGTTAGCTGTACCTCCAGTAAGATAAACCTTTTCATCTATATACAGAGCAAGAATCTTTTGGCCCATAGCTTTATAGCCTCTGGTGCTTTGGACCCACAAATAAATCACTTATAAGATAGAAAATTTGGCAGAAAATTTTGGACTCTAAAATAGCCTGAAAACTATTTAAGTTTAAAAATTCAATAACTGCTATCAAACACACATGGTGAAGATAAATGCATCTCCTGCAGTTTTCTCTGTTTGGTACACCAGAGAATACCTGAAAGACAAGGTCACCAGAGCTGGGACTGTGTTCACACTTTTTAAGTCCATGATAAATAAAATATCTTCACTCAAAATTGAAACACACATTCATGAACAAGAATCAACACATCATAAAGTACCGCTTCTGACTCTGAACAATTCATAGAAATAATCAATGCAAATCAATGCCAAAGAATACATGTCACATTGCTTATTGCAGGAAAATTGCTTCATAATATAATTACATTAGTTTTATACTCAGTATTTTTAATGTTTATTTCTCACCTTCAGTTTCAACCTTGGCATGTATATTCTCACTGTGAAAGCGAACAGTGAATCGTTTGTTGTTATTTTGTTCTGACCAAAAATATACATACTACAGCTTTCATAATAAAAATCTTAACTGTGTTTTGCATGTGAGCACAAAAGGGATGTTTGCAATCAAAGCGTGATGTTCAAAGGAAAAGATTATTTAAATCCTCACAAAGAGGGCAAGTTGAATTTCTTTTCTAGGCAAAGTCTTATGTGGAAGACTCAAATATTTGCCCTAGCTCTGCAGTGAACTTTGAGTCTGTTTGCTCTCACATTGTGAGAATTATGTGAGATAGAATTTTATATGGCATCTGTTTGGAATCTCTTTCTCCTTATCCACCCCAACTTGAAATTTTAATTCAAATCCGCAGAAGTGATTTGCCAATTGGTTTCACACACACTGTGGTATGACGCTTCAATCCACCTTTGAATCTAATGTGCACCTCCTATGAGTGGATTGTTATGGAGAGGTGATTTTAAATATAGCATATTAATGGAAATTTGAGGTACAGTAAGGCCAACAGGTCAGGAAAACAACTGCCATGGAAAATAGTAATAAGCTATTACTCACCCTTCCCAAGACGGGGAGGCAGGCCACGCCACGGGAGGACACACAGGGAAGCTCTGAGAGCCAGGTAGGTTGAGAGGCAGAGGGAGAGAGAGGAATTGTGGGTAAGGGTCTTGATTGTGGCTTGCTCTGGAAGGAACAGGTGAGGGAAATAAGCAAGTTTAGGATTGGCTAGTTCAAATAATTTCAGTGGGCTCTGGGGCAAAGGGGCTGTCCCAAGTTGTCTCCTACTTGGCCTTGGGGGTCATTTGGGCAGGTGTGTAGTGGTCTGTAGGGACAGAGCCCAGTGGGTTGGGGGAAGTGGGCTCTGGATTGATTGGTTTATATTTGAAAACTAGTCCCCAGGAGGAGGACTCTTCCTGAGAAGGGGAGTGAGTAATGATGAAGGCAAGATGCCAAAGCAAAGTGATTTAGGTAGATTGTCTGGTTCTCCAGAATGAGGTATAACTAGTGTATGCACGGAGGGCAGATCTTAAACTATGATGCTTACAGAGGCTACAATGGTGGTTAAAACCAAGAAGGATGACTTACTATAACTCAATTGAAGCAATTTGCATACGTGGTGGATGCTGTCGGCATCCAGGGCAACTGAACCAACAATACGGTGCGGATCAGCTGCTAAGGGCTCACAGCTTTCTCCTCTGGAGAATTGCCCTCAGCCAGTGGTTCTCAAACTTCATTGTGCATCAGAATCACCTGGAGAGCTTGTTAAACCACAGATTGCTGGGCTCCACCCCCAGAATTTCTGATTCAGTAGGTCTGGGTTGAGGTCCAAGAAACCATCATTGCTAACAAGTTCCCAGGTGGTGCTGATCTGGGGATCATACATTGAGAACAACTGATCTAGACGGAAAAGTGTCACCTCTCCCAGGTATTCCTGGGAGGTTTTACCCTCCAGAGTCAATAACTGACTGAAATAGGATGTAAAAGTCCAGCTACCTTGCTGCAAATCCGAACAATTCTGTGGTGTGGTCCATTCTCCTGAAATCCACAGGAGATGAGACTGTGGCTAGCCTTCGGCTGACTTTATCTTTTTACCAAGGTTCTTCTACTATCCAGTGGTGTTTCCCTCACTTCCCCACAGATTACCGCTTGGTAAACCACTTGCACAATACACACAACTCAGTTTTTGTTTCTAGGAAACCCAACCTAAGAAAGCATATTTTGTCCAAAAGCATCTTTTTATTTCCGAATCTACATCCAAGAATTCTTTTGCCATTTTAAAGTTTTATTTACCCTCAATATTCCTATTGATCCTCAAACACAGCAATGGAATTGAGAGTGGTCAGTAGTGATCAAAATGCTCAGAAGGATAGGAAGTATAAATAGGGGAAAAAATAAAGGTAATTATTTGGAGAGTAGAAGGCAGAAAGGGAGATGAGTTAGTTATCCTTGTTAAGAGAATCCAGTGCCTACTTCCTGTTTGCATTGTTCTTACAAGGCAAATTAAAAAGACATGATACTGCCTTCTGATACTTTACGCTATAAAATGTTGTCTGAAAACAAATTTACATTTTGGGAGGGGATAATTCATGCAGTGAGTATCATGGGCAGTATTTTGATATCTAAACTAACTCCCCACAGCTGATTTGTTTCAATTAATAAAATGTAATTAAATTCTATGTATGAATTAATATGCATTTAATAATCTAAATATGTCAGACACCAGGCTAGCCACTTTCTCATACATCATTCATTCAATCTATTTAAGCCTTATGATTAAGGACTCCAAATAAGTTTTCAGAAAACAAAAGATATTCTGTGTATTTTTAAGAGTAAATATAGTTAGTAAAGAGCACAAACCCACATAGTATTGCTGTTTTCTTGTCAGTAATATAATAATGTTAAGTGATTTAATGAATTAATGTATGATTGAGGAAGAATTAATGTCATGCTTACAACTAATTTTGGCAAAACACTGCAGAATGTGGGACTACATTTCCTTCACCCTATTCTAAGCTTTTGAACAGAACTTACCACATTTAATTCTGACTTTGGAAGGAAAATGAACAAGTATTTTGGGCTTGTACTTTCTTATCAGAAACCAGAGCATGTGATGGGTGAGGTGGAAGAGTGTGAAAAAATTTGAGTAGATGTTGCTTAAATTATTATTAAGGACAACTCATGCAATGAATTTATGTAGTTCATGCATGAACCCAGGAGGCTCTCAGGCTTTGGTTTATGAGAGAGAGTGTTTTGGTCTCATCTGACTTTTTTTTTTTTTTTTTTTTTTACAATGCAGCATGTTGTAATGGAAAGACTCCAATATCATTGGTTCAAATTCTGGCTTCCCTTCTTATTTTCTGTTTAATCTAAATCAAGTTATAGTTGTCTGGGTCTTGATCTTTTTATTTCTAAATTGATGATAATAATGTTCACCTTGATAGTGTGGTTGTGAAGATAAATGAAGTAATATATGTAAATTTCAATATACCATGGCCAAAGTATCACAAGTTCACAACAAATATTAATTTTTTTTACTTTTAATTTTATCCATACCTCCTTCTTTTTATTAACATATTCTGTACTCCAAACTAACTACTACCATCTGTAAACAAATTCTGCATTATCTAGCCCTTACTTCTCTTTAACCTCATACTTTTGAACTATCATTCATGAATTAGCTTCCCTCCCTGATTCTCTAATGAGTGGTTTATTCCTCCTATGACATTGAGCCCACTTTGCCATATATTATTCTTACACAGATTATTTCTTCAATGTTATTGAGTGCAGTGTTTCATTCTACCTACAGTAGATGCCCTTTATATATGTCCCAGCTGAAATTATCTCATGAAATAGCATAACTATATTAGTAGTTGTCTGTCTGCCACACTATATCATAAGCTCTTGGACTTATAATATGCATTTTGCCTCTCTATTTCTCTCTCTATTCCTCTCTATATTCTATTTTTCTCTATATTCCACCTCAGTGGTGTATTCCCACTGGTACTCTCACCTTTGCAACAATATGGGATTTTCCATTGTAGAGGCATATGTATTGAAGTCCGTGGTTTATCCTGGCAAATTCAGTGGAAATTTTAATGTGTTTAATGATTTAACAACTAAAATCAATGCCTGGTAATCTGAAGGAGGGCCATTTGATAGGAAACCTTCAGACAATGATGGGAGAGATCTTAATGCTCTCTATCTTCTCTATGAGACAGTCATAGTTTATGGCGCCACAGGCTAGTAAGATCCAAAGGGACCTGGAATCTCCGAGAAGTAACTTACAAGCTAGGCAAAGCACCCACTTGATCATTGGAGTTAGGGCTCCCAGGCCACCTCCTCTTAGCTGGCGACCCTTCTATCTTCCTCCTGAATTTCCTCAACCTCTGTAGCTACCCTTGCTGACTTCTGTTTAGTGGATCTGACTCTACTTCCCAGTGTTTCTCATCATGACTGGTTATCCTCACTTGGACCTCTTGATTGCTTTATGTTTTACTCTGGAGTGAGACTGATGTGTTTTTGACTCCATATTGATACCTAATTATACCACACTAGTTTCCATTCATCTTTTTCTAGTACTGACCATAGCCTGACTGCTCAATCCTTCTTAGATTCACAGTCAAAAGTGACATTTTTTTCCTATGAAAATGACCCTGTAAAAATATGGATGAAGAAGACTTCCCTTTATTTTTCCACCCAAAACAAAACTTGTGCTGAATTATTCAGGTCCTTGTCATCATTTTGCCACTGCAGGTTATTTATTGTGTGTGTGATGTTGGAGAAGGGGGTATGCTTTTCCATAGACATTTTAGGGAACAGGGACTCTAGGGGCCTCTACAGGCCCTCACAGCCTAGAACTCTAGAAACCAATTCACAGGCAACATCGAAATCTAAATCTGTCACGTAGAAGCCACAAAGAAACACTGGGATAAAAATTTTGGAGACATGCTGACTATGGCCATGTTTTTGGAAAAAACATCTGTAAGGAAGGCTTAGGCAATGTTGTCTCCAGCAAGCAGGGTTTCCAAAACTGGAATGTTACTATTCCTCTAAGAACACTTAAGAAGTAAGTTGACAACATGTGTGGACATGTAATAGAGCCTATCTCTTGGCAGAAATGAAATCTAAAGCAGAAAATATGCTTTTTTTTTTGAGTAACATGAAACATATCAAAGTTTTCAATCCAAACATGACTGCAAAAGACTAGGCATCACACTGCTGGAGAACATGCTGGAAATGAATCTTCACAAGGGTAAGTAAAAAGTTCCCTCCACCAGACATTTCAAGCAAAAGAGAATCAACCTGCTCAAAGAGAATACGTTGCTGGGCTATGTTAACATGAGCTATGCCAAGGCCAAGACCAAGGCCACACTCGTGGAAAAAACATCAGGGATGGGAAGAGGGGGTGAGGAGAAGGAGATGGTGCTGTCATGCTCAGTGTTAAATTGTACAACCATTCCACGGAACAAATCTGGGCAAACAAGGAAAACATCACCAAATATAACAAAGAATCCCGCTTAGGTGACCCCTCCACACCCTCACACCCCAACTTCAACAAATAAAGTGACCAGTTTCTAATTCTGGATATTGTATGAGCATAAGCCCAAATGTTCTGGATCATTCTGCTTCCACTGTTCTGCTTAGCTTTGTCTTTGTAGACAGATTATCTGGGTCCCATTTGAACCTATAGCTCTTCTAATAAACATGTACACACCAATCTCTGAAACGCAAACCATTTTCATGATCATCTGGGAAACGTGAACTACAAACTATTTTTCTATTTCATCTCATTAGCAAGAATTCATTGTCCCTTTAGATATAAATATGATGTTTGGGTAAAAAATAAAGGATTCTGTGAGATACATATTTGTAAGTTATTTTTTCATCATGGTTGTTTTTAAATTTAATTCTATTTTTAAAGGAAAATAATGCAACCTAGCTCTTCATTGAAATATATTTTGTATGTCTTACAGACCAGGCTTGAATAATACATGAAAACTAAACTTTGCCACTTGTTTAAAATTTGAAATCAAGATTCATTTTACTTTCATCTCAAGCATTAGTAGAGGAGGCAAGAAACATCATTTTCTTAACTCCAAAGTCCAACTGCATGGCCAATCAAGGTTGATTGATTGAAGGTGTCAAAAAGAGTGGCAGCCAATATCCTCCAGTCCACTGACCTTGCGTTTCAGAAGACAGATTAAACCAGGCTGTCTCTTTCTAAATTCAAATGGATTGGAAAAAAAAAAATCTTTGTGCCTTGATCCATTATGGGGCTGTGCTTAATTGATCTTTGACTCATTACTGAAGCTGAACAACTTAGGGACACAGACATGAATATTTGCCTACAAAATGGTAAGCCAGGATAACAGTTCATCTCCAGCTTCGAAACAGAATAACAACGTAATAAACTAATGAAAACAAACTACAAGGAAATTATAAAACAGCCTCAGTCAAGCAGTATCCTATTCAATTACCATCATTTAAAAGTCACTGTGGAGCTCAAGGCATTTTAGGGCATGAGCCAACCATCTCCTTGCACAGCCCTGCGATAAAACCTTTCTCTTCTCCAAACTCCGATGTTTCGGTACCTGGAGCTGCGGACTTTTCCCTGTCAAGCAGGAGACCCCACAGCTGGTCCATCCTCTCTCCTCTCTGTAGGTCAGGGAGGGCATCATTTGGATCCGTGGATGAATTCCCTCCTATCAGGATCGTGCTTCAGGATCTTCCTGAACTTTCCCAGAGGCCTTCTGAAGTGAGTGCCCTGAGGTTCAGGCAACAGTGTTAACTTGCTTCCTCTCCTCTAGCCCTTTGCAAGGGTGGTGTGTTTGAGGGTGGCAGTCTGAGGAGGATTTTCTCCTACTTTCTGATGCAGCATTGAAGGACATAAAGGAGGGCATTTAGCTGATGGGTAAAGAGTGACTTTCTCTGATGGGCTTAGGGCTGACCTAGAGTTCAGACATGGACCCTGGCACCCACAGGGCTGGAGAAGCTGTGAAATAGAAGATGTGGCACGAGAAGAGAGTAGTGATGGAGGGGAGAAGGAGAGGAGGGCTGAGTCGTAGGCAGCCGAGGCTCAGCAGGGCATGCTTCTGAGATGGGAAGAGACCACAGTCATGGAAACCGGGAATGCTGCTGATGGATATTTGTGAGAAATGCCAACCATGCAAAGAAAGGGACCCTTTAGAGTGAGACTAGAGCGACATTGAGGAAAGGAATGCTGGGCCATAGTTAAAGGTACACAGACATCGGTACAGACTTGGACAGGCAGAGTCGGGCATCATAACAGTGGCCATTTTTATGGAGATCCTCTCCTATGCCAGTAGCTTTGCACGATCGACTCTACTCCTCATCACTGCTCATGGAGGATGCAGTATCATTCCCATTTTCTGATGAAGGACACTGGCAGTGTTACTCAGTGGATCCACATCCATCCATCCATCCATCCATCCAGATGTGCCTGGAGTTAGAAAAGTCCTCTCTCAGAGATTAGTATTTAAGCCAAGACCTGACTGATGAGAAGGAGGCAGTCATGGGCAGATCTGGCAGAAAAACACCTCAAGAAAAAGGAATGGCAAGTGCAAAGCCCTAAGACAGAAATGAGCATGGCATGTTTGAAGAATGAAAGACGGCCAAGCTGGCTGGTGGCCATGAGGAGAACAGTATCTGATGAGGTGAAGAAGTGGGCGGAAATCAAAGTGCACAACCAGCATGACACAGGTGTAGACCAATCAGAAAGGAATGGCTTGGCAGAGGCCAAATTATGCAGGGCCTTGTGGGTCATCATAAGGAGTTTGGAAATGACAGTTGTTGTAATGGAAAATCACTGGAAAGCTTTAAAAAGAGGAGCAACACAATCAAATTTAGGATTTAAAAAGACAACTCTAGAGGACTTCCCTGGCTGTCCAGCGGTTAAGACTCCATGCTTCCATTGCAGGGGGTGTGAGTCTGATCCCTGGTCAGGAAACTAAGATCCCACATGCCGTGTGGCACAGCAATGAATAAGTAAAAAATAAATAAATAAATAATTTTTAAAAAAATAAATAAAAAGACAACTCCATAAAACAACGAGATACCACTACACCTATTAGAATGGCCAAAATCCAAAACACTGAAAACACCAAATGCTGACGAGTAACAGGAACTCTTATTCATTACTGGTGGGAATGCAAAATGGTATGTAAGACAGTCTGGTAGTTTCTTACAAAACTATACATACTCGTACCATACGATCCAGCAACTGGACTCCTTGGTATTTACCCAAATGAATTGAAAACTTATGTCCAGACAAAAACCTGCACACAGATGTTGACAGCAGCTTTATTCATAATTGCCAAAACTTGGAAGCAACCAAGATGTCCTTCAGTAGATGAGTAGATAAATAAACTGGTACATCCAGACAATGAGATGGTATTCAGCACAAAGAAATGAGCAATCAAGCCTTGACAAGACACGGAGGAAACATAAATGTGTATTGATAAGTGAAAGAAGCCAGTTTGAAAAGGCTACATGCTGTATGATTCCAGCTATATGACATTTTGGAAAAGGCAAAACTATGGAAACAGCAAAAAATCAGGGGTTAGGTGGGGAAAGGATGAACAGGTGGAGCACAGAGGATTTTTAGGGCAGTAAAACTATTCTGTATGATACTATAATGATGGATAGATGACATTTTACATTTTTCAAAACAAAAAGTGAATCCTAATGTAAACTGTACTCTCTTACAACAACAAGAGCAAACACCAATAGAAACTATGGACTTTGGGTGATAATGACATGTCAATGCAGGTTCATCAATTGTAACAAACATACAACTGTGGTATGAGATGTTTATAGTGGGAGAGGCTAGGTGAGCATCGGGGCAGGGGTGCATGGAAACTTTCTGTGCTTTCTGCTCAATTTTGCTATGAACTTAAAACTTTTTTAAAACATAAAGTCTGTTAAAAAAAAAAAAAAAAAGACCACTCTAGCCGCTGTGTGAAGAGTGGATTGTGTGGTAGCAAGAGAGGAAGAAGGGAAGCAAGTTAGAATTTACAGTAAACTAGGTAAGAGATGTCAGTGGTTTAGACTAATATTTTGATGATAAACAAGGGAATAAGTAGTCAAATTTGGGACATATTTGGAGGTAATGCTGCCAGAACTTGCTCATGAATTAAATATGGAATTTGAAGGAGAAAAAAGAAAAAAAAGTCACTGATAGCAGTAATAAGTTGCATAAATCGGTAATGTCCTATATCCATACATCTAGCATATTTGCTGATATTTTTTCAGTATTTAATTTCAATATTATTTCCAATATTTAATATCAGCTTGCTACAATGCAACAAATCCTGAACATGACCAATGTTCAATGACTATATGTACTGTAAAACTTACTACGCTTTGGTAAAATAATGAGTTGTTTGCTACTTCAACTTACATAAGACTTTTTTTTTTTGCGGTACGTGGGCCTCTCACTGTTGTGGCCTCTCCCGTTGCGGAGCACAGGCTCCGGACACGCAGGCTCAGCGGCCATGGCTCACGAGCCCAGCCGCTCCGTAGCATGTGGGATCTTCCCGGACCGGGGCACGAACCTGCGTCCCCTGCATCGGCAGGTGGACTCTCAACCACTGCGCCACCAGGGAAGCCCTACATAAGACTTTTGATAGCTGTATAATTTAAAATCATTTTCAGTGTCAATTTTTATTATAAAAACAATTCTTAAATGTTTGAAGGTAAAATTCGGTTGCAAAATCATCACAAACAAAAACTTATTAGTGCTCTTTCATAGCAATGATTTTCCTTTATTTCTAGCAAATTGAAAGTACTCAATAACTTTTATCAAGTTATATCTTAGTTGTGAAACTTATAAGAATTACTGGAAATTATTTGCTTGATAGAGGAGTAAATTGTGATTGGATGGATTTATAATCTGAGCATAATATATTTACCACCAAATCACAAAGTTGACATAAAATAAGAAAGATGTAGATAATATACCATGTGACTTTAGAATATCCTCCTCAAATATCATATATAGGAACTTGTTCATTTGTTTCCTGTTATTTTATATTAAGAAAATGAAATTTCCCTTATGGGATCCTCAAGCCTTCTCAAGAAAGAGTGTTCAAATACTTAATGATGTAAGAGAGACAGACAGACAGAAAAAGAGAGAGAATATGAATGATACTCATCTGCCTGTGTATGTGCTGTGCTGTACAGTCATCATACTAAATTTCATTAGAGCTAAAACAGCATCAATTCAGAGATACACTATTATATTATATGCCAATATTCAAGAAAAAATTCTGCCATATAAACTGTGACACAGTCCTAAGATACCATCAATTATAAGATGCATCCTGATTTCAGAGCTGTACAATGTGAAAAAGAAACATGAGATAAACGCTGGTAACTTCTTCCTGGTAACACAACCATGCTCTTCCCACAATGATTCCTGTGGCCAATAATAACATGAACAAGAAATATGCTACCCCGGCTTTCCTCTTACTTCATTCACGCCTCAGGTTCCTTTGAGGTATCATTCCCTTATTTCTGAATGATAAGGTGCTCCAAAGTTCAGTCCTCAGACCCCTCTGCTATGTCTACTCTCACTCATAAGTGATTTTACCTAATGCTTTGTATTTAAACATCACCTATGTAGTGGATGAATCAGTCTTCAATTTGTGAGTTCACTTCCAACCTCTCCCTGATCTGTATTCCAACTGCCAATACAATAATTCCACTGGCTATCTAAAAGACATCTCAGAATTCTAAATCTAATACACAACTCTTTTATTTTTATTTTATTGTTTCACAGTATGTGGGCTTCCCACTGCTGTGGCCTCTCCCGTTGCAGAGCACAGGCTCCGGACGTGCAGGCTCAGCGGCCATGGTTCATGGGCCCAGCTGCTCCGTGGCATGAGGGATCTTCCCAGACCAGGGCACGAACCCGTGTCCCCTGCATCGGCAGGTGGACTCTCAACCACTGCGCCACCAGAGAAGCCCCTAATACACAACTCTTGATTGCTATCTCAGTAAATGGCACCAGATATCCAGCAGTTTAGATGAACAATTAACAGCCTTTCACTAGTGTTTTCTTAGACCCCCATTCACTCCTATCACATCAAACTTCAAAATTGGTTCAAAATTGTTCAACTTTTTGTCCCCTTGCCAGTCTCACTCCAGCCCCAAGTACCCTCAGCTTTCTCAAGCACTGCTGCTTTAGACTCCCAACTGACCTTTCAGCTTCTACAGTTTCTCAAATTCTCCACAGTGTAGCCAAAGGGATATTCCAACAAAGTGAATCTCATCATTTCATTCTCCTGCTCAAATACTTTAATTCAATTCTAGTTAAACTTAGAAACATATTGAGAGGAACCAAGATGGCAGAGTAGAAGGACATGCTCTCACTCCCTCTTGTGAGAACACCAGATTCACAACTAGCTGTTGGACAATCATCGACAGGAAGACACTGGAACTCACCAAAAAAGATACCCCACATCCAAAGACAAAGGAGAAGCCTCAATGAGACAGCAGGAGGGGTGCAATCACAGAAAAATCAAATCCCTTAACTGCTGGATGGGTGACTCACAGACTGGAGAACACTTGCACCACAGACGTCCACCCACTGGAGTGAAGGTTGTGAGCCCCATGTCAGGCTTCCCAACCTGGGGGTCTGGCAACGGGAGGAGGTATTCCTAGAGAATTAGACTGTGAAGCCTAGTGGGAATTGACTGCAGGACTTCGACAGGACTGGGGGAAACAGAGACTCCACTCTTGGAGGGCACACACAAAGTAGTGTGTGCATCGGGACCCAGGGGACGGAGCAGTGACCCCAGGGGAGACTGAACCAGACCTACGTGCTAGTGTTGGAGGGTCTCATGCAGAGGCAGGGGGTGGCTGTGGCTCACTATGTGTACAAGGACACTGGCAGCAGAAGTTCTGGGAAGTAATCCTTGGCATGAGCCCTCCCAGACTCTGTCATTAGCTCCACCAAAGAGCCCAGGTAGGCTCCAGTGTTGGGTGGTCTCAGGCCAAACAACCAACAGGGAGGGCATCCAGCCCCACCCATCATCAGTCAAGTGGATTAAAGTTTTACTGAGCTCTGCCCACCAGAGCAACAGTCACCTCTAACTACCACCAGTCCCTCCAATCAGGAAACTTACACAAGCCTCTTAGATAGCCTCATCCACCAGAGGGCAGAGAGCAGAAGCAAGAAGAACTACAGTCCTGCAGCCTGTGGAACAGAAAGCACATTCACAGAAAGATAGACAAGATGAAAAGGCAGAGGGCTATGAACCAGATGAAAGAACAAGATAAAACCCAAGAAAAACAACTAAATGAAGTGGAGATTTGGCAACCTTCCAGAAAAAGAATTCAGAATAATGATAGTGAAGATGATCCAGGACCTCAGAAAAAGAATGGAGGCAAAGATCGAGAAGATGCAAGAAATGTTTAACAAAGACCTAGAAGAATTAAAGAACAAACAAACAGAGATGAACAATACAATAAGTGAAATGAAAACTCCACTAGAAGGAATCAATAGCAGAATAAATGAGGCAGAAGAACGGATAAGTGACCTGGAAGACACAATGGTGGGATTCACTGCTGTGGAACAGAATAAAGAAAAAAGAATGAAAAGAAATGAAGACAGCCTTAGAGACCTCTGGGACAACATTAAACACAACAACATTTGATTACAGGGGTCCCAGAAGGAGAAGAGAGAGAGAAAGGACCAGAGAAAGTATCTGGAGAGATTATAGTCGAAAACTTCCCTAATATGCGAAAGGAAATAGCCACCCAAGTCCAGGAAGCTCAGAGAGTCTCATACAGGATAAACCCAAGGAGAAACATGCTGAGATACATAGTAATCAAACTGGCAAAAATTAAAGACAAAGAAAAATTATTGAAAGCAGCAAGGGAAAAATGACAAATAACATACAAGGGAACTCCCATAAGGTTAACAGCTGATTTCTCAGCAGAAACTCTGCAAGCCAGAAGGGAGTGGAATTATATACTTAAAGTGATGAAAGGGAAGAACCAACAGCCAAGATTTCTCTACCCGGCAAGGATCTCATTCAGATTTGATGGAGAGATCAAAAGCTTTACAGACAAGCAAAAACCAAGAGAATTCAGCACCACCAAACCAGGTCTACAACAAATGCTAAAGCAACTTCTCTAAGTGGGAAACAAAAGAGAAGAAAAGGACCTACAAAAACAAACCCAAAACAATTAAGAAAATAGTCATAGGAACATACATATCGATAATTACCTTAAACGTGAATGGATTAAATGCTCCAACCAAAAGACACAGGCTTGCTGAATAGATACAAAAACAAGACCCATATATATGCTGTCTACAAGAGACCCACTTCAGACCTAGGAACACATACAGACTGAAAGTGAGGGGATGGAAAAAGATATTCCATGCAAACGGAAATCAAAAGAAAGCTGGAGTAGCTATACTCATATCAGATAAAATAGACTTTAAAATAAAGAATGTTGCAAGAGACAAGGAAGGACACTACATAATGATCAAGGGATCAATCCAACAAGAAGATATAACAATTATAATTACATATGCATCCAATGTAGGAGCACCTCAATACATAAGGCAAGTGCTAACAGCTCTAAAAGAGGAAATCGACAGTAACACAATAATAGTGGGGGACTTTAACACCTCACTTACACCAATGGACAGATCATCCAAAATGAAAATAAATAAGGAAACAGAAGCTTTAAATGACAAAATAGACCAGATAGATTTAATTGATATTTATAGGACATTCCATCCAAAAACAGCAGATTAAACTTTCTCCTCAAGTGCGCACGGAACATTCTCCAGGATAGATCACATCTTGGGTCACAAATCAACCCTCAGTAAATTTAAGAAAATTGAAATCATATCAAGAATCTTTTCTGACCACAATGCTATGAGATTAGAAATGAATTACATGGAAAAAACCTAAAAAACACAAACACATGGAAGCTAAACAATACGTTACTAAATAACTAAGAGATGACTGAAGAAATCAAAGAGGAAACAAAAAAATACCTAGAGACAAATGACAGTGAAAACACGACGATCCAAAACCTATGGAATGCAGCAACAGCAGTTCTGAGGGAAGTTTATAGCTATACAAACCTACCTCAAGAAACAAGAAACATCTCAAATAAAAAAATCTAACCTCACACCTAAAGGAACTAGAGAAAGAAGAACAAACAAAACCCAAAGTTAGCAGAAGGAAAGAAATAATAAAGATCAGAGCAGAAATAAATAAAATAGAAACAAAGAAAACAATAGCAAAGATCAATAAAACTAAAAGCTGGTTCTTTGAGAAGGTAAGCAAAATTGATAAACCATTAGCCACACTCATCAAAGAAAAAGAGGGAGAGGACTCAAATCAATAAAATTAGAAATGAAAAAGGAGAATTTACAACAGACACCATAGAAATACAAAGCATCCTAAAAGACTACTACAAGCAACTCTATGCCAGTAAAATGGACAACCTGGAAGAAATGGACAAATTCTTAGAAAGGTATAACCTTCCAAGACTGAACCAGGAAGAAATAGAAAATATGAACAGACCAATCACAAGTAATGAAATTGAAACTGTGATTTAAAATCTTCCAACAAACAAAAGTCCAGGACCAGATGGCTTCACAGGTGAATTCTATCAAACATTTAGAGAAGAGTTAACACCCATCCTTCTCAAACTCTTCCAAAAAGCTGCAGAGGAAGGAACACTCCCAAACTCCTTCTATGAGGCCACCATCACCCTGATACTAAAACCAGACAAATATACCACAAAAAAAGAAAATTACAGACCAATATCACTGATGAATATAGATGTAAAAATCCTCAGCAAAATACTAGCAAACAAAATCCAACAACACATTAAAGGATCATACACCATGATCAAGTGGGATTTACCCCAGGGATGCAAGGATTCTTCAATATATGCAAATCAATCAATGTGATACACCATATTAACAAAATGAAGAATAAAAACCATATGATCATCTCAATAGATGCAGAGGAAACTTTTGACAAAATTCAACACTCATTTATGATCAAAACTCTCCAGAAAGTGGGCATAGAGGGAACCTACCTCAACATCATAAAGGACATATATGACAAACCCATAGGAAACATTATTCTCAATGGTGAAAAATTGAAAACATTTCCTCTAAGATCAGGAATGAGACAAGGATGTCCACTCTCACCACTATTATTCAACATAGTCTTGGAAGTCCTAGCCACGGCAATGAGAAAGAAAAAGAAATACAAATTGGAAAAGAAGAAGTAAAACTCCCACTGTTTGCAGATGACTTGATAGTACACATACAGAATCCTAAAAATGCCACCAGAAAACTCCTAGAGCTAATCAATGAATTTGGTAATGTTGCAGGATACAAAATTAATGCACTGAAATCTGTTGCATTACTATACACTAATGATGAAAAATCTGAAAGAGAAAGTAAGGAAACACTCCCATTTACCACTGCAACAAAAAGAATAAAATACCTAGGAATAAAACTACCTAGGGAGACAAAAGACCTGCATGCAGAAAACTATAAGACACTGATGAAAGAGATTAAAGATGATACGAACAGATGGAGAGATATACCATGTTCTTGGATTGGAAGAATCAATATTGTGAAAATGACTATACTACCCAAAGCAATCTACAGATTCAATGCAATCCCTATCAAATTACCAATGGCATTTTTTACGGAACTAGAACAAAAAATCTTAAAATTTGTATGGAGGTACAAAAGACCCCGAATAGCCAAAGCAGTCTTGAGGGAAAAAAACGGAGTTGGAGGAATCAGACTCCCTAAACTCAGACTATACTACAAAGCTATGGTGATCAAGACAATATGGTACTGGCACAAGAACAGAAACATAGATAAATGGAACAAGATAGAAAGCCCAGAGATAAACCCACACAATTATGGTCAACTAATCTGTGACAAAGGAGGCAAAGATATACAATGGAGAAAAGACAGTCTCTTCAATAAGTGGTGCTGGGAAAACTGGACAGATACATGTAAAAGAATGAAATTAGAACATCCCCTAACACCATACACAAAAATAAACTCAAAATGGATTCGAGACCTAAATGTAAGACCGGACCCTATAAAACTCTTAGCGGAAAACATAGGAAGAACACTCTTTGACATAAATCACTGCAAGATCTTTTTTGATCCACCTCCTAGAGTAATGGAAATTAAAACAAAAATAAACAAATGGGACCTAATGAAACTTCAAAGCTTCTGCACAGCAAAGGAAACCATAAACAAGATGAAAAGACAATGCTCAGAATGGGAGAAAATATTTGCAAATGAATCAATGGACAAAGGATTAATCTCCAAAATATATAAACAGCTCATGCAGCTCAATATTAAAGCAACAAACAACCCAATCCAAAATTGGGCAGAAGACCTAAGTAGACATTTCTCCAAAGAAGATATACAGATGGCCAAGAAGAACATGAAAAGCTGGTCAACATCACTAATTAGAGAAATGCAAATCAAAACTACAATGAGTTATCACCTCATACCAGTTAGAATGGGCATCATCAGAAAATCTACAAACAACAAATGCTGGAGAGGGTGTGGAGAAAAGGGAACCCTCTTGCACTGTTGGTGGGAATGTATATTGATACAGCTGCTATGGAGAACAGTATGGAGGTTCCTTAAAAAACTAAAAATAGAATTACCATATGATTCAGCTATCCCACTACTGGGCATATATCCAGAGAGAACCATAATTCAAAAAGACATATGCACCCCAATGTTCATTGCAGCACTATTTACAAGAGCCAGGTCATGGAAGCAACCTAAATTCCCATTGACAGATGAATGGATAAAGAAAATGTGGTACATATATACAATGGAATATTACTCAGCCATAAAAAGGAACGAAATTGGATAATTTGTAGAGACATGGATGGATCTGGAGATTGTTATACAGAGTGAAGTAAGTCAGAAAGAGAAAAACAAATGTCGTATATTAACACATGTATGGGGAACCTAGAAAAATGGTACAGATGAAGCAGTCTGCAGGGCAGGAGTTGAGACACACATGTAGAGAACAAACATACGGAGACCAAGGGGGGAAACCCCGGGGTTGTGGGGATGGTGCTGTGCTGAATTGGGCAATTGGGATTGACATGTATACACTGATGTGTATAAAATTGATGACTAATAAGAACCTGCTGTATAAAAAAAATAAAAATAAAAAGTAGAATACTTAGAAAGGTACAAACTTTCTCTTCTGTAGCCTATAAAGTCCTATATTATCTGGCACATGGGTACCTATTAGTATTATTTCCTAGCACCGTTTCAGACACACAGACACAGACAAATGCACAAACACACACACTCCCTATGACCCCAGTAGAATATAGGATTCATAATTCATGACTGCTACTAGATGTTGGTTTTATCTTACCTGCCACTCTATAGGCAGTGCCTGAAACACTGATCAACATACAGTAGATACTGTGTAAATACAGTAGATGATTGAATGGATAATGAATGAATGGATGGATGGATAAAACAGGAAAATGCTTTGTAAACACAATTGTCTCCTCTTCTCACTACATTCTTGTGATGTTGGGTGTGGTGGAATTCAGAGTGAAAGTGTGTCTGACACTTAGTCTGGGGACACTGAAGAAACTTACAGGCTGATGAAGATGAAAAACATCTGGCTTTTGTCCAGGAATAGAAACATTTTGGTTAAAGAAACTTTTTGAGACTGTTGGTGTTTTTAGGTCAGTGTTGTTAACATCTTTATATAATATAATGGGATAATGGTCAGCTAGAATATATACTCCTACAAGTCCTTACCTAACATTAAAAACAAGCTATTCCAAATCTCAGCCTCTCTTTAGATGATAGTCTCCCTAGTTTGTCAGTCTGACGGTTCTGAAGTTAATGATCTGCCATGTATCAAGCACCGAGGCGAAGACGATGTCTACCAGACACCCAAGTCGATTGCTGTTCGCACTGCTGAACCTAAGGCTAGGAATTTGGTGTCAAGGCTCCACACTGCTGTCTGGCTATTAGGCTTGTGAGCAGCAGAATAACTGCTGTTACTAAAATTCATCACACAACACTCCATCCGAAACTTACATTGAGGCAGTAAGTGAAATCTGTCTCTGTGGGGCAGAGGGTCATCCGTCATTTTGAAAGAAGCTTGCGAGAGCTCTAGGGCTCTGAAGGGGTGTTATAATACGAAATATTTATGTGAGGATGGGGATTGAGTGTGACTTTGGGGCCGTGGAGCAAATGATGGTAATATTTTTGCTCAGAGTCAGAATGTTCTGGCAGTAGCTAAAGCCATCTGGGATTCTGGATCTATTCTGGTCATGTGGTTTTCTGGCTTCTCAGCTCCTACTTGATGGTGTGTGCTCGTCTTCCACTGCTGTGAGCTGATTATCCTCTAATATTAAGGGTGACCACTAGTAAATGTGCTGCAAGTCGAGGGATGCCAGTTATGAAAACTTTCTGTGATGAAATGGCCATCTTCTTCCCTTGGTGGAAATTATGTCTCTCAATGGTTCTGTGATATTAATCTACCTTTACACTGAAAACTACAATTCATTTTAAACCATTTATCTTAGGTGGGTCTGAGGATCCTGAAGGTGTGAGGAGATGGCTGGGGTTAACAACCTAGGTACGGAGAACTGGGCAACTTGTTTAGTCTCAGGATACCTCAGGTAAAGAAAGAGGAAACAACAATATCTCAAGAATTTCATGGGTTATTACGAGGGGCACCAAGTGATAAACATTAGCGGAAGCATCAGTTGGACAGAAATGACACTGTGAGTCAGGATCACTACTCAGAACTCCTAGGAAGTTCTAGACTGAGACATGACTTTAAAGCAATTGGAGGAGAATTTATGTCTCACAACCACCTTCTGATTTGAAACTCAGCGATAATAATAGCTGATTCACAAAAAAATTGTTGTGAGATATCAAAACAGAAAACACACATAAAAGCACCTGGTAGTGTATATATGTCCACCAAACTTAAGGTAGATAGCTAGTGGGAAGCAGCCGCATAGCACAGGAAGATCAGCTCGGTGTTTTGTGACCGCCTGGAGGGGTGCGATAGGGAGGGTGGGAGGGAGGGAGACACAAGAGGGAAGAGATATGGGAACATATGTATATATATAACTGATTCATTTTGTTGTAAAGCAGAAACTAACACACCATTGTAAAGCAATTATACTCCAATAAAGATGTAAAAAAAAAAAAAAAAGCACCTGGTAAAATTTGAATGGCAAATCAACTTTCAAAAGTATTTTTTCGTTACTTTTACTGAGTGGGGATGAGCCTCCAACATTGTCATGGCTTCCAGAGATACGTTCAACTTCATCTTAAGAAGAAAATGGCTAATTAATTGGACACGTTCCGATTTAGAGCAACAAATATAGTTTATATCTACAGGCATACCTGAGAGATATTGTGGGTTCAGTTGCACACCATTACAATAAAGCCTGTATTGCAATAAAGTGAGTTAACATGAATTTTTTGGTTTTCCAGGGCATATAAAAATTAGGTTTATACTATATGGTAGGGTATTAAGTGTGCAATAGCATTATGTCTAAAAAATAATGTATGTACATTAATTAAAAAACACTTTATTTCTAAAAATGCTAAACATCATCAGAGCCTTCAGAGAGCCATAATCTTTTGTGCGATAGTAACACTGATCATTGATCACAGATCACCATAACCAATATAATAATAATGAAAAAGTTCAAAATATTGCGAGAATTACCAAAATGTGACCAAGAGATATGAAGTGAGACTATGCTGTTGGGAAAATGGTGTCAATAGACTTGCTTGACGTAGGGCTGACATAAGCCTTCAATTTGTAAAACAAAACAACCCCCCCCCAATATGTGCAAAACACAATATAATAAGGTATGCCTGTATACCTACACTATCTACCTCTCTCTCTCCTCCTCCCTCTCTTTCTCTCTCTCCCTGATGTATATACACATATATTCTTTTATCTGTTCTCTTCTTGAAAAATAGTAAGAGATTTCTGGTTAGGGATTGGTATGTAATCTGAAGAAAGAAATTTATGTGAACCCACATGATAAGGAAGTGGGGGATGAATTAGGATTTTGAGATTAACATATACACACTACTATATATAAAATAGATTACAAACCAGGACCTACTAAATAGCACAGGGACATCTACTCAGTATTTTGTAATAACCTATAAGAGAAAAGAATCTGAAAAAGAACATATATATATTATATATATATGTATAACAATCACTTTGCTGGATACCTGAAACTGACACAACATTGTAAATCAACTATACTTTTAAAAAGTAGGAAATATTTAATTATACATTCCACTTTTCAGAAACAAATTATTGAATGAAATGGTTTGGGATTGATAAAATCACTGTATTAATTATGACATGTTTTTTGCTGATTGAAGCAGAAACACAAAAGTGGCTCAAACACGAGAAAAAAAGATTTACTAATCCAATTTTAGAATGTATTTAGAATAAAATTTAAACTATGTAGGTAAATGTTTTAGGGAACAGTGATAGTGTGTAGCAATATTTCCCTACTATATTCCTATCATAGGGCACATAAAAAACATGACAATAGGTGTATGGCCCACAGGTGTAAAGAATGAGGCTTTTTACAGGTGGAGGCAAGTGGTTAGGTGATTAGTGTCACCTAAACTCTGCCTGGCAACTGAAAAGCTAAGGAGATCAAAATAGTGGAACCCACAGCTTAGAGATCTCTGGCTTTAGATCTAAAAAGCATCACATCCTAGCTGTATCACTTACTAACTTGGTAAATTCACCTAATCTCTCTGAACCTGTATTGCCACATCTGTAAGACTCAGATAATAACCCTTTCCCCTGGGTACACTACATGAGGTTCAAATGACACACGGTATACGTGAAAGATGAAAAAGTAAAGCATTGTACACATTTGTGATACTAATACCAAAGATAATTTGAGTTTTTACTTATTTATCAAAGTTTGGCAATTGAGCAACTTGGAGCCCTAACTAATTAAAAATAAAGAAGTTCTATAATGGAAAGTGGTAAAAGCAGATTAGACAGAATGGAAATGGAAGAAAATGAACATGACTTGATTCATACATTTGCTGTGGAAGGTGCCACCACCCAAATGAGATGGAATTTTGCTTTTAAAATTGAAAGGAAATTATTTCCTCACATTTCCAAAATATAACATTCATGCTTTTATGAATGTCAATCCAGAATATACTATGTTGAAATGTTGGGTCAGTATCCGTACTCTGTTCTCTTCAAAGAGGACGACTTCCAAATCTCCTCTTCAGCCAAATGATAAAATGAGGTTTTCTAGAAACAAGTTAAACTTATAGTTCACACATTACATATTACTCTGTTAATTTCCCCAGCCAATTACAGTGCTGAAAGCTTTACTTTGGGAGTCATAAAGTAGATTTGTTGAATAAAAAATCTACTGCTTAAATTCCATCCCTCCTTTTTCTTACAACACCAGCAAAAATAATAAAAGAAGGGAAAAAAAGAAAATGGGAGAAAGTTCTGTTTAACCTTCTCTCGAGCTGGCTGAAAACTCAAGCAGGGGATGGTCTGATGGTTAAGATTGATGAGCACCGTCTCCCCTGGCTGAAGATCAAGCCTGTCTCATTTGTAATTTTCTCGGTACCCTTGGCTAAGGAAAAGGGTTCTGAGGTTGAACACACCTGCTTCCACCCTTGGACCCAGTGAGAGCAACCACTGCTATAACTAGGCAGACCTTCTTTGCCAGATGGGAATGGAGAGCAAAGTATACAGAAAAAATAAAAACTACACAGTCCTGTAGTAGAGAGAGCTGAAGAGAGATGACATGCTATTATTTCATTTCTAACTTCACAGTGACCCCTACTTTAATAAATCAAATATGCACTGTCATTAAAATGTAGAAAGGCTCTTTGGAGGTAGGAAAGAACATTTTTACTAGTAAGAGAAATGATAAATTATGTTATCAATGTGAAACTTTAAGGAGGTGTTTTATCATATACAGCCTTCCTATATTCTTTTGAATTTGGCACAATGGAAAAAATAAGCACTGCAGCTTATATACTAAATATATTATTTGGCATTGCTTTTAAGTTCTTGAAAATAAGACACACCACACTTTCACTGAACATCATTAGAATAATATATGTGTAAGTTTGGTCCTCTCAGGGCCCTGAGTAAATGAGAAAATGGACTCAACTGAATCTACTCTAAAAGTTTTATATATAAAGCTTACCAAGAAGGGTTATTTGTTGTTGATTTCCTTAATGCTATGTGATTTAAACTTTTAAAAAAACACATCTGTCTTCAAGTTCCACGCATTGGTAAAACACCTAGTGATGATATAAACTAGGAAGACATTTCCAGTGACCATTCTTAATCTTCCTTTCTTCTCAACTTCTGTTTTTCTTCCCCCTAACTCTACCAGAAAATGTAATTTTAGAAAGATCCAAGAGGAAGTGGTTGGTTACTTAGGGTAAGAGAAGATGAAGAAGAAATCTTTGGAAACTCTAAAGTAGGCAAGGGGACCAGGAAGAAAGAAAGACCAGGCACCCAGAGTCAAAACATAATAATCATGTTTTCTCTCTGTCCACTCAGGATTTTTTGCTTAGGCAAGTATATTCTAGAAAATTGACTGTGATTATTTAACAAAATAGATATTCACTCTTGGAAAACTGACAGTCCAAACTGATGGGAACTGCACAGTTACCTGTCTTTGTGAGAAGCTGCCTTGTCCAAAGATATGGCACAGAGGAAGATAAGCAAACCCAGGCTCCCTGAAGAATCTAATCACATAACTGACTTAGAGGCAACTTCAAAGCTGCCAGGGAAACTATCTGAAAAGCCTGCCAGTGTGTCAGATCCTGCTGCTAGTGAGAGGTCTTTCAAAGGCAGGCATCTGGCTCCTGTGATTGCCATTCAGAAAGGGAGGCTGGGACTTTGTGCTTTATTTCTGGTGATCATGTGCTCGGGCTATTACCAGGCTATTTGGACTGTGAAGACTGCTGTCTTGATTCACAATGAAAGCTTATCTTGTGATTTCATTTCTGAATGAGATTCTTTCAAGCTGTCCTTTTTATTTATTTACTGTTCCACATTGACTTTAGCATTTGTATGCTCTGTGCTATGAATTAACTAAGAACTTTTTCACAATATGGGGGTAAAGCTAAAAATCCAACTTTTTGCCCACTTGTGGCTAATAAATCTCGTAAGCAATGAACTTCACATCCCCTGTTTTTAGAATATTGTTTTGAGAAAGTTCTTTCATCAGTGATGGATCCTCATATTTGTTTTATTTGGAAATTTCTTTGATTGACCTTCACAAAGCAACTAGTATCATGTAGCTATTATATATATTTTGTCATAAGAACCCTATTGCATCTCCTTTACCTCTCCCGCCATAACACTCCCAACCACATCCCATGTGATGGGGTCTCTCATGAAGAGGGTTATATCCTAATGGAAATATTCATGCCACTGGTATTTTAGAAAAGTTTTTACTCTAATCTGTCTTAGGTTCCACTAAGGAGGTTACCCAAATTGCACAGCTCCAGTCACCACTCATTTAGCAACCTATGGAGGTATCTTGCAGGTAAGCAAATTCGCCCTGCATGGCTCACTTCCACCTTAACTTTCTTTCATCTCCCTCTAATGATTCTCATCATACAGCATCCTCCCCTATTGCACAGTCCATCAGATAATTGCATATACCTGGAACGCCTTTAGAGCAGATGCTACAATTCTCCTTCAAATGCATGTGCCATTAACTATTCAATATTTATATGGTCTTCTTCCTCCTAGGTTTCAGTTTTGTTCTTGCCTATAGATCATCCTCCCTTCCCAAATATCACTCTGCCGTTTTAATCCATTATACCGAAGCAATCATGGTCTTGATATTAGCTTTGTTGTTAGTCTCTCTAGCTTGAGGCTCTTGCAATAATCTTCACGCAAGTAAATAAAATTCAGTATAAAACCTACATGTGAAATTGATAAAATTCCACCTGAACACTGGAATTTTCCTGAAGTCCACACATTTTTTATTGAGAGCACAATTATTATACACAAAAATAGAGTAGCTGAATGGATTTCGGAAGGATTACTGGTTTCTAAGATATTTACCAACCAATATCTGAAGATATAGAATTATAGCCATGGGAAGTCTAAATATTATAGCTGTAGGCATTTATTTCTCTCTTTAAAATTGTTTGGAGTGTTAACTGAAGTTTTGACTCTATTTAAAGGAGAAACAGGGCCATGGATGTGGCTGTCACCACCGTTGATTAAAACCCTTCGTATTCTGGCATCTGTACCTTTCCAACTAATATCCTGACCACTTAGACCTGAAGCAGAACCTAGTAATTGACACACTACACCTACCACAAACTACTTTTTTATAGTATGTCTGGCCAAACTTTCCATTTTGGTGTGTACCTGATGAGGGAAAGAGACTTAAATACACAATGGAGGAAATGCATACCTGCTATTTAGATTAACCAAATTTCTAATTCTTTAAATATAAATGAATAGTCAAGGATAATTAGACAAATGAAATGTTGATTTCAACATCAGAAGAGAATGAATAACAGAACTGCTGACCCAAAAGACCAAAACTTATAGCGGTAATTCAGAAAGTAAAAGAGATTTTAAAAATTCTAATTGGTATACACAGACAAATTTATAAAATCAGCAGGAAATGCACTGAAAAGGCAACATTCAGAAACCAGGAAATTAAAACACACACACAGAGAGGAAGAAGGGCAAAGAGGGAGGTAGGGGAAGGGGGAGAGGGAGAGAGGGGAAGAGAGAGAGAGAGATCTGGCAGAGGGCAGAATGCAAAGACTGAGTAAAAGGGGATAAAATCTTTGTTATAGAAGATAAAATATCAGAAAAAGATTGAGGGGAATATTTTATAAGAAATAAATTGATTTCTCATAGTTTAAGAAAGACAAAAATCTTTAGATTATATGGTCCTCCAGGGATCTGTAGAATAGTCAGTCCCACATATTGATAAAACCTTCTGAAGTTTCAGAGCACAAAGATAAAACAGAAGACTGTAAAACGTTTCCAGAAAAATATGACATGTCTCCAATAAACATACAAGTGATCAGTGGGCACGAGATTTGGTCACTCATGTGACATGTCTGAAAACGAGTACTATTTTCTGAGTTTTAACAGAAAAGGATTATATACCAATATAATATAGCCTTGGTGATTTGATTTGACAAAAGAGGTAGGGGAGGAGGATTTGTGGCTGTTTTATATAATTATATATAAAATACACAACCAAAATACTCAAGAGTAGTGAATCTTAGTTGATGTTGTAGTATTACCATTAAAAAAACACAGACTTCAGCCTTGGTTATTTCATTTAACCTCACAGTCTTAGTTTCCGTGCCTTTGAAATGCTGGTGATGCCTATTTTACTAGCTCAGCACAGTTTTGAGGATGCCATGAAGTAATTCGTTGAAAATGTTTTAATAACTGTTAAACATAATTTACAGATAAGCTTTCCACCTCTGTCTCTTACAACTTCTCACTCATGAATAAGTCACTCAAGTCAATATCACCATTTTATTTCATGAGCACTACTGGATGTAATATTTCTTTTGAAATTTTGATCTTTAGCTGGAAGGTCTTCTGACATCATTATGATGGACTGGGAGCTACGGGAAGTAGGAGAGAAGGCCAAAGGTCTGAAGTGCTCTGTTAACGAGCCATGTTTTAAATTAGAAAAATTTGATTTTGCATAAAAATTTAAGTTGAAATGGACAAATGCTAATGTTGTCTTTTTTTTTTTTTATAAATTTATTTATTTGGCTGTGTTGGGTCTTCATTTCTGTGCGAGGGCTTTCTCTAGCTGCGGCGGGCAGGGGCCATTCTTCATAGCGGTGCGCGGGCCTCTCACTGTCGCAGCCTCTCTTGTTGCAGAGCACAGGCTCCAGACGCGCAAGCTCAGTAGCTGTGGCTCACGGGCCTAGTTGCTCTCCAGCACGTGGGATCTTCCCAGACCAGGGCTCGAACCTGTGTCCCCTGCATTGGCAGGCAGATTCTCAACCACTGCGCCACCAGGGAAGCCCTGTTGTCTTATTTTTGCATCTATGCTCTCAGTCTTTTTGCACTGGATTTGGTACACTGGATAAATGAAAGTACAATACCTTCTTTGCTACTAGGAAAATTCTCTGGCCTAAGAGAACTTGGGTGCTCTCCTTCTCTATGAAACATATTCCTGATGGATTCTAGAAGTGATGTGGGTTAAGCTGTTTAGTGAACAGTGAGATACCTTTCCATATTTTAAAATCTTGAAATATCCTAGTTCCTGTATACAAATGCCAATCTACTTCAATCAAGCCTAATGGCCAATTTCTCTCTTTACAGCTTCTCTTCTCTGAAGAGTCAAACTTGCTTGTATTGCTTTCATTGAAGCCTTTAATCCAGCTCTTGTAAGTGCTATCCTGGAAGCTGCTATTTTCCCCTAATTTTCTATTCTAATTCTAGTGTGTTTCAATCCACATCCCTATGGCCATGTCAGTGGCTTTTTGATTATGAGTTGATGAGTTTTAGAAAGATTACTTTTGCTTAGAAGAGTGCCAATAATATTTTGCTTTGTCATCAGAGCTTAATTTCATTATAGGACTAGTGAGTGGCCACAGAGCATTTTCCCTCTGGATGTCTACTTTACAAGTGCAATACAGATTCCAGGAGTAGGCTGAATAGCATATACAAACTCTTATATATTGAAAAGTAATCAGAATAGGGTTTAGCTATTAAAGATTGTCCACATCTATGAATATTTTTGCATACGAATGATTTTCAGTGAGAGTCTATGATGGCTCTACATAATTTTCCCAATTAACTTACATTAAATTTCAATTGCCTCTTGTGTTTCAGCATTCTGGAGGGGTGTGTGTGGGCGGGCGTATGTGTGTGTGTGTGTGCCCTTCGAAAGAAGTATCATTTAGCCACTGTTTTCAAATACAGAAACAGGAACGTAATGTTATTTTCAATACAAATATAATTTATATTAGAGCTAAATTTTTTCATAAATGGATAAATGTGTTTTGTTCAAAGAGCTATATTGTTGTTCATCTAAGAGAAGAAGCAGTGGCTACAGGTAGAAGTTACTGTGTAGTGTCATCAGCCATTTATTTTATCAGGTGTCTGGAATGTTTGTCAATTCCATCAGCTTGTTTTTGTACAAAAGATTTATGCCCAGTTGTGCTTCTCTGGTGGTCACTTTTGTTTGAAGATTACAATTTTTCTTTGTAAGTATATGCTTCTTGTTTCCCAACATCTTTGTGTGACTGATACGTTACTTTTTTACCCCTAAGACTTTTAGAGATAAACAATTTAATTTGCATGAATGAATTTCCTATGGTATATATTTGATAAGCCACTCTAATTTAAAGGAAGGTGACTTCTACATTTAATTGAATCTGATAAAGTAGTTGCAAAAGACATTTTCCAAATGAATTCTCCTTATGCATAAAAACCTCTGCTTTCTTACAAACATATCTGTTGCAAGTTAAAAGACACAATAATAGAGACGTTAAACAAGGGTTAAATAATAAATCAATATTGTGTCCTCTTATCAGATTGCATGAAGGTCTATCCCTGGTGGTACAGTGGTTAAGAATCCGCCTGCCAATGCAAGGGACACAATCTTCCATCCCTGATCTGGGAAGGTTCCACATGCTGCGGAGCAACTAAGCCCATGCGCCACAACTACTGAGCCTGCACACTAGAGCCCACGTGCCACAACTAATGAGTCTGCATGCTGCAACTACTGAAGCCCGCACGCCTAGAGCCCATGCTCTGCAACAAGAGAAGCCACCGCAGTGAGAAGCCCGTGCACTGCAACGAAGAGTAGCTGCCGCTTGCCACAACTAGAGAAAGCCCGTGCGCAGCAACGAAGACCCAATGCAGCCAAATAAATAAACTTAAATTGCATGATCTGTTCTAAAAAATAGCTTGGATAAAATACATAAAAATATTGGGCTTCCCTGGTGGTGCAGTGTTTGAGAGTCCACCTGCCGATGCAGGGGACACAGGTTCATGCCCCGGTCCGGGAAGATCCCACATGCCGCGGAGCGGCTGGGCCCGTGAGCCATGGCCGCTGAGCCTGCGCGTCCGGAGCCTGTGCTCCGCAATGGGAGAGGCCACAACAGTGAGAGGTCCGCGTACCGCAAAAAAAAAAAAAAATATATATATATATATATATATATATTAGTAGTAGTTGTCTATGAATCATAGTTATGTCAACAATTTTACCATCTCCATAAATTCGGCATAAAAATGCTTAACAATGAGTATATAAGACTTTCATGATCAAGGTATTTTTAAATTAATAATTTTTAATTTAAAATTTAATAAAGAAGTTATCTGTAAAAAAGAAAGCTTACCTAAACACTACAAAAAACTATGGCTGTGTTAGATCCATGGGGTCCTCTACTATATAAGTCACAGAAATCACAGCATATTACGATCAGATCATGAGACTTTTTTTTTTAACAGACGAGTGGAATGAGTACCAAAAATATTAAATGATTTTTCCAATGAAAAATCACTTTGCTGTGCACCTGAAACTAACACAACACTGTAAACCAATTATACTTTTAAAAAGTAGGAAATGTTTAATTATACATTCTTCTTTTCAGAAACAAATTACTGAATGAAATAGTTTGGGATTGATAAAATCGTTGTAATGACTTCTTATTAATTTGATTTCCTCTATAAAGACCTGATCACATTCTTGTCACATTCTGGGATCCTGAGGCTTAGGATTTCATGGAAGGACATGATTCAACCCACAGCATATTCTGATTTAAGGCCCAACTGGGCCGTGCCCTTTAACACTTCTAACCTTCAAAGAAGGAAAGTTCAGAGCCTTTCAAAATCCAGATATAAAAGACAAATCTCTTCTGCTCCGACTCACATTTGAGAATAACTGACTCTATTATTCTGAGGGCTCCCTCCTTGGCCTTTATTTTGCCTTCTCTGTGTCTCATCGCCAGATTGCGTTCTCTCACTCTCCTTTGCCCCTTGCTACTGAGATTGGGTTCTCCTGGCTTCATCAGTTCCAGGCAGGCATATTACCTGCATGAGTTCTGGGCTTCATTCCTCAGTGAACCTCAGGTGGCTGGCCCTCCTGAGGCACCTACTCCACTTTGCAGCCCACTAACTGCCTTTGTATCAAGTGAAAATGGACGTTCTAAGAAATCAATCCTACCTGTCAAGGAGGTACTATTTCAAATTCTAATTCCCCTCCCTTCCAAGTGCCTTCTGGTAAGGAGGGCTAGTTTGACAATCTTTCTGTTCTCTGCACTTTGATCAAGGGTTGCTTTGTGCTCTTCCTTGGGCATCATACCTCATTCTTGCCCCCATGCAAATGGGCCTGCCATTTTGTGAGCAGGGTTAGTCATTTTACCGCCACGCCAGCAAGTTCTCAGGCACCCAGTGGGGGCCAAACCAAGTCCACTTGATTTAATTGCCATTCACATGCCAGCTCCAGGAAACAACATCTATTTGCTTGGTGAAACTGATGCTTCACAGTTCTGCTTTGAATTTACCATCTTGCTAAAAAGCTCATACAAACTAACCCCATGTACATGTACTCAATTTAACCCTTGGGGAAGAGTCATAGCATAGAGTACCTTGTGTATGCCAGAAACTCTGCAAAATATTTTATAGCTATTGCATCTTCAGTCCACAGAAGACATTCATGAGCGATGCCTTACTGTTTACATGTTTTGGATGGAGAAATTACTACAATTTATTGAAGGTTTACTATAAACCTTTTTTATTATTTGTGTCCAGTAAGGTCTTTTGCAGGAAAAGGATTGAAGCCAAACAGGACCCTGTGGGGCTCCTGGGCACGAAAGCCGTTCTGTGTCACCCATTTCTTGACTACAGGAAATAGGCTTCATTCAGCCTCCATGACCTTCCCTGAATTCCAAAGAGCAGGTTCAAACAGCTGTTAATCAGGGAAGGGAGGGGAAGTGGAGACCAGGGAGGAACAGTCAAGAAACAATAGTGCAGCCTTGAGGCGGGGTCCTGGTTCCCCCTCAAGGGATATACATAACAATATCTTTGAGCTGTTTCGCAGATACTGTAACCCCCACCAGGTGGGAGAAGTTAACTGTTTGCTGCCCACAAACACATAGACCCCAGACCAGCTGGAACTGGAAGGTTGACGATGCTGACTCCCAACCTCCTCACCACCAACCAATCAGAAGAATGTCCACAGGCTGATCATGCCTCCCCTTTGAAGCATTACTGTAACACTCGTCACTACCCTCTCCAGGTCGGGACACACAGTTTTGAGGGCATTAGCCCACTGTGGCCCCCTTTGCCTGGCAAAGCAATAAAGCTATTCTTTTCTACTTCAGCCCAGAACTCTGTCTCTGAGATGTAATTCGGTGTTGAGGTACAGAGGCCAGATTCAGCATCAGGATGGCTCAAACCAGGATATGTTAATGCAAAGCAATGACAAAGAAACAATACTGAGGCACCCAGTCATCCTGACATGGTAAGATTTATCATCTCCAGAGCCAAAGGGACTAGAAAAGAAGATATATCAAGAAGCCAGGAAGCAGCTGGAGCCCCAGTGGGAGCTGGAGCATAATGCAGGGCTCAACTGGCAGGTGCTCTCATCCAGAAAGGATATATCAATCAATATGGACTTAATAAACATCACAAAAATTCTATAGGCACATGTGTTGCTAAAATTAAGGGCTCAGAACGTAGACTGTCTGGGTTCAATTGCTAACATTATTACCTAGAGCAGTAGTTCTCAAAGTGTGGTCCTCTGACCAGGAACGTCAGCAAATCTTGGCTATACCCTGAGCCTACTGAATCAGAAGTTCCAGAGTCGGGGCCCAGGAAACTATATTTTAATGAACTTTCAAGGCAATGATTATGTACATTCAAAATTGAAAACCACTGGCCTAGGTCAAGTTACTTAACCTCATAGAAGCTCAGGTCCATCCTCTCAAACAGAGATAATGACCATAAGTACCTTTTAGAGTTGTTTGAAGAGTTAAATAAAGTAACATAGGTAAAGCTTGGAAAAGGGCAAGAGCACAGCACATTTCAGCAGCTCTTTTTTACTACAATTAGTAGTCCCCAGTCTATTTTTATTAAGTAAGAGGAGGAAGTATTTGCTCTTGACGCAGTACAACATAGTTGCTCAAGGCCCAGAAGCTACATTTCCTGAACTCAAAGCCTGGCTCAGCTCAGACCTGGGGAGTTATTCTCTCTCAGTCTTCTGTTTTCTCACCTGTAAAGTGGGTATAGTAATCAAAGTCCCTATATCAAAAGTTAGAATAGTTCTTACTACATACCAAGATTTGAATTTGAATGTTACCTACTGTATTTATTTCAAAATATTTATTTATCTGAATATTTATTTCAAAAATTCTATTTGGTTCCATCCCTTAAAGAAAACAAAAAACTAAACAAAACAAAAACCTCTTTCCCACTTTCCTTCACAAGCAGTCCTTCAATCTATATACCTCCTGTACTTGTTTACTTTTGAGGAGTTCCTAAGTGCTTCTCCCAGGTGGATTAAAGCTGAGGAAGGATAAACTAAAAAAGAAGAGACCTTAAATAATTACTAGTAAAAATGCATGTCTGTGCTCATTTTAAGGGCTCAGAACAAGCTTAAACCTTTTTAAAATCTACTTAGTTACCTTTCACAGGTCACAGGTAGTTGCCTGTAGATATGAGCTTCTTGTGCTGAAGAAAATCAGAGCTTAGGCTACTTATAAAATACTATCTTGAACCCTGAAAGCCAATTTAGCATTTCATGTCACTGTCGAAGTTTTTCTCACTTCAGCAAGAGCCACTCATGTTGTCTGGGATGTTTGGTAATTGAGTTTCTCAAGGAATATGTGACATATTGTGATGTAGTGTAAAAGGATTTCAGAGTTATCCATTCCCAAACCCTTCATAATCGACTAAAAATATATCTCAGTGTCCCGTCCCCTGCCTGTGCCTCAGGAGACCCTACCAACCTCATATTTCTTAATCTGATCTTATTTTCTGGTCATCAATTTGATTTCTCAGCAACTGGCAGGGATTGGTCTTCTTTGAATAGCCTCGTGTCTATAAATCTTTATTTCTATTTTTTCAATATTCCTCCCAGTCTCTGTTGATCTTAACCCCTAAATTTTTATTACTTGTAGCCTGAATTACAAGTGACCTTTTCATTGCTATCGGTCAAGTTTCCACTTAATAAGGTTGGAATGGCCCTTGGCATTTAAAAAAGAATAATGAGCAGTCCTCAGAATGAAAGGTAGAGAGTAGAAATACAGAGTGGGTGGGGAGAGCGAGACGGGAGTTGGGGGGAGAGAAGAAAATGAAAGAAAAAACCCAGTGCTCTGAAAGTTGAGGCTTCACTGCCTGTACTTTCCTTCTTATTTATGCTTCACCTATTCAACTCCCTGTTTTAAATGAACCATCGTTTACTTTTTCTGGAAAAATAACTGAATAACTTGAGTCCCATCATGAGCCACTATGAATAAACCAAATACTTCATATGATAAGTTTATTATTTGAGGGGAAAGAAGCCCAACACTTTTACTACCCGCCAAAATGTACCTTTCTATAATAACAAAAAGTGAATCACTTATAATTTTGTATTTTCTGTGTAATGTTTTTAAAGATGTGCTTTACAAACATTTAAATGTGCTTCAAAGAGGTGACTATTTCCTTGTACAAAATATTTCTTGCCTAGTCCCTTTCAACCTTCTTTGAACATGGAAAATTTAATCATGATGCTGGAGAACATCTGATAGACATCCATCTTATGCAAAGTTTTTCCTTTTAATTGTTCACCTTCTCTCCTCTTGATTCTTTGACAAATATGTCAGATTTGCATTTTGGCATTCAACATGCATGTAGCAGACATTTCAGTGAGTCAATGGTAACTGCTACAAGAATAATTCCATCGTTTGGGAATTTGGGTCCAAGGGAAATAGACATGTGACTAAAAGAGACATTCACCTAGAGAATGACAAAGAAATGTCAGAAGAAAATAAATCTCCTACATGATTCAGAATACTTTAGCAACATGAAAAAAGGTGCTAGATTAAAATGATAATCAATATAATTTGGAAAGAAGATGCACTCAAAGGGCCTCAATTTGAATTCTTGTTCTACTGGTTATTTTAGATACAAGGATTGAATTTTCATAGACTTAATGAAGTGATAAGTATAGAAGGGTGATATATAGTATAACATGTGTAACAGCCCCAGCAAAGGACGCTCCCTCCAACAAATCATTGCTAGGTTTCCTCTCTTGAGCATGGTGGAAAGGAAACTATTGGGTGATCCTATTGGTTGGGCATTTATGGAACAACTACTATGTATCCAGGCTTATTTATGTCTTATAGGTTAATAAAATTATGTTTAATAACCTTTCTAACATAAATAACAATTTATCACAGATGTTGAGGAAAATATTAACAAAGAATATGATCTCTGTTACTATGTTAAATACTTCAGTGTATAGAAAATTAGAATATATATGAGAGCACCGTAACATAAAAGAAGCTAGAACAATATCATGCAAACCATTTTCCAAGGTGTCTCAGTAAGAGGATCTATAAGAAAAAAATGTGTATAAAATTTGAATATTATAACATTATTTTAAAAATTCAACATATGCATTCACATAGTAAAGCCTTTGAGAATTGCTCCAGATTAATAATTTTTTAATATTTGTAACTTAAATAACTGGCATCTAAAATGGGTACGCTTGTACTATATTATATAATATTATATACAATAAATTATGCATATATTACTATTAATATACATAATATATATTCTAAAATGCTATCAAAGAACCTGTCCATTATTAAGAACTATGAAAGAAACCCATACTGCCAATTGAACTATGACACATTTTCTTATCACAAAATTTTACTTTATACTTACTGAGAGATATGTTTTCATGGAATTTTATCACATATTACTTCTATGCATGCATAAAAACATAAGTGAAATAAACTGGTTAAGATTTTCCTAAAATATTTTTCAAGTTTACAGTTTGAAATTTGGAATCCCTTTTCTATCTAGAGTAATGAATGTCCATATTTTCCCACAAAATATCTACCTCTGTTCCATCAAAAGTGTTGGTGGCACAGGACTTCTTAAAATAATCTTACAAGTACTAAAAGTCATTAGAGATAATTCCTAACGTGGCTTTGCAACTGAATACAGCTAGCCTGCTTGTTTTCTGGGTTTGGGAATAAAGCACAGCCCTCTGCTTGACCACATTTAGCCATCTTACAGCTATTTGCTTCCTAGGAAATAAAAGAGTGCTACAGTATTGTCTTTGAGATTCGCTTCTAAGCCACTGACGCCCAATGTACACCTTTTGATCTTGCAGTGCACATGTGTAGGAAATGACAATCATTACCCCATCATGATTGCAAGAGGCACTCGATTTCAAGAGACGGTAATGTGTGGAGGAAAAATGCACCTCAGAACAAATAAAGCATGTCATTCCTTTCAAAGGTCAAGCCTGGCATTAGAATGAGGACATTTTGGCCCTTAATGAAACATTCTGAAATCAGTTGAGTGTGCAAAGGGATGATGGCAAATTTCCTTTAGTGAACTTAACCTCAACTCTTCTATCCTGTGGCTAACGACAAAGAATTTCTCTTGTGGGCAGTCAACTTGGGAGCAAAAGAGGAGACAATCTGTAAGAAATACTGAGTGCTAAAAATGGCTTCTTTCGTGTATTTAAATATACGTAATCTGTTTCAAATATTCTCACTATTCATCTCCTGGACTTGCCATTAGCTTTGGGGGTAGGGGGAGCTCTTTTGAAGACCTGAAATACTATGTTTAGTGATAAGTTTTTCAACTTACATAGAAAGTAAGTTATACTGGCACAAGTATATTGAAATTAACAACATTTTGAATTTCTGAGGTTTTCTGAATATACTGGGTTAAATAAAAGGGACTTCTATGGAAAAAAGTTTAAAATTTTTTCAACATTCAATATAGCTACATGCAGAAATAAAAAATGTGCATGGCTCTAGCCAACTTCTGTTTCCAAGAAGATGTAGTAAATGTACTTTTCCCTCTTTCTCCCACTAACTACAATGGGAAATCCTGGACATTATATATAAAACAGTCAGGAGAAGATGCCAAAAGGTAGAGGAAACAAGGCAAATTGGCTACGAAACTTGCAACCTGAGGAAAGACACAGTGGCGTGTTCCCTGGGTTTTCTCTTTGCCCCACATATCCCGGACTGGGAGCTGAATAATCCACAGTGTGGAAATGTCAACAGTGCGCACTACAAAAGCACCAGAGAAGTCCCCTCTCTTTAGCCAAAGGAACACTCTAGGGCAGTCTGGCTAAAGAAAACTTTTAGACAATAACCACTTTACTCCGGCCAAACATTGCAGAAAAAAACTTGTGGACGACCACCCCTGCTCACCCCAGCAAAGGCCAAGTGGTTAGCCTAGACCTCCACCCTCATGGAGTTATAAAAGGTGCCCCCAAACCCCTGGGTTGGTGTTAGGGAAGATTAAGTAGGGAGGAAGGACCTTCCTTCCCTCCAGCCGATGAGGCTCCCTCACCATGCACAACGTCAGTGTCAGTTATACGGGGATCCTAAATGTTCACCTCAGTCTGGCAGGAAGGAGGCACCACCATTTGTCCTTCCATCTTTGCCATCACAAGTTTCTATGGGCAGCATTCTTCTCACATTGCCTCCCTCTCCTCCATCTCTAGTCCTGCAAGCTTTCAAGGCTCTGCCTTTTGGTTCCTCAGAAGCCAGTGCTGTGCTTTGTCAAGTTTCAGACAACACTGATGTTGAATATAAGTAAAGCAGTTTGTTCTTTCTCTCTTTGCTCCCTGGCGTTCTCCGGATTTTAGAAAGGTTTGTGACTATATAGCATCCAATGGCATTTTACTTTCTTGAAAAAGTAAACTTGGTTGCATTTTGTTCGATGTCAGTGTAAAATTCTGAAATTTTGAGAATAACTGAGGGGAAAACTTGAGAATGAAAACTATACTCTAAGGAAGGCTGAACAGAAAGCTTGAGGGAAACTGGATTTTGATGACTCCATGAGATCAACAGTGGATTGCCTACTTCTTATTTACAAGAAGAAAAAAGACTGATGACTAATTTAAACCACTGCTTTCCAGGTTGTCTGTTACTTGTAGAAAAATGCAGTACCATTTGATATACTTGCCATTCTGTGTTTCATACCCTTGCAGAGGTGTGACTTTTTCACAGTGCTTCCATCTTTCAGCTGTTAAGTTTAGGCATTAAGTTGGATTTGAGAGTGCTATGCAGGTGTTTAGATATCCAGAGGAACAGTAAGAATAAGCTCTCTGGAGTGACCACCACTTTCCACACATGGACTAATATGAAATATAGTTAAATCAGAAGTGAGATGAAAGCCCTGAATCTTGTTTCCATTTCAGAAGAGTGCCCTGGGTACACGGAAGCCTGACATTGCAAAAGAAACAATTCTGTGGGAGTTTAGTCTCCATCTCTTGATGTCAGATTTACAGAGAAATTTACCACCTGTCAATTGGAGGGGGGCGGGGAGATGTCCTGTGGCTTCTGCCTTCTGACTCGCAGCCTCCCGCTCAGAGCAGCAATGGGGTGAGGGACCTACGTGTTTCTCAAATTTGGACTTATAAGAATAAAGGATTATTGTGGGCATGTCCATGGGATTAGAGAGCTGAGAAACTTGAAAAACTAAAGTTAATCATAAATCATTTTGATGTGAGTTTACAAATTTGAAATAGTTTTTCATTCTACAGGTTACTTCTGTTATGAAATAGTCCTTATTTCTTAGGAAATTTCTGTTCCTTAGGAAAACTCCTTAGAAAACAGAGTAACAATGACATACTGCTTCATGTTTTGCACTTTTCCTTAGCAGAGGAATTGCTGGGATCCTCATTTGTTGCTTGGTACAGGGTCCAATAACTGTCACTCTTTAATGTCACATGGTCATTTCCTTCATTAAACCCACATATAGAGCTCATAGTAAATATGAAAAACTGTGAAAAGACAGTTTCTTTCATGAGGCACTTATTATATACATATGTATCTGTTTAGTATGTATCTGAAATTATTATATATATATATATATATATATATTTCTACTTGTTTAGTGTCTGATTCACCTAGCTTGCATGTTAATTTTATCAGGGCAGAAATTACATCTAATTTGTTCATCCTTGACTTCCCAAATCTTAGCACATAGTAGGTTCAACATGCATTTGCTGAAAAAATGAAGGCATGAGTTATTAAGTAAAAATGAAAGTCAGGATTTATGATGTGCTATTAATTTCAAGAATAAATGTATAACTTTGGAATTACTGTGAAATGACTTGAAAAATTACTTGAGATCCTGACCTACGTGGTATTATAAAAGCTCATAGAATTCTTACTGGCATAAGAAAGGGAATGTTCCTGCCTAGTGACCACAATAATCTTTGAATATGCTTTTTAAAAATGTTCTAAATGGTTTAATAATACTTTCAATTCTTGTATGTAGTTTCAAGAAACTTACTAAGTTACCAGGATTTAGCCAAGAAAAGAATGTCATTGCAATGGCCAAATATATCGCAGTAAAATAAAAATATTTTACTGCAAAGCTACCAACACAAAGAGACTTAAAGAACTAGAAGTGACAGTATGGCAGAAAACACCGGTTGACTGATTTTTTTCCCCCAAATCACCTGAAACCATGGATCTGTCCGTTGAACATAGTCTTCAAATCCATCATATGACTTTCTAGTAAAATGTTTTTAATTTGACTAAAATTGAAATGTGACTAGAATTGAAAAAAAAAAAGAGAAAGAAATGCAATTTTACAGTCTACATATAGCCACAGATACAAAAACATTAACCAGTAGACAACTGCTCCTTTGTTAGGGAGAAATTACAATGACAGTATTTTTCAAAGTTAGTTAACAGAAAATCATGCTCATGTTCCTTCATCCCATTGAGACTTATGGCTTATGTATGGATCTTCATTTGGATATTTTAGGGTAGATCTCCACTCAGACAACATGGGTACATATCCATATTAGAAAATAATCTTGCAAAATAATGAGGCTTCCTTTAAATGAGAGACTAAGTAATTTACTAGACTCCCATATCTGACCATTACATACTTTCTCTTATTTTTAAATGTTTCTCAAGTATCATAGTCATCAGCTGACAGCGCTTTTGAAAGTTAATAAAAACCAGCCTTGCTCTTTTTCAGTATTGCTTTAATTGCAGTGGACATTAAACTCTCATATAGTGCCTATAGTAAATATGAAACACTGTGAAAACAGTTTTTTTCATGAGGCACTCCTCATACGCATATGCATCTATTCAGTAACACTATTTGCTTTGGATGTTGAGTGGCTTAAAATATATATGACCTACAGTTCTATTAATGGACCTGAAATTGCCACATGAAAGCCCACTTTTAAAATTTGAGTTACAGGGTTTCCCAGAGGTCTTTGTTAAAATTCCAACATACTGCTTTGGGAAGGATAACTATTGAACTAGTGTTCAGCAAATTATGGCCACAGGCCAAATGTGGCCCACTGCTTACTTTTGTACATGAAGTCTTAATGGTACCAGCCTCACCTGTTCATTTACATAGTGCCTAGAGCTGTTTTTGTGTCACAATGACAGAGTTGAGTAGGTGCAACAGAGACTGTATGGCCTAAAAACTAAAAGTATTTACTATCTGGCCCCTTAGAGAGAAAGTAGCTGACCCTGTGTTAAACCATTAGTAACAACTAACTTTGAACTATGCTTATGAGATTCAACATATACTATTGAATACTTTGTAGAGAAGAAGGCAAAAGAGAACCTAAAAGGACAATGTCAACTTCCGTGGCCGTGGGTGCTAACATTCTGGAAAGGCACATGAGCTGCAGGCTACCTCAGAGGTAAAATAAGGAAGAAGAGGTGAAATTAATGGGAGTGAGCCAAAAAATCAACTTTAGCTACTCAATCATTTTGCCAACCAGTGCCTTGCTAAACAAAGGAGTGAAGTTAAAAAAATGGGGGTGTGGGAGGTACAGCTTACTGGGTGTAAGATAGATTCAAGGATGTACTGTATGACACAGGGAATATAACCAATATTTTGTAAAAACTGTAAATGGAAAGTCACCTTTAAAAATTGTATAAAAAAATTAAAAATATTTAAATGCAGGTTCTTTAGTAAAGTTTCTATCTGAGTCACTTTTAATTACTATGGCTATACCCTGATTACATACATACTGCTTCCACAAGAGCAACAGCAACAAAATATCAGAAGAATGCACCTTTTGGTTCTTTGCTGAATAAAGTAAGATGTAAAAGATTGATTTTAAAGAGAAATTAAACTACCGTTGTTTTACATTTGGACCATCACACATTTTAGTAGCCTACTCGTTTTCATAAAAATTTTAAGTTAAAGAACAGCTTTACTTTTATAGCATCTTAATAAGCAATCCCAAGTGTTTTAGAGAGTTTTATCATAAAATTTAGTAATACACAAGAATAGCATTTTCTGCTGTAATCAACATATGAAAACACAAGGAAAGCGAGTTCAAATATGTGGTCTTATTGCAAACTCCCAAACTGAAATACAATTATCAGCTAGGATTTACATTTCCACGTGGGGAAATGTGAACACGGGTTTATAATAAAGAGATTTTTAAAAAATCAAATTATGTGGAAGGAAAAAATTTTTAATTTCCTGTCTAACTCCTGGAAAAAGAATAGAAAAATTCAAACATCACAAACCAACTATGCATGGGTTTAAAGTGTTTCAGATTATTGGCAACAATTCCTGGAACTGAGACAGACATCATAGCACAGGTGTGCTTACTAGGACAACTGCAGCTACACGTTCTGTGACCCAGCAGGGGCTGAAACGGCCAGAGCAGTTAGCCAACAAAAAGTCCCACATGACATCAGCTTTCAGCCAAGATGGATGAGCACTATGAACCAGTTTAAACTCCTGCCTTGAAATACTAAAAACTAATTAAATATCTGAAACAGTGATTTTAAGATATTGGACAACAAGCAACACAGAACAGTCCTTCCTGAGGGAGGGTAAACAAATGAGATGAGCCCTATGACTAGCCTAGCCAGTCCAGAGAGTTTCCTTTACATAAAGCTGGGATCCTTAAAGATCATTATCGTGTGACTGGGATAGTCCGGTCATAGTACATGCATATTTTGAGCTTTGATACTGCAAACAGTTTCGCAAAGAGGTTGTACAAATTTACACTCCCAGCAGCAGTGCAAGAGAGTATTTTTTATTTTTTCACTTGTACCGTTTTTCATGTATAATAATTTCTTATTGTGATTTTGATTTGCATTGCCTTAAGAATCTTTTCAAATGTTTATTGGCTATTTGAATATCCTTTTTGGTGAAGTGTCCATAAGTCTTTATACATTTTTTCTTTTGGTTTGACTTTTTTTGTTGTCTGTTTTTTTTTTGTTGTTGTTCTAACAACAACAGGGAGTTTTGAGTATTGTAGATCTGAAGTATTTGCTCTTTGTATTGAAAATATCTTTTTCTACTCTCTGGTTTGCCTTTTTTACTATTTTATTGGTGTTGTTTGACTGACAGAAATTTGTAATTCTATTAACATGTAATTTGTTAAGAGTGTTTTTGCTTAATACTTATTAGGTTCTGTTTAAGAAATGTTTACCTTGCACATGGTAAGGGATTTTAAAATAATCTCAGAAAGTAACAGCTCAACCAGACAGAAATTAGTAAAAATATAGAAGATCTCAACAACACAATTAGCAAGTTGATCTGATGGACTAGAATGGAACCCTGTGCCAAATGATAAGATAAAATATATTTTATAAGCACACATTCTTTGAGTCTCTTTCATAATTTGATAAGAACAGCTAATAACAACTAATACATGCTAATATTGTTTGGATTTTCAACCACTTCTCCTAGTGCTACATAATCATTAGATACATGGTTGGACATCCAAGTAATAGCAGGTGATAGTTTAATTAAATATTTTGCTAATGTATAACATGAATTGCTACCTTTTTCACGGTCAGGATTCTAACATCATCACCCCATATCCACAAATCAGGATTGGTTCATAATCTTGCAGTAACAAAAAGAATCAAAATCTCAGTGGGTTAACACAACAAAAACGTATTTTATGCTGGTGCCACATATTGGGTTGGCCAAAAAGTGCCTTCTGTTTTAAAGTAAAAATAAAAGACACATTTTTCATTTTCACCAAGAACTTTATTGAACAACGTATTCACCCTTTTGTTCCACTACCTTCTGCCATTTTTCAGGCAACTTCATAATTCCATCTTCCCAAAACGTTTTATCTTTTTGAGCAAAGAACTGTTCCAGTTGCCTTTTACAGTCTTCCAGAGAATTGACAGTTTTCTTCCATTAAGAGAATTTTGTAAAGACCGAAATAAATGGAAATCTCAAGGTGCAATGTCTGGTGAATACGGTGGATGGCCAGAAACTCCCAGCCAAGCTGTAATAGTTTCTGCCTGGTCATCAAAGAAACATTCAGTCTTGCGTTATCCTGATGGAAGATTATGTGTTTTCTGCTGACTAATTCTGGACACTTTTTGTCGAGTGCTGCTTTCAGTTGGTCTAATTGGGAGCAGTACTTGTTGGAATGAATTTTTTGGTTTTCCAGAAGGAGGTCATAATAGAGGACGCCCTTCCAATCCCACCATATACACATCACCTTCTTTGGATGAAGACTGGCCTTTGGTGTGGTTGTTGGTGGTTCATTTCACTTGCCCCACCATCTCTTCCATTCCACATTATTGTACAGTACCCACTTTTCCTTGCCCGTCACAATTTGTTTTAAAAACGGAACGTTTTCATTACGTTTAAGCAGAGAATTGCATGTGGAAATACAGTCAAGAAGGTTTTTTTCACTTAATTTATGTGGAACCATAAGTTAAGAGAAAAAATGTTCATCAAAGAGATGAACATAACCAAGCTGGTGCAAATGATTTTCAGCACTTGATTTGGATATTTTGAGTATGTCGGCTATCTCCCACGTGGTATAACATTGATTGTTCTTAATTAACGTCTCGATTTGTTTGCTATCAACTTCTACTGGTCTACCTGACTTGTGGAGCATCATCCAGTGAGAAATCTCCAGCACGAAACTTTGCAAACCACTTTTGACACATTCGATCAGTCACAGCACCTTCTCCATACACTGCAAAAATCGTTTTTTGCATTTCAGTTGCGTTTTTACCATTCTTTGAATAATAAAGCATAATATGCTGAAAATGTTGCTTTTCTTCTTCCCTCTTCAATATTAAAATGGTTACACAAAAATTCACCAATTTTGATGTCTTTTTTTTTAATGCATGCTGATATGACAGCTGTCACATACAATCTAACAAAATTGTTTTGAATGAAGTTAAAGACAACTGAATGCTACTAAAGCCATCTTATGGAAAACACTGAACGAACCTTTTGGCCAACCCAATAACAATGCAATTAAACACTGAGTCATGGTGATTATAGACACTTAGCAATACAGTACACATTTCATAACAACTGGAAAGATTTGGAAATATTTTGTTAAAATGCACTACTGACTACTGCCTACAAGGGAAACATAAAAAATTTACCAAGTAATGGATTACACAATTTATCACAAGAAATGCCCAAGACTCTGAATCACATAGAATTGACCAAAAGTCAGTTAAATTTAAAAGTTAGAAATTAACAGTAGAAAGCTAATGTCCACTTCCCAAAATATTTGGATAGAAGATAATCATTCAGAATCTTCCAATTAACTCATGGACCAAATGAGTTATAATGGAGACTGAAATATATTTAGAACTAAATTAACAATGAAAATACAATGTGTCCAAACTTGTTAAATGTAGGTAAAGCAGTAGTTTCATAAACTCTTTGGTCTTAAATGCTTATATCAGAAAAGAATAAACACAGAATTAATAAACTTCCCAACTCAAAAAATAAGGAAAAAGAAAAAGAGCAAACCGAAAGAAGGTAATCAAAATAAGACAAAATTTTAAATGACAATAATTATTAAATAGCAAATAACAAAAATTAGAGATAAAACTCCAAAACATTTTATTTGAAAAATAGCAAATGCAAAAATTTGGCAAAATTGAGTACTAAAAAAATGGATTATTTATTGAATAAGGTCATAAATGTGAAAAGCCAGACTGAAAATTTTTTGAAAAAAGTGGTGAGGAATATCTGTGTGATTGATGCTGGGGAGGGAAATCATTTTTAAACAAGAAACAATAAGAACAAACCAAATTCAAAAGAAAAGATTTATGAATATGACTACACTGCAATGAAAACTTCCTTATAATGACATACAGAATAAAAAAGTGAAAAGACAAGCCACAAAGCACAACACAAACAAATAATTTTTCCATAATTTAAACCAGTCTTTGAAGTCACTAACCAAAATAAAGAACAACCCAAGAGAAAACTGGACAAAGTTATGAATAGTCAATGCACACAGAAGTAAACCAAATGCCCAATATATGAAAAGCTCAACTTCAGCAGTAAACATGAAAAAGTAAATAAAAACAAAAATGGAAAACAACTTAATATCATCTCAATAGGCGAAGTGCCATAGTTCCTGTAACACCAAGGGAGAATATGGGTAAAAAGGAATTAACAATTCTACTCCTAGGTATGGATCATGAAGAAACTCTTGTGTAAGTGCTCCAATTGACAAATATGTTTATTACAATATTTCAAAAATTTTAATAAAAGTAAAAACAGCATCCTTTGCATGAAAATGGATAAATAAACATGCAATGATGTTAAAATTGATGAATTATATCTGTCGGCAACAACACAGATACACCTCAAAAACAATTTTGGAAAGATCAAGATGGAAGAGTAGGAAGACACTGGGCTCATCTTCCCTCACAAACACATCAAAACCACAACTACATACAGAGCGACTCTCACTGAAATCAACATGAGGACTAGCAGGATAGCTATTCTATAACCAGGGCTGTAAACAAAGATTCACACACAGTCTGGTAGGAAGGAAGGAGGAGCAATCTGGTCAGGACCCACACGCCTGGAGGGGCACACAGAAGAGGAAGGAGATATCACAGGCTCAGGAATTCTTCATGGGTAGCAAAGGGTTCAAGCCACACATTAGGCACCTGACCCCAGAGTCCAACACAAGGACAATAAGCCCCTTAACTGGTTTGAAAACCATGAAAACCAGTGGGGCTTACTGGTGGGCTATTTAAAAAAAAAAAAGAAACAGGGCTGCCCTGGTGGCGCAGTGGTTGGGAGTCCGCCTGCCGATGCGGGGGACGCAGGTTCGTGCCGCGGTCCGGGGGGATCCTGCATGCTGTGGAGTGGCTGGGCCTGTGGGCCATGGCCACTGGGCCTGCGCGTCTGGAGCCTGTGCTCCGCTGTGGGAGAGGCCACGGCAGTGAGAGGCCCACCTACCACAAAAAAAAAAAAAGAAACAACAAAACAACAAGAAAAAAAACAAGACTCTGCTCTCTAAGAGTACATGCACAGACTTGCTTACTCCCACTCACAACATGGAGGCAGCAGATTAAAAACTGTTTGGGACTCTGGCCAGCTTGCCAGGACCACGTCAGTATGCCCCCTACCCAAGCCTGCACCAGGCTCCTACTCCAGCCCCTCTTTCTCCAGTGCTGCTCCCTACTAAGGTGGACGCTGCTGTTGCCAGCAAGCACTTCAATACACATATCCAGGAGGAAGCTAAACTAACTCCAGGGTGGGCACTGCCATAGCAGGAGCACCCATAACTACACACACTTGGGAGGATGCAAAGATAGATCAGTGGTGTGGCACCACCTCTTCTGGTCACAACTAACCTCTAACCAAGGCATGCACACCAGGGGAAAAACTGAAGGCAGCACAGAATTGTAGTCCCAAGTCCTCAGACCCAGCCATACCCCAAATCAAGTCAGAGACTTCCATCACATCTGGGAGAAACCCAACTCGCTCAAGATTCCTGCTCCAGGCCCTTGGGTCCACCGTGTCCTTGATGAGGCCACTGAACACAAAAGAAGCCCCAGGGCTTACACCTGGTTCTGAATCTGGTCCCTCCAACTTTAACCCTACCTCCCACCAAGGCTGCAGCTGCCAGCACACCCCCAGGGAAGACACAGCCTATGCTCCCTTCAGATCCAGCTCTCCCACCAAAGCCCCTGGGCACACTCAGACTGCATAGGGACACTTCCACACAAGTACACACCGCCAAGACCAGGATAGATGACTGTGTCACATAATTTCACGAAGACAGAGAAAGTTAAACAAAATGAGAAGACAGAGGAATATGTTTCAAATGAAAGAACAAGGAAAAAACCTGGAAAAAAACCCTAATGAAGCAGAGATAAATAATTCACCTGATAAAGAGTTCAGAGCAACAGTAATAAGAATGCTAACTAAACATAGGAAAGAATAGATGAACGTAGTGAGAATTTTAATGAAAACTAAAAAAATACAAAAAGTACCAGTCAGAGCTGAAGAATACAATAATTCAAATGAAAAATTCACTAGAGGGAATAAACAGCAGATTGTGTGATATAGAAGAACGCATGAGCAATCTGGAAGATAGAATAATGGAAATCACTCCATCAAAATAGCAAAAAGATAAGCAAATTTTAAAAATAAGAATAATCTAAGGGACCTTTGGGACAACATCAAGTGTACTAATATTTGCATTATAAGGGTCCCAGAAGAAGAGAGATAAAAAGGCTTAGAAAATATATCTGATGAAATCATGACTGAAAACTTCCCAAACCTGAAGAAGGAAACAGATGGCCAGATACAGGAAACACAGAGGGTCCCAAACAAGATTAACCCAAAGAGACCGCACCAAGATGTATCATAATTAAAATGGCAAATGTCAAAGATAAAGAGAGAATTCTAAAGGTAGCAAGAGAAAAAGAGTCATATACAAGGGAACTGCCATAAGGCTGAGGGCTGATTTTTCTTCAGAAACTTTACAGGCAGGCAGAGAGTGGCATGATATACTTAAAGTGCTGAAAGGGAAAAAAACACAACCTAAAATCTTCTACCCAGCAAGGCTATCATTCTGAATTGAAGGAGAGATAAATAGCTTCTCAGACAAACAAAAATTAAAAGAGTTCAACAATACTAAGCTAACTTTATAAGAAGTGTTAAAGGGTCTTAAGTGAAAAAGAAAAGGCTACAATGAGAAATAAGAAATTATAGGAAGGGAAAAATCCCACTGGCAAAGGCAAAAACATAGTAAAAGCTGTGAATCAACCACTTAAATAAGCTAGTTTGAAGGTTAAAAGACAAAAATTGTAAAATCAGCTAAAATTACAATAAGTAGTTAAGGAACAGAAAATATGACAACAAAAACACAAATGTGGGGGGGGGGATAAAAAAAACATAGAGCTTTTAGAATATGTTTGACCTTAAATTACCATCAGTTTAAAACACACAGATACAATTACAGGTCAACATACTTGAACTCCACGGTAACCACAAGTAAAAAACCTACAACAGACACACAAAAACAAGAGAGAAAGAAACATAAATATGACACTAAAGAAAATCATCAAACCACAAAAGAAGAGACTAAAGGAAGAATAACAGAGAAGAACTACAAAAGCAACCAGAAAACAAGTGACAAAAACAAACAATTATACACACCTATGAATAATGACTCTCAATGTCAATGGTTTAAATGCTCCAATCAAAAGACATAGGGTGGATGATTGGATAAAACAAAAAAGGCCCTTCTATATGCTACCTACAAGAGACTCACTTCAGAGCTAAAGACCACACAGACTAATAGGGGAATGGAAAAAGGTATTTCATGCAAATGGAAATAAAAAGAAAGGTGGAATAACAATACTCATATCAGACAAAGCAGACTTAAAGCAAGGTCTGTAATAAAAGACAAAGGAATAAAACTATATAATGATAAAGGGATCAATGCAAGAAAAGGCTGTAACATTTGTAAATATATATGCACCTAATATAGGCACAGCTAAATATATGAAGCAAATATTGACAGACATACAGGGAGAAATTAACAAGTAACACAATAATTGCAGGGGACTTTAACACACCACTTACATCAATGAAGAGATCATCCAGACAAAAAAATCAAAAAGGCAACAGTGGCTTTAAATGACACATTAGACCAGATGGCTTAATAGATAGCTACAGGGCAATCCACCCCAAAACAGCAGAATACACATACTTTTCAGTGCACATAGAATATTCTCCAGGATAGATCACATGCTAGGATACAAAACAAGTCTCAACAAATTTAAGATGGTGTAAATTACATCAAGCATCTTTTCTGACTACAACGGCAAGAAAATAAAAATCAATTACAGTAAGAAAAATGAGAAAAACACAAAGAGCATGCTACTAAAAAAACCAATGGGTGAACAGATAAATCAAAGAAAAAATCAGAAAATGACTGAAAACAAATGAAAATAAAAACATAACTTTCCAAAATCTATGGGATACAGCAAGAGCAGTTCTAAGATGGAAGTTTATAGTGATACAGACATACCTCAAGAAACAACCTAACCTACCATCTAAGAGAATTAGGAAAAGAACAAACAAAACCCAAAGTCAGCAGAAGGAAGGAAATAATAAAGATTAGAGTGGAAATAAAAGAAATAAAGAACAAAAAAATAGGAAAAAAACAATGAAACCAAGAGCTATTTTTTTAAAGATCAACAAAATAGATAAGACTTTAGTCAGGCTCACTAAGAAAAGAGAGGGAGGACCCAGATAAACAAATTAAGAAATGAAAGACTAGAAATTGGAACATATGTCACAGAAACACAGATGACCATAAGAGAATATTATGAACAGTTATATGCCAACAGATTGGACAACCTAGAAGAAATAGAAAGATTCCTAGAAACAGACAATACTTCAAGACTGAATCAGGGAGAAATAGATAATCTGAAAAGACCAATTAATCATATTGAAATTGAGTCAATAATCAAAAAACTCCCACCAAACAAAAGTCCAATGAGATGGCTTCACAGGAGAATTCTACCAAATATATAAAGAAGAGTTAATATTTATCCTTTCAAACAACTCCAAAAAAATTGAAGAGGAGGGAACACTCCCAAATTCATTCTATGAGGCCACCCTGGAAGGAAAACCAGACAAAGATACTACAAAAAAAATTACAGTGCAATATCTCTGATGAACATAGGTGCAAAAACTTCAACTAGATATTAGCAAACCATATTCAATGGCACATAAAAAGGATCATACACCATGATCAAGTAGGATTTACTCTAGAGATACAAGGATAGTTCAATATCTGCACATCAATCAATGTGATACACCACATTAACAAAAAAAAATAAAAATTGCATGATCATCTCAATAAATTCAGCAAAAACATTTGATAAAATTCAATACTCATTCATGATAAAAATTCTCAACAAAGTTGTTACAGAGAGAACATATCTCAACATAATAAAAGCCATTTATGACAAACCCACAACTAAGATCATATTCAATGATGAAAAACTAGAAACTTTTCCTAAAAAAGTCAGGAACAAGATAAGGATGCTCACTGTTGCTATCTCTATTTAACATAGTATTGGAGGTCCTAGCCACAGCAATCACATAAGAATAAATAAAATGTATCCAAATTGAAAGGGAAGAAGTAAAACTGTCACTATTTGCAGATGACATGATACTACATGTAGAAAACTCTAATGACTCTACAAAAAATATTAGAATAAATGAATTTAGTAAATTTGTCTAAAACAAGATCAATATACAGAAATCTGTTTTTTCTATACACTAATAATCAGAAAGAGGAAGCAATAAAACAATCCCATCACAAAAATACTTAAAACACCTAGAAATAAACTTAACCTGTTAAGTTTACTCTTTCAGAGTAAAGACTCATACTCTGAAAACTATAAAACATTGATGAAGGTAATTGAAGATGATACAAAGAAATGGAAAAATATGTTTATGGATTGGAAGAATTAATATTGTTAAAAAGTCCATACTACCCAAAGAAATGTACATTTTTAATGCAATTCCTATCAAACTATTCATGACATTTTTCACATAACTATAATAAATAATCCTAAAATTTATACAGAGCCCCAAAAGACCCTGTATAGCTAAATCAATCTTGAGAAAAAAAGAACAAAGCTGGAAGTATCACACTCTGTGACTTCAGAGTATACTACAAAGCTACAGTAATCAAATCAGCATGGTACTGGCATGAAAACAGACATATAGATCAATGGAAAGGGATAGAGAGCCCAGAAATAACCCAAGCACATATGGTCAGTTAATCTATGACAAAGGAGGCAAAAATATACAATGGGGAAAAGAGAGTCTCCTCAATAAGTAGTGTTAGGATAACTGGACAGTTGCATGTAAAAGAATGAAATTAGAACATATTCTCACACCACAAACAAAAATAAACTCAAAATGGTTTAACGACATTAATGTAAGAATGAAAACTATAAAACTCCTAGAACAAAACATAGGCAGTACTCTTTGACATAAGTCTTAGCAATATATTTTTGGATCTGTCTCCTCAGACAGGAGAAACAAAAGCAAAAATGAACAAATGGGACAATATTAAACTTAAATTGCACAGCAAAGGAAGCCATCAACAAAATGAAAGACAATCTACTGAATGGGAGAGGATGTTTGAAAATGATATGTTTGATAAGAGATTAATAACCAAAAGATATAAGGAGGTCATACAGTTCAATATCAAAAAAACAAACAACCTGATTAAAAGATGTGCAGGTAACCTGAAGAGACATTTTTCTAAAGAAGATATTCAGATGGCCAATAGGCACATGAAAAGATGCTTAACATCAATAATCATCATGGAAATGCAAATCAAAACTACAATGTGAGATCACCTCACACCTATCAAAATGGCTATCATCAAAAGGACCACAAATAACAAATGTTGTCAAAGACGTGGAGAAAAGGGAACCCTTGTACACTGCTGGCGGGAATGTAAATTGGTGCGGCCAATATGGAAAACAGTATGGAGGTTTCAGGAAAAAAATTAAAAATAGAACTACCATATGATCCAGCAATTCCATTCCTGGGTATATACCTGAAAACGAAAGCACTAATTCAAAAAGATACATGCACCCCAATGTTCACAGCAGCATTATTTACAGTAGTCAAGATATGGAAGCAATCTAAGTGTTCATAAACAGATGAATGGAAAAGAAGATGTGGTATGGAATACTACTCAGCCATAAATATGAATGAAATTTTACCATTTGCAGCAACACAGATGTATTTGGATAGTATTTCTTTTAGTGAAGGAAGTCAGACAGGGTAAGACAAATACTGTATGTTTTCACTTATATGTAGAACCTAAAAAATAAAGCAAACAAATGAATATAACAAAACAGAAACAGACTCATAGTGTACAGAACAAACCGTGGAGACGGGTGTGGGGAGGGGCAAGATAGTGGAAGGGAATTTACAGGTTCGAACTACTAGGTATAAAATAAATAAGATACAAGTATGTAATGTACAGAATAGGGAATATAGCCAATATTTTTAAAAAACTTTAAATTGAATATAATCTATAAAAATATCAAGTCACTAGGTTTTACATCTAAAGCAAATATACCATTGTAAATCAACTATACTTCAAAATTTTTTTCTCAAAAGAACAAAGAAGCAAGCAGCTAAAGGATATACAGAATAGAAAAATGTAATAATATTTATGCAGGTTTAAACTCTTTAAACAGTAATTTATATATTTTTTGGACACATGTGGATGTAGTAAAACACATAAGCATTCTGAGAATGACACGCACCCACACCGTCTTCAGAGTAGAACTTAAGGTATAGGCAGGAAGATAAAGTGTTAGAAAGCATGGACCTGGTATCTCTAACATTTTATCTTAAAAGAAAATAAGGTATATGAATAAACATTGCAAAATGTGACAATTTATTAAATTAAATCTCAGTGGTATACATTAGGTATCAGTTTTATTATTTTCATATTTCTATATTTTAGATGTTGGATAATTTACAATACTAGTTTTAATAATGATGAACTATATATCAGAAGTTGTTTGAATGTTCATAGTGTTGATCAAAAAATTCCCTTCTTGGCAATTTACTCTAAAAATAATTATTCATTAGAAGAAAAGGGGCAAAGTGTACGAAGAGAATATATGTATTTCCTGAAGTCTCAATCTAACAGCATAATTTATAAATCACCTATATGTTCACCAGTAGAGGATCAGTTACGTAAATTATGATATATAAACACCATGGATCATTGTGTACTATGTTTTATTAAAGCAATGTAAAAACATTGGAAAATACTAAACATAAAATCTTATGAAACTAAAAGGACAAAATTCTGTTGTTGCAAGTATATGAAACTATAAATCCCTGCAGAAAAAATGAAACCATTGTGTTTTAATCAGGAAGAAACACATAAAAATAACTTGAACATTAACACTCAAGGAAGTGGGGAAATTATAATGTAGACACACATGTTAAAAGCACATAAAAGTATCAATATTACAAAGTAATATGGGTGTCTCTTCTGAGTAGTGATGATCAAATTTTGGGAATAGACCCTGACACTTGGCTTCTCTGAGTTTTGATTCTACCAGGAGAGGAACAAGGCACTCAAAGCTGTTATTTGGTGAGGTAGGCTGTGACAAAGCAAGATGTTATCTTGTAGTTACAGAAATATAATTATTACCCAGAAATATGCTGAAGCTACAAGTAAAGGAAAAGGAGTAGAATATCAGTAGCAGGGCAATGATTGCCTAATTTTAACAAATGGAAACGTGGAAAACCTTGAGCTGCAAAGCTGATCTGGCCCCAGGGCCTAGAGCAGAGCTAAATCATGTGACAGAGTCCACCTTGAAATTTGCTACAACTCTCCCCAGCACAGCTGGCCCCATAATGTGCAGAGCCCTCCTTTCTTCTTCATGCTGCATCCTAAACACAAGTGCCAAATATTATCATCAATACCCTCACAGAGGAAGAACATGTTCTTTGGCTTTCTGCCCACCACCTAGTTAAACATCAAAAGTTGTCAGAATACTCTTTAGTACAATGATTTCTATTGCTATATTCAGAGTTCCTGAAACGGAAACAAACCTCTTCTCTTGAAAAACAAATTAAGATAAAAATTGAGCTTAAAGTGGACTTAAAATTGAGGCATCTCAGACACGTTTTTGTTATTTCAACTCTGTGAAATACAAAAGCTGAAGAAACATCAATAAAATGTAAAGGAACTATGAAATTGATTTGACTTGATACAATCCTAAGTGGCAGCTTTAAGTAAGCCTTCCTCTTTCTCGTAAATTACCTTGAGCAGAGCTCTTTATGAAATAACTTGCCATTTGCTAAACTCCTGTCTTGGTGCTCTGCTTTGCTGGTGAATACCTTCCCTTAAGGTTGGGCCAATTACAGAGCACATATGTTGTTTAATATGTTTTTCTTCCTGCCGACACAAAGGTCAAATATCTGAGAAACTGTTGTTTGGATGGATTGTGTTTTCTTCTTGGGATGCCCTCAGTTATTGGAGAAGGCTTTTGAAGTCCCTGATGTTCATCTTTATACCCCTCTTCAGGCTCCAGCTGAGCAAGTAATAAATTAGTTTCAAGGATTTTTGCATGATGTAGCAATTTCTCTAACTAGTGGCACAGTGAGTAGTAACAAAGGGATTTCCCAGCACAAACTGTTGGCTTTGCTTCAATTTGCAAAATTAATTTAGGAGAAACAGTAACTAGTTAAGGTCAATCTTAGCTTACTACAGAGCTGACAATTTAATTTTTATTAATAGATTTTCATGCAGTTTTATACTTAATTGCATAAGATTCCATTGCTTTTGACATCTCTTTGGCTAGAGTCTTTCTGACCAGAATATTTTATAGTATTCTGATCGTATTTTTACATGGTGATTTCATGTGTCCCACTGAATATCAGATTTCCACTTTCTATCTGGATACTAACTTCAACATCTTGAAATGATCAACCTGTTATAAATCCTATCTGGGAGGAGACAAAGGGAAAAATGAATAAAAGAATCAATACATTTAATATTCTTGATTAGAAGTTAACATTTCTATTGGGATATGATCCCAAATAAATTAACATTTCCATTTCCATAAATATGAACTAGGACAGCCAGAGTAGGGACACAAACTCCTGCAGCTGGTGATTTCCCATGATTGGTCTATTTTCTTACTCATTGGTATACAAACTCAGTGTTCCTGTCAGCACTGGATAGTCTTAATTATTCACTACACCTTAACATTTGGGTGTAAATGAACATGCCTGTCACTTTCTAAAGATAACTTAGTGAAGGCCCTTGAGAAATATGATTTCAAATACTATCTATGGATAAGATGTGATTACAGTCCACCCTCTCTTCCCCTTGCTAATGGAGTAGAGTGATAGCAGAGATCATCCAGAAAAGCAGGGATAATCCTATGTCATATAGATTTGACTTGATGAACATTGTGTTTTTAAAGCAGGTTTACTTTTCTGGTTCAGTTTAGTTGAGGTGAACTGTCAGATGTGTTGGTTTCCCCTTGGAGAGTGGAACCTGAACTCTGTTGGATGCCAGAATAAATGGGCCTGTCATTGCTATATCTGTGGACCACTGTCCACAGAATTGGGCTGTATTTGTTCTTAAGTGAGGGCTAACTATACAGCATGGCTGTTCTAAATATACTAGACAATACTAATTTTTATTAATCCCATTGTTCTTATGATAATGAAAGCACTTTCAAAATGATTTCAGCTGAACCTTTCAATAAATTGGTGAGGCCTTAAACTTGACCATTAAAAAAGAAACAATCTGAGAAATTTTTATTATACATTAATGACCATTAAAAGATCATCTTTCGGGCTTCCCCTGGTGGCGCAGTGGTTGAGAGTCCGCCTGCCGATGCAGGGGACGCGGGTTCGTGCCCCGGTTTGGGAGGATCCCACGTGCCGCGGAGCGGCTGGGCCCGTGGGCCGTGGCCGCTGAGCCTGCGCGTCCGGGGCCTGTGCTCCGCAATGGGAGAGGCCACAGCAGTGAGAGGCCCGCGTACCACAAAAAAAAAAAAAAAAAGATCATCTTTCTGTATAAAATGACATGCTTTTCCCTAAAGAGTTATCCCAAGGAGGATACTACTACTGATTATCAAAATGCATAGTGCTTTTAATATGTCATGTACTCTGAGATTTTTATAATTTCCACTGCAGGACTATCAACACTCTGCTTGCCAGCATTTGATTGTTTTGTTATATAAATGGAGGAATATCCTTGTCAGGTACCCATCTGTCAAATCCCTAGGTATGTCATGGTTTATTAGCTGTTACCATAGTCTCTAATAGAAAGAAACATTGTTGCCTAGTACAGTAATTATGCCTCCCTTATTTCTCACAGCTAAGTTCCGTTCCCTGGGCTGTGCTATTCTGGATTCCCATCATTCCCATCGAGATTAGGTACCCTAATTATATAGCAACACGTCTCACTGCCTCTGGACTGCAGTCGCCAGCCATCACTTAACTTCTCAAAGTTCAGATGCTTCACGTATTAAGGTATTCCTCACCACCTCAATAAAATTTTAAAGTATCTTTGGGCTTACTTCATAAAAATAGAAAGATTGTTTGTTCCTAGGCATTACAGAATAAATCCATTCTAACTTTTCCCACTCCCTAAGGCTTCTGAGTCCTTCTTCAATGCTTTGTCAAATAAATGTACAGATTCTCTATCTCATTTACTGCAGACTGTTGTCATGCTCAGACCTCAAGGAGCCATTCCATAAAATCATTAGGTGCATTTACAGGTATTTTTGCCAACATTTTGAATCCTGAGTCATACCCTCATACGCATGAATTTTCTTCTACTTAGTTTTATCTTTTGCATCTTCTGCTCTAATACTTTTATGATCCATGACCATACATATGTACTCAGTGGCTTCTGGTTCGTATTTCCAGGTGTCCTCCTTCTTTTACTTTGGAGAATTGCTTTCCAGTCCACTTATGATGTGCTGAAACCTGATTCTGGTTATTGGGCTGGAGGCAATAGGTGGGGTGGATTTCAGGAGGACAGCATTTTACTAGACACCTGCTTAGGTGAGGTCTTTGCAGGGTCTCCATGCAAAGGGGAAGCTCTGGTAAGTGGCAAGGGACTGCCTGTATCAGGCAGGAGGGGTAAGAAGAATTTAAAAAGTCAATAGTCTTGGGTTTATCCATTTGAATTTTCCCAATCTAATCAATTTTTCTGTAATGATGCTGGCATTAACATAAAAAACCTTTAGAGGCTGCTAGTTTAATATCCATGGAGGCTCTGATACCCTTATGATCATATCCCTGGACCTGAATTTAATCATAATCTCCTATGTGGCTACATCATATTGGGATTTTGTTTCCTTTGGGGCTCTTTTTTACATTGTAGAGAATGTCTGGCTTTTAGAATATTTTTATGTGTAGCATTAATATTAAAAATTCCATTCAAGTTTGGCAGAATTCTCCAGTGAAACCAACTGGGACCTAGAGATTTTTTCAGGGGGAATAAATGGTAGTTATATGAACTAAATTTACTTAACACCTATGTGGCTATACAAATGATCTATTTCATATTAAGTGAGTTGTAGTAATTTGTGTTTTTCAAGGAAGGGTTTACTTCATCTAAGTTGTCAAATTTATGTGTATAGAGCTTTTCATATCTTTTTGATGTTTGCAGGTTCTGTAGCAAAATCCTCCCTTGCAGTCATAACACTGGTACACTGTGTTCGCTCTCTTTTCTGTTCAGTCTCGCTAGAGGTTTGTCAATTTCACTGATCTTTTTCGAAGAACCAGATCTTTGTTGTATTGGTTTTCTCTATCTTTTTTTGTTTTTAATTTCTTTGATTTATGCCCTTATCTTTATTATTTTTTCTCTTGCTGCTTGGTTTAGTTTTATTTTTCTCTTCTTTTCTATGTCCATGATGTGGGAGTTCAGATTATTTCCTGCTTTCCAATTTCATATTTAGGACCAGAAGTTTCCTTCTTGTCACTGCTTGTGATGTGTCCCATAAATTTTGATATGTTGTATTTTCCTTTATGCATTTTTAATTTTTCCTCCAAGACTTCATATTTTAATTGGAGGTTATTTATCTGTGTGTTGTTTAACTAAAAATGCTCATTAAATGAATGTATTAAGCTGCAGGTCCTGTGCTCTAGTAGAGATTATGACAATTGGACCTTGAGTAATTTTGCATGATATGATGATACTAGCTAGAATTGATCTGTTGCTAGATTACAGTCCCATTAGAGAGTGATTTTTTAAAACCAGTGGTAAAGAAACATTCTTCCAGTGGCTAGATCTGTGAGCAGTAGGCTTGAACATCCACTTCTTACTGAGGGAAAATCAATCATAGATATAGATAACACACTAACTCCTGGGAAATAAGGAATACCTAGGGTAGTAGGTCAGAAGCCTGAAAAAAGCAATATTGAAATAGTAAAGGAAAATAGATCTAGGAAATGTATGTGGACAGACCTACATAAATAGGCAGAAAGTCTTCAGAGCAACTCTAGTAATGCAGTCTCATGAACTGTACCCACATAGTCACTGTTCCCTTCCACCTCTTTCTAACTCTTTGGAAGAGCTCAGCCTCAGGATGCAACATCTATAGCTTGTCCAGCAATTGCCTGAACAGGCTGGGGAAGACAACCCAGAAGAACGGGGAAGACAACCCAGAAGAACAGGGAATTTAATGCCCATGGGGAGAATATTTTAAAATGAGAGAGAAGAGATTCTAAGGATATAGCAGGTAAATATTTTTCCCTTCCTCCTCCCAATGAACTAGACTGAGGAAATGTGATTCTACATGGCTTCTCTGGAAGACATTTCTCATGACAAACAACCAGCTGAGCTCTCATACACCTCTATGGCCAGATTGCTCTCATACTCCAAAATATTTGCTTTCCCTCCTTCTCTCCTCAACTCCTCCTTCCCCCAACTTTTCTGGCCTAAAACTGCACCTCTCAACAAAGCCTTTGCACCTAAGTAATATTTATATTTAAATATATATTTCTTTCAATAAATTCATTTGTCAAAGGGATCAGTGTGAGGCATGAAGCCATGACACATTCTGGGAGATTTAAGGAACTGAAAGTTGGACTTTAGGGTCCTAGAATATATGCTAAATGGGAGTGGTGAGAGCTAATGTTTAATAATAAGTAATCACAGGGCAAATTGTCGGATAGCGCAGGATCATTTACACCATGTAAGAATTTTAATTTTGCTATTGGGAAATAGAAATGGTGAGAGATAATATATAATGGGATAAATAAATATATAAATATTAGGTTTTATATTTTAGATATATGATAAGACAATTTATATACCATGAAACGAAGGATCCATACCTCCTACTGGGAACGACTGAGGGGTCTTAAGCAATGAGTAGTAACATAAATTTCATTTTAGAAAAACCACAGTGACAATTATAGGAAGAATGGACATAGCTTTGGGAAGATGCAGCAAAACTAGAGGTAAGAAATCATTTGGACATTGTTATGACAGTCAAACCAAGAGATGACAGGAGTTGAATGAAGGCTTAGAATGGAGAGCTGAAGAAAGGGACTGCTAAGAGAATATTAGGCAGATAATATGGAGAGATGTGTGGGACTACTCAGGTACAAAGGAGAATTCTCATATGATGATCATTATCATCATTAAAACATTATAGAGAGCTTATTTTGTGTTAGCTATTACACTAAGCACTTTGCATGAAGTAAAATATGTTTGTTTAATCTTGGTTTGGGGACCAGATGAATGGCAGTTCCATTCCTAATAATTCAGCATACCTGGGAAAAACAAGATTAGAGGTAAACCCCACTTATGTCACCTAACAGCAAAGTTAGACAACTTCTCTGAATCTCAGTTTTTATCAACTGGCCTATTTTGCAAAATCACTGTGATATTTAATGGAGATATAAAACAGAATACACCAACACACATAGTAGGCGCTCAAAAAAAATATTGCCTTTACTCCTTTCCTTCTGCCCTCTAATCTGAAAACTATATCTACAAGAGAAAGTACAATTTTTTTTGGCAAAAGACTAATCATAATATTGAAATGCTAGGTTCTATTAATATTGTACCATGGTTTTCAAACTTGGGTTCATGATGGCAATTCCAGCCATTGCTACTGAATATTTTCAACTTGTCTGTGGCTAAAATTCTATGGGAACAATAAATTTAAAACTTAATACTGTGCATTTTTAGTTTGAAGCTATAGCAAAGCTACTGTAACATTATATCCCAATAGCCATAGGACCTATTTATTGTGCTTATCTTACAGATTTATCCCTTTTTTATACGTCAAAGCACAGCCTTAGTCTAAACCGCTATGTATCTAGCCTCTATGTCTTATTGTAATTGTGATTTGTGTTTAAATAAGTTATCTATCTTTTCTTCCTTCCTCCCTCCCTCCAACCCTTTGTTCCTTCCCTCCTTTCTTTCTTTCCTTCTTTCTTTTTCTTTCGTTGATTTAACATCTCATTAGTCAGGTCAGTCACGGTTATACCCCCTAAACCTTTCATTTAAATTTACCAAACTGTCTGGCTGTTATAAAAATATGAGATACTATAACGCATCCTCACTGGGTGGGTAGCACTGCTTAATTGTGCAGAGCATGGATTCAATCTCCTTGAAAGTACTTCTGCCCTGTGATAGTTTGCTATTATTGTCAAGTAAATTATGTCTGTGTCTCTGGCACTTGAAAATGTTAAGAATGCAGTACATTCGTTTTATGCTTTATTGCTGAACTGCTCATGACCTTGATCAAGGACAAACTGATAGTTTTTGCAAATAATATTCTCCCTTTGCCTACGAATCTCTGGAGGGAAGAGAAAATGTCCTGTGGGATCCCTGGGAATTATCAACTCACCTCTGAGATCGTAGCCATCCCCTCGCTGCTTTTAGCTCTTCATAGATGACCAGATTTTACAAATACAGCAAGTTTTCACTGAGATTGTAATATCTATTTTGGAACCTGACCACGTTTGTAGTATTCTGACCACAAAGTGACCAATTAGCACACTCTTATTATCACTGACTAAATCACACACATAACATTGTTCTGAAAACAACCAGATCATGGAAATTTACTGAAGGCAAATTGAGTTAGCCACTCCATGACCCTTGAGGCAGACATTCCAGAGGTAATGAGGAAATTTCCAGGGGGAAAGCCCATATCATAAATTGTCAGGTATTAGAAAGGAAAATAAAAGCTTGAACTCAATTATTCCTAGAGACTTCTGACCAGCAATGTTTTACTTGATACTAACTGGAAAATGTCAAGTGTAAACTATGACATCTATGTTAAAAAAAAAAAATACAGGCAGCTTACCTATTTGATTAACATACTTATGTAGCTAAGATTATAGATTTAGAAGTAATAATCCTAATAACCAAATATCTCTTTGAAGAAACCTAACCTCATAATTTAACCTATTTTGATCATAGAATTATCTTCATCTTACTTTATTCCCAAATTGAAAATACTTAATCAGGTTTTTATATCAAATAATTGGTATACTTTTTATGGAAGAAAAGTACAACTGTATATACACTCTAGTTTTTATAATTATTTTGAATTATACTTAAACATTTCATCAAAATGTTTGTTTAATGAAGAGTGTCTGACTTATTAAGAACAATTTTGCTGAAGGACTATTAATCTTTCTCTGGATTCTCAATGATAGCATGAAAGAGAAAGAGAAATATAGTGGTCTTTTGGTTTGTACTAGTGTTAAACAAATAACTGTCTTATATAGGTACAGATTAAATAACTAATTGCAGATGGTACTGAATGTAGGCTAAGTTGTTGTTTTATCTGATGAGAATTTAGCCACAATAACAAGAAGTATATTGTGTTACTGCTAAAGGAAAATTTATTTATTTATTTATTTTTGGTCTATAGCAATAATCCTACTACAATGTGCCAACATGAAACACTAGAGCCAATACCTACAAGGTACATTTGCGATACAGAGCGAGTGAGAACTTTTAAAATTAATAGAACAATCAGCCTGCTTTTCCTTAAGTGAACTGTGGGTAGAAACAATTCTGAGGGTAGGAAGTGGAATCACTGTACATTTATTAATACTACCATCTTATAAAACATTTACTTCTTCCAACTGTTTAGCCTAGGATAAGAATAACTGCTAATAAATCTACCCAGCAAATAAATTAATTTTCTTGGTTTTGCAAAAGAGTTCTTAGTTTTGTTAAGAAATCAATTATATTTCCTATAATGTGTCCCTGAACATAATAGACCTTTCATACTGTAGTTCTATAATAAGCGCATTTTAATTATATTTCACTCAGGTGTATACAAGGATAATTTTAAAATATACTGTACAGTACAGTCTTCATTGTCAATGTACCACTATTAAGATGTGAAAGAAACTGAATCAGCAGAATTTTATTCTGCATGTGTCTTGTGGTATGTTTCATAATATTGTCATACCTATAAAAAGAATACAAGGACACTTAGGGGTAGGAGTGCTAGGGACTTATTAAAATAGTCATACCTATGGGCAAAATGTAGTTAGAGCTTTTACATTGCATATGCAAAAAACTGGCTACTGGTGTTGATGCATTACTTTCTATTAAAGATGTATTATTTCTTTTAAAGGTATATTATTTTCCTTTCAAGCTATATCATATCACCAACACTCTTATTTTAACAAGTATATTGGGACCCCATATCTCTTCAGTAGAGCCCCAAACGTAGTTTTTCAGCAGTGCAGAAAAAGACCTTTTTTAATTTAAGAAAGGTTATGACACAAAATCCATTTCAGAATTGAGCTGTAAAAACTTACAGGACCACACAGCAAAGGAAACCATAAACAAGACGAAAAGACAACACTCAGAATGGGAGAAAATATTTGCAAATGAAGCAACTGACAAAGGATTTATCTCCAAAATATACAAGCAGCTCATGCAGCTCAATATCAAAAAACAAACAACCCAAACAAAAAATGGGTGGAAGACCTAAATAGACATTTCTCCAAGGAAGACATACAGATAGCTAAAGGCACATGAAAAGATGCTCAACGACACTAATTATTAAAGAAATGCAAATCGAAACTGCAATGAGGTTATCACCTCATACTGGTCAGAACGGCCATCATCAAAAAATCTACAAACAATAAATGCTGGAGAGGGTGTGCAGAAATGGGAACCCTATTTCACTGTTGGGAATGCAAATTGATACAGCCACTATGGAGAACAGTATGGAGGATCCTTAAAAAAATAAAAATAGAACTACCATATGACCCAGCAATCCCACTACTGGGCATGTACACTGAGAAAACCATAATTCAAAAAGACACATACACCCAAATGTTCATTGCAGCACTATTTACAATAGCCAGGACATGGAAGCAACCTAAATGTCCATCAACAGATGAACTGATAAAGAAGATGTGGTACATGTACACAATGGAATATTACTCAGCCATTAAAAGGAATGAAATTGGGTCATTCGTAGAGACATGCATGGACCTAGAGACTGTCACAGAGAGTGAAGTAAGTCAGAAAGAGAAAAACAAATATCGTATATTAACCCATATATGTGGAACCTAGAAAAATGGCACAGATGAACCTATTTACAAAGCAGAAATAGAGACACAGACTTAGAGAACAAACATATGGATACCAAGGGGGAAAGGGGGCGGGGGTGGGATGAATTGGGAGATTGGGATTGACATATATACACTACTATGTATAAAATAGATAACTAATGAGAACCTGCTGTATAGCACTAGGAACTCTACTCAATGCTTGTGGTGATCTAAATAGGAAGGATATCCAAAAAACAGGGGATAAATACGGGTACCTAAAATATAGCTTAGGAAGAAAAAGGTGTAGGATAAAAGGAAAATTCTCTGCACCTCAATGGAAGTGCTTAACCCTGGGGACAGAGCCGGGCTGTGGAGAATTCTAAGAAATGTGTGGCGGTGACTCACGCTTCATCCCTGCCTTCCCATCATCAAGGTGTTTCAGTTAGGATTGTTATAGAAAGAAAGCTCAGCACCTGCTCAGACTGCTGTGTGGTAGAGTTGGGGTAAATAAACACATCTTCAAAAAAAAAAAAAAAAAAAGAGGTGATACATGTATACATACAGCTGATTCACTTCACTGTACAGCAGCAGAAACTAACACAACATTATAAGGCAACTATACCCCAATTAAAAAAGAAAATTTACAGGACCATATGATCAAGTTTAAATCAAGGATATATGGAAGGGCCAGGAAAAGTATACTATAGCTTTTTAGGTAGTGCAGGGGAGTGGCATAAGACAGTTTGACAAAAATCTTTCCTTTTGGCTACCTTAATGGTACATATACTAGCACATAGGAGCTTAGGGGAAAAAAGAAATTTAGCTTATTCACTTGTGCAGAAAACCTATTTCTTTGGTTTTGGAATTATGTCAAAGTGCATGTAGGTCTGGCCCCTGCATTAAGGAAGAATCTAGAAAGCCATCTCTTCACTTATCAGCAGGGCCTATTCTCTTGGATTCTGTGTGAAGGTCTCCCTTTTCAAAATCCCATCCAATTATTTTCCTCTTGGCAAGAGGTGAAACTGTTTTCAGTGTCGATGGACCTAGGTTCCTGGTGATCATAAGCAAGGAAAGGGAGGGTTTTACAGACAAAACAGGATTATACGCAACGTGCTCGTATTCTGTGTATATAAGATCAGGTCACTGACTGGGAAGGAAAGAAAATCCTAAGCATTATCTTCAAAGATTTTGTTCAGCTGCATCCTAAACTAATCTCATCAAGATCTCTGGAGGTGGGCCCCAAGTATCAGTATTTTTCACAGCTCCCCAGGGGATGTAAATAGCCAAGGTTACTGACCATTGGGTATTACGTCCTTACCCATGTCATATCAACTAAAATATAAAAATGACTTTAAAAATCCTTTTCATTACCATAATTTGATTTCCAGGTAATTCTTATGTGCACTTAAGGGTGAGAACCTGCATTTACTGATTCCAAAGATAGACAAGCCTTCCCAAGGACAGACAGGACATGCAACGTGTCTCACCTTTGGCAGAGCAGGGTAGAAAGAAGTGGCTGCCATATAAATGGGTAAGAAAAAATTAACTAACATTCTAATACATTCTTTTTTTTTTTTTTTTTTTGTGGTACGCGGGCCTCTCACTGTTGTGGCCTCTCCCATTGAGGAGCACAGGCTCCGGACGCGCAGGCTTAGCGGCCATGGCTCACTGGGCCCAGCCACTCCGCGGCATGTGGGATCTTCCCGGACTGGGGCACGAACCCGCGTAACCTGTATCGGCAGGCGGACTCTAAACCACTGCGCCACCAGGGAAGCCCCTAATACATTCTTAAAGATCGAATGTTGCCAACCTGTTAGTTTGGATGTTCTGGGGCCTCAAACAAGGGTAGTTCATACTTCCTTGAAAGCACTTCTCTTTGTGTGTCTACCAAATACTCATTTAGTACAATGCATAACACTAGAAAAAGTTCATTAATTTTGGATGTTGTTATTGGGTGAGTGGGAGACAAAAGAAGGAAACCAATTCAAATGATTATTAGGCATATCTTTTTGCTATCATTAACATTATTGTCTATTATAATATTATGTGAATCATATCATTCCATGATTTTGGTGTTTGCTATTTTATATTATGACAACTTCAGGCAGCAGAGTTAGAGGTACCTGCCTTACCAAAGGAAGAATACTGACTTTTTGTTAAAACACTAATTTTTTAGAGCAGTTTTAGGTTCACAGAAAAATTGAGGGGGAAGTACAGAGATTTCCCATATATTCCAGGTCCTCACACATGCATAGCTTCCCCGATCGTCAAAATCACTCACCGGATTAGTAAGGATGAACCTACACTGATATACGATAATCACCCAAAGTTTACAGTTTACATTATGAATTGATCTTGGTGTTGTACATTCTATGGGTTTGGACAAATGTATAATTATCTTTATCCATCATTATAGTATCATACAGAGTATTTTCATGCCCTAAAAATCCTCTGTGCTCTATTTATCCCTTACCACCCTGCCCTCCTCCACCTCTGCCTCCCCACATACAACCTCTGGCAGTCACTGACCTTTCTACTGTCTTCATAACTTTGCCTTTTCCTGAATGCCATATAGACGGAATCCTCCAGTATATAGTCTTTTCAGATTGGCTTTTTTCACATAGTAATATGCATTTAATATTCCTCTATGTCTTTTCATGGCTTGGTAGCTCATTTATATTTACTGTTCAACAATATTCCACTGTCTGAACTGTATCACAGTTTAGTTATCCATTCAGCTACTGAAGGACACCTTGGTGGCTTATAAGTTTTAGCAGTTATGAAAAAAGCTTGTATAAACATCTGTGTACAGGTTTTTGTGTACATGACAGTTTTCAACTCCTCTGGGCAAATACCAAGGACAGAGATTGCTGGATCATATGGTAAGAGTATGTTTAACTTTGTAAGAAAATACCAAACTGTCTTCCAAAGTGGCTGCACCATTCTGCATTCCTACCAGCAGTGAATGAGCGTTCCTCTTGCTGCACATCCCCACGAGCATTTGGGACTGTTAGTCTTCTGAATTTTGGTCATCTAATAAGTGTATAGTGATATCTCACTGTTGTTTTAATTTGCAATTACCTAATGACGTGCGACGTGGAGCATCTTTTTATGTATTTGTCATCTGTATATCTTCTTTGAGACGTATTGCCTTTTGTTTAAACTATTTTGATTCCAATCCACCTTGAAAGGAATTAGAGGTACTACAAATATATCTAAGTATGCATGGACTAGGTTCCCTGATACCATATTCTACAATGGATCTTTGTCAGTTTACAAGTCATACAGTGAGTGAAATGATTGTTTACTATTTTAATTGCAACACATATGTTGTGATTTGGCCTTATAACCAGTTAATTATCCCCTGAATTAATTCTGGGACTCATTAGTATAGTTTCAAAGGAATTGCTGTATTGTTTTTTTAACATGTCACTTCTCCTCTAGTGGTGAGTGAAATCATTTAACATAGCATTTGGCAGTAAGACCTTCCTTTTAAGAAGGCTAAAATAACTTTTTCCCATTGTGTTACACTTATGTGATAAGAAAAGGAAATTTGCATATACACAAATGGATTACCCTAGAGAAAAATCTCTCTCTCTCTGTCACACACACACACACACACACACACACACACACACACACACACACACTACGCCCATACAATGTTATACCAGCATATATATTGTTTGAGCTAAAACTTCCTTAACACAGATTTTTGGTAGTATTATTTCTGCCATCAGTATACGATATTTAGAGACGGCGAGATGTGACAAAATCATCCGACAGTAAGTTCTAGTTCTTCACACTTATTGCATCTGGGAGACAGGTTTGAATTAATCTTGAGTAGCTTGACTGGTATGAAATAAATCTTCAGAATAAAATTGAATCGACTGTGTCTGCGTTTTTGCAAAAGTCTTTTCAAAATGAAATTTAACATTTTTCCCCTCTCCCAGGGGTAGCAGTTTACTGCTGGCTATCATTGCTGTTTAATGAAACTTAGAGCTTTCAAATAGAGAAACTAATTACTATATAATTTCAAGAGGTTTTCATTTTCCCTTCCATTTCCCTTCCCCCTCCACTCCCATCCCATATATGCAGGGTGGGAGAACAGAGTTATGTTCACTTATACTGAATAGAAACACATTCTCGCAATAAAGTATTTTCATAAAGAGCAAAGATAAGTAATTGAGAAGAGCTGTGTTTAATTATCAGTTTCTGAGAAACCTAGGCTTGGGTCAAGTCAGGGAAGGAAGCGAATGACATGGGAGTCTGCCCCTCTGGGCTCCCATATGACACTTTAACTAGCAGAAAGCAAATATACCCTGGGTTTCTTTGAGCTGACAATTTAAATTCTAATTCTGGCTACTCTTCTTTGAAAAACAGGAGGCACCCAACTTGGGCCCAGCTTGTAATTGGACCTAAGTCATAGTTTCTGCCTGTAATTATGTCCCCAAAGTCAGATGGTTTGAACTGGGGGCCGAGACGTGTTTTTAGCTTCTTAAGTGTAGGCTTATATATTTGGAATAAAAAAAGTTGTTTAATTTCTTTTAAATATTTAAAAATATTTTAGCTTTAAATATTTAAAACAGAACTGTTAAATTATAATAATTAGTAAATTGTAATCAGAGGTGAGAGGTGTGAAGAATAAACATAGAAAAATAAAAAAACAAACTAACCAAAACAGCAACTGTTACTAGAAATCAGTTATTATTAGAGAGGGAAATGGGCACAGGACTTGGTTAATATCTGGATACTACAGACTGGAAAACCATGCTGAAAAAGTTTATGCTTGGAATGGCAGGCTGGAGGCTTTTCATGTATGCTGGTGGGTACTCCAGCTTAGCAATTAATTTCATTAATATTAGATTACACTAAGAAAAATGGATGGCCAGTTGCCACCAGTAGATATTCCAAGCTCTAATTTTAATCCATTCTGATAGGTTAGGGAAGGATTCTGACAAAACCTCAGAAAGAGACTTCCTCCATATCATTTCGAAAATCCCACAAATCTAAATATATCCTACAGTAAAGTACGGGAAAGTGTCAAGGGGGAAATAGGTAATTAACATAGAGGCAACAACAAAAAAGAGAGAATAAAGGTGACATACTGTCTTAGAATTCAAGCAGGTATTGTCATATTTTCTTATTTGTTGTTGTTGTAGTTATTGCCCTTAATTTAATGCCCAGTGAGTACTCATTAAGAAATAATAGTACTGTTTTCTTCTCTCTGAAGTTCAGGATTTTAACTTCTAGGGAGGCAAAACTAGGTGAGCAACTGACCATCAAAGAAATTCTCCAAGGCAGGAATAAGGTTTATATCTTTATCTCTAGAATTATTAATGAATGTTATTAATGAACGTTCCCTTCTGAAGGGGTTTACCAGGGTTGCATCATATGTGAAGACAATAAAAATAATAATTCTTTCATTGGCATGGTGGATTTATGTATTTTCACATACATTCTCTCATTTGAGTCTAATGGCTGAGGCCACTGTTTAAAGAAGTGACACTAGAAAGATGTGTGTATACCTTAGTGTTAAAGCCAAATAACATTCAGGAAGAGTGATTCGGTTCCTTACATTTAGTTAAATAGAAACTAAGAATCTAATCTCTCCCAAATACCTGGGACTGAGAGTATTTCAACTCTAATCCACATTAGATCACAACATATCGCAATACACAGTACATCAGTGTACTAACCTAAGGGGAAACATCATGACTTAAAGTCCTGCTTATTCTGAGTCTTCAGACTCTCAGATCACTAGTCTTCTTACAGTCTTACTTTTATCTTTTAAAAAAATCTTACCCAAGACTGTTCAGATTTCTAAAAATATTGAATCTCCTCTATATCTCATTTCTTTTCAAAAAAGAAATACAAGAGAAATCATTGTTGTCATATTCTGTATGAAAATATGCATATCAATAACAACTTAGCCTGTTTTAACTTACTGCCTATTTATACATTTAGCAATATAATTCATATAAAGTCTTTCTATTTGAAATATAAAATTCATGGGACTCTTGACAGTTTTGGATGTTTACATGAGTGATTTTACATGAGTAAAGAGAATGTCCTTACTTTTCAGCAAGATGAACTTTACTTAAGATTTGCATTCAATGTGTTTAATATTGAAATTTGAGAGCTAAACAAGGATTAAAGTTTCCTGGAAGGGATAATTTATCAGTCACCAAATAAAAAATATTTCACACTGATAAGAAAACTATAAAAGCAAAAGAGATCAAATAAGGTTTCTGAGCCAGACTTTTTCTTGGAATTGGACCACCTATTAAGGATATAATCATTTGCCAGCCGCAACATAACATAAATGGTAGCAGTGTGGCAAACGCTTGTGTATCTTACTTCCAAATACTTAGGTTTTCAATCTAGGCTATTGAAACAATAAAACATTGTTTTAAAACAATGACCGTTAAAACAATTACCACCGCTGTGGCCTCTCCCGTTGCGAAGCACAGGCTCCAGACGCGCAGGCCCAGCAGCCATGGCTCACGGGCCTAGCCGCTCTGCGGCATGTGGGATCCTCCCGGACCAGGGTACGAACCCACGTCCCCTGCATCGGCAGGTGGACTCCCAACCACTGCGCCACCAGGGAAGCCCCAACAAAGGGTTTTAATGAAAGACATGCCACTTCTATAGACATACAAGTAAGTAAAATAGTGTGGAAAGTTCTTTGAATTGAATATTCTTTGAATCGAATAAATGGAAGAAACAGTGTGAAATTGCAATATAAATCTCAACAATATAGTTTATCATTTCCATTTGGGGAGACTGGAAAAAAAAATCCCATACAGGTGAAACGAGTTGGTCTGAAGTCTGCTAACAAATGAGCAGAAACTTAAGGCTTTGGTTTCTGGACTATGAGCTTGTGGCCAAACCATAATCCATTCCCATTTTGTACACCCACTTACATCACTGCTATCTCATAAAAAAGTATATTATTCTTCCATAGAGTCCTTGGATGTAGCACTAGCGTAAATCAAATATTCCCTGGTTTCCGCTCTTCTTTTGAAATGAAATTCTTAGGCTGAGCAGAATAAAACCACCTCTTAATCAACTAGGCATTTGAGGGAGGCTGGACCAAAGAGAAAGTAAAGGTTAGGAGAGAAGTAAGGGGACTCAAATTGACATTATCCTGTCTATACCACCCATGTGGCACAACCCTGGAGGAGGGCAGGCACTGTTGCAACTAAAACCTCAGACACCAGATGTTTACTCTTCTTTCACAAAATTTGCAGTTTGAGCAATGCTGGTTCAGAATATCTGCTAATTTCCTACTTCTCACTAGCTAGAAGGCTATTTTGACCAGTGATAGTCTCCATAGGCTTTAGAGAAGAGAGAAACTACAAACACTGAAAATGTGTAACAGTCATTCTGCACGTACCTCCACTAATTTAGACGTGTGGGCTACAAAGCAACACATACTATTTTTATATCTACAATCATACACAAGGTCCCTTTCAATGTACCCGAGATTAGTCTGGAGTACCTGACCATCCCATATAAGTCACCTAAAATCAGTGTTGCCCCTGTCTAAACAGGTCATTCAGGCCTAAAGAAGTTTTCTCATTATCTCTTCATACACATTTGTGGTAGAGGCTGAGGGGGCAACCAACTCTTCTTCAAGGACGAACTTGCTGCTCCAGCTGCTGGGAGCACTGACAGTAGAGAGCTTTCTGCTCTCAGCGCCTTCAGGGACTGTCTCAGCTGCAGAGACCTGCCCTATTCAAGCTCACACCCCTTCCTGGGGTGACCCATGAGTAACGACTAAACAACATGGGTATATAAAAGCTTGGTCATCTCAGGCCAACTCAGGACAGTTCCGAAGGAACATTCCAAGTCCAGGACTCCCCAGGCTGACACTGTACAGTAGCTTCACTTTGCCCATGGCCCACTCCTGCCTTCTTCCCTTTCCTTCCAGGGGTGTTAGTGAATCCTTAGCTGCATGCTCAGCTCTCTCCCAATCTATTTCCTAGGAGGACCTGCCCATGACTATATCTCACCATCTTTTAATTTATCTCAAGGTCCTTGGGCTAGGAGGATGTACTTTCAATAGCAATTAGTTACAGCTTCTGGATAGGAAATCAACCTAAGCATGCTTGTCTAAGCACCTCTGTCCATTGCCCTAAGATGATTCAAAACATGTCCGGTAGAATATAAAAATAAGAGAAAATATGCACCATAGATAGATTCCAGAGATTAGTGACAAGTACAAATTGTTATCTTAGTATAAAATAAGAATAAAACAAGTGATAATTCAGAAATACAAGGAAGAAATATAACAATACTAACATCCAATGTTACATATTAACTTTACTATTGATAGAGAAACACCATATTATTATATTACAGTTGCAGAAAAATCATTAAACATATTCTTACATTGATTTTTAATTTAAACAATTATAAACGAGAAAACAGAAAGGAAATTCTTTAATTTGATAAAATACATTTATTAAGACCATAAAGAAAACAGCTTATGTAACTGTAGAACTTTAGAAATATTTACATTAAAACTAAAGACAAGTCAATTGTATTAGTTTTGTATTGCTATATAACAAATTATCATAAACTCAGTGGCTTAAAACAATAATCCTGTATTAGCTCATGGTTTCGTAACTCACCATGTTTATTGAATTGAAGATTTACATTTTAAAAGTTAACATCATTCTATTATTATTTTTAATAATCAATTAAAAATATAGTAAGTGAAAAAGGTATGATTCACAATAATAAATGTATATACTAACTGGGAAATAAAACATGGAGAAATGTACAAAATGCTATTTATGAACATGAAAAATCTATAATCTGGAACATATGTCATTTTTGTAGATAAGAAGACTTAGCCTCAAATTATTTATATTTTATGAAACTAGGATCAAACCTTCAGTTTTTCATGGACATGAAAAAATTATTTTCAAATTCATTTAGAGAATTCAAGTTCAAATATCATTAAAGACTGGACTTAAACTAAAAGAGTCCTACTTCCTCTTTGGAAGAACATAATATGAGCATACCTTTTAATAAGAAACTGGTAAATATTTCAATAGAAAAATAAGTAGGTAATTAAAAGAAGAAGAAATAAGACAGGCCTATAAATGTATGAGTAATATAAGACCATGCAGGGAAATACACATTAAATCATTAATGAGATACTATTTCACACCCACTGAATTACATAGAAAGTGTAAAAGCCTAATAATATAAAATATAGTCAAGGAGGTAAAGAAATAGATAATTGCATATAAAAGATATCAAATAAATAATTGCATAGAGACACTGAAGCCTGTTCTGGAGAGCAAGTCGACATCAGCTCATGTTTAAATATGCATAAATGATTACCTAGCAACTCCATTCCTTGGAATAGACTGGAATTCTCCAGTACTAGCCACATGTAAATTTAAATTATTTAAACTTATTCAAAATCAATAAAACTGAAAATTTAGTTCCTCAGTGTCACTAGATATATTTCAAGTGCTAGTGGCTACCTTATTTGACAGCACAGATTGCAGAATAGTTCCATTATCACGGGAAGTTCTTATTGGACAGCCCTGATTTAGACCCTGAAGAAACTCTAGTATATGTGTATAGGGAGATATAGATATATAATGTTTTGTATTGTGTCTCTGGTTGTAATTACACCAAAAAAAAATGAGAGAGAGAGAGAGACACAGAGAGAGAGAGAGACAGAGAGAGGAAGAAGGAGGAGGAGGAGGAGGACATGAAAGAAAGAAAGTCATGAAAGAGAAGAAAGAAAAAAGGAAGGAAGAAGAAAGGAAGGAAGAAGAAAGGGAAAAAGGAACCATGAACTGAAAAAGTGAAGGGGGCTCAAAGAACAGCAAATTTGGAGAGGAAGGAGGTAGATATCAGGATTTCTGTCTGGGGCATGTTAAAGTTTGATATACCAATTAGACCCCAGTAGGTATGCTGAGTAGGAATTATACAAGGTTGGAACTCAGGGGAAATGTAATTTAAGGTCACAAACGGTTCAAGCTATTCAATTGACCTTTGACAACAAGGAAGTTTTCATGAATGTTTTTTATATCCCCGTATAGTTCTTTCAATAAAATGAAATAAAGCATTAGATATTTTATGACTTTGTCTTCCATCACGAACACTATCAAGAGTTAAGGGTGTGTGTGTGTGTGTGTGTGTGTGTGTGTGTGTGTGTGCATACATGCATTAGGGGGAATGGAAACAAAGTTTTTAATGAGGATATGAAATGGTGTTTTTAAGTTGAAATATTGCAAATATCCATGGTATTTTTCACAGAACTAGAACCAATAATTCTAAAATTTGTATGGAATCACAAGCTCCAAATAGCCAAAGCAATATTGAGAAAAAAGAACAAAACTGGAGGTATCATGTGCCTTGATTTCAAACTACACTACAAATCTACAGTAATCAAAACAGTATGGTGCTGGCACAAAAACAAACACGTAGATCAATGGAACAGAATGAAGAGTCCAGAAATAATCTCATGCTTATATGGTCAATCAATCTCTGACTAAGGAGGTAATAATACACAATGGGGAAAAGAAATTCTCATCAATAAATGGTGTTGGGAAAACTGGACAGATAAATGCAAAGGAATGAAACTTACCACTTACTTACACAATATACAAAAATAAATTCAAAATGGGTTAAAGATTTAAATGTAAGACTAAAAGCATCAAACTTCTAGAAGACAACATGGCAGTACACTCTTTAACATTGGTCTTAGCATTATTTTTTTGAATCTGTATTCTCAGGCAAGGGCAACAAAAGTAAAAATAAACAAATGTGACTACATCAAACTAAAAAGCTTTGCATAATGAAGGCAACCACTGACAAAACAAAAAGGCAAACTATTGAATAGGAGAGGATGTTTACATGATATATCTGATAAGCAGTTGATATCCAAATATACAAAGAACGAATACAATTCAATAGCAGCAAAACAAACAATCCGATTAAAAAATGAGTAGAGGACATAAATATTTTCCAAAGAAGACATACAGATGGACAACAGGAACATGAAAAGATGCTCAACATCACTAATCATCAGGAGAATATAAATCAAAACCACAGTGAGATATCACCTCACACCTGTCAGAATGGCTATAAAGACAACAAATAAATTGGCAAGGATGTGGAGGAAACAGAACCCACTATTTTGCGGAATATAAATTGGTGTAGCCACTATGGAAAAAAGTGTGGAGGATCCTCAAAAATTAAAAATACAACTACCATATGATCCAGCAATTCCACTTCTGGGTATTTATCTACAGAAAACAGAAACACTCATTTGAAAAGATACATGTATCCCTATGTTCATTGCAGCATTATTTACAATAGCTAAGATATGGAAATCATCAAAGTGTCCATTGATAGATGATTGTACAAAGAAGATGTAAAATATATATATTACACACACACACACATATATATATACACACATACACACACGTACACGTATACACAGTGGTATATTACTCAGCCACTGAAAAGAATGAAATCTTGCCATTTGCAACAACAAGGGTAGACCTAGAGGGTATTACGCTAAGTGAAATGAGTCAGACAGAGAAAGACAAATACTGTATGTTTTCATTTATATGTGAAACCTAAAAAACAAAACAAATTAACCAATGGTACAAAACAGAAACAGACTCACAGATACAGAGAACAAACTAGTGATTTCCAGAGGGGAGGTTGGTGGGGAGATGGGAGAAATTGGGAAAAGGGATTAAGAGGAACTAACTTGCAGTTACAAAATAAATAAGTCACAGAGCTGTAATGTACAGCATAGGGAATATAGTCAATAATAGCGTAATGACTTTGTATGGTGACAAATGGTAACTAGACTTAGCAAGGTTACCATTTCATAATGTATAAAAATATCAGATCACTAACATAATATTGCAAGTCAATTATACGTCAATAAAAAATAAAATAAAAAATAAAATTAAGCATGGTTAATACCTTAATGAAAAAGTAGATATATCACAATGCAAATACTATGAATCTCATTTAAAGAATTTCTTTACGTACAGCAAACTTGCTCAAATGCTATATCTACAAAATGACTCAAATGTTATATCCACAAAATGAAAGAGTCCATTGTACACTCTTACCAAACATCAAATAATTAGAAATATTTATTCTTTTTCTTATGAACATGAGGGGGATGAAAGTGATGGGATTATTCTCATGTTCATTTAGTTTCAAACATACAAGCAAAACTCAGGAGTCCATTTCCATGAGGTATGTATTACTGGAATAAAACGTAAATCACTTTTAACCCTGTTTCAAAGACAGCCTAGAACTTTACATCTGCTTTGTAAGGCAATCTTATAAAGGCATGCTGGCAGTGTGTCTAAATAACATTATGAGAAATTCTAATAAAAGGCTTAAGGGTTTTTCTTTTGACTATGGATAATGTTTTACGTTGAATAGCTGAATAAATATAAACCTCTGATGTTTTACAACGTAACTAGAATTTGTCAGCTCTCTTGCTGATGTATTCTTTATAAACAGCTTCCAGAAATGTATTACCTGAGGCTAGATACTACAGCTTCTCCTTCTTTTCCTAATGATAAACAAACAAATAACAGCAGGGGCGGCAAAATTCTGTGTCCCTTATTTTTGTCTAGCTTCAGCCTGATGGGGCTTTTGAAAATTTTCATTAGAGCCATGATTTTTTTTTTTTGTCACCGTAGTCAAATATCTATTAGTATTTCCATTCAAAAGTGCTTATGCTTATGGTTTATAAATTTAGGTCTACACATGTTGTGGAATGTGCCTAGTAAGAGACCCTCCTAGTTTTCTTCAGACGTTTGCATCTGGTTCTGAATTGTTCAATTCTAAACACAGTAAATAAGCTGTAATTACGTGCTATGCACAATTCATTATACATCTTCATTTAGAAACACTAAGCAACAAAAACAATGTTCCTTCTCAAAGGAACTTGCCATCTGCATTTTGCACTCTGAGTTGGGAACAGGGAATGTAAAAGGTAATACGATGATAATGAAAATGAGAGTTGTTACAGACCTAATAAATTACAGAAATTATTCTCTGGCACTATTGCATTGCTGCTTGTACATAGCATCTTTAGAACTCTTGAGACCAGGAAAGAGATGGGTTGTGTGTAACCAGAGCAGCAGAGGCAGCCATAAAACGTGGCCTAGCACTCCCATTTCCTGGTTTTTGCACATTTCTTTTCCCTTTTTCCCTTTTAGTTTCCCTCTTTCTGCAATTAACTTCCACTTATTCCTCCTTCCTTATTCCTCAAACACAAAACTGCATGTTATTTGGAGATTGGAGGGGAAGGGGGGGAGGCAATAATTGTTGCTCTGTTTTTCACCCTGACTTGAAGTCCTGGGTCATTGTTGGTAGTGATTTTACTGCTATATATTTGTTCTAAAAGTGTTTATTGTTTCGCTGCAGCCAAAAACCCACATTTGGAAACAACATCCAGAAATAAATTTCAATAGGAGGAAACATCATCTTTGCATTGTAACTGCTTCTTGCTAGTCCCCTTGTTAACAAATGCGCAGCATGTATCTCTTCCTTTAGGCTCCCCTTTGGAAGGTTGGGGATTGAGAACTTTGTGGTTTACTGTTGACATAAATTACAGAAATAACTGAGAAGTGATTTTCTGTTTTCTCCAAAACCTGGAGTCCTTCTGCCCATGCAGGCATCAGCTATAAGTCGTTTTCTTATTTTAAAAACTTGCTAGTAACTTAATGAATTTAAGAGATGTTGGTCTATCGGCATAAAGTCTAAACATAGTTGCACTTTAAAGTCTTGTTTCTATGTGTTATTAGAAATGAATTTTCCAGAATTTATGATCTTTCATAGTGTGCAACGCAGGCAACTCTTTCCTACATGTTCCTGGAACAAGATGTTATAAACAGTTTGTCACAGATAGAAGTGGTGAGAGCGAGTAGTGATGAGGTCATTTCTCAATTTTTAAAATATAACCTTTCACTCTTACTCTTTGGCTCCCAGCTGTCCCTCATTCTGCCAACCAGTCTACTTTATTGCTTTTGGGGAAGGAAAGCCAGATTTTGTATCATTTAACATCTTTATTTTGTCATCTAAGCATTACCTACTAGCCCACATCTTTTAATATTTTAAGCCAAGCTCTTTGAACTCATAAGATTCCCTTTTTTCCTCCTCAAAAACATATATGACTGAAAAATCAAAAAAGATTTTAAGCATGATATCTTGCTATGAGTTATAAGAAATCCATTTAGATTCTTAGTTACCTATCTTATTTTTACTTGATTATTTAATATCTCCCTATCTCGAGGGCAAATACACGCTTTGTGAAGTAATAAAGACTTTTAATTCAGTAGGGGGTGGTTTGCAAGGCAGTGTCAAAAATCCATGGAGGAAAAGCTTAGGAACTCAGTACTATATCCCCTACCCCACTAACATTGTCATAACCCAGAGAGCTAATGGAATCATCCTCTATGAAGGTCTTTGTGCTATTCATCCACAAGGACCAAGAATTCCGTAAGCTAGGTAGAGTGATCTCTAAGAAGTTTGGTGGAAAATAATTGCTTAATTTCCAATGACTTCCTTATATTATACCTATAAATAACAGTGTTTTCCAAACAAACTTACATTATTTTATTACAGATAACCCATTAGGGAAATAAAAAATTACAGGTTCTTTCCATAATACATATTAAAATAGGCAATGTTTAATTGCTCTGTAGATTAGAATTATGTTGTGATAATTAGTAGTCTTTAAAAATATATATATGCCTGTGAATATTCTAATATTTCTCCTGAGGTTGGGATGTAATTTCAAGGTGAGACATCACAAAGGGACAGATGTTAAAAAATAATTTCACGCTTCTGCATAAATAAGAATCTATTGTTACAAGTCCATGGAGTGAGCAATCGAGCATTTTCTCAGTTCTCATGCTTGTTAATTTTGAAATCTTAGGTGAACAAAAGTCTTGGTTATGAAGGTTTCCAAAGATCAAATACAGTATGCTTCCCACTTACATTCATCTCTCAATTGTATATTAATGGAAAATATAGATTAAACCCATTTATAAACCTACATCTTATTTACTTTTTTTCAGAATATTGCTGGCAAGTAGCAAAGGGAACTAATTTGAGTTCCATTTTACCACCCTTTCTCTTTCCATCTGGTGGGCGTGATAATGATTAATCAAATTATTAAGACACTGGCAGCAGAGGACGAATACATGAAAATAATAATACATAAACCAAACTGATAAGGAATTTAATCATTAAAGGTGAAACTCAGGAGATCCACTGTATGAATCATGTGCCTTTTTAGCTCTCCTTTATACAATATCTCTAGCTGTCACCTAACAGAGACAAATACATGGCAAACCTCGATTTTATTCTTCCCCAAAGACACAGGCATTTTGCGGGGACAGGACAGCTTGGGAAGATCCTTGGAATGTTTTCTTCTCTGATAAATTTCATTCTCTTTCCAAAGGACCTGCACCCATCATCCCATGATTCTTCTGCCCTCAAACTCCATTTATTTTACCCCTGTTATGTTCATATCTGTCTCCCCTCTGTAGTTCTAACACTACAGAGCTCATTCCTTTATCTCTCAGCAATGAATTATTGCAGTAGCTTCTTGACTAGACACCCCTCCCCCATATTCTTACCACTCTCATCTCTTCCTTCAACACCATCAACATAATCTTCCTAAAATAGATGTCTGATGACTTCTGACTTAAAAAGGAAAAGATAAAATTCTTTTTCATTTTCTCCATTAGCTGTTGACTAAAGTCCATACTTCTTAGTTAAGGCATGTAAGAGCTCTCTGCAATATCTATCTCACATGCAAACTTTTCCATAGAGACTTGTGCAGTCCCCATTTGATACAATAGATTAGTAATTTTATCCCTTAGTTAGCATTTTTATTCAATTTGTGCTTTACTTTTGTTAAATATCATACAATGCTTTGTATTATAACTTCTCCAGTTATTATATACCATGCCCACTAGATATAACCTATTTAGGGACAGATACTTCTGAATCTACCAAATTACATAATGAAGGCACTAAAATACGATTAAATTGTGTGTGTGGAAGGGGAGTATGTGTATCCCAACTGATGAGATGAAAAGTTTCATCCAATTTTCACTTTTCTATATTATTTCCCAGAGGTAGATTCATTTATAAATCATAAATGCTCATTTTTGTTTAGAGAATAATTGCCTGAAAATCTCTTTATCATTTAGGATGAGGTTGCTCCCCATTGTGATGTTACAATCAATTTGTACAAATAAGAATTACCTACCAAAATAATAGGATTTAATTTTTCTCTCTAGGTTTTAAGGCCCTGCATGCCATTTGTTATTAATGTCTAATAATCCATTTTAAGTATAGAGCATCCACATGTACCAGGGATTATATTAGATTATATGTATAATATTTTGCTTTAAATGTATTATATATATTCTACCTTAATTATTCTAAAAATCCCCCCAAAGATATTATTCCCATTTTTAGATAATGAAACTAAAGCTTGGAGAGGATAAATAACTGTCCTAAGTCATAGAAGTGGAATTTGAACCTCCATTTCTCTGTTTTCAAAGCTTATGCTTTCTACCTTGTACACATGCTTTTTAATAAATTATTTCTGCTACTTCTTCCACTTTCCTCCTTCCCTTGACACACATCATGCTTATTTTCAGTTCCCTACCTTTTCCCATTCTATTGTCACTACTTTGAATTCCATTCCTAGTAGCTAAGTCCTTGATTAAAACCCATCTTCTTCAGAAACTTTCCCTGATTTTCATAGCACACACAATGATGAAAATGATGGCTGCTACACTTTCACATTATTTGTTGAGTGCTTACTGTGTGCTAAGAACTTTATATCCATTATATCTTGTTTCTTTCTTAGAGCTTTGAGAATGACACAAATATCTCAGTTTACAGGTCAGAAAACTGAGGCTTAGGGTGATTTTGTGAGCGCTCAGGATACGAACAGACAGTATTTCTTGTCTGTCTGACTACAAAGCCTGTATCTAACTGCTTCTCATTTTGTACCCCTCTTTTAAACTTGATTGTTATCTAATTCTTTTGTGTCATTTTAGCTTGGTTTTCCAAAATGAACTGCAAATTCTTTTGGAGTTAACTGCCCTAGACAAAGTAGATATTGCATAATTTTTAAAAAGCAGTTAAAAATTCTTACTTACAGACACATTTGGACTCAAAATTATCCAAATACAGATAATTAAAAGTTGTAATTGTTGATAGCTCAGATTAAAAAATATATACTTCTAGGGCTTAATAACATAAAGGTCTAATGACTTAATGTCAGATTTGATTAATTATTTGACAGAAGACTAAAGCCAATGAAAATCTGACACTTAAATGATATTTTTTTCTTTCAGACTGTAACGGGGCTTCCCTGGTGGAGCAGTGGTTGAGAGTCCGCCTGCCGATGCAGGGGACATGGGTTCGTGCCCGGGTCCGGGAGGATCCCACATGCTGCGGAGCGGCTGGGCCCGTGAGCCATGGCCGCTGAGCCTGCGCATCCGGAGCCTGTGCTCCGCAACAGGAGAGGCCACAACAGTGAGAGGCCCGCATACCGCAATCAATCAATCAATCAATCAAGACTGTAACGAACTGATGTCTCCACCTTGTCATAGGTAGCATTTCTCCTAGGTTATATCAAATAAAGACATCTTTATTTGTTCAATCAGATACTCAGTAGAGGAAGTAAGGGTGTATTTTTAAGGGGTCACAGTGCATCAACAGTGAAGCATCTAGTTTCTCTGGTTGCCAATCTAAGGGTGATTTATTACTACACAATACATTATCAGCATTTCTATAAATAAGGTACTATCAAAAACCTATTTCAATATCTGTAAACAGGGTGGGATATGATACAGCAACAATTAAGCCCTAAAATGTCAGTGGCTTAATAAATATAGGTTTATTTCTTGCTCTTGTTACATTTAATGTGGATCCAGCATCTCTCATAATGTAAATGGTTCTCCTACAAGTGGTGGTTCGTGAAGCAAAGCCTCTCCCCATCTATAGCTATGCTACCTGGAACATAGGGCCATGAAAGTCATAGCAACTGAGAGAGAGAGAGAGGTGGAAGATGCCACAGGATGTTTTAGATGGCCAGACTTGGAAGTAGTTTACATTACTTCCTCCCACATACCTCTGGTTTTGACAAAGTAGTGTGGCCCCAACTAGTTTTATTTGGTAAGCTCTCTATATGAAACCTGAATTATTTTCTTATGACCTTTGTAATAAATTATCATAAACTTAGTGGTTTAAACAATATAAATTTATATCTTACAATTCCAGACAATAAAACTCTGAAATGAGTTTCAATGAGCTAAAACAAGGGGGTCAGTAGGGCCATACTCCTTCTACATACTCTGGAGAATTCATATCCTTCCCTTTATCAGCTTGTAGAGGCTATGCACATTTCTTGACTTATGGTCCCTTTTCTTCATCAACATTGGGCCAAGTCCTCATGCTACCATCTCTCTTTTCTGCCTCCCTTTTCCAGTTTTAAGGACTTGGATTATCTAGAGCCCACTCAGATAAACTACATTATTCTCCTTATTTTAATATTGGTTGATTAGTAACCTCAATTCCATCTGCAACTTTAATCTCCTTTGCCATGTAACCTAACATGGTCACAGGTCCTCTGGACTAGGATATGGACATCTTTAGGGGGCCATTAGTTTGCCTACTACACACATTGTCATTTTACCTTAAATTTATATGGTCTAAATATTCCCATTAAATGGTACAGGTGGTCATATTGGATTAAAAAAAGTAAGACCAAAAATATGTTGTCTGTAAGAAATACATGCTTTAGAAAGATTTCTAAAGGTGTTAAAGGTTTAGGAAGGTTAAAAGTGAAATAATAGAGAATGATATATCTTGCATATACTAAATAAAAGAGAGCTAGAGGACTATATTAATATCAGACAATGCATACTTTAATATAGAGTATTATAAGGAATAAAGAGAAATTTCATAATAATAAGGTCTGTTTGAAGAACACATAAAAACATCAAATACTAAATTCTTGGTGGTGAGAACACTGTAGTGTATATAGAAATATAAATATAATGCTCTACAGATGAAAATCACTTAATGTTATAAACCAATGTTGCCTCAATAAAAGAAATGGTAAAATATCAAATATATATGAAACTAATAACAGAGCTTCAAAGTACATTAAAAATCTGAAAAAAATGATGATGATAAATCTATAGTTATATATGAAGAATTCAACACTCCTCTTAGTATAATTGATAGGACAGGAAAAGTAAGCACAAAATTTCTAAGCGTATGGAAGACTTAAACAGGAAAATAGAACAAATTGTTCAAACTGAGATTTATAGAAATCTGTTTTCAAAAGCAGAGTATACACTTTCCAAGTATACAAGGAGCTTTCAAAATATATCATATTCTGTGCCATAAAATAAGCGTCAAAAATGTTACAAAGTGCAAGGTATGTGCTATTAATACAAAAGAATTCAACTATAAATCAAAAGCAAAAACATACCTGGAAAATCTTAAAATGTCTGTCAAGCTCACAGTGTAAGTCATCAGGGAAATTACTTATCCTAAATAAATGAAAATATATGTCCTTGCAAAGATGTGTATTTATATGTTCATAGATTCATAGCAGCTTTGTTTATATAGCAAAAACTGAGAAGAAACAATGCCCATTAGCTGGCAAATATATAAGCAGTACAGTGGAAATATTACTTAGCAATGAGAAGAAATGAAGTCTTAATATATGTAACAACATGGATGAATCTCAAAATCATCATGTGGAACCAAAGTAGCCAGATACAAGAGAGTACATACTGTATGATTCTACCTATATGAAATTCTAGAAAAGGCAATGCTAATATATTATTTTAGAGAGTAGATCAGATGTTCTCTGGGACTGGAGTGGAGCAGGGGTTACTAGAATGAAGCATCAGGGAACTTTTTGTGGTTATAGAAATGTTCTGTATCTTGATTGTGTTGGTAGCTACATGGGTATATAAATTTGTCAAGATTTATTGAAACTTATGCCAAAAATGGGTACATTTAATTACTCATAAACTGTACCTCAATAAAGCTGATTCAAAGAAAGATTTAAAGAATGAAGTTATAGCATCTCTAAAACTACAATATGGATTAACTAGAAATTAAAATTGGCTTTATTAAAATATTTTCATGTAGACTTTTAGAATATATGGATATGTAAAGAGGTCTTTATAACAGAAATAAACCTGAAGTTGTATCAAATTGGCAACAAAATTAAGAAAGAATCACCAGTAAAAAATCTCTTAGGATAGATGCCCTTTATCTCACATTAGGATCACAGAAACAGTATGCAGTCAGGGAGTATATTCTGATACTTACATGAATAACAATTACAATGGGGAAGGTAATTATGCCTTTAAATATCACTTGGTGAATTCCAAAGCAATAACATTAAAGAGAGAGAGAAGGAGAAAGAGAAGGAGAAAGAGAGAGAGAGAGAGAGAGAGAGAGAGAGAGAGAGAGAGAGGGAGGGAGGGAGGGAGGGAGGGAGATGGGGAGAGAGAGGGAGAGAGAGAACGTGGGTATGTGTTTGTGGGTACGAGGAGATTGGAAACTATCTACTCGTTTTTATCCCAAATTTTACCATTAACTAGATGTTATACAATTCTTTCTAGTATCTGATGCGGAATATTCTTTTCAAACGTTGGTTTCCTTTTCTGCTTCCCCAACAGGACCAAGAAAAAGATATCATTTCCCTTGACAATTTCTCTCAACTGGCACTTTACAATTCAAGTTGATTAAAAAGTTTTTGTTTGTTTGTTTATGGGTAGGGTTTCATTTGTTTGCTTTACAGCCTGCCACTTAGTCTATAGACACCAGCTTAATGGACTTGGAATTCCGGCAACTTCTAGCTCGACTCATCCAAAGTGAAAACCTTTCTTGTCCTCCTCAAATGATTGCTTTTGTTCATAAGTGCCCTTATGATTTGCTAAGAAAATCAAATGATTGTTTCTTTCAGATGGAGGCTTGATTGTATGTGAAAACTGAAGGCACTTTAGAAGTATCTTTAAATTTCATTGTACCACTAGAGAAACAAAGTATTGGGTTGGCCAAAAAGTTTTTGGCCAACCCAATTATATGGGTACCAATGACTTAAATTTCTTCAGCTGTAAGGTAGGAGCTGAATTTCTATTCTTCACCTTTGTTTTTGGTTGTCATGTGTTCACTTAGGGCTATTTTTAAGCTGCTTTAATTTTTTTTTATTGTTTGGAAAAGTTATAATTTCCTTGTTATTTCAATGAGGCTGTAGTACCACTTAGAATTAAACGGTGGATTTATTTCATGATTTCCTTTTCTTGGGAATCTGTGAAGTTTTTTACCCTCTCATTAGTCTTTCACACATAGGTTGGTGAAACTCCACTTGAAAGCTGAAGTTCCGGTATTAAAGATTTCAGAGCCGTTTATAATTTAAAATACGCACATGTACACACAAACACATACATTACCACCAACAGCACCATCTCAAACAACAACCAAAAACCTCAGGTTTTGAAAGCTGAAATCAATTTGCTTATTCAATACTTGTGGTTTGTTTTTATGAAGATATTTTAAGCATAGTTTGCTCATGTTCTCAATGTTTTATGAGTTTCTTTGGAATAAATAACACATTTTAAACATTCACAAATTGTTTCCAATTTATGAAATAAACTGGGAAAGTGATATTTTCTTTCTCTGTTGAACTTTCTTTAATTTTTTAAGGATTTCTGAAAACAAGTATTCAAAAAAAGGCACGCCTTTGCATGGCCAAATGTAACAATATCTACATTCTCAGTCTACTTGGCATCCTTACCATCCATGTTCTACACAAAGGTCCACAGGGCCATAAGCTGGGACACACAGACACATACACATCATTCTTCCCTTCTGAATGATGCCTGAGACCCCTTACCTAGGAATCCTTTATGCTATCTCTGCTGCAATATCCTTATCCTATTCCTTACAATATCCCTAACCCACAATTCCCTAATTAGAAATAAGACCTCAAGTATCAATGTATCTGAGAAAGGTAATATATAAAGGCTATCAGTCCTTCCGAGAGAACAGAGTCAAGTGAAGAAGACCTAAAAATTCTGAGTGTAGGTGGGAGGGTCTAATCTGGAGTGGGAAATAGCACTAAACGAGAGTCCTGAGGAACCTGAAAACAAACTTTCATTATTATCAAATTTGGTCAAGATACAGACTTACCTAGGCATGAATAAAAGTAGTAGAGGCTTCCTACTGTCTCTCAAAGGGGTTGGATGAAGTGCTTAAATACCAAATCATATAAAAATATTCTGGAGTGCAGCCATCTTCATCTTATTCTCTCTTCTTCTTTCTCCTCTTCCTCCTCCTGACTTTCCTCCTTTTCTTATTTTTATTCCAGGCAAAAAGATCATGTTATCTAGATGTATAAGATTACCAATAGAGTGAAAGATCTCTCTATCCATTTCAAATGGCAAGTTGTAACTATTATTTTTAAATAAATATATGCTTGTGTGACTATTTTAAAATATTAAAAATAATTATAGTTATCATTTATTGACTACCATTCTACATTCTTTATATTGATGAAACAAATTAACTATTTCAACAACCCTGCCAATTTAGTATTAGTACATACATTTTAAGAGTAAGGAAACAGATTGTTTGACTCACTGAAGCTACCTAGCTAGTGCAGGATTAAAATTCAGGTATCTTTGACTAAAAACTATACGTTTTACACTTTAGAATTTAAACTACTTTTTCTCAATAAATAGAAGACAAGATTATTTTTCATCTATTGAAAGTACGTATTTTACCAGGGAGTTAGGTGTTATTTTCGTTCTATCAATATGTTGGGCTTAGTATTGACAAGTAACCCTCTCCAGGAAATCTCTCACCATTCACAGGAATCCTTGTGCTTTAATATTCATGATCAAATTTTAGTGTTTTCTTTTACTGTGCTTGAATGTCAATGGATTGTGTAACCCAGAGAGAGGGAAACGAGGGTACCAAAGCGTTACAAATGAAGAACTCTGGGTTTTTGAAGGAATGAGAAAATGTTTCCCTCGAGAGACTATCCTTTCTGGTTGTAACGGTTGATTTGTGAAACTTACTAAACCGATGAATAACGACTCCTTTTTCCATCTGTCTATAGTAAAATAACCAATTTAACTGAGATTAATATTATCCATTTTGTTTGACCAGCTTTATAAAGTAGAAAGAACTGTGCTCTTGCTGAAATATATTACTATTAGGTTTCTAATTATCCTAGGTTATAAAAAAATGCTTTCCGTAAAGAAAATGGGGAGGAAAAGGAAGAGGGAGACAAAAATGATAAAAAACGAAAAGCAGCCGCTGTAATTATCTTTTTAATAGTAGTATATTTTTTCCATATTTTAGGCCTGAGGATAATTAAAAAGTGCTGACTCTGTGACCATATTTGAGTTTGCTTTATCTGTAAGTATTAATACTACTTCTTATAGAGGAAAAAGTCTGTGCTGGGAGTGCATAAAAGGCAAGTTGTGAGTCACCTGTAGTCCTAACTCCAGACACGACCTGACCTGTCATCGCTAATCTCCTTGGCTCCAAGTAGGGCAAAATCAGAAAAAGCAAATGGAAGCCTTGATACTGCTTTTCTTCAAGTTGACCCAAGTATCAAAAAATGAGTGACACCTCACTGACTATTGTTTATATTTTGTCTAAGTATCAAAGGAAAATTATATTTTCAACAGTGAACGGAATAGAAACAGAAAATGAACTCTACTTGCAAGTTTAAGCCAAAATGTAAAGAGCTTAGAATCTGCCACTCCTCTTTTTACAGTAAGAAATAGTCGAAGAAACTTAAAATCATTGACTTTTCTTGAACTCATCAGAGAATTGATGTTGTAGGGCAAACTGTCACCTCAAAATCTGGAAAGACAGGCAAGTTTAGAGTCACAGGAGAGAAAAGTTTACCTGAAGTAGAAATCCCTGGAGCTATAAACTGCTAGCAACACTTAAGTGGTAATTTTCAGAAACTTCTGGAGCCTGAATGTGGACTAGCCTGAGAATGGGCAACTCCTGAGGTTCCAGTCTTAGAGGGTGTTGAGCAAAGATTCCCTCCAGACTTTGGAGGTGGGAGAGGAAGATAAATAATTTTAATATATGAGCAAGGTATTCTTTGTTTGAGTTCTCCTTTTCCTTTTGCTTTTTCTGTCAGGCTCTGTTTCTGAGGAAATCCTAGGCAGTGGCCTCTGACGGCATATACCCTTTAGGATGGGATATGGAGTTGGATTCTCTACCTGTTTAAAGGCAAAAGTGACCATGTAGCTCATGGTAAGTGGAGGAGGGTATATTCAGAGATATCATAATTGCCAATGTTTTGACCTGTGGTTAATTAGAATTGAGTGCAAGTGGAAGGCAAGGCATTGGAAGATCACGTGGCTGTTGCATTAATCATTATGGGGACAGTAATAACTGAGCTCTTGGTAACATTGGAACATTGCGAAAAATAAAAGGATAAGGCTTACAACACCTATTTCCCATGTAAACCAAAGGACCTTTATGAAAGCTTCCAAAAGTCTTTCTCATATTGTTCTTCTGGTAGATGGTGCTGAAAAGCAAGTCTAAGGTCTCAATATAGGATAGTATGCCTGGAAAGAAGACTACATGTGTCATCTTAACAAGTCTCATATGCTAAACTAGGGTCTTGATAGGGAAAGAGGGGGACCCTAAGAGCTGAGATGGTTATATTTGGATGAATCAACCTGTGAATGTCAATTTCCTGAATTTTCCTTAATCTTCTTGTCCAATAGAGACAACCCTAAAAGACCTTGTCAGAAGAGAACAACCTGCTTTTTCCTTGGTACTGTGAACTGACTTGACCTAAAGCAGGGGTCTCAAGAGATAATGTTTGTTCTCCACGAGGTCTGCCCTTAATATGCCCCACTGGCTCCAGGCCGATCAAGTCTCCTCACAGTTCAAGAAGGGAAGAATAGGCTCTGCTCTGGGAAGAAATGGCCTAAATCACAAAGAAATTAAAGCCCTGGTCAATATACACCAGCGGGAACCAGGGAACCAATGTGGGAGTGGAGCCTAATGTTAATGGTTACGAACCAGGAATGTAAGGCTGGATACATTTACCATTACACAACGGAGGCAGAGTGGGGTATGTCTATGGCCTAGGAGACTCACTGGTACATCTTTTGATGCTACTATACCCACTGATAATTATGAATGAAAATTTCAACAGCCAGGACCCAACAAAGGCAAGTTAAGATCTCAAACCCATTAAGAATGAATGCTGTGTCACCTCCTGAAACAAGCAACAGTTGAAGTGATGGGAGAGGGTAAAAGCCAGAAAGTTTGGGTGAAGGATGAGAAGTATCAATTCTGTACTACCTGCAACAGTTTGAATATAGCTTTTTTCCCTAAACCTCTTTAAGTTTAGGAGATTGCGCTGACCATCACCTAAAGGATTAGATCTACATCTCCCTTCCCAGGGAAGAAATGGATGCAAAGTATTCTCCTGTGAGACCTGAAGATTGTTCTAGGCTGTGAGTGAATATGAGTTGTGGCCTTCTAAACCTACTTGACTTTACCTCATCCCCCAGGTCTCAGCAGTTTACTCTATTTCCTGGCTGGAACAGCCTCAGAGATGCCTCATCCATTATCCTAATCATAAAGCCTAGCTCATTGCCACTGCCATCAAGCAGTCACAACCATCGCCAGCCAAGTCTCCCCCTCCTCCACACATACACATACAAAACCTTGGAGGAGTCTGCTGGACAAAGCATCGACTGGGCTGGACCTCTGGAAGCCCTAATTTCCTTCAAAGTTGCCCAGCTAGTCCAGGTGCTACAATCTAGAAGTAACGAGGAGAAGTAACGAGGAAAAGGAACGAGGAGGTAATTCACTAGCCTTTCCTCCCTCCTTCAATCCCCAGTAGATCTACTGATCCAAGCACGTAATTCTTTCACAGCTTCTCTTTAAACAACTCACATAATAGAGCTATCCACTATGCAGCTCTTGAAGCTGAGGCCTATATGGTAACAGACCACCTTGTGGTTTGTTCTCCTTCCATATGGTCTCCCTTTTGTCATTCACTTTTGCTTCCAGGGACTGTCCCCTTAGCTACCCCAGTAACATATCAGGGTATAACTTTTTGCCTCAGGTTCTGTTTTCTAGGGAACTCAGGCCAATACATTTCCCTTCCAGCCTTGGCCTGAGCAATATTAAATTAGTGTCAGGCTTTCAATACAGCTAGAACAATGCCAATTCACTCGTAATACTATTTTATTTACTTCTTAACAGTCAGTAGTTCTTCATTTTACACAGTTTAGTACATTTTAAGTTTTATAGTATTTGTAAACAGTATTTTCACAGTGTTTTCTGGTCAGCCGGATATCCTGATTTAGCTATCTCTACAGATGTAGATATCTTAGCTATATATATTTATTGCTATATACATATCTACCTAGGCATTTCTCTTAATTTTTTCCTTTGAAACTATTTTTAATGATTTTTTTTCTGTCACTGGAGTATGAGTATAGAGATTTTAATCCATGTTAGTGTAATTTAAAAATGGCTGTTTTTTAGGCACCTTAGACATCACTAATGACCAGGGAAATGCAAATGGAAACCACAATGAAGTATCACCTCACACCTCTAAGAATGGCTATCATCAAAAAGAACATAAATAACAAATGTTGGTGAGGATGTGGAGAAAAGGGAACCCTTGTTCACTGTTGGTGGGGATGTAAACTGGTGCAGCCACTTTGGAAAACACTGGAAGTTTCTCAAAAAACTAAAAACAGAACTACCATATGACCCAGAAATTCCACTGCTGGATATATATCCAAAAAACCCCCCAAAACCCTAAGTTGAAAAGATACATGCACCCAATGTTCACAGCAGCATTATTTACAATTGCAAGGATATGGCAGCAACTTACGTGTCCACCAACAGATGAATGGATAAAGAAGATGCAGTGGCATACACACACACACACACACACACACACACACAAGGGAATACTACTCAGCCAAAAAAAAAGAATGAAACTTTGCCATTTGCAGCAACATGGATGGACTTGGAGGGCATTATGCTACATGAAATAAGTCAGAGAAAGAAAAATACTTTATGATATCACTTATACATGAACCTAAAAAATACAACAAACTAGTGTATATAACAAAAAAGTAGCAGACTCACAGATATAGAGAAAAACCAGTGGTTACCAGTGAGGGGGAGCGGAAATATAGGGGTGGGGGAAAAAACTAGTGGGTGTAAGATAGACTTAAGGATGTATCGTACACCAAGGGGATGTAATAACTGTGAATAGAAAGTAACCTTTAAAAATTGTATAAAAAATAAGATAAATTTAAAAATGGATTTTTTAAAGATAAAGGTGGATTGGATCATTATTAATAAAATTTTGAAAACTACAGAACTTCCAAAATGCAAGACACTATTGTTTCTTGTGCATACACAGGTCATGAAAGTATAATAAAAGACTCATGATATTTTACAGTTGAAAAGGACTCTAGATGCCATTTTAATCTAGATTATTTTATTTTATATAAAAGGACAATGAGGCCCAGAAATATGACTAAGAGTCAGGACTAAATCCCAGCACTGCTAGTTCACTTTTCCCACTTATTGCCTTGGTCCAGCTTACACCCATACATTTTTGTTGCCCTTCTTTATTTAAAAATAAGATGGGAAAAAGCCAGAAGCTTATTTCATAGAAGTCTGAGACTGAGAAATCGCTCTGATCTGTTTTTGGTAGAACAGCCACCATTAGGGTAAAATTGAAATGAACAGCTTTTCTTGTATGGTAGCATTTATTCAGAATATTTAAATAAAAGGCAAATTTAAAGAGGCAAGTTCATGGGGAATTCTTGGGAACATGTGGAAAAGCAAACAGTGCTTCTGGCTAACACAAAAATAGTCCTCACAGCTACTATGCACTAACAAACAAAATGATTGTTTGATAATTTAGTAACAGTTTTCAGCCATTAGGCATATCGATATGTGTCTGTTCGTCAGACGAGAGCACTGCCCAATGCCAGAACCAAGAATCTTTTGACTTCCCAAAGTGTGTAGACTATTCAGGCAGTTACTGACAATATGTTTTAGGCTGTTTTTTCAAGTATCCTCTCTCATTTTTTTCCCCTAGAGTTTGTTTCTTGAAGTAGATTAGAGAGCAAATGACAATACAAAAGCACAGCGAAAAGCTTCGCAAAGTGTTTCACACTATATTCTTTCTTTTCATGAGCACTGCTATGTAATTTCCCTGAGTTCAGTGATCTGTGAATTTTGGATACTTCCCCTAACTTTTTAAAGCTGCTTATTCCAACGATGCCATCTCCGTCCGCCATGGGCAAGTTCATTCTTCCCTGGTCCTGAAGCTGAGGGAGCATCTAACATTTTATCCTAATTTAAAATCCACGCAGCATACACTGGGACTATTGCCCAGCATGGAAGCTTTCAAAGGCAGAAGGCATTAATAACACACACGTGAGAAAGGTAGGCAAAGAAATAATTTTGGCAATTGGCTTTCCACCCATTCCTTGTCACCTAGACTGTGCTCTTCCTATGAGCAGTGCTATCTAAACAGCAATTTGTTATTAAATCTATCCAATCTGCAAAATGGACGAAATGAGGTGATTACCTGAGTATATTTAGAAAACACCTTTACAACGATTGCTTTGTGCTGGCTGGGTCGACAAAGTCAAAGAATGCTGCCTTGGCTATTTTTCTTCACCTGAGCCTGTTCTCAATTTCTTCCCCCAGCAAGAAAACTCTACTCCTATGACACCAATCCTCGAAATGACAGTTATTTCTCTACTTTGGGGTAATAACTCTTTAGGACAAAAGACTTTGTCTAGTCTTGGGCGATTTGTAGCTCTACAAAGAAATTTCTGTTGATGAGAAAGTGAAATGGTGTTCAATAAATGTCTAAATGCCAGTAAGTTTTCAAATGCCAGAATACTGACTCTACTTTTACATAGTAGAACATCTGGAAGTTACCACTGTTACTGAAGTCTTGGCAAAATTAATTTCTCTTCTTTCACTGACTTAAATGGTCATGACTAGGGGTATCAAGCTGACCAACTGCACTGTTTGCCCATCAGTTTCCACACAGGCTGCCACTCTTTTTTTTTTTTTTTTTTTTTTTTGCGGTACGCAGGCCTCTCACTGTTGTGGCCTCTCCCGTTGCGGAGCACAGGCTCCGGATGCGCAGGTTCAGCGGCCATGGCTCACGGGCCCAGCCGCTCCGCGGCATGTGGGATCCTCCCGGACCGGGGCACGAACCCGTGTCCCCTGCATCGGCAGGCGGACTCTCAACCACTGCGCCACCAGGGAAGCCCTCTGGGCTGCCACTTTTGCTGCATATTCAATGAACTGATGTGGAGGATGGCTCCAATTTTACATCCAGACTCACAGGTTAACCGAAAATCAAACTCCAAATATGCATTTCCCCAGAATGTCAGTCAACTTGCTGGAAAAATATTTAATTCACAATATAAATTCAGAAGTTAAAAATTATTTCCTAGCATTTTAATAAAGAGCAGGAAATGGGAGCTTGTTCCAGGGCCTGTGTTCTCTATCAGAGAGGAAGTACTTGCCAAGTTTAAATCCCAAGATTTGTTAATCTAGTAACTATCCTCAGTACCTGGGCACAAACTGATAGGGAGGTTGATCAAGAATAGGACCCACAGTACTTATTAGAGAGACAGGCTGAGCTAGAGATATAAAATGATAAAATCCTACCGTGCTCTGAGAAAGCCGATGAAAAATGTGTGGGTCTGAAACCTTCTAGACGCCGCATATTTTAGCACCACCATCCTTTAAATTCTCCAGAGGAAAACTCTCCCCTGAACTTGATGCTTTCGAAATAATTCTTTTAACTGAAGCCAGTTAAACCTCTGGTAGGATCTTTAATGCCCAGAGTAGCTACTGGAATGTCTGGGCACTGGTAGGGAATTAAAACACCAGATAGCTTATATCTGCTTATGGAAAATAAAATAAATAATACTTATCTTTAAACTTAAATGGAAAGAACTTGAAACAATATATCAAGGTCTCAGTCATATCATGCAGAAGCATTAGCAGTATCTTGTTTCTTTTGACTAAAAAGACCACATCCTTCCCTTAGGCCTTATAATTTGATGTTCTTGATGCTTCACGTTTTACTTAGAAATAACAAGAGCTAATAATATGTTAATATGATATCTTGATCTTGAACAGTCTCCCATATTTTTGAATAGTCGATATAAGAATACAGTATCATATAACAATGTATATTATTTTAAAGTTTCAGAAAGAGACGCAGAGATATCTAAATTTGATTGTAAATAGACTTATGAAAAGGGAAGTTCATGTTGACTTTTAATAATATCAATAACAAAATAATAATAACAACGTTACTGCAAGTACCTACTAGATACCTATCAGTTGTTTTATATATGCTGTGAGATAGGAGTTGCTATTTCTGCCTTACAGATGAGGACTCTTTGCCCAAGGCTACACTAACAGTTACATAAAAGAGGCAGATTTGAAGCCATACGTGTAATGATACCAATAAATTGTAAATCCTGCATTGCAATATAAGGTCACTGTTTGCACTTTATTAACTGAATGCAACACAAATTTGCCATACCCGATGGATGCTCATATACTCATGCCCCCAAACCCACCACCAATAACTCCCTGGTGCTGTGTTGTGCTAAGGAATTGCTATTTACAATTTGAGCCCTTTTGGTCCCTTAACGAATTCCATGTCTTTCCCCAAGTTCTCCTTCTGCTACTAATGTTCTCCATTTGATGTACAATAACTGTGGAAAATCTACTGATCACACTATTTTACCCAATGCCCCTTTATTCATAGTCCCTCAGAGTTTCCCTATGGTGTTGAGATATTTTACATACTCGTTAATTGCTTTATTATGTTATTAAATTTTAATTTTTGATATTTCTGAGTGTGGCCTCTTCTCTGCACATATCTTTTAGAATGTCTTAGATTCCTAATGGTTGTATCTTTATATTGGTTTCTTGTTGGCTCCAGTTCTGGATGGCCAAAACATATATCCAAATATATATGTCCTAGTATATTCTGGAGTGTTACATGTCTTCAATGTTAGCTTCTGAGCTTTTCCTTCACTGGTATATTTCTTAAGATTTACAATGTTTACTAACCTTATCTACCAGTTGTATTTAAAGTCAATATCTTGAGTTTATTCCTATTCTACGTTCAGGTGTGGGAAGCATGTTGATTTATTCCTATTAGCTTTTATATCTCCAGGTGATTTGAAGAGATGGGGAGCAATAAAGAAAACGATGGTAACTTCAACAGAAAACCTATGGATTTCATCAATAGGCGTGAAGTTCCCAAGCTGTATTATGATATGGAAACTCATAGAAAGGTTTCTTGTTAAACAACGTTTGTTTTTATTGCCGTTGTGAGGATAAAATATTACTCTAAGCATATTTTTTTCCTTCTGCTTCCCTTTCAGCTCTTGAGCTGTGCTGTGAAACAAATTAGAAAACAAATAAAAGCATAAAGCTTTTAAAAAGAAAACAAACATATAATTTTGTCATTCATGGGAAACATCTCAGTTTGTTCCTTAGAGATGCTGCCTAATTAATATTTATAAAAATTTGTATATGTTTCATGTTCCCTAATTTTACAGATAAGGAAATTCAAGTGCTGAGCGTTAAAGTAACTTTCCCATGGTCATCTGGGTAGTAAACGCCAGAACAGAAGAGTATTGGATTGAATCCAGTATTGGATTCAAATACTTGAAATTCCATGCTCTTTCATTAAATCACATTGTTTTACACAGATGAGTAAAACTTTGTTAATATCCATTTAGTTCACATTTGACTCACTTTTCTCATTGTACATTGCTTACCAATGTAGTTCTTCTCAAACTTTTCCTACTAAGGATACCTAAATGTGCAAGATATTAACGTGAAACCCATACCCAAAAGAGATTTTACTCTAAATTGTCCACAAAGTTAAACTATCTTTGGGGCTCTCCTGTTACAACTTTAAAACTCATGCAAAATTTGCATCCTACCACATAATGTAGCTCTTCATTTTACTACAAAAACTATTTTAAATAGTTTATAGTTTAATGATACTATTTAAAATAGTTTATTTTAAATGTTATAGTTATTTATAGTTATAGTTATTTAAACTATAACTATATAGTTATTTAAACTATTTAAAATAGTTTATTTTAAATATTATTAACTCGTTAAAAAACACAAGACTAAATCTTCTGACTTGTCACATTGACTAGTGGGCATTATATTATTAGATTTATACTAAGGATTTTGTAAAATGGGCTGATTAAAGACTCAAATAATATTTCTCCATTATAGACAGACAGACAGATGGATATTCCTCCCAGTCCTTAATGCAGCAACACAGCCTACAAAGACTTACACACGCTTGCCCCTGACTACCTCTCAGACCTCGTCTCCTCCAAATTTCTCTTGACTCGCAATCCTTTCCTGCTGTTCGTCAAATATGTAAAGCAAGCTTCATTCATGGTTTCTCTGCCTGATATTCACATAGTTTACTTCCTCTCTTCAGTTAGATTTTACTTAGGTTTCAATGCCTTCTTCTCTGGTAGTTCTTCCCTTACCATGTCTCTAAAATAGTATTTCCTCTTCCTCCACCCATGTTCTCTTTAAAAATATAACCTCATACTCTATTTTATGCTGATTGGCATATTAAATTACCTGTTTCCCCTCCTGGAATGCTAGCCCTATGAGGTCAGGGACTTTTTTCATTGCTTATATGAATCATGGCTGTTAACTGCAAAAGAACCAAACCCACAGTTATCATAAAAAGTAATAAATTTATTAAAAGCTAGTAGGTTGCTCATGGACTCTCCAGAGTGCAAGATTATCCAGGCTTGGAGGTTAAGCCACCAGGAAAAGTGCGGAAGCCTCACAGTGCGGATGGTTCAACCCACTCCATCACAACTGCCACCAGGGTCAGATACCATCGTCCACATGCTGATGATAGGCTATCTTTGGAACCCCCAAATCTTGGCTATGGACTCTACCTATCAGGAAAAGCGTTTAGAAAAGTACCCCCGTTAGTATTTGCTTCCTATAGTTCTTTTTTTCAGGACCAAAGTCTTGAGTACATGCATCTGATTAGTGAATTCCAGGTCACAGAGCTGAATTCTAGATCAAGGGCAAGAAAAGTGAGTTTCACTTCTCATTTGAGAAGTTTTTTTCTTAACATAGAAAGTCCCCTAGATATAAGAAGACTGTTCAAAATGTGCTCCATGGCCAGAAAAACGAAAGCAAATGTGCATGACCACCGCATTCCCAGCACCTAGAACACTGTCAGGCACACTTGGAGCATTCCATAATAGTTGCTAAGTGAATGAGTGACATATTATGTTCACGTTCCGGGTAACATTTTTCTCAGTTTGGTGTTACAATATTTTGAAAGCTGAATTTACACAAATATGTGCAAGCATGCAGTTACAGCTTTTTTGTTTTCAGTGTTTTGGCAATCGAAAGTACTGCCAAAGATATTGAAAAGTGATGTTTTCAGGGTTCTTGTTGGTGAACACAATCTTACGTGTCATCTTCCTGCTCAGTTCAAATGAATGGCTGACGTGGTCCCACAAAGGCCAGTCAGGCTCTTTTATCATCTCAGGGGAACCCAGGCCAAAGGTCTTTTCAGCATAGAAAGATGACTAGTGATTCCTGTAATTTATTTTACATTAATAATCTGAGCAGGTCAACAATATCTTTTCTAAATCGTTTAGGGTAGGTATGTTTTGATATTCAGAATTTTCAGATATTGTAATGTTTTTGAGTAATACATCATATACTATGAAACATTCTCAGCTGAGTCTAGAACAGCACCCTATAATCAAACCTATTACTGCCTCTGCATTGAAAGGTATAATAACATATACTCAGTAAGATAAAGTAACATAAAGACTAAAAGTAGTTTCACATCAGTTTTTGTTCCCAAATAAGTTATACAACTATTTTCGTTTTCAGAAGACTTTGGATTTTGGAATTGAGAATAAGAGATTATAGACCTGTAAATGTATCAAGTATCAATGAATGAAGACATTAGCATGTTTACTGTCGCTGTGATCAACATTCTTCACTCAACTGTTCATTTTATTTTTAGTGCTCTGATCTTGACATGGAAATTAAACACATTTTTTTGCCTTTTGATTAAGAATATTCAGCCTAGAAAAAATAGGTAAATTTATGTTTATTTCCAACACTAATTTCCCTCTCCATAAATATACAACTCATGTTTTACTAAAGCCTCTAACTACGTTCTACCATTTTCAGATTGACTAGTTCTGTCTACTTCACCAGCCCTGGTACATGTTTCTTTGACAACATCATTAACAACTTGATTTTTTCAGATTTATTTACTTAAAATCTCATATTACCTTAGTCTATTTTTGATTTTAAGATTATATTTGAACTTATTGTTTTTCAATACTTACTAAAGTTCCCAGCTGACACATAACTTAAACAGACTGTTAAAAAAAACAGCATTCTCAAAATAAATTAAGGTTTCAAGTGCAGGGATGAGCAATAAACCATTCTTGTACCTGGCCATTGCCCATCCAGCCAGAATCAACTCAACACTGTCTAATGTTCAGAAAATCTCTTTACCAAGTGATTATTTGGCAAGAATTGCACACCATACCATAATTACTAATGCTGATTTTTTTTCCTGTACATGTGAACATATATTATTAACTGACAATGACTAGAAATATCCCTGGATCTTCGGTACCCAAGGTATGTATGTTTCATTTACAACAATTTCTGTCAAAATGTATTGAACAATCTCCCCTATTACCTGATCTCTACAAAGTATAGTGCTGTTTGAATAGGAGAAACCAATTTAATTGTAACAATAGGTTTGGCATCTAATATTTTTAAACTGTGAATAAGTGCCACAGATATTACAATGTATTCTACAATCATGTATAATTTCTAGCTTTCACATGGAGCAAAGCTAATTTGGAGGAGGCTTCCATGATAATATTGACTGCAAAATATTTTTAGTTTTGTTTACATTTTACTAATATTCATCTTTTCTAATTAAAAATTAATAGGTTCTGGAAATGTTGTAAGTTATAGTTTTAGAAGAGAGATAAATTCAAACCTTTTATATGTATAATTTTTGACCAAAAATCTCAAAGAATTCTCCCTCAAGAATAATGAATTCTTTGACAACGGTTATTGGAAAGGAAAAGGAAAGTAGTTACGTGAAAATTGTCATCAATCTCACCACCATGCTCTACAATACACTTGAATTCAGAATATCTCAACACAGGCCAACATATCCTATTTCTAACACCAGCCATTGTCCTGGACATTAATATGTAAAAAGCATGTAGAGATGCAAAGCCTACTACAGGTTTTTGATGTCTTGATTAAAAGGGAGCCTCTCAATACTAATAATTAAAATTGTCACTTTGTTCTCTAGAAGTTTTTGCACTCCATGACAATGCAGCTTGGAAAGGTTCTGACAGGCTGGGGAAAAGTGCTTTTCTTTTGTAGACTGAGATGAGACATTTTGAAAGAAAAAGTGGGAATAGAGAGCTACCAAGAGACCTAGACTGCAGTTGTATTGGGTTGGCCAAAAAGTTCGTTCAGATTTTCCCATAACATCTTATGGAAAATCCCGAACGAACTTTTTGGCCAGCCCAATACTTTTAAGGAGTAAATATGGAAAATTGAAATTTGAACATTATCTTAATATTTACATCTATGCTGCCCCCTTGTAAAGTTTTTGTGTAACCCACAGTGTGCATACCCTAATTTAAGGACCAAACTCTAGGATGACCTTTATCCTACATCTTAATCTCTCCTTTCCCACACAAAAGCCAGCTCTGAAGTGCCCTGATTTGAGATTCCTGGATTTAGATTTTCGACATTAGTGAACTTTATTTCCAGGCTACCTAGCAGGGCTTGTCATGTGTGCTTAACCCAGGTGTTTTTTGCCTAGAAAGCCTCAAGTCCTCCAGCCACATAGAGTTCACATTCTTTTTAAAATCTAAAATGAAATGAAATGAAATGGTTAAGGACTCCAAATTATAGGTTCCTTCTTGGTGTGATATCCTCTTTCCACTCTATGTAGCCATGATTTCTCTTCTAGGGCAAATCAAATAGTGTCAGCCTCTTCCCTCAGGCTTCTTCTGGCATTCGGCTATGTTGCTGAGTGTTTTCTCTCCCTGATTCTCTTAGGTTGTATCAAGAAATTTAAAAAATCTCAACTTTATTGATACTAATTATTTCTTTATTCCCATTCTGGCTATGGAGAGGGACACATGTCACATTTAACACTCAAAAAGGTCCCCCACCAATTTCCCTAATTAAAAAGAGTTGTTTTCCTAAGACAAATTTTTACATAAGCACTTTCTGTTTAAATCTTATGCTCAATATCGGTCTGCCTATTTTTTCTTTCTTTTCCCTCTCAGGTGTCTTCATGTCTTTGTTTTGTAGCTGAAATGCTGCAGACCCTATTATCCAGAGAATCTTCCCATATTGCTGTATTTGGAATAATACAAACTTTGTTTTATGTGGATTATTTTAATAAAATTTCTAAGAATTTGGCCATTTTGAAAATTATCAAATCCATGAAAAAGTTTATTTTTCCTTTTGATCGATATTGAGACGTTTGTTACACTTAGTTTTGTTTGCCATTGTTTACTATCTGGCGATTCTGGTTGTATATCCTTTGATCTCAAAATACTTCTTCTACTTTTAAACAGTTGAAAACTAAAATGATATTTTGTTATTTTATATACATTTAAAGACCTGTTATGGGACATTAATATTGAAATACAATGTTTGATCTTTTAATTAGCCATGGGATGTGGAGAGTCTAAGTCAAAGAAGATATAAAAATTAAAGTCTGGGAATTCAATATATTATCATCCAATAGTGTTGCCTATTAATATGTTCTTTTAAAATATCTTTATGGTTGCTTTCCTGGGATGTACTTTCCTAGAACAGTATATTTCAACACTGGCTGTTTATTGGAATTGCTTAGTGGATTACAAAAACATTACAATTACAAATATCTGAACACTACACCCAGAGATTTTGAATTAATTGGTGTTGAATAGGGCCCAGTTTTTTTTTTTAAATAGATGTTTCTAATGTGCAATGTTAAAAACTACTGTCTTAAAGTGAGTGCATGTTTCCATTTTATTTCCCATCATGGCAACTTCTAATCTTAAAACTTATTATTCACAGTAGCAGTGAATATATAATGAACTTAAACTAGCAAAATGTATGTAAGAATTTTATGTATAAAAGTATGTTTTTGAAGGCAATTAAGACCTAAATTTTACATAGGGAAAGATAAATAATATTTGTGGAGAGGAAGGCTCTGTGTAATAAAAATTTCAGTCCCTTCCAAGTTGGTGTGCTGATTTAATACCAACCCCCCAAACAGGATTTTCTTTTTGTAGTTTTGAGAGCTAATTCTCAAATGTGCCTGGAAGATCAAAGACTCAGTCTGAGATACTCTTAATGAAGACCAGGGGAAGGGATCAAGCTGCAAAATACCTTATTATAAAGTACAGTTTGTATCAGAATGGCAATAGGCATGTAGACGATCAATTCAGTACAATTTAAAGTATTTTTTTCAATACCTATTATATTCTGATTTCGTTTTAAGGTTTGGTGATACAGCAATGATAGAGCAAACAAAACTAAAACTCTGTGGAGCTTAGGTATAACTGAGGCAAAAGCAATAAATGAGATGAATAAGTAAAATATAGTATATTAGATGGTGACAGGTCCTGTGAAGAAATACATATTAAGCGAGGGAGGCAGTAGAAAGTACATGTGTGTTTGTGAAGGGGCAGATGAGATTCAATTTTAGATAGGGAAACCAAAGAATTCCTCACTGGGAAGGTTACACTGTGGTCAAAAATCAATAGAAATGGTAAATGACAGAGAGAACTTTGATGTATTACAATGGACATCAATAGAGAAATGGTTACTTAATAAATGATTCTGAGAAAATTAGTTAACAATACATATGAAAGTAAAATATGTCTTCTATCTCACAATATTGTTGAAAATCCTATTAAATAAAAGATGTGGTATATACATATATATATATATATATATATATATATATATACACACACATACACAACGGAATATTATAATGAAATTTGCAACAACATGGATGGGCCTGGATGGGGTTATGCTTAGTGAAACAAGTCAGAAAGAAAAAGACAAATACTGTATGTTTCACTTGTATGTAGAATCTAAAAAATAAAACAAACATAACAAAACAGAAACAGACACAGATACAGAGAACAAACTAGTGGTTTCCAGAGAGGAGAGAGGTGGGGAGAGGGGAAAATAGATGAAGGGGATTAAGAGGAACAGACTACTAGATATAAAGTAAATAAGTTACTAGGATGTAATGTACAGCATAGGGAATACAGTCATTATTTTATAGTAACTTTGTATGGAGTATAATCTATAAAAATACTGAATTATTATGTTCTACAGATATAATATTGTAAGTCAACTATACTTCAAAAAAAATTGACAAGTATGAGTGACAAAACCTCAAAAGTATAAAAAAATTAAAATATGTATTTGGACATTGGAATAGGGAGGATTTTTAAAATAAGATGCAAAAAAGGTCAAATCATAAAAGATTTACATATTTGACTACATTAAAATGACTCAAAGATACTCTAAGCCACAAACCTGGAGAAGATATTTTAAAACATTTTTAATCAAAAAAGAATTCATATCCAAAATGTGTTAAAAGTCTTACAAAATAATAAGCCAGCATTAAAAAGAGACAATTTAATTAGAAAAACTTAGACCACTCAGTGTAGACAAAGGAAAGGAGAAAAAAAACAAAAACCATGAAGAGGTATTTTACAAGACAGGAAGTATGAATGATTAATCAAAATATGAAAAGATGCACAAGCTCATTAGTAATCAGGGCAATTAATTTCATAATGAGATACCCTTTTATACCTACTAAACTGGAAAACATAAAACTATCTATACACAGTTGTGGTCAGAATATGGAATACTGAGAACTCAGTATACTACTGGCAGAAGTGAATATTGGTATAATCGCTTTAGAGACGTATATAATACATATAGTCTCTTAGATATATTTTTCTTAATAGTAAATAAGAGATAATCATTCACTGGGTCTGTATAATGAGCCATATGTGTTCATATATTATCTTCTTTAACCTTTGCAACCATCAGTTGCTTCCATTCTAAATATAAGGCAAACCATGAGTGAGCTGGGAAAAATAAGAAGGAAAGAAGTCTCCATAGTGGAGTTTGAGAGTTCAGTAAATAGAGTGTGTAGGTAAGGCCTTTCCAAGTAGGTGGCATTTGAGTCAAGACATGACAGAAGTTGGGAGGAAGACCAAGCAAACAGCCAATGCAAAAACATCGAAGCAGTGGTGGGTCTATTTCCAGGAAGAGCAAAATGATCAGTGTAGCTGGTACAGAATGAAGTGGGGGATGTAGAAGACAAGATGTAATAGGCTGCTGTTGGGCAGATTAGATAGGGCTTCTAAGACATCAGGAAGACTTGGGCTTTACCCGCTGAAAGGTATAAACAGAGGAGCGGTGTAATCTGACACGTGCTTTCCAAGCATAGGCTGGTGGCTGCTCTTCTGAGCATGCGCTCTAGGAAAGTCAGGGCAGAAGTAGTGCAGTTAGTTGGGAGATGCTGACACTATGTTGAAGCCAGTGCACACAGTGAGAAGTGATCCAATTCTGAAAAATCAGATCTGGTGTGTAAGGGTTAAGAGTGACTCCAAGGTTTTTAGCTTGGACAACTGGCAGATAATAAAGTAAAAATTGGCTGCATCATGCCAACCATACATTTTCCTTTAGCATTTTCTTCTGTATTGTCTCCTAGGCTGGTGAGAACCCATCTCCCTGTGTTTATTCAGGAATACAGAGATCAGTAGATCATTTTAATGTTCACTTTAATAACACTGGTAATTAAATTTTAAAATTTCTCTAGATATATGAGAATACTGTATGTGGAACTGTAGATATCCACTGCTAAATTTGCTAATAAACCTTTTCTAATTTTGAGGGTTTATCAAGCAGAGTTAGGGAGGAAGAAGAAAAACGTCCTCTTAGGCTTTGCTTTGAGATCTCCTTTTAAAAATGAGTTCTCTCATTGAAAGAGGAGGACCAATATTTGGGAATTGCTGGTGTTAGCTGACAGGCAAGAGTGACTTTCTTCATTCTTTTCAAAAAAATCTAGAGACTGCAGACAAGACCCAGCATGGTGACTATTAGAAGAGAAACTACATGTACTCTAGAAAGTTCCTCATCTTATTGGGCACTGTGCTGTCATGTTTATGCCAAAACATTAAGACCAATTTAGGGCAGGAACCCACAGTGAAGAGGGCAATCTGTGTTTAGGACAGTCTATTTTGTCTCTAATGTGTATGCTTCAGGGGAAAAAAGGATTAGAATCAAGGAGAAATGAGATAATGTGGATGAATTGTTAGAGGCTAAGTATTTTACTGTAAGCACTTTTTCCCCCGATCCATCTACAAGTCAACTGCATCAGAGTAGGGTGCTGTAATATTTTCTTTTATAAAAATAAAACCTTTTGAATAAATGTGAAATCAATATTTAGGCATGGAACCATACTGGGAGTGCAGCCGGTTGGTATTTTGCCAGCGACATTTTACCAAGTCATCACAGCTGATCAGTGCTGTTGTGTGGCTCATTAAAAGAATTTTAGCTTTTCAGGCCTTCTGTACCCGGTGGAGCTTAATTTTTACAAATAGCCGATGGCTCCACTTGCCTGAAGTTCCTGGATTGCTGCCTGAATTTCCTTACTTTCCTCAGCCCTATACCATCCATTTTCTACCATAGATTAAGGATCTATTCATCGTCACTGTATTTATAATATTTTGCATGTGAAGGGGTGTGTGTGTGTGTGTGTGTGTGAGAGAGAGAGAGAGAGAGAGAGAGAGAGAGAGAGAGAGAGAGAGAGAGAGAGAGAAAGGCCATTCTATTATATATGCTTTATGTGGAACCAGTCATGCAAAGTTTCTCTCCATTTAAAAACTAATCTTTATTGGCTTAAAATTTCTTGTTTATTTTTAAAATAAATAACCACCTTTTTTTCTTATAATATTAGATTTTTCTCTCACTCTCATGAGTAAAACAATATAAATCCCATTTCTATGTGGTCCAAACAAAGGAAAAATGAACCTGTTGGCAAGTTTCTCTGGAGGGAAGTGGGGAGTCCAAACTGGAAAGGAGAATGGAATCCTTTCTGAAATGATGGAAATGTTCTATATCTTGTTTTGGGTGGCGGCCATATGGGTGTATATGATTGTAAAACTAATTGAGCTGAATAATTAATACCTGCCTGCTTTAATGTAGGTAAATTATACCTTAATAAAATAAATTTTAATTATTATTTTCCCTGTTTATTCTTCTGCCTATCCACCCCTATTTAGCTAACACAATCCCTTCTTCAGTTGCCTCTGCTGTTTTAAACACATTTCTGCTCTCTACTTCCTCCGGTTACACCCTTAACATGTGGCAAATATAAGAAATGATAAGTAGATAATTTAAATGTAATGGTCAGGGACCAAATGTCTAAAACAATGGACAAAATTTTAATATTGAATGTTCAAAATTCATCTTATAATACCACATGAGTATCACTACATATGGAAGTAAAAATCAGAGGGAAAATCTCTATATAATAATTATATAGGAAAGATTGAAGACTCATTTGGTATCTACAAAAAGCTAAATAAACACAACCAAACGTCCTCTAGAAATGCCCAGCTTCTCTGACGGTAGGTCAGGAAGGAAGTCCTCAAAATGTTCCTTTTAAATCTCTTTCCACCTATCTATGTCTGTATCTGTATCTGGGTTTATATCTGTATCTATATCTGTATAAATGTTTTAAAAATAAGGATTGAGACTTCAGAGTTTAGAACAATTATTAGGAATTAAATGTCTAAGTTATAAACAGGAATGAGTGCCTGAGATGGACTGAAAGTCAAGGTCACTGGAGAAGAGGAGATGAAGGAACTGAGAGGCCAGCTTATTAGAAATATCTTCTAAATAAATGTGGGAAAGAGTTGGACAAGAGTATACACATATCTTTGATGACAGGGGTTCAGATTCTAAAGAGGGCATTCTTTGGACCTCAGACCATTTAAAAATTTGCCAGATGCATATATAGGAATTTTCATAGCAATGTGTGTCTGTGGGCAACAGCTAAACTTGATGAATCGCATTATAGTGAACCAAGAACCAAAATCAACAAGGAATGAATCATCAGACGTGTCGGAAGCCTGCAACAAGTTGTGCAGTCAGTGTGAGACTGAAGGAATGATAAACAATGGAGGTGAAAGGCAAAGACAAGGGCAAGGTGAGACAAGAGATGTGAAGGATAAAATAATTTCCATGTGAAAGAACTCTTATGAGGCATTATTCTCACAAGGAAACCAGGTTGCAGTTAAAACATTTTTCATGGCGCCATGCCTCCTGAATCCATAGATTCTACATTTGTTTACCATAGGAATCCTACACTAGGAGCATCTTACTAAAAGCGCTCCACAGATAGGGGCTCTCCTTTTAGTAAACTAAAGCAGTCTATATGACAGTAGATCCAGTTAACATCAAACTTTAAAGACAACTATTCTAGACAACTATTCACCTGCCCTTTTTCTCCCCCAGAGAGCTTATCTCCAGTAATGGGAAAGAAGTTGATCATAAGAGGCTGCTTTAATGCCTTCCTCTATGAAAATTATTACTTTCTTGGCACTTTTTCATTTTAACACTCAAACCTGGTTATTATTTTCCCCATGAAGAGAAATCATAAACAAATATCTGAGAGGCTGTCGAATTATCTCAATATAATTCTCAAGTGAGACCAAAATGAGAGCATCATTTGGCAGCTCCTGCTTTGGGGAAACAATGAATATGTCATCTCTGCTTACAGTTGAGTTATCAAGAACGATTTGAATTGCAATCTTTGGCAGAAATAAAACTAATTTTACATCAGTTAATAGCTCCATTTTAAGCTTTTGAGAGTTTATTTAAAATAGATTTAAAAGACAAATGCTTACTAATTTTTTTTTTTTTTTACAGAAGTACCTACAGAATTTAGGGGAATGACAATGTTGAATTTGCTGAATACACAGAACTGATGGGACAAAGTTTTATCTACTAAACCAAGATGGTTAATGTTTCCAATATTTTACAAATGTGTTAAATGCAGTTGAAATACTGGAAACACTTCTCTAATTTTTACCATGTTTTTATATTCTGATTTAGTTTATGGTTACACAGTTGCTTGCTGGATTCTCTTGCTGAATGTGTTTATATGTGCGTTACCTGCACGCAGGTACGCTAGACTACAGCAAGTTCCATTATAACTTGTATTTACCTTATTGTAGCCAATTTATTATCTTAGGAATAGCTCAGTAACACAAGGGTGGCCACTTAATTCAATGATGTACAGTAAGATAAAAACAAATTTTTAAATAGAGTTTTACTTAAGAGCATAAAAAATATACATCTTACCCTCAGACATTAATTTTCTGCCCCTACCAACACACACACAGACACACACACACACACACTCACTCATCAAAATATTCCTCTAAAAATAATAAACTTTTAGATATCACATGGCTGAAGTTGTACATTAAAAATCAAAAGTTGTACATTAAAAATTTTTTACTTTAATATTCCCCATATATAAGGAATATCGAGGTAACAATGAGATATTACATCAAAAATTGTAGAGTATCAAAGAATGTTTGATGGGGAAATGTTTGCCACAATACAAATAGGGAAGATGAGTTTTCATTTTGGCTTTGACATTGGAGCGCTGTACTTTGTGTCAATCAAGTGCCTTCATCCCTTTTGAGCCTCAGGTTTTTAGTTGTTCTGTTTCATATTTTAGTCTACAATTTGAAAGACTTGAACAAGTTTGCTGAGATTCCCTCAGTCACTCATATTTGTACTTTGGCAACATGGGAAGTACTGTAGCTGGAGCAGAGGGACAAGCAGCGTTGATCTTAGGAACACTCTGGGTACAGAGTCCGGGTGCTGGGAGGCCCTCTGACAAGTACCTGAAGTTGTCTTTTGACAGTCCATTTGTTTGTATTCTTGGGATTAGGTATGTGAGTGCTTTTAAAATATAAATATCCCTGAGAACATCATTAGTGTGTACGAATATCTCAGCTTTCTTCTTCAGAAAGGTTTTGGTAGGAGGAGTGTCTGGACAATTAAGGATCATATGGGAAAGAAGTGGGAATGAGAGCTAACCAAGAAAGCAGGAAATATCTTTCCCCATCAGATATGTGTCAGGGTCTTCCTGGAGATTTCAGGAGGTGCCACTCCTTAGCCAAATGTGTTTATTGCCTCTGGCTGTAGGGCTGCTGCTCTTGACCCACAATGACCCACAATGACCCACAATTCAAGTTGTGAATTTCTCTGCTGAGGAAGCAGGGTCTTGGTGAGCAAGCCTTCTGTCGGAGTCATAAGATTGGGAGCCACTAATTCCTTCAAGGAAAATGACAGTGCCTTATGACTGGCTGAAAAGTACCGAGCTATAAAAGGCTCTCTGTACATGGCAATTTCGTCTTTAAAAAAGACATATCAGATCTGTTGATTTTTAGAATCTGCCATCCATTTTGTGATTCCTTTTATTCCAGCAAAGCCTCGTATGTCATCCACTCCAAGCTCACAGAATTGTTGATTCTCTCATTATACTCTAATATGAAGAGTCCAGTCACAAGGTGCTGAGTTAGTGATATGATACCCTGCACCTTGAAGAATTTCCTTAATGCAAAAGATTTCCATTGTCTTAGGCAGAGTACGTTGCACCAGCAGAAATTTAACTTGCTTAGCGTACTAATGGTAGAATGCTAATGGGAGAAATATGTTAAACTTCTCATTATCTGAATTCTGGCTAAAGAGTTGATGTGTACCGCAAAGATCTAATCAAATGAAAATAGAACAATAAAAGCTCTACATATTTTGGCAATATCCTATTGAGTTTTAAAATTTACTTAGAATTCATTAAAAAAGTAATTTAGAAGAAAAAAGTATAATTTTAAAATTGCTTTTTTGAAAACTTTTGGGAACTCACTTTCAGCCAGCTGAACTGTCAGGGCAAATATCTCTCTGTAAGATAAGAAACCACAGAGAGGCCAAAAATATTACTAAATTTGATATTTTAGTTTAATGACGTTTCACAGAATGTTAAACTTCAAAAGTATCTTTGATAACACCTTGTTCAATCTCACATTAGATATTTCTTTTATGACATCCTGCTGGAATAGCTCATGTGACAAGGAACTCACCACCTTGCACGGCAACCCATTTTAGACAGAATTTAGCAATTAGAACTATAAATAGAACCTTGTTTTTCTACATCAAAATCAAGTTGCTTTCTGATCATTTTTTTCTTACTGGTCCCAGTTCTGCCCACTATAAATAGACAGGATAAGTTTTATTCTAATACTAGACTCCACTGAAATTTTTTTTTTCCTCTTCCTGGATAAACCTATTTCTTTCAGCACTGGTACACAGGCTTTCCAGAATCTCACACTTCCTTCTTGGCTTTCTCTGTACATACACGTGTTGGCCAATCATCCTTTAAAAATATAGCCTCTAGGAAATACTCCAAAAGGATCCATGTTATGCAAAGTATGATGGGCTTTCAAAAAATTTAAGATTCATTAAATGATTATTATAAGATTATCTTAGAATATTTACCAGGCTCTGTCTCTATTCCCCATTTCAAGCTATCTTATATTTTTCCTGATTTGCATTCCCATTGCCTCTCCCTCCACCCCTATTGATGAAAGGTCACTGGGATGGTTGATCTGATTTCCTTGAGCAAATGACACTCATGACCACATAGTACTTAGTTACTATACCCCAGATGCATTTAATGCTCCACACCCCACTTTGCTGCAGGAGGGATGAGATGCTGAACCCATAGACAACTAACCAAATCTAAACTAGATACTATCTTTCACCTGTCGGTTGAAGCTATGGCACTGGGCACATCTTAAGATAGCCATCTGCTTAATTGCATGCTACAGTGAAAAGGTAACTAGACTGAGGAGCAAGTATCCAGAGTTCTGTTTGATAGAGTGTGGCCCTTTTTAAAAAAAAAAAAAAAAATATATATATATATATATATATATATTCTTCTTCAGATTCTTCTATATGTTATTATAAGATACTAAATATAGTTCCCTGGGCTATACAGTAGGTCCTTGTCATTTATCAATTTTCTATTTAGTAGTGTGTATCTGTTAATCCCAAACTCCTAACTTATCTCTCCCTCCCCCTACCCTTTCCTCTTTGGTAACCGTAAGTTTGTCTTCTATGTGAGTCTATTTCTGTTTTGTAAATAAGTTCATTTGTATTACTTTTTAGATTCCACATATAAGTGATATCATGTGATATGTCTTTGACTTACTTCACTTAGTATGATAATCTCTATGTCCAACCATGTTGCTGCAAATGGCATTATTTCATTCTTTTTTATTGCTAAGAAATATTCCACTGTATATATACCACATCTTTATCTATTCATCGGTTGATGAATACTTAGGTTGCTTCCATGTCTTGGCTATTGTAAATAGTGCTGCTATGACCACTGGGGTGCATTATCTTTTCAAATTAGAGTTTTTGTCATTTCTGGATATATGCTCAGGAGTGGGATTGCTGGATCATATAACTCTATTTTTAATTTTTTAAGGAACCTCCATACTGCCCCTTTTTATACCATTTCAGCTCTTACTCATTTCCAATAACATTGTTCCCTCTCTTGTTCTTCTTATCACTCAAGCCTAGAGGTATAGCAGCTTTTCACTGTCTGTTTTCAATATCTTATACATGGTTGGTTTCCTTAACCTTTCTTACACTTCTGTAAATAGTCCCTTTAGCTATTCTTTCAATAGTATTATTTGTTTCCTAACAGGGTCTTGACTGATAACCTCTCTAAGCCAGTTTTCTCATCTGTCAAATGATGATAACAATAGTACTTACTTTATAGGATTGTCCGAGGGTTAGTAAAAAGCTATCAACATTTAGCATAGAGCCTGGCAACTGTGTCATAATTGTGAGATATTTCTATTATTATTATCATTAGCTTACAGAGGAGTTGATGTAATGTATTAACTATGAAAAATTTCGTTGGCTAATCTACACAGTCCTTTCAGTTCAACAATTTATTAGACATCTCACTTATGATCCTTGCTCAACAAATAAACTCTATTCTCAATATCAAAGCTAAATATAATACTTAGTGATGACTGTTAGTTACATCAGTATCTTGCAATAATGCCAGAAGGACATCTAAAAATTTAGAGAAAAATTAGCAATTTTTATTCTTTTTAGAAAAATCAATATGAATATTTAGCCAATTTCATAGTTCTGTTTCGTGGAAAAGTGGGAGTGCATTGTCAATTATATTAATGAAACTATCAAGTGGTATAAGCATTTATAGTCTTCTCAAAAATCCCAATCAATGCTTGGTTCATGTTTCCCAATGGATAGCCTAGTTAAGACTCCTGGTGTTATCACAGATCTGATGATGGTCTCTTATGTGTCCCAGGTAGTGTTACTGGTCCACAGAAAGATTAAGTCCCAGGGTCCTTTTTGTAAGGTTCTTTTGTGAAGTTTTATAAAGGTCTACAGTTCTTCATCAATTTATATAAAAAGTATGCTACTTCCAGTAATATCCACAAAATATTTGTTATACACTTTTCTTGTTAACCTGGAATTGCTTTTCTATGTTTTATCCTTTTCACTTTTGTTGTCTGCTGCTATCAGTGCTTTCACTGCTGGATGCTTTTTCTCTACTGCTGGGGCAATGTATTCTGTTCCCTTTGGCAGGAAGAACCATTTTTGGTCTCTGTTCTGATTAACTGCAGATGGTCCATTGCCCAAGACTAAACACCTTTTGATGTAGCATCATTAAACATTTCCTAAGCAAGAGTAGTCTAGGGACATTCCTACTTCGCCATCATGCTCACTTTTCTGTGTCCTGTACTGGATACTGACAATATGTTCACTGCGTTGCCACACATATGTGTGGGTATCATAATCTGAGCCTATCATAATCTGAGCTATCATAAACATGAGCTCAGTAACACAAAAGACCTAAGAATATTAAAATCTTTATTAATCTTTGAAATACCACTCACTGTGGTAACTCACCTAGTACTCATGGCCGTGTAGAAAGACTACCGTAAATATTGTAGTTTCCTGAAACATTTTACATTAGACCTTCTGAATATAACAGGGCTCTTAAATTTCACTCTCATATTATTCCTCAAGATTAACTGATTCAAACTGATGTGAACTGCTAAAAGAACAGACAGATTTCATTCTCCTAGTGTCCGTTTTAGTGTATTTTAAGTGGTACAGTGTTAGGAAGAATCCTTACAAATCCGTATTCTCTGTTCTCAAAGCTACCTGTACATTGACTGCATGTCACATTCCCCTAGAACAAGACCTAATGAAAACATCATTTTGTGTGGTGTTAGAGGTATCTTATGACTTATTTGAAGCACAGATATCTTGACTATAAGAGAGGTAGAGTCCACCCAGACAAATATTTCTATAACTGTATTTAGAAGGGTTTGCTTTACTGCTGCTGTTTTCAAAATTCATATTTTTATGGAGAAAACAAAATGATAAGTTACAAGATAAATAAATTACCTATGGGTATGAGAATTATTTCCATGTAAACATACAGTCTGCTTGATCACAAAATATACAATGCTATTAGGATACAAGCCATTGCCATTACAAAGTAATCTTCCTTTGCCCTTTCTGATATAATTGAACAAAGTACCCTTCACATCCCACTCATGTTGGTCATGGCTATCAGGACTTGAACAGACCCCCTGAATTCAAGGGCAAGCATCAAGTGGACTGAATTAGTATGATTCTTCCCTCTCAAAGGTCCATAAGTTAGACCACTGATAAATTCAGTCAGTTTGCAATGAGCAGCTAAACTAAGAAACTAGGATCGTATAGACCCAAAGCCTGGCAATGGTATTGTACTGATCATGAGGAGGCACAGTGTGCTCTATGTGGGAAAAGGCAAACCTGGACAGAAATGAAAACGGGAGAAAAATCAGAGAAGCTGAGAAACAAACTCTTTCAGATTCAGTGAGAGAGGAACATAATGCCAGCTCCAACCCTAATTTTATAAAACTTTATAAAGCCTAACTCAGGGATCCCTACATTAAACTTTTTATTCCTTTTATCTGCTTGACCAAGAATTAGTCATACTTGACTAAGAGTCAAGTTTTGTCCCTTTAAAAAAAAATTCTTTAAAAAAAAGGACAAACTAACTTGCTATCGGGAGTACTGGCTGGTATTTCCCAGTATCTGTTTACCGTGAAACAATTTAAATTGATTTGCACCAGACAAGAGTCAGGAAAAGTATCAGTCCCTCATCTTCTTGTTCAATTGCCTTCACTTTCTTTTAAGTGGCCTATATGTGATTCTTGTGTCATTCTTGTCTCTCATGAGAAGTAACATTCTTATGCGAGGGTCTTTACCTATTTCTCCATAGGAACTTGCTTTAAACACATTTAGCGATCATCCTAATTATCTATCTTTCCCAAATCATTTACTTCTTCCAGTGTTCTGCAAAATGTCTGTCATTGATTATTCACAGGAAATATAATAGTACAATATAGAGAGAGACAAATCTCAAAATATATCAACGTGTATACAGTCAACCCTCTATATTTGTGGGTTCTGCATCAGTGGATTCAACCAAACCACAGACTGAAAATATCGGGGGGAAAAGAATTCCAGGACGTTCCAAAAGCAAAGTTTGAATTTGCCATACACTGGGCAACTATTTAAATAGCATTTACATGTATTTACAACTATTTACATAACATTTACATTGTATTAGGTATCATAAGTAATCTAGAGATGATTTAACGTATGCAAGAGAATGTGCGTAGGTTATATGCAAACACTACGTTATTTAATATAAGGCACCTGAGCATCTGTGGATCCTGGGGGTTGGGGGGGGCTCTCGGAACTAATCCACTGTAGATACCAGGGGAAAACTGTACTGTAAAAATAGTCTCCTTCTCAAGCCTATTCTATCACCACTATTATGCCTTACCCCAGAGGCAACTACCACTCTCTGACACTTGTCTATCCACAAACTAACGTCTTCAGTTTTTTTTATTTTACTATTTTGAGTACATATTGTACTCATGTGGTTCAATCATGTAAAGTTACAAAAAATATACAAACATTTATTTGCTCCCACCTTCAACCTCAGTCACATAAGTTCCTCTTCCTGGGGAAATTAATCTTACCATTTTTTGTGTACCCTTTTGGAAATAATTTATGCACATACAAGCAAAGGTCTCTTAGCTCAATCCATTGTTAACATGAAATAGTGCTGTATTTTGCCCTGTACTTTGCTTTTTCTAATTAATATATCTTAGAAATTATTCCATGATGGCAAAGAGCTTCCTCATTCGTTTTTATGATTGCTGTTAGGTGTTCCCGTCTATGGATTACTTACACAACCTCCTGACTGACAATAGCCTTCTTTTCTTCTTTGGGAATTACAAACAGTGCTTCATATATTCAGTTTACACCTATTCTATATCTATTTGTAATATTAATGGATATTACTAAATTGTACTCTACAGAGGCTATACCAATTTACTATCCACATTACCTTTCTATGTAGCTGTGTATCAATCAACCATCATAGATATATTACTAGATTATATAATTATTAGATATATATATCAATATTAGATTGTTTTATCTTTGCTAATCTGAGATAAAATATTATATCTCATTGAAGTTTTTTATTGACATTTATTTTGTATATAATAAAAGTGTTCGGTCTAATGAAAATTTGTATATGTATACACCTGTGCAACCATTACCCAAATCAAGACTTATAACCAGTATCCCAGAATCTCTCTTTGCTCATTTTCAAGTCAATATCCAACCTCCCAAGGGACAAACAGCATTCAGACTTTTATCACAACAGAACAGCCCTGCTTGTTCTTGAATATAAATTATATACTATGAATATTTTCATTTCTGATTTTTTAACGCATTTTCATTTCTGATATTTTAACGCAACACAATGTCCCTTCAAATGTTGGTAATTCATTTTTTCATGTTGTGTGTAGAATTTTATTGGTTGAATATATCACATCTTTTTAATTTTGTTTTTAAAGTTTCAGAATGAATTTCTATTTAAATGAGGTTGAATTTTTCTTATTTTTAAAAAAGATTATTTGCATCTTTTAATGAACTTTCCATGGGTAGTCTGGTAGTCTTTGCTCCTTTCTCTATTAGAAATGTATATATAAACACACACACATATATATACACACACACAAATATACCTCACATATATATATGATTAGACACTGTGTTACAACTATTTTTTCCTGTTTGTCCATTACCTTTCAATTTTCTGTATGTTATCTAAATATCTCACCTTTCTTATGTGACTTTCATCAATTTTTAACATCCTTACAAAGATCTTTTATATTCCAAGATTATTGGAATATAATTGCTTTCTTCAATAATTTTATGGTTTAATTTTCTACATTTAAATATTTGATCAACTGAAATAAACTGTAGCCTAGTGTAAGGTGTAAGTATGAGTTCAACTCCACCACCCTGGCAATCCCACTCTTTTGGATCCCGCCTTTCAGATCTTGCCTTTGAAGAAAGTCATGTGGATGGTTTTCTCCATGTTGGATACTCATCACATGAAAGCAAAACTGAACTTGAACAGAGATTAGGACAGGAAAAAGGTTCCCCTTTCCCTCAAATGGATTTCAAAACTGTTTAATGTTGTGCAATTAGAACACAAACTAGCATAAGATAATCCCATCTGAATATTTTTTCATAAATCTGACCAAAACTCAACTAGAAATCAGCTACCTTTCAGTAAGAAACCATTCTCCCCGCAAAATAATCTGTCCTGGTTTCCAAATCACCTCCCTTACTGACAGTTGGGATTTACAATGGGGGGGAGCAAACCCCCCATTGTAATGAACAGTGGAGACTTTATCATGTATTGTAACACTAGGCTCATCAATTTTCATTCCAATAAAATGTTCTCAGTTATTTCAAAATGAAACCAACCAAACAATAAATAAATAAATCTTCTCAGTAGTAAAGTCCTCTGTAATCAATAAGTTCCCCACAGAAACCATGAAAGTGGAAGAAAGGAAAAGAGATGTAAACCTAAAACTGCACCAGTATCACTGTGATGTGGTTTATCTGGTATAAAATGGAATAAAAATGACACACTCTTTTAATACTCAACTGCAATGTTACTCACTTTCTTCAAGCTGTCCTATATCATATTGAAGTAAGATATACTTTTGAGAAGGTTATCATATCATCTAAAATCATTCTGTGGGCATAATGTCCATGAGCCTGCTGCTAGTATGTTGGAGAATGCTCAGTATTTAGAAGGAGAGTGAGTCCTGAAATTTAAGAATGCAACTAGCTTGAACGCTGGAAAAAGTATTACTTGACCAGGTCTGTAAAGCATTATTTTAAGGTTCTCATTCTACATTAACATTTTCTTATCATATGATCTCTCTGTTGTTCAAAACTAGAGGAAAGACCATTCTATGTATGAGAGATATATTAATATCTGCCTTTCTTTGAGAAAGCCCAATACATATATATAATAATATTAAATTGCTCAGATACTTGAAGAAATGATTACTTTTAAATAAGTTTAACTTCAGAGTTCATCTCAAAAGCAAACTTCTTTCATTTATCTTTAGGTCAAACTCTATTACTTTTGGGCAAAGCCTATTACAGAATTTAGGGAGCAAGAGGCAAGTAAGGTGCAATCAGCAGAAAAAGTTGCCAAGTTAAAGTAAGTTTCTGAGCATGAGTATCTGTAACATTTCAGGTTATACCGTAAATAAAATTAGAAGAGAAAATTCCCCGCCCCCGCCATGTCAGGTAAATGCCAGTTTTTAATTTATAACAGCTAATTATCATTTTTGAGGAAGTCAATGAAAAAAGACATCCTATAAAGATATGCATTTTTCACTGTAAAGGACAGATGACTTGTGAAAGTGATAATGAATGAAGGTGAGTTAGAATTTCCATATAAAAGGCAGGCATGTAGTGGGTCTAGATTCTGTGCCTAGAAGTTATACTGTGGCATACACTGTGATTCAGTAAAGTAAATGAATGGCTTTGTGTTATTATAAGAGTGTACATTATCTGGAAATGACTAGTAATAAAGACTTGTTTGATTTTGAAAAAGATAAATTTGATTAAGTATTAAGATCTATGTTTATTATATTTTAACTGTAAGAAACTATAAAATTCAATTCAGTTCAACAGACTTTTACAAGGAAATTAATACATTCCAAGTCTGCAGACTTTAACTTTAAAAAAAGTTTTCATTATAAGTAACATAGTACTTTGTACATCCAGATAATGAACTCATGTTCAAGTCTCCCCACCTACAAGCAAACTGAAAAATGACAGACAATATATGAACATTAAACTTAGTAATACAAATGCAAACTCCTGAAGAGCAAGAGGGATTCACAGCAGGCAGGAGCTATAGGGCATGCCTAACAAGTGATGTTTCAGGGTAAACCCAGTGCTTGCCATAGACAAGGCCATCCCAAAAGGTGGCACAGTCCCACCTGCAAACACTTAGAGGTCTACCATCCCAGGAGGTCAACTCAGTGTAGCTACAGAGGTAGCTACAGCTGTAGCTACCAGGCTGGTAAAGATTCACAGAGATTGAGGGGGAAAAAAAAATCTGAAAAAGGCCAATATTTTGATAGACATACAACAATAAGGAGATCTTATGTTAAAAGAAATTAGAGTTACTAAAACATCAGAAAAGACCTTTAAAATGAGTCTATGAGACAATGAAAGGAATCATTACTGAAATGAAAACAGGATGGTATAAAACAAAAAAGATGACAATACAAGAAAACAAATTAGAGATCTAATAAAGAACTGTTGATATGAAACAAAATATATGGGTAAAGAGCAGATTATACATAGTTGAAAAATATATAGTGAACCAAAAGATCCTTTCAGAATCAAGCAAAAAAAATAAAACCACCCTCAAACCAACAAGTAAGCTAAACATAAAATAAAAAACAAAAGAGCACAAAATTATAGGGAAAATTAAAGATTGTTACTTGCAAAGAAAAGTCACTAAAAAGAAAAAACCCAAAAAACTGCAACTTAATGAGGGAGAGAAGACACTGGGAGTAATTACAGAGAAAAGCAAATAGTAATTAAACAAATAGTTAAACTGTTTAATTTTAATTTAAATAGTTTAATTTACTATTTGTTTACTATTAATTTTAAAAAATTTAAATATTTTGGTAGAAAAAAGAACTAAAAATTATAAGAGGGTAATGTTAGTAAATTTATACCAGTAAAATTGAAAATCTAGATAAAATGATAAAATGGACAAGTTTCTAGGGATGTACTGCCAAATATTATTAAAAACAAATTAAAAATATAATTAAATCATACACAGACATACACAAAATTACCATAAGCTCAAATATCTTTATATATTCCTCAAGGAAAAATAATTATCATTTTATACAAACTGTTTTAGAGCAAAGAACCAGATGGGTTACAGACCGATTTTACAAGGCATTACTTAAGGATAAAAGAAAATATAGGGGGTTTTTTCCCCTACAAACAAAATGAATCAACAAATTTAAAATGCACTGAAGTAATAAAATTCAGCAAGCTTGCTGTATACAAGATCAACATAAAAATTCAATTGTGCTTCTGTACAAAAGCAACAACCAATTAAAACTTATAATAGAAAAATGATGCATTACAGCAACAAAACTAATGTATTTTACATTTACAAAATGTAAATAGAAAATTTTTTAATTTATGAAAAGTGGTGGAAGAATTTTATGGAGAAAATCCAAGGAGGTTTATAGAAAAACAAAAAGGGTCTTAAATTCCAGAGTCATGCTATTTTGGGAATGATGGTTTCAGTTTTATGTAGATATAGATTCTTTTTTTATCACTCTATAAATCCAAATTAATACCTTTCAAAATCCCACCAGAGTTTTATGAACCCTCACAGGTGAGTTAAAAAAATTAATTAAAAGTGTAATTGTGTTAAAAAGAAAAGGGAATTTTCTTAAAAAGTACAAGGTTGGGTTCACATAAAATCATTGACTATAAAAATCAAGATATGAAGCTATAGTAATTAAACAATAGCGTTAGAGCAAGAGTACAATAATGGAAACTGCTGAAATTGCTATTACTATCAATATGGAGTATATACTATATGCATATTCATGAACAATCACAAGTAGGCATATTTGCAATCTATATGCATATCTATATCTATCATATACTCTAACAATTTGCCTTATTTCACTCCTGTAAAAACATATTTCAGCACTCTCTTGTCTGTAACCATAGTTCTATTTTACTCCTTTTGATGACAGTATAATATTCAATTTCATGGATGCAATTTTACATTAAATAATTTCATATTTTATTTATAATTTTATTTTCAGTGAGCAATTTTGTCCATCACTTTTCCACCTAATACTAGGATGTGAATGAGGAAGATTCCACCGAGTAGAACTTTAGAAACAAAGGACAACTCACCCTGAGCCTGTCCATCTCCTCTCCTATTCTGCCTGAGGCAGCCAATTACCAGCCCCACCTGTTTCAGCTCCAGAGCTGCCCTAAGAGCATGTGAGCCCACTGGGATGCCAGAGTGGCAGCTGCCTGTTTCCTGAGCCCAGACTGCCCTCCCCACCATGACTGTCACACTCAGTGCTGCTGTGAGTTGTGAAGACATGAGGGGAAATCCACCACAATAAAACTGACGTTCAGCGTTCAAAAAAAAAAAAAAAATTTTTTTTAAGTTATGTAGGAGAGCGTTTCTTTTCCTTTGCAGAAAGTTGTATTTATTATCCCACCAGCTGTTTCTAAAATAGTATATATTTAACACAAGGCTTATTTTTTTTTCATTTTTTTGCTTCTAGGTATTAATGTGGGGCTCGAGAAAATCACCATCAATTCTCAAGTCAAGGAACTGAAAATGTATAGGCTCACAAATTGGTGGACCACATGTAAAGTAATTATATTTCTTTATTTAAAAATAACTTTCATGCCTAACAAAAGATTAGAAGTTATATATGAAGATTACAAACTCTCAGAATGCATGAAATGTCAAAATGTAATTACCAAATGTAATTTTGACCAAATCACCATGTAATTTGGTGACCATTACTAGTATCATTCTGGGAATAACACTTTAGAGGAAAAAAAGTGACATTATTATATACAAAAATGGTGATGCTTTTGTGGTCACTGATATATGTTATATTTTCTCTCAAATTGTTTCTTTTTTAATGGTCAAGTTTAAGGCCTCACGAATTTACTGAAATCATTTTGAAAGTACTTTCAAACATATTAAGAACAATGGGGTTAATAAAAATTATTACCATGTAATATATTTAGAGCAGCCACACTACATAGCTTGCTATCATTTAAGAACAAATACAGCCCATCAGTGCTGTGGACAGTGACCCACAGATATAGAAATGACAGGCTCATTTATCCTGGCATCCAACGGAGTTCAGGTTCTACTCTCCAAGGAGAAACAAACACATTTGACAGTTCACCTCAACTAAGCTAAACCAGAAAGGTAAATCTGCTTTAAAAACAGATTGGAGCAAAACCAACAATGTGTGCTTGGGAACCCCCTTGTTACTACCGACTGTGCCACTAGTTAGAAAAATTGCTACATCATGCAAAAGTCCTTGCAGCTAATTCATCACTTGCTTCACTGTAGCCTGAAGAGGGATGTAAGGATGAATGTCAGGAGCTTCAAAGCCTTCTCCAAGAATTGGGAGCATCCCAAGAAGAAAACTCAATCCACCCAAACAAAGACATTTGACCTTTGTGTTGGCAGGAAGAAAAAAATAAATAAAACCAACTTCAGACCGCATTTGTGCTCTGTAATTGGCTCAAGCTTAAAGGAAGATACTAATAGAGTAAAACACCAAGACAGGATTTTGGTAAGTGGCAAGTTATTTCAAAAAGAGCTCTGTACCAGGTAATTTACAAGAAAGAGGAAGGCTTACTTAAAGCTGCCACTTAGGATTGTACTGAGTCAAATCAATTTCATAGTTCCTTTAAATTTTATTGATGTTTCTTCAGCTTTTATATTTCACAGAGCTGAAATAACAAAAACATCTCTTAGATGTCACAATTTTAACTCCACTTTAAACTTAATTTTTATCTTAATTTATTTTTTAAGAGAAAAACTTTGTTTCCATTTCAGGGACTCAATAGAGCAATAAGAACCATTGTGCTAAAGAGTATCCTGACAACTTTTGGTATTTAACTAAAGAGTGGGCAGAAAGCCAAATAACTTGTTCTTCCTGTGTGAAGGTATCAATTATAATATTTGGCACTTGTGTTTGGGATGCAGAGTGAAGAAGAAAGTAGGGCTCTACATATTATATATGGAGCAAGCTGTGCTGGTGAGAGTTGCAGCAAATTGTACCGTGGACTCTGTCACCTGACTTGGCCCTGCTCTAGGCCCTGGGGCCAGATCAGCTTTGCTGCTCAAACTTTTCCTCACCCTCCATTTGTTAACCTTAGGTAATCACTGTCCTGCTATTGATACTCTACTCATTCTCCTTCACTTGTAGCTTCAGGATATTTTTGGTAATTATTACACTGCTTGTAGTTATGTATTTATTTTGTGAGAGCCTACCTCATCAAATAATAGTTCATGAGGGTATTGGCTGCCTTATTCCTCTCCTGGTAGAATCAAAACACAGAGAAGCAACAGGGTCTATTTCCAAAATTTGATTATCACTGCACAGCATGAGCGATACTGCTGGCCAGGGACACAGTGGGAGATACTTCTGTTTGCATTCTGGGAGAACCTGAAAGCACCCTATATTTGATTCCAACCCCTTCCAGCCACAGTTCATGAGCAGTCCTGGTGGCAAAGAGACCAGATGGGAGACACTCATGTCTGTACCTGAGAAAACTCTTAAAAGGTCCCTAAACTCGGCTCTAGCCACTCCATAATTTGTTAACGGATGCACAATATAAAAAGATACAAAGTGTGACCTCTGTAGCATAAAATGTGGGGGAAGAAGTAAAAGTATAGATTTTTCATGTGCAATTGAAGGTAAGTTGTTATTAGCTTAAAATACAGAATGGGAGAAAATATTTGCAAACCATATATCAGATATGGAGTTACTATTTAAAATACATAAGGAATTTATGTATCTTATGGCAGAAAAACTCAATCTGATTAAAAATTAGGCAGAGGACCTAAATAGACATTTTTCCAAAGAAGATGTACAAATGGTCAACAAGTATCTGAAAAGATGCTCAATATCACTAATCATCAGAGATATGTAAATCAAAATCTCAGTGAGATATCACCTCACAGCTGTTAGAATGGCTATCATCAAAAGAACAAAATATAGCAAGCTTTGGTGAGGATGTGAAGAAAAGGAAACCCTTGGGCACTGTTGGTGGGAATGTAAACTAGCACAGCCACTATGGAATATATTATGGAGGTTCTTCAAAAACTAAAAAATAGAACTACCATATGATCCAGCAATTCCACTTCTCGGTATATATGCAAAGGAAACGAAAACAGGATACTGAAAAGGTATCTGCACTCCCATGTTCACTGCAGCATTATTTACAATTGCCAAGATATGGAAACAACCTATTTATCAGTGGATAAAAGGATAAAGAAGATGACGTGGTTGTATACATACAATTTAATATTATTCAGTCATGGCAAAGAAGGATATCCTGCTATTTGGAATAACATGGGTGGACCCTGAGGGCATTATGCTAAGCTAAATAAGTCAGGCATCGAAAGACAAAATACTGTATAATCTCACTTAAATGTGATATCTAAAAAGAAATCCAGCCCATAGAAACAGAGGAGAAAGGTGGTTGCTAGGGACTGGGGTGTGGGGGAAATGAGGATATGCACTTCCAGTTAGAAAATAAATAAATTCTGGGGATCTAATATCCAGCATGGTGACTGCAGTTAACAATAATGTATTATATTCTTGAAAGTTGCTAAAAATAAATCTTAAATGTTCTCACCATAAAAAAATAAAATTGTAAACATGTGAGGTGATGGATGTATTAACTAACCTTATTGTGTTAATCATTTTGTAATATCTACGTAGATATGTATCAAATCATCACATTGTACACCTTAAACTTACACAACATTATATACCAATTATATATTAATTCAGGTGAGGGAAAACAAAACCCATCGTTGTGATGAGGGAATTGCAAATTAAAACCACCAGTAAATTAACTGCATATATAAATAAACAGCTGAAATTAGAACTGTTGGAGATGATACAGAACAAGAGGAACTATCAGACACTATTTGTGGGAATTTAAATTGACATAACCAGTCTGAAAAACTGTTCGTCAGTATCTACTAAAGATTAACACGTGCATACCATGTGACTTGACTTTCTACTCCTAGGCATATAACCAATAAAAACACATAAATATTTACAACAAAAGACAAGTACACAATATTCAGAGCACAGTTGTTCTCAATAGCTACAGGCTGGAAAGAAACCAATCATCAAGAAAAGAATATGTAAGCAATTCATGATATATTCATACAAGGGAATTCTACCCGGCTCTGTAAAGCAATGAACTATTTCTGCATGAGAGGCCACGGTGAATCTCACAAACCCAGTCTAGAGGGAAATATCCCAAACACAGAAGAGTACAAATAACGTTATTGTATTTATATAAGGTTCAAAATCAGGCAAAATTAATCTTCGATAATTAACTTTTAATAGGAATTAGTGATCACGACAGGGAGGTCCTAGATGGGGCTTCTGTGGTGCTGGCAATATTCTATATCTTGATATCTTGACCTGTGTGGTAATTACATGGGTATGTTCAATTTATGAAAAATTTTATTAACCTGTACCTGTATAATTTATGGAATTTATATATACTATACTTTGTTAAATAATTTGTTAAAATTTGGAATTTACATAGTTCAACTATGTAAATATTGCAACTAGTCAAACAATACAGTAACAGTTAAATGATTTATATTTCATATAAAGGATGGCCTTGGTGACTCTTTCACGTGCCATTTGAAAGAAGTAGTGAGAATGATGCACTTTTGTAACGAAATGAGTACAGATGTTATTAAAGAATTAGGTAGAGTGATGTAAGTAGGTACCAATAAGGTTAATGATAAATATATGATAGAAATATCCTAAGTGCAATGGAAGTCTAGATTAAAGGCACTTAACTAAGCCTTAAGTGAAGATATAGAGAAAGCATCTTTGAGTAGATGATGTTTAAACTTAGTATTGAAGGTTAAGTAAGAGTTAGGAGAGGAAGTAAGAAGGTGGGGTACGAAAGGTGGGCATTCCAGGCAGCATGAATAGAAGCAAGAAGTTGAGAAACTGCATAGATACAAAAATCAGCTTGGTATTAATATACAAGTGTAAAGTAGAGGGTTTTGGGAAACATGGCTAGAGAATTAGGCAAAGCACCAGCAATGGAGGACCTTATGTGTCACGTTTAGAGGGCTGGCCTTTTTCTATTGATTCTGGGTAGCTATTAACAGGTTATAAGCAGAAAAGAATCATGATCAGATCTGTTTTTAATTAATTGGTTAATTAATTAAAAACAAATTTACCTATTTGTATTTTTCCTTCCAGTTTTATTGAGATATAATTAACACAGCTCTGTATCAGTTTAAGGTGTACAACATAATGATTTGACTCATATACATCATGTCTTTTAAATAGACACCACAGAATTGAAGTGGAGGTTTGAAAGCCATGTGATAAAAATGGGAATAAATTAATTTCTTTTTTCCTGAAAAATTATAACAATCTAATATAGAGAAGTCATAAGAGATCAAGAGATATACACAACAGAAAGCTCTTGAATGCCCCAAAAGATTATTTTGGTTTGAATGACTTTTTTTCCTAACATTTGCCAGTACTTGCGATGTTTGTACTGACTTATCCACACTTTATACAGTTTCCTAATTGGCCAGTGACATATATTTGTAAATAGTTTTCAACCATCAGTACCTAACACATTAGTTGCTCAATAACTATACTGTTGATTTGTTGTGGTTGCCGCACATGGTTGAGAGTAAAGCATGGAGCCATGTAATAGTTGTGGTCTTTTTTTCCTCTGTGTGAAGTTAATTGGACTATGTAGAAATTCAATTCTCTACTTGGCCTGAAAAAAATCCTATTCATCATCTCAACAGGAAACTCATTTTAGGCTTTTTAAAGATACTTGCATGATTTTGATGAGATTATCATTATCATAATAATTATTATTATCCCTCATTAAGTTCCTGGAATACAAGGACATACCATCTCAAAACAGGAAGCTTTTTAAATAGCCGTCACTAGTTTTTAACAGCAATAATTACAGTAGATTCTGAATTCCAAGACTCTTTGCATTGTCTGGGTTAAAATGCTTAGGTCCTTTGGTTAACAGTTGTCTTCATCTTTATAGAGCCATGTTGATAGCTTTTAGCAATCAAATGAGACTTTGTTAAACACACACACAAACTAATAGCTGCTTTGGGAAATATGTATAATGCATGGTATTTAACAGGTCTTAAATAACAGATTTCCTTTAGTTTAAAACCTGTTTCTAGTCTAAACAGTTACTATATTGTACAAAGAAATATAACTTGGAGCACTATTTTCCACATCAAATAGCGAAAAAAGCAATTTAACATCCTTATTTTTCCTGAACTCTCTGTGTCAGGATCTCTCTTCTTTAATCCAGACTGCATGTTGCCACCAGTGTAATTTCTCTGAGGCACAATTCTAGACATGTGCCCTCCCACAGCTAAAGAAATTCCAATGAATCCCTTTTGTCCACTCAAAAAAATCTAGAATTCAAAGCCCTTTACTACCCCTCAGTTAGTCTCCGCCAAGTTATCTTTGGCCAGGCACTTGGACATAGCAATGGAGAGGGTTGACTGGAAAGAGAGTATAAGTGGCATAAACACGGTGAACATGAAGAAACATAAAATATTGTTCAGTGCTCTGAAGAATATAAAATAGGCTAATATTATAGAATGACAGGGAAGTGCTTCAGTTAGGTAGTCAAGGAAGGATCTCTGAGGAGAGGAAATTTGAGTTGTGTCTGAATGTTGTGAAGGAAAAAGTCACGAAATGATATAGGTAAATGACCTTCCCAATAGACGAAATAACAAGGACCTTGACATGGGACACAAAATAAGGGACAGAAAGAAGACTGCTTTGCCCAGACCTGTCCTTCTAGACATCAGTTCTTCCTTCATCGAAAACCCAAACACTACACTGAAATATGTTTCTCCTATTTCTCTAAATGTGTTGTGTATTTGTTCCCCTCGGGAGTTTACTTGTGAGCATCTTTCCGTATGGTACAATGATCCCTATCTCTGCAAGGGAAAGCCCTCCCTGTTTTCAGAATCCACTGTGACCTGGCATCAGTAACAATTATTCAAAGTGCCTTTAGGGAACATTTGGACTTAATCTGGTATCTGGATATCAAATACTGAACTTGGATAAAAACAAAAAGTGTAGCAGTGTAGAAAGAAAGTGAACTCTTCCAGGTTTTTCCAACTAAAGCTGTACCCTGTCCACTCAAGAGAGTCCAGTAAATAAGGGACCTTGTGGGCATTATGCTAAGTGAAATAAGTCAGACAGAGAAAGACAAATATCACATGATCTCACTTATATGTGGAATAAAAAAAAAACAACCCTGCAAATTCATAGATACAGAGAACAGACTGGTGGTTACCAGAGACAGGGGGTGTGGATGGACGAAATGGATAAAGGGGGTCCAAAAGGTACAGACTTCCAGTTATAAAATAAACAAGTCATGGGATGTAAGGTACAGCACGGTGACTATAGTTAATACTGTATCGCATATTTGAAAGTTGCTAAGAGAGTAGATCTTAAAAGTTCTCATCACGAGAAAAAAAATTGTAACTGTGTGGTGACAGATGTTAACTAGACTGACTTTCTGCGGTGATCATCTCGCAACAAAATAAAACAAAATAAAAGAGTTGTAAATGTAGGCCTGTAGATTTTCCCAGCTGTGTTTGGGGGTTATTAATTGGAGAGAGTTCACCCAAAGTGTCATCTCTGGCCCCATGACAAGGGTAGTCAAAGATCCCAAAAGGTTGAGTGTTTTCTTTTTCTCTTGAGACACTTTACATGACCCTTTGTAGTATAATGACTCATTCATTTATTAAGTCATTCATTCATCTGATAAACATGGAGGGTTTACTATGTGCCAGAATCTATAATATTTTCTGGAGATAAGATGGCATGCAAAACAAACAGTGGCCTCCTGTCTTTATTTCTGAATGACAAAGCTCTTAACTTTAAGAATACACTTGTATACCTCACTGTAATCCTCTATATTACCGGTTCACACATTCATCTGGCAAGATTCTAATAAATACTTTGAGAATTCCTGAATTAAAAAAAAAAAAAAAGAATCAAGAACGAATGTGTACTTGGACCCAAATGCTATGGGAGAGAAAGTCTATGGAAAGCTGCAGCCTTGGAATCTGATGTGTGCTGGGCTGGGCTGTTCTTTGACATATGCAGTGAGACTTGGGGGCAGGACAAAAACAACTCTCTAAACTCGATGCGTAGGAAGGACACATCAGGAGGGAAAGCTAATCACACATCAAAAGCCTAGATTCCTAGATGCTTTACTGAAACTCTTACTGGATGTACATTTTGACTCCCAGAGGGAATTTACTCATGAAGAATGCCTTTGCAATCAGAGAAAGAGGCATTTGGGCAATTTGTTTAATTTACAGAAAGATGCCTTCCAACAAAATTATGGAGCCTTGTTTTTACTTTTAGGTCTCTGGTCCTAGGGACTTAACGTAGTTCCACTGTCACTTTAAGTAGAACCCACCCCACCCCACCCAAAAAATTATACAGCTCTTAAACTAAAAAGCTACGACTCCTTATGACTAAACAGTTTATGGTATCACTCTGTCAACACAACTGAGATATTCCGCATGGCATGTATATATTAATACTATTTTCTACTAACTCTGTCAACCTGAAAATACAGAGAATGCTTTGCTACAAAGAGTAATCCCCCATCTCTAAGTATAGGCATTTCTTCATGAAAGAAAAAATGCACATGATTGGGGGCAGGTTGAACACTGTTACTGAAGGCTTGAAGTCAAGGGAAGTGGGGGAGAGCTTCCAGAAACCTTGATTGCACTTAACTGGGATCAGGCAGTTTGGAGACTGGTCTCACTTGCTCCCTCATTTGCTAGGAGTACCTATTGCACCTATATCTCAATATGTAACCCAATGCAAACTGCAACTGGAGGGGTTTGCATTTATTTCAGAACTTACTACAAAATTATCCAATTCTTGCGTAATTTACACTGAGTGACCAGACTTTGCAAGAGTATCTGATAGATTTCAGTGCCTTACCATCAGTAAATTTATTATAGATAAGATAGCAATAATGATATATTTTTATTCCAATGATATTTTATGATCTACAAGGCTTTTTTACTTGTACTATTTCAGATCATATATATGAAAACCCACAGAAAAGAAGATACTATTTTCTCCATTTTGAAAATAAAAAGCTAACGTTCAGGAGTGTTAGTTCACAGTAATACATCTAGTAATTGAAAAGGACTCAAATTCAGGCTAAAAGACTGAAGTCTCCCCATTTACCCATGCTATACTTTCTTCCTAATATGGGTAGAGCCCCATCAGATTGCTAATTACACTATAACAAGCAGTATATGTCTTCCATCTGGACCTACATCCATGAATCACCCTTGAGCACTGTCATGAGGGATGCAGGAGGACATTGCATCTTCCCTCTGGGGAAAGGGGCACAGAACCAGCCAGCGCGCCATCACCAGAGCAGCCCCAGGTAAATACTGATACTCTGGGCTAGCAATTCTACATCAAGTTGCCTCCCAGAAGCAGTCTGAATGCAGGTTTAACAGGCCCTTTTTAATTCTTCTTTTAAAATCAAATGCTGATGGAACACTGACCATGTCCCAGGACTTGCCAGATGCTCTAGGTAAGAGGATGTGGTCTTTGGCCTGGAGGAAGCTACAGTTTAGGAAATGAGACCAACATGTCAACTATGAAATCAGTTCCTAGCGTGGCATGACAGAGAGACAGTAAGAGACAGAGGGACAGCTAGTGACAGCAAGCAGATTTATGAGAGTAACAAGCAGTTAAACTTCCATGCTGTTGTGTCTACAGATCTGCTACCGTGGGTATTGCTGCTGTGATTAGATGCTGTTAAATTCCTAAAGTCTGCGTATTCTCTCTTTCCTAAGACGTGAATGGGAGAATTTTTTTCATGTTAAGAAATGAAACTTGAGGAAGCCAGTAAGACACAAATCTCAGATTCCCAAGACACTTGATATAACCCAGCTTTAAATTCAGAGCTCAGTTTTTTTTTCTTTGTTTTTCTTTTGCTGCACGCGGGCCTCTCACTGCTGTGGCCTCTCCTGTTGCAGAGCACAGGCTCTGGACGCGCAGGCTCAGTAGTTGTGGCTCACGGGCCCAGTGGCTCCGCGGCACGCAGGATCCTCCCAGACCAGGGCTCGAACCCGTGTCTCCTGCACTAGCAGGCAGACTCCCAACCACTGTGCCACCAGGGAAGCCCCACAAGGCAAGATTTGAACCAGGCGAGTGTATTCCTCTGGAGCTCAGATACCTGCACATGTATCTTTCACCTGTGGAGCTTCCTTTAAAAGTCAGACCTATTGATACTAACACTTAGAAAGTTGTAGAATTTCACCCCAAGAATGAGGTTTTCAAAGCATATTGAGGAAGTTCATATTAGAACTGTCATGATTTTTATTCTATTGTTCTTCAACCTCGTAATATAGCATGAAAGTTAGAGTCAGAGGAAAAGCAGTCCAGAGTATCAAGATTATTTCCCCACAGCACTGACGTCCACAATGAGGCCCTGTCATTGTTTGTTTGGGTTGATAGGATACAGTGCTTTTCTTTTTTTTTTTTCTATAAGTATAGGTGATTTACATTTCAGGTATACAGAATTGATATAGATATTATATATATATGTATTCTTATCCATATATATAAGAATATGTATGGATATATATATATTCTTTTCCAGATTCTTTTCCATTGTAGGTTACTACAGGATATTAATACAGTTCCCTCCGCTATACAGTCAATTATAGTGCTTTTCTTATCAGATTAAATTTTCAGAATAAAAACCCATTATTTATCTATCTACCTACCTACATACATATCTACCTACCTACCTATCTACCTATCTATTTATCTATATATCTCAATATAAGGCATGTACCCATTTCATTGTGAAGAAGGTTACAACAGAAACTTTTGCCTGAACATAGCATCAAACCAGCTTTGTCAATAGATTCTGACCTTTCTCTCTGAAATTTTATGTGTACTGAAATCTATGGAAGGAAGCAGAAGAAGCCTGGCGGAGCAATACGGGGATAAAAGGCCAATGAGGCCTCTGAGATAAACTTAACCATAAGGGAAGAAGAATCTGGACTTGTGCTTAATACTCTACACCATCCGAGTATTGAGGCAGAGAGAGTTTGGTCTCTGTATCATAAGTAACCACTGATATCACTCTAGGTGGCTTGTTGGGAAAACAATTCTGTGTTTGTGTATTTGTGTATATGCATGCATGTTGCACGTATGTGACAATCTGGATGACAAAGAGCTGTTAATACTTGGTGGGTTTTGCTGTAGGACACCTGGGTCGTTCACAGAGTCCTGGAAGAATCAGCAGAGACTTAACATCAGCACCACAGAGGCAGCAAGATGGCACTGGGATGGCAGTGATGCTATACTACATATGGGGCATTGCTTCATGTTGTAATAGTTTAATCAGTAACTCTAAGATCTCAGTTTGGCTATGGTGAGTAGCCTGGAAGTAGCCCAAAACAGCAGACCAGGAGGTCGTCACTGTTACGGCAGCTGGCTTTGAGGAACATCCCTGAAACCCCAATTTCACAGCAGATAACTTTCCATACAAAGAAGGAATAAAATAATGATCTTTGTCAAGAACCTGGGGATCCACGAGAGAATTTGCAAAGAGACTGGAGATGAAAAAGAATGGACCTCCAGCTAAGCTGGGAGGTATTGTAATTTGATCATGCTGTGATTCATGCTGTGTTAGAGATGTGAGCTCTGAAGCTACAGCAATTACTATATATTATGGACTGAACATTTTTGCTCCCACCCCAAAAACTTACAAACTAAAGTCCTAACCCCCAATGCAATAATATTTGGAGATGGGACTTTGGGGAGGTAATTAGGGTTGAATTTACTTATGAGTGTAGGGTGGTGCTCATGACAGGATGAGTGTCCTTACAAGAACAGAGGCCAAAGAGCTTGCTCTGTCTCCCCATATTCACACAAAAAAGAGGTCACGTGAGCACCCAGCAAGACGGTGGCCACCTACAAGCTCAAAAGAAGGGGCCTCAGCATGAAATCTACCTTTCTGGCACTTCGGTGGCAGACCTCCCAGCCTCCAGAACTGTAAGAAATAAATTTCTGTTGTTTAAGCTACCTTATCTGTGGTATTTTGTTGTGGAAACCTGAGCTAAAACACTAGAGAAAAAAATGTGATTTTTTTTTTACCTTATCTGGGCATTTGGAATTAATAAAGCTAACTGCGAAGCACTGTGGAATTAGCTCTGAGTTTCTCTCTTTCTGTTTCTCTAGCCAGAGACTGACTACAAATTTTTCTTTTCATAAATCATTTACAATTTGCTATAAAATTCTACTACATCTGAACGTTTTGAAAACATTAATGAGAACTGTTTGGCCTACGTACATTTGGAAGCTTGGTAAACTGATTATTGTCACTGGTTTGAAGTTTAATGCTCTTTTCTGTAAAGTCCATTTTGTAATTGACTTTATTATCGTTGGTTATCATTTTCCATCATTGTTTAAATTAGTAAACACTGATGAAAGCAAAACAAAAGGGAAAGCTTATTGTTTATAGATTTGGAAAGATTTCAGGATATTTGAATATTCATTTGTTCTTACAATCAGATCATAAGTATCATCAATGAACAAAGCACAATATTAATGCAGACTGTTGCCTACACCATTTTAACACTCTGATCTGTCCTTCTGAGTCTGTAAAGTTTCATGTCATTGGTTCTCTACCACAATTTATCAGTCTTGGTAAAGAGCAATAACAACTGGAGATCGTGCTTGCTCTGGGAATTATTATTTACATTTTATATATCTAGAGTGTGGCTAATAGTTAACCCTAAACAAAATATTTAAACATCACAGTTGTCTTCGGAGTTTATTGTGATACAGTCAAAGGCATAAGGAGTGTTCTGAAAATCAGTTGAGATAAAAGAAAAGGCAGAGAGGGAAGGGGATGGGGAGCCAAGCTGGTGCCTGAGTAGAGGAGGTGGTGACATCTCATCATTACGGAGAGGAGATAGCATAGAGGAAGAGGTTCAAGCATCAGATGGTTTGGTGGCCATGAAGTAGCCTCTCATATATCTCACGACAGGGAGCATAACTGACCGGTGGACCCAAGTGATGTACACTGAAATCCCCTGATGTGTCTGCTCAGCGGCCCTGCTTTCCACCAGATTGCTCACAGCCAGTGACTGAATGCAACAAGGATATGAAGCCAGGCCATTTCCTGGGAGATATGAGACTCCTATGATTGGTGACTCTGGCTCGAGAGCTCCTCATTGGCTTTGCTCAAACTTCCTTTGAACTGCTCTATAGTCAAAACCTTTTTCTACCCAACCTTCCTTGCTTCCTTCTCTCCTTCATAGGAATTAGACCTGCATCTTGGTCTGACAATTCTCTGAATCTTTTCTGACTTATTCCTGAGTTTTCCTCACAGACATTTTTGCCAATAAATTTCTTGCACAGCTAATCCCAATTTGGCATCTGCTTCTCAGAAGACACTACTTCACACAGGTGGAAAGTTGGAGATGAATAAAATAATTTTTAATGACAAGATTATGTGATCCTTGCTGATATCAATGATTTGGATAGCAAGTTTTCCTATTTTGGAATTTTCTCCAAGATAATCAAGGCTGAATCTCCTGGGTACGACAGGATGCTATTTTATATATTAATACCAGTGTGATATATGGTCCAAAGAAGCAGGTGTGTTTAGGGCCTGGTCAGTCAAGGCAATTGAGGAAAGCAGGGGTTCCATTCTTACCTTACCCTAAAGTCCATAGATAAGCAAAGAGACCAGAAATAAAAGAGCATGAGTGGCTGAGTCCATCTAAGGGGGAGTGAGGCTTACGGTCTTTTTTCTTTATGCCAAACCCACACTGAGGGTTTTCTCCCCCATTCTCATTACCTTGGTAAAATATTTTGCTTTTAAATGGAAGGTAAGCAATCCTACCGATAGTCAATACTAACTAAACCCTTATTTGTGCCAGACTCTAAATGCCTTAAACTACAACCTCATGAGGTAGAAATTATCCTCATTATTATTCTCTGATAGAGGAGGAAACTGAGGTTCAGAAAGATAAGTCGTTTCCCATTTCCATAGCTATTAAAAGATGGAGCTAGAATCTGAGCTTAGGCAGCAGGAGGCCAAAGGTCTCATTCTCAATCCTATGTAGCATGCCTCTCAGAAGTTATATTTTTTTAAGATACAAATTTTGGGGCAAAAATTAGAATTTTCAACTATCACATACTAGTTTAGTCACATTGTGTATAGAATATTCCGGACAATTCATTGTTATCTGGAGCTTCCTGCAGTACTTGCAGTCACACTGGTCCCTAGAAATACTGCAGAGACACATTTGTGAGGACAAACACCTGCCTGGCACAGGTTACTCAGTCTTGAAATCAGCCATGACTTGGCCTGAATGTATTCATTTTAACTTGTTACATGCTATTAGCATATTATGCTAATTTGCATGGTTTTGAATAGGCTTTTTTCCCCCCTGATATGTGGCCCAAATTCATTTTTTTTGCTTTGTTTTGTTTTCTAAAATAATGCTTAAATGAACCAGGATGAAGAGGAAACAAAGCTGTATGTTATATAAAAGTGCTGGATTGAAAACCAGGCATAACATCAAAATATTCTCTGAGCTGATCTGAATTTGTTCAGTTCAAATTCTTTTGATAAAAATGTCTCAGTTTTTCTCCCATTGGTCCTTAACTTTCCTGCCATCTTTATTTCTGGTTGAAAACAAGACTGTTATGAAATACATTTTACAGTATATCTGTGTATGTGTATAAATGTTTATGTAGATACAGAATCCTAAATGAGAAAGCAAAATAAATGCATAAAGAATGGAAGAAATATTAGGGGATTATCTATGACAAATCAAGACACTTCAAATGGATACTTTTTCTTTAAGAAAAATATCAATATGAAATGTCATTGCCTTAAATTCTCACCACCTGAATTTTTGATCTCCCTTCTATTAGTTTTTAATTGATCATTTTTAGCCACCACTTAAAGTCTACTCTGAAAACAAGTGGTGGCAATGTCTAATTTCATCCACCTTTCTGGAAACCACTGATGGGAAAGAATTCTCCCTCCTCCTCCTTCCCTTCCTTCCTGGTCCTCCCTTTACTGTATGTCTGCAGCATTGTTTCCAAGTATAAGAGGTCTGAAATGATTCTGAGTAACATTCTACCTAGGCTACGTTTACCCTCAGGAAAGGTCACATTCTGTGAGGATCTAGGGTTGCTGTGACATCCTAAGTGCTCATTTTGGTGATTCTTTCCTACCTCAGTGCAAGAGAGATGAAGTTTTTGTTGAAAGGGAATGCAGCCTGACTATGTCTGCTCACTTGCCAGGACTTTATCCAGTAAAAAGAAGTGTTATAACCATAAGCAATGTTTGTCAGCTTTAAATATGTAATTACATACGTCAATTGGATAAGCACCTATAGGTAAGAACTTTAATAAAGCCTGTGGTTGTCTATTGCATAGGCTTTTGAGATAGACCTGCAAGATTAGGAGTTATGCAGTGAAATACGCTGTTCCTCAATGAATTGGAAGGTGTGGTATGGGAAATTCTGTCATAGGTGCAAGGTTTAAGAAACTCGACTTGCAATAGAGCAATGTTAGTTCTTCTGTTCAATTTTTTAAAAAAATAATATTTTGGAACTAAAAGACAGAAAATATCAGGAGAAAGGGTGGTGTAAGTCAGAGGGTACATAACTGACCTGCTATAAAATAGAGGTCTGGATCACACTACACAATCACAACAGGACAGTTTTCCATTACTTAACCCCAAGGTTCTGCAATTATATATTTCCATATCCATGGGACTAGCAAACACCATCTCTCCACTCTTTTTTTTTGCCACAGGATTTAGACCAAGAGAAGGAGGAAGAGAAGCAAACATTCAGCTTTATGATAAAAAGCAGAAAAGAAAAAAAGGCAGGAAGAATCTTAAACATTTTATTTTTCATTTACTCAGAAGAAATGAATATTTAAGATTGCCAGAATCAGATCTATTATTTCACTCTCCTTGAAGAAGTAAGACACCCAGCACATGTGTTGGAGTATGTATAAATGAATCCCAGCTTTCTCTAGACAGCGTTGTGAGAATAGATGCGATGGAGCTTTTGCATTTGCCCGTTTCACTTGGTGACCTGCCTGCCTATGTTTCTCCCCACTCCCACCAGTGAAAAGACTCTTTCAATGAACTAGAGCCAGTAGCAAAGCGTCCGATAAATACGTGCTTTCCAAGGTATAAATGGCTGATAACATTTATCCCTGATGATGTAATTTGCATTTTAATAAGGAATTAAGCCAGAAATGCCTATAGTAAATTTCTACAGTGAATACCAAAAGCTTGAAATGTCTACAGTGGAATTTTAGGCAAAAGGAACCAGCCAGTGAAAAAGAATAACATTTTTCAGCTGTGGCAGGCAAGAGGGTATTTTTATGGAAGGGGAGGACTTTAAGGAGATAATCAATGGTCACTTAATTGTTATTGACTACTTTCTGCCAGGATTTAATGGGGCTGCAAAGAAAGTATATGAAAAATTAACAGTGAAATACTAAACTGCTAGTATTGCATTTTTCCTTTTCTTCCACAGCTATGCTGTACTTCCCAGCCTGCTTTGCAGTTAGATGTGCCCACACGACTGAGATCTAGTCCACAGAATGTGAGCTGAAATTACTTCTAGGCTTAAACCATATAAACATTTCCTATTTTATCCCCATTTTTTCCCACCACTTCTGTTCAGCTTAATTGGAGATGACACCCAAGGAAGCTTTGGGAGCCATTACTTGAAGATGGAAGATCCTCTATCAGTTTGGGTTTTTTTTGAATACCACAAGAAGCAGCCCCATAGGTGTATTTATAAACCCAGTACTTCTATTAAAAATAAACCTTGGGCTTCCCTGGTGGCGCAGTGGTTGGGAGTTCGCCTGCCGATGCAGGGGACATGGGTTCATGCCCCGGTCCGGGAGAATCCCACGTGCCGCGGAGTGGCTGGGTCCGTGGGTCTTGGCCGCTGGGCCTGCGCTTCCGGAGCCTGTGCTCCGCAGCGGAGAGGCCGCAACGGTGAGAGGCCCACGTACCGCAGAAAAAAATATATAAATAAATAAAAATAAACCTTAATAAAGTTTATTAAGAAATAAGCATATTGAGCTTGCATTATTTTAATTTCTGGGGTCTATTTGTTATGACAGATAGCCAAACATTCTATACAGTAATGAGTAGTTCCATTATAAGGAAATATAGAGGTAAATTTTCCATTCCTCTTCTTTTACCAACAAAAAATCAGGCCAAAATTTTAAGAGATTGTACCCATAATAATTTCTTCTGGAAAATGAGATGCCAGCCTTAGGCTAGAATAAGTGGGAAAAGCTGTATTACATTGTACTAAGGAGCACAGACTTTTTATTTAATGTCCGTTCATCACTTACTAAATATATTTCCTTAAACAAACAATTTGAAAAGTGGCTTTATAGAAACATCTTATAGAATGGTTCTAAGGGTTAAATAAAAATACTCAGTAAACAATGACTAACACTTATTATTATTGCCATATTTATCAGTCATGAAGAACCTGAACCATTAATTATAATAGTGAACACCATTTCATTCTCGCAGTAACTTTGAGATAGTCCAGTAACTTTTGACATCAACTACCCACAGTTACTACAGACACCACAGACAAAGTGCACAGTCCTCCCCAATACTGTCCTCACTTCAGACACCAGCTTCAAGTTCAAGAGTCCTCAGGCCACCCTCACTTCTGACCAACTGGCTAGGAATTCAGAGATTCTTACTAACCCCTCAGGTTCAGTGACTCACAGAACTTAGGAAAACTCTATACTTGTGAGTATAGTTTTATTACAGCCAAAAGTAAATAAATCAAAACCATGCAAAAGAAGAAGCATATAGAGCAAGGTCAGGGAGAGCTCCAAATGTGAAGCTTCCATTGTTCTTTTGTGAAGTCAGGACACGGATTGTTACCAAACAGGGAAGGTACCTTAGCTCAGTTGTTCACAGTTTATATTGGGGCTTCATTACATAAGCATAATTGATTGAACTGCTAGCCATCAGACTCAGCCTCCAGTCTACTTCTTCTCCCTAGAGGTTGGGCCGATATCATGTGGCTTAAAGCCCCAACCCTGTAAACACATGATTGGTCTTTCTGGCACAGCCGGCTTCTATCCTGAGTCATGAGCTTAAACTTTCTAGGGTCAGACCCTGAGTCACCTCATTAGGATAAACGATCAGGGCCCACCATGAATAGCAAAGACACTCCTTACTCAGGAAATTCCATGAATTTAGAGGCTGCTTCCCAGGAACCCAGGTCATAGACCAACCAAATTCTTTTTCCAAGGGTTCAGAGCCTACCTCCCAGCCAAATTTCTTATTACACAGATATGAGATATGTGCTCTCATTATCTACATTTTTAAATGAAGAAACTGAGGCTCAAAGTGGTTGAGGGACTTGCCTCAGGTCACACAGCTGACAAGCAGAAGAGCTAGGTTTTGAAATTGGACAGTCTGATTCTAAAGTCCATACTTCAAGTAATTATTACTAATACTCTTAAATCTAGCCATTCATTCAAATCTAGATGGCAGAGCATTATAATGAAGAGCTAATTATTTTTACTGAACACCAGGTTACCTTGGCAAAGTCATTTGTATTTCTGGAACACACTTTTTAAAAACACTGTGTATAAAATGAAGCCTGGTACTTGATTTATTCATTAGTTCAAAAAATTTTTACTTAGCGTCAACAAGGTTGTAGCCATCGTTCTGGGCCCTAAACAAGCTCTAAAGCCTCTTAACCGTAAGAATCTGTGATACTACGTTACGTGGGAACAGAAGTTTTCCATTATGGATAGCTCGGAAATGGCTAGCTGACATTTATTTTTAGTGCAATTTTCTCTTCTTAAAGGAAATATGGGAAATGCAATGCCAAGAAACAAGATCCTAGAGGAGAATATTTGATTCCTAGTCAGACAATTACACATTTGGATAGTGTATAAAGTATAGGCATGCAAGTCAAGTAATAAAAACATGCAGCATGATGATTAAGGCATGGTATTATTTGTAGTCCATTAAAGAACAGGCAGTATAAGCTCTCACAAATATTCTCATTTTATGTAAATTCCAAAATGTATAACTACAACTCTGTATACATATATATATATATATATATAAAGTAGGAACTATAGCTAGAAATTTTTACATTTATAAGAAAGGGAGTGGCGTCACTGAGATGGCAACATAGGTCGTTCCTGACTTCACGTCCCTTCACAAGAACTATTTATGGACAAGACAACACTGAGAGAATCCTAGAACACAAGGGCTGAAGGCCCTCCCGCACCGCAAAGACCAAGACAGACTGCACTAGGAGCGTAAGAGAAGCAGCTGCATGCTGACTGCATTCTCTCTCCCACAGGCCCGCACAGCACCACGCTCAGAGGTCTCTCCGAGTCTACATTTCCTCCAGTGCGAAAAGAGAGCCTAGGGTCACTTCTTGGGTGTACCCATTCTGGTCTTCCCCCGTGGGGATTGGAGGGGAATCTGTGGGCCTTGACCGCTGGGAACCTGTGACAGGGAGCACAGGGGAAGGGGTTTGCAACAACCAGCACTAGCATCTTGGCAGACGGGGGCTCCTACCTGCAGCGCCCAAGTCGTAGTCCCAACCAGCAACTTTGCTCCTCTGCAGAGCCAAGATGAGCACAGTCTGACGAGGAAACGCAGGGGGGCGCAGGTTTGCCTGATTTGAGTCATCAGGCAAGGGTGCTGAGTCATGGCGTGGCTCACTGCTAAGTGTAGCTCCCAGGCTTCCTCCCAGAGAGAAGAGCCTGATCAGGAACACCTGGAAGCTGTATAGCCCAGCAAAGCTTGAGCCAAGGGTATAGTAGGCAGAGCTGATAGTCCACAGAGCAAAGCCAGTGGCACCATTTGGCCAGGGAACTTGGAGAGCAGGTCAGCTCAAGACCACAGACTAAAAGACTTGCCAGGCTTGGAGGTTTCCCTTGCTTCACCAGGCTGAAGAGAGTATTCATAGGCCCACCCACTGCTGAGTGTAGCTCCTGGCCCTTATCAATCAGAAAGACTAATTGGGAACACCTGAGAGGTTGTTTTTAACTGGTCTTCCAGTCCTGACTTCACCAGAAAACTGTTAGATCTAATCAACAAATTCAGTAAAGGTGCAAATACAAAATTAACATCTGAAAATTAGTAGTGTTTCTATGCAATAACAATGAATTATCTTAAAAAGAGATAAAGAAAATAATCCCATTTATAATAGAATGAAAACAACAAAATGCTGACAATTAAATTTAACCAAGGAGGTGAAAGATTTCTTTACTGAAAACTACAAGGCGCTGATGAAATAAATTGAAGGAGACACAAATAAACGGAACAGTATCCTGTGTTCATGAATTAGAAGAATTAATATTGTTAAGATATCCATACTACCCAAAGCCTCTATAGGTTTGATGCAATCCCTATAGAGATTCCAATGGCAATTTTTACAAAAAACAGCCGGTTTCTGAATTCTAATGCAAATACCACCCACACAACCTCAGCAGGCAGAATAAAATCCCCACTGGTCAGGGTTCAGGATGCATATGCTTCTTCAAATTTGACACAGTGATTGTGAAAACTCAACTCTGACAGGATTGGCATGTGAGGAAAATTGATGAGGGCAGAACATCTAAGAAACAGAAGCATTCAGGATGGGCAGGGTAATGCTTCAAGGAGGTGCCAGAAATCAGCCAGAAGCACTGAAACATCTCTAGAAGTAATGACAGTACCAATCTCATGCTGCCATCAAGGTGAAATAGCTCAACTGGAAACAAGAAGCCAAGGCTGGTGCTGCAATTCAAAGTATGATCTTCCAAGGAGAAATACCGGATATGGACCAAAAGACACCATTGCCTGTATAACAGTGTTGCCAAAAAGTATCATTTATCAGCCAGACTTTAATGATAGTACATTTCTTTATCATTGGCAAAGACAACCAATCAGAAATGAGGAAGATACCTCTCCTAGGGAATTCAGGTTTTCATATGGCATTTTTTACTATCTTCATTCTGCTCCTAGACTTAGGATAAAAAGGAACCTGGCTATTATTCAAGTTGGTGAGAAAAATGAAATGATTGGGATAACAGACAACAAAAAAGCATAGTGAAGGGCTGCTGGCTATAAAATACATAAGAAAACGGCTGCGTATCAGAGATATAAGAAACAGTCACACGTTAATAAACACAGGAACGAGTTAAACTGAGTGGCAACAAATCCTGGAGTACCTAGCCTCTTAATAAAATGAAATTTCTCTGGAAAGTTTGCCAAAAGCTTTAAGTTTGCCTCATACAAAACTGCTTTCCTGAAACAGAGCTCTCAAAGGACAACTTCACCTGTCATTTTCTGAAATCAGATTTTTCCCTTTCTGGACATGCATTAGTTGCCGATGACAGCAGTAGAATCTAACCACAGCACATTCTCATATCTATGTAAATATGTCATGAGTCCATATGTCATTATTATCTCTCCCAAGCATATCCATCACATTTTAAATTATTCAATAGCAACAGATTTTGAACTAATGTAATTACAGTCTCAAAGTCAAGATGTAGGTGACATTAGGGTAAATTCTATAAAGATTCTCTGCAGGCCATTCAAAAGAAACGGATTTTCCTCAATTCATCATACTTCTTTGCAGGAAGCAACCAAACAGAAGGAAGCATTATTAATTATTAACCAGACAGTAATTTCTATCTTACACCATTTCATGTAATAGAAGAAAAAAGGATTTGGGAACAAAACAGAGATCTGAGTACACATACAGCCTCTTCCATTATGCACAGACTGCCATTAACTTCTTTAGCGCTTGCTATCATTTATCCTAACACATAGTTTGCTTATTTATTTTGTTTTTTTCTCCAGTAAAAGGTAAGATCCATAAGAACAAATATTTTTGAATGTTTATGTACCGCTATATCTGTCTTGCATATAGTAGCTACTTACTATATATTTATTGAATCATTGAGAAAACCACTCCCCACAGGATTTCCAGCTTGCCTCACTCGTTGTAGAGAGTAGTAGGAGCATTATGTATGGAGGAGTAGAAATATGCACCCAGATGATAACGGTTATACTGTCTCTGACCAACAGGATCAAACACAGTCCCTGAATTATATGATAAATACTTTTACAAATCAATGTAAACTTTCAAGTATGTATTAACACTTTATGTAGGCCTGTAAATTTTACATCTTCAGGAAAATACATCATGACCTATGGATAATTTGAAAATAAACTAAATAACACCTCATGTTCACCAAATACTTTATCAATTAATCAAGAAGGGTTTTTTTTTTTCACATCTACTCTCTGGTTGAAGATATAGGCTTTAATATTTAAATTATAATTTATTTAATAAATTGCATGAAACTTTGCACACTGGTACTCAGTAAATTAATATTACCTCAAATCAACTGACAATCTGAGAATCTTCTTCATCACATTATATTATTCAACAAATGTTTATAGGGTCTCGCATATGTTCCCAGTATGAGTCTAAGGAATTAAAAAATAGTCCTGAACAAGAGAGGAAAAATTTCTGCTCCCATAAAATTTCTCCTCTCAAAAAGTTTATTTTTTGACTCTAGGAAGATGGAGTTAAAAAATATATAAACATAGGTATAAAAGTAAATGTATAGTAGACTAGTAGATTACTAATTGCTGGAAGAAATAATTCAAAGCTAATTGTATGAATAATAAAGTAAATATTCTGTTAGATTGGGTGGTTAAAAAAGGTCTCTCGGAGGAGGAGATATTTATAAAAACACCTGAATGAAAAGAGAAAGGAATCATGAGAGAACCTGAGGAAAGAGCTTTCTGGTCAGAGAAAAGAAAACAGCAAATGCAAAGACTCTGCATGGGATCTGCTTGGTCTGTTTGAGAAACTGCAAGGTCAGATGAAATTGAATCTTAAAGACTGTTGTAAGAACATTGGATTTTATTCCAAAAATAATGTGAAACAATTGAAAAGACTTTTATTTTTAGGATAGTAGTCTCTCCTCTCTGCAAATTAGGCTCTCAGACCATGAGATGCAGAGAGACTAGGTAGGAGGTTATTACTATATTATAGGTGGGAGAAGATGATGGAAGTAGAAATGGAGATGAGAAGAAGATGTCAGCGTGGGATACAACGTGAAGGTAGGTCTAGAAGTACATGATGATCAGTTGGTGATAAGGATGTGTGATGTGAGAAGGAGATCCAGGAGGATGCTTAAGAGTTAAATATGAGAACCTGGGGAGCTGATGGAGCTCTTTCCTGAGATGTGGAGCCCTGGGGAAGGAATGTATTTGTGAAAGCAAACCAAGAGTTCTTTTTGGACGTTAAGTTCCTGATTACTGGTAGACATTCAGTGGTGCTTTTGAGTGAGCTGTTGAATACACAAGTACAGAGGTTAAGGGAAAGTCATACCTGAAGGTAAAAAGTTAAGAGCCATCAGTGTATAAAAGATGCTTTAAGGCCTGATACTGAATAAGATCACATAGTTTGTATAACAGAGACAAGGTGATAACTGAAGACTATAAGCCCTAGGTTACTACAACATTTAAAGGTTGGGAACACAAAGAAGCTCTGGAAGAAAAAAAAAGCTACAAGGAAGAAACCCGTCAGACTTAAGGACAATCAAAGTACATTGTGTTCAAGAGTCAAAAATGAAGAAATTGTTTCAAATAAGAAGAGTAATAAATGTTGAGAATAGATTATCATGGGGTTCGAAAGGGACCTTTCTCAGGAATGTTCTGGCTGATTAGGATGTGACATTTGCATTCATCTCATGTCCTGAGTGCTTCAAATACAATGTATTTGAATTCATTTCTGAAATTCAATTATGCCAAACTTTCCAATATTGCACACTTCATTTATTGAGCACATTGACTCTTCTGTAAACACTGGCTATGGATTAGAATAATAGAAGTTAGTAGGCTTTTTGCAATTTGTACAATCCTAAAAATTATCTGTATACTTGTATTAAGATTATAATCAAGTCAAGTTAAAGGAAATTTTTGAGCTCTGACTGGATAATGTAATTTCATTGTCTTAAATTGAGAGTTTGATAGTCAATGTTAGCATATACAGATAAGGATACATGTCCAGATGAAAAAATAATCCAAAATGACTAGGCCCATCACATACTTTTTTCCACTCATCATTAATTTGACCTTTGTTTTAGTCAATGTTGAGTAACCCTCCTAACAACTATTTAAGGAATGGGTAATTTAAAGAGGGAAAATTATATCACTGCTGTGTCCTAATGAACTATTTCTATAATAAATTATCTTTACTCCCTGAAAATCTCAGAAATGTGTAATAAATCTTTTTGCCCACAAACTATGAATAACTAATGACAAAGGACAAGTGTCCATTAAAATACTTTCTTAATGAATGAAACAGTCTCATGAAGAGAATTGGAGTTTAATGCCTCCTCTGAAGATGTTATATGCTATAACCAAGCCAAATAATTGAAATACCATGTCTTCGAGCTATCTCTTTGATAAAATGGTGAAGAAAATATTTAATTTGTAAACTGTTCACCCGAAGATTTTTTTTTGAACATCTTTATTGGAGTATAATTGCTTTACAATGGTGTGTTAGTTTCTGCTTTATAACAAAGTGAATCAGTTACACATATACATATGTTCCCATATCTCTTCCCTCTTACGTCTCCCTCTCTCCCACCCTCATCAAAAAATCTAGAAACAATAAATGCTGGAGAGGGTGTGGAGAAAAGGGAACACTCTTGCACTGTTGGTGGGAATGTAAATTGATACAGCCACTATGGAGAACAGTATGGAGGTTCCTTAAAAAACTAAAAATAGAAATACCATATGACCCAGTAATCCCACTACTGGGCATATACCCTGAGAAAACCGTAATTCAAAAAGAGTCAGGTACCAAAATGTTCATTGCAGCTCTATTTACAATAGCCAGGACATGGAAGCAACCTAAGTGTCCATCATCGGATGAATAGATAAAGAAGATGTGGCACATATATACAATGGAATATTACTCAGCCATAAAAAGAAACGAAATTGAGGTATTTGTAGTGAGGCGGATGGACCTAGAGTCTGTCATACAGAGTGAAGTAAGTCAGAAAGAGAAAAACAAACACCCGAAGATTTTTTAAAGTAGCATGGCACTCTCATGAGTGTGCCAGGCTGCTGAGTAGCTCTCATTTATTTATTGCTGAGCAAATTAACAAAGTTCTGCTAATTTTATCTCTATGATTCAAAGCATTAGCAAATGCCATTTTGGAATTGACTCAATTCTACCAGATATAGTAAGAGAACACAGCCTCAAGAGTATGTGATTCCCATTTTATGTCAGTGTCGAATATTTCCATGATGAACCGAAAATTACACAGAAGGTGAACAAAGCTCTGACTGGCAGAAGCTTCACACATGAGAGAGGGGCAGACACTGAATATACAGACCATACATCACATTTGCTTCTGCATCTCTGTTCAATTAGTAATATCATCTCCTTTCATTTTCAAGTAAAATTGATTTTCTGGCTCAAAAGGAATCCAGGAATTCAGCTAGTGGGGAGGATAGCTGAACAGGGCTTAGTTCACATAGGTAATCAATAAATGGTGACAATTAAGAAATGACAGTTTCTGTCATGACTCTTGTCAGCAGTATGTGTGCATATGCATTTGTGTGTGTGTTGTGTGCAAGGTACTTCTTGATTCCTTAGGAGGATTCTGAAAAAGAATCCAACATAATAATAGAGAATCTAAGGTAGAAGTCTGGGGAGGCAGATGACTGGCAGCTGAAACATTTCTCCATTGAAAGCTTGGACTCGACCACTGGGTTAGAGTGCAAAGCAGAGTCCTGTTCCATTAACACACAGGTAGTGACAGGGCATCCAATTAAAGTGCAGAAGCAAGGAGCTTTTGGACTTGGCTAAAGCTTGTTAGAGGGTACAGGTAAGAGTAAGGATCAGCGTGATTCAAGAAAGAGAGAGCATCTTGTGGTCATTTCTAGGAACACCTGGTCTGAGTTTTCGCACAGAATAAATCATACTAAGGTCTGGCAGATAAGGGCTCCGTATTGTTGTCTTGGGAAAGGCAGAGACAAAATAAAGTGAGGAGTGACAGTTAAGTGGAGTCTCAAGCCATATTCCCACACCATTGGTCATGCTTCATTAAAGAGAGTTCCTAGTGAGTTGAGTCCTTCTGAGAATAACAGCTTATTGGGGTTATTAATTAAGGTATTTTTCCAAGTTTACATTAAAATTATTATAATAGGCAGAATGCCACCATGTCTATATTATATTATCAGTTAGAGAATATATCCTAGACAGTATTTATAGAGCTTTGTTAAAGCATTACAAGCTACTAGATCACAGTTTTTTTTAAGTAAACAAACAGAAACAGGGCTTCACATAGTATACACATAATAGGTTTCAACAAAGAATACACCTATAGAACTTTTAAAGTCATATTTATTTTCAGCTTGAGGAAACAGCTTTATTTTATAACACTAAAATTTTAAGAAATAGCCTAAGAAATCCCAGCTTTTAAATATATAAATATATACAATAATAAATAAAATGTTAAATTCAGCAGTGTAAAATACAGCATATTTCCATACCATTTTGCTTTTGTTCTTATATTTTGGTATGCTTTTTGTTAGAAATACATGACTAACACTCTTATACCATTAAGCTTTTTATTGAAAATAATATTATTGCATTGAACTACAGTCCAAATAATTTATTGAAAAACTAAAAAAGCTGCTTTGCATGTACAATAGTGCAATTTACTTAGCCACAGTATAATAAAAAAAAGTTTTGTACAGAGGATACAAAATAAAATTATTGGATTGTGTATGATATTGTCAGATTATTATCTACTTTAATTACAAAGTAAATACTTTAAATAGAATTAAAGTGAGAATTTGTTTTAAATAGCTACATAACCATCTTACATTATCAACTATTTTATAATCTCTCATAAATAGGAGGAATAGACAATTTCGCATGGTGGAAAAGAAACCTTTCTTGAAGTTGATTGTTTCAATATGTGGATATGTTTTGAAAAACATTATTTTGAACAAAGATCAAGATCTATAACTAAACACTGAAGAGTATATTTTTAAGAATGCACACACACATATACACTCATATGTACGTACACACACACACACACACACACACACACACACACGTATTTTGTAGATTTCCAATTTGCCTGATTTATCTTTTTGCCAAGAAGGTCTTGCTCTCACTATTTAACAAAGGGGGTGAGGCGCAAAAGGAAGCAGTGACTTTGGGAAAGGATTTAAGAAAAGGATTGGGAGGTCTCCCTCTGATACATGGCTGCATAAAATGAAAAAAGACCCTTTAGCTTATCTCTCTAATTATTGGCTTATTCTAAACCTACCGATTCAGCCAAGGCATCCATTTTAACATAGCTTAATCCAAAGCAATACAGCAATCACCTTCAAATGTCTGCCTAATAGAAGTGGATAAAGTTTTTGCTGGAATGAAATGATAACCTTTGAAAATCCTCTAGACCCAGGTTTATTGGCAGGAAAACATACTTTAGGAGGAAACTTCCATCTTACTGAAGTAGTTTCAGTCTGAGACACAAAGGGTAGTCAACTGTTTGCCTGACGACTGTATGGAAGTGGTCATGTGCTTTCTTTGTAATACTCTATTTTCCAATGAGAGCACATTTCTTTTCAGGAGTTCATTCATTTAAAGAATCAAAATTAAAATTCCTCCTGAGCCCTGCTGGACCAGAGATAAGCACTAGTTCAATTTTGCTCCTAGGTCCATTAGCTACATACACTGATGTGTGAGATTTGGATTCTCTGGATCTGATATTTACATATTTTTCTTCAGAATGTTCAACCACCTTTCTGAAAACACATGGGGAAATTTTTAAGGAAAACTGAAAAATATGCTACTGGTTTGAGATGATCAGCAATGTCATTTCACTAATAAGAAGGCAGTGAACTTTCCATACGGCCTGGGGAGGGCACTGGACATTTCATTCATTGACATTTAGAACACTGGGATACCAAGTGGTACTTTAAGTGGGAGAGCCATCTCCAATATCTCCAAATATCGTTCCAAATGCTTGAAATACATCAAGTTTTTAGATCAGCTTGAAAGTATTATGGTAAAATTTAGAAGCTGTGTTGCTGCCATCATTGGGAACTTTGTAAGTAACCAAAAACTTCATGCACTAAGGAGACGGCCAGAGCTGGAAATATGATCCTGAGTAATTAATGTTACTGATTAAATAGTCCATTTAATGGGAAAGCTGTATAGGACTAGTTTCTTTGAATATATTTCTATTCAGAGAAAACAGGGAGATTCCATTAAGTCCTGGCAAAAACTGAATAAAAGGAGTCACTGTCAAATCCACTTTCTGTGAATGAAATAGAAATTTCAGGGGATCATTTCGTGAAACGTCTGCCTAAGGAAAAAATCCTGGGATCTGGGAACTTTCAACTTTCCAAACTATTCCCTATATTCTAATTCTTTTCTATATTTTATATCATATATAAAAGTGAACTCAAAGGAAATATTGAAATATAGTTTTTTTATAACTCACTCTAATTTTTCTTGCTGAATATGGCAGGGAATGAAAAAGTAGATGAAGTTTTTCCAATTTACAGTTCTTCATACAAAGCATTTGTCTAACTATCCCTTGAATCCAGGGAGGCTAGGCTCATTCTTAACCTCTAAGAAAAATATATAGATAGGGGTGTGTGTGTGTGTGTGTGTGTGTGTGTGTGTGTGTGTAAAGATTTTACAGTCTTTCTTAAAACATTTTCAGTTTTTAATTAAGCATTTATAATTTAAGACACATACAAAAACTTGCCTCTATGAGTCAAGTGTGAAAGAGTAATCGCATAAAAAGAATTATCCCATAAATACCAAGCAATAGGCATAAAAGAGGTTTAATGCTGAAAATCAACTGTTAAATAAATAATTGTGTAAGTGGAAAGAAACAGAGCTGAAAATATAATTCATCACAGTGGCAATTAAAAAAAATAATCTATTTTAGAATTCAATATATAATTAGACTTCTTGCTATTTCATTTTCTTTGAAAGTCTGCTTTGCTTAAGTGAAATAAAAAATAAAATGTTTGAGCCCACACTGACTAATTTGGGGGAAGTAAGAGCATGGCTCAGAATGTTCTCTATAGCAGTAATATATCAGGAGAAAAATGATGATCAGAAGAAAAATGTTAATCCAAAACTAAGCCCTATGAATCAACCATCTGAAATTTGGAAATTACCCTAGAGAATAACTGGATATATCATTGATCACAAGCAAAATTCCGGGAAAAGTATTCTGAAAATCGCTAAGCTTTTTGCTCATCCAAATGTGAAAAAGTTCTTAAATGTTTCAGGATGCAGATTTTACAACTTAATACGAATAACTCAAATTGTCAAGTTATTCTTCATGTTGAGTCAACACCTACCTTTTTGTAGTATTTACTTTTTCTGCCCTAAAGAGAATAAATATGATCTTCCACAGTACACAGCTCTGTGCTACCTTTCAGATATTTAAAGTTAGAAAGTTATTCCCATCTATTTCTTTCCTCAGCAAGTGTTCTTTTCTTTGGAATGCACACATTGGTTTCATTTTTCACATGGCAATTCCCAGAGTCTGTTCTACAAAACATTAATTCCATGAGATGGTGCACAGGCAAATGATATATATATTTCTGTTATCATTACTTTTGGAAATTCAATATATTCTATTCTTCTTCTGAAAATGTCTAGTGGATACTGCTTGTCAAATATTCTGAGATATGCCAAAGTAAAGAAATAAAACTATTTAACCTAATATTTCTCTAAAATATTTGAAAATTGAACTTGTATTCAGTTAATAATTTTTGTAAATTCATAGAACTCATATGATTCATCAGTGTAAAAAAATAAAATTAATCTGGTCTCTTAATTGGCCAGGTCTGCCACTTATGGATCCACTTCAGTTCATGAATAACTCTCTTAAACTGTGTCCCAGAACAGGGACTTCCCTGGTGGTGCAGTGGTTAAGACTCGGCACTCCCAATGCAGGGGGCCCAGGTTTGATCCCTGGTCAGAGAACTAGATCCCACATGCATGCCGCAACTAAGAGCTCACACACCACAATTAAGGAGACAGCGAGCTGCAACTAAGGAGCCGGCCTGCCACAACTAAGACCTGGCACAACCAAATAAATAAATAAAGATATTAAAAAAAAATTGTGTCCTAAAACAATACATAGTTTTCCACAAGTGGTCTTTTTTTCCCCAAGTTCAAAAAAATACCCTTAAAGAATAAACTGAAGTGCTATCTTACACGACACACAAAAAATTAACTCAAAATGGATTAGACTTCAATGTAAGATCTGAAACCATAAAACTTCTAGAAGAAAACATAGGTGGTAAGCTCCTTGACTTAGGTCTCAACGATGATATTTTGGATTTGACACCAAAAGCTAAGGCAATAAAAGCAAAAATAAACAAGCAGCACTACATCAAACTAATAAGCTCCTGCACAACAAAGGAAACCGTCAATGAAATGAAAAGGCAACCTACTGAATAGGAGAAAATATTTGCAAGTCATACGTCTGATAAGGTGTTAACATTCAATATATATAAAGAATTCACACAACTCAACAGCAAAAGAAAATTCTGATTAACAAATGGGCAGAGGTCCTGAATAGACACTTTTGCAAAGAAGTCATACAGATAGCCAATATGTGTGTGTAAGATCTGCAGCATCACTAATCATCAGGGAAATAAAAAACAAAACCACAGTGAGAAACCTTTCCCCTCTGTCTGATCTTCCCGCTTAAGGCAGGGAATGAGCTGCTGACTGGAGTGGAGAGGAGCCTTGCTGAGCATCAAAAAAGTGACCTAACAGAGCCAATGTGCAAGGACTAGAAAGTGAATTACAACAAGAGAAAATCAGACTTCTATGCAGTGGATGCTTAGATGCATTTTTAGAAGCCTAAGGTTGTCACCCAGAATTTAATGAGAAACCAGCAATGAATGGATGGGTCAAATGTAATGCAAAATAGCTGAACCTGAATGTTTTACAAAGCTGGATAGCGGACAGGGTCTTGGTGCTCCAGGCAGGGGTCAGGTCTGTGCCTCTGAGGTGGGAGAGCCGAGTTCAGGACATTGGTCCACCAGAGACCTCCTGGCTCCACATAATATCAAATGCCGAAAGCTCTCCCAGAGATCTCCATCTCAACGCAAAGACCCAGCTCCACTAAACAACCAGCAAGCTACAGTGCTGGACACCCTATGCCAAACAACTAGCAAGACAGGAACACAACCCCACCCATTAGCAGAGAGGTTGCCTAAAATCATAATAAGTTCACAGACACCCCAAAACACACGACTGGACACAGTCCTGCCCACCAGAAAGACAAGATCCAGCCTCATCCACCAGAACACAGGCACTAGTCCCCTCCACCAGGAAGTCTACACAACCCACTGAAAAATCCGTAGCCACTGGGGGCAGACACCAAAAACAATGGGAACTATGAACTGGCAGCTTGAAAAAAGGAGACCCCAAACATAATAAGTTAAGGAAAATGAGAAGACAAATAAACACACAGTAGATGAAGGAGCAGGGTAAAAACCCACCAGACCAAACAAATGAAGAGGAAACAGGCAGTCTACTTGAAAAAGAATTCAGAGTAATAATGGTAAAGATGATCCAAAATCTTGGAAATAAAACAAAGAAAATACAAGAAAGGTTTAACAAGGACCTAGAAGAACTAAAGAGCAAACACACAATGATCAACAACACAATAAATGCAATAAAAATTCTCTAGAACGAATCAAGAGCAGAATAACTGAGACAGAAGAATGGATAAGTGACCTGGAAGATAAAATAGTGGAAATAACTATGCAAAGCAGAATAAAGGAAAAGGAATGAAATGAATTGCAGACAGTCTCAGAGACCTCTGGGACAACATTAAATGCACAAACATTCGAATTATAGGGCTCCCGGAAGAAGAAGAGAAAAAGAAAGGGTCTGAGAAAATAATTGAAGAGATTACAATTGAAAATTCCCTAACATGGGAAAGGAAATAGTCAAGTCCAGGAAGTGCAGAGAGTCCCATACAAGATAAATCCAAGGAGAAACATGCCAAGACACATATTAATCAAACTATCAAAAATTACATACAAATAAAAAATATTAAAACCAGTGAGGGAAAAGCAACAAATAATATACAAGGGAATCCTCATAAGGTTAACAGCTGATCTTTCAGCAGAAACTCTGCAAGCCAGAAGGGACTGGCAGGATATATTTCAAGTGATGGAAGGGAAAAACGTACAAACAAGATTACTCTACCCAGCAAGGATCTCATTCAGATTCGACAGAGAAATCAAAACCTTTACAGACAAGAAAAAGCTAAGAGAATTCAGCACCACCAAAACAGCTTTACAACAAATGCTAAAGGAAATTTTCTAGGCAGCATAAACAAGAGAAGGAAAAGACCTACAATAACAAACACAAAACAATTAAGAAAATGGTAATAGGAGCATACATGTCAATAATTACCTTAAATGTAAATGGACTAAATGCTCCAACCAAAAGACACAGATTGGCTGAATGGATACAAAAACAAGACCTGTATATATGCTGTCTACAAGGGACCCACTTCAGACCTAGGGACACATACAGACTGAAAATGAGGGGATGGTAAGAGATATTCCATGCAAATGGAAATCAAAAGAAAGCTGCAGTAGCAATTCTCATATCAGACAAAATAGACTTTAAAATAAAGACTAGTACAAGAGACAAAGAAGGACACTTACAAAATGATCAAGGGATCAATCCAAGAAGAAGATATAACAATTGTAAATATTTCTGCACCCAACATAGGAGCACCTCAATACATAAGGCAAATGCTAACAGCCATAAAAGGGGAAATCGACAGTAACACAATCATAGTAGGGGACCTCAACACCCCACTTTCACCAATAGACAGATCATCAAAATGAAAATAAATAAGGAAACAAAAGATTTAAATGATACATTAAACAAGAGGGACTTAATTGATATTTATAGGGCATTCCATCCCAAAACTACAGAATACACTTTCTTCTCAAGTGCTCATGGAAGATTCTCCAGGATAGATCATATCTTGGGTCACAAATCAAGCCTTGGTAAATTTACGAAAATTGAAATTGTATCAAGTATCTTTTCTGACCACAATGCTATGAGACTAGATATCAATTACAGGAAAAAATCTGTAAAAAATACAAACACATGGAGGCTAAACAACACACTACGAAATAACCAAGATAACTGAAGAAATCAAAAAGGAAATCCAAAAATACCTAGAAACAAATGACAATGAAAACACGACGATCCAAAACCTATGGGATGCAGCAATAGCAGTTCTAAGAGGGAAGTTTATAACAATACAATGCTACCTCAAGAAACAAGAAACATCTCAAATAAACAACCTAAACTTGCACCTAAAGCGATTAGAGAAAGAATTAAACAAACCCAAATTAGCAGAAGGAAAGAAATCATAAAGATCAGATCAGAAATAAATGCAAAAGAAATGAAGGAAACAAGAGCAAAGATGAATAAAACTAAAAAGAAGAGAAACAAAATTGAAAAACTACTAGTCAGACTCAGCAAGAAAAAAAGGGAGAAGATGCAAATCAATAGAATTAGAAATGAAAAAGGAGAAGTAACAACTGACACTGCAGAAATACAAAGGATCATGAGAGATTACTACAAGCAACTGTATGCTAATAAAAGCAACAACCTGGAAGAAATGGACTAATTCTTAGAAAAGCACAAACTTCCAAGACTAAACCAGGAAGAAATAGAAAATATAAATGGACCAATCTCTGAAATTGAGACTGTGAATTAAAATCTTCCAACAAACAAAAGCCCAGGACCAGATGGCTTCACAGGCAAATTCTATCAAACATTTAGAGAATATCTAACATCTATTCTTATCAAACTCTTCCAAAGTATAGCAGAGGGAGGAACACTACCAAACTCATTCTACAAAGCCAGCATCACCCTGATATGAAAACCAGACAAAGATGTCACAAAGAAAAAAAACTACAGGCCAATATCCCTGATGAACAAAGATGCAAAAATCCTCAACAAAATACTAGCAAACAGAATCCAACAGCACATTAAAAGGATCGTACACTAGGATCAAGTGGGGTTTATCACAGGAATGCAAGGATTCTTCAATATACACAAATGAATCAATGTGATAAACCATATTAACAAATTGAAGAATAAAAACTATATGATCATCTCAATAGATGCAGAAAAAGCTTCTGAGAACATTCAACACCCATTTATGATAAAAACCCTTCAGAAAGTAGGCATAGAGGGAACTTACCTCAACATAATAAAGACCACATATGACAAACCCACAGCCAACATCATTGTGAATGGTGAAACACTGAAACCATTTCTACTAAGATGAGGAACAAGACAAAGTTGCCCCCTCTCATCATTATTATTCAACATAGTTTTGGAAGTTTTAGCCACAGCAATCAAAGAAGAAAAAGAAATAAAAGGAATTCAAATTGGAAAAGAGGAAGTAAAACTGTCACTGTTTGCAGATCACATGATAGTGTACATAGAGAGTCTTAAAGATGCTACCAGAAAACTACTAGAACTAATCAATGAACTTGGTAAAGTAGCAGAATACAAAATTAATGCACAGAAATTGCTTGCATTCCTATACACTAATGATGAAAAGTCTGAAAGAAAAATTAAGGAAACACTCCCATTTACCATTGCAACAAAAATAATAAAATACCTAGGAATAATCCTACCTAAGGAGACAAAAGACCTGTATGCAGAAATCTATGACACTGATGAAATAAATTAAAGATGATATAAACAGATGGAAATATATACCATGTTCTTGTATTGGCCAAATCAACATTGTGAAAATGACTATACTACCCAAAGCAATCTACAGATTCAGTGCAATCCCTATCAATCTACCAATGACATTTTTCACAGAACTAGAACAAAAAATTTCACAATTTGTATGGAAACACAAAAGAACCTGAATAGCCAGAGCAATCTTGAGAGAGAAAAACGGAGCTGGAGGAATCAGGCTTCCTGACTTCAGACTATACTATAAAGCTACAGTAATCAAGACAGTATGGTACTGGCACAGAAAGAGAAATATATATCAATGGAAACAGGATAGAAAGCCCAGTGATAAACCCACACACATATGGTCACCTTGTCTTTGATAAAGGAGGCAAGAGTATACAATGGAGAAAAGACAGCCTCTACAGTAAGTGGTGCTGGAAAAACTGGACAGCTACATGTAAAAGAATGAAATTAGAGCACTCCCTAACACCATACACAAAAATAAACTCAAAATGAATTAAAGATCTAAATGTAAGCCCAGACACTATAAAACTCTTAGAGGAAAACATAGGCAGAAAACTCTGTGACATAAATCACAAGAAGATCGTTTTTGACCCACCTCCTAGAGAAATGGAAATAAAAACAAAAATATACAAATGGGACCTAATGAAACTGAAAAGCTTCTGCACAGCAAAGGAAACCATAAACAAGACGAAAAGACAGCCCTCAGAATGGGAAAAAATATTTGCAAGTGAAGAACTGACAAAGCATTAATCTCCAAAATATACAAGCAGCTCATGCAGCTCAATATCAAAAAGCAAACAACCCAATCCAAAAAATGGGCAGAAGACCTAAATAGACATTTCTCCAAAGAAGATATACAGATTGCCAACAAACACATGAAAGGATGCTCAACATCACTAATAATTAGAGAAATGAAAATCCAAACTATAATTATGTATCACCTCATACTGGTCAGAATGGCCATCATCAAAAAATGTACAAACAATAAATGCTGGAGAGGTGTGTAGAAGAGGGAACTCTCTTGCAGTGTTGGTGGGAATGTAAACTGATATAGCCACTTTGGAGAACAGTATGGAGGTGTCTTAAAAAAGTAAAAATAGAACTACCATATGACCCAGCAATCCCACTACTGGGTGTATACCCTGAGATAACCATAATTCAAAAAGAGACATGTACCAAAATGTTCATTGCAGCTCTATTTACAATAGCCAGGACATGGAAGCAACCTAAGTGTCCATTCACAGATGAATGGATAAAGAAGATGTGGCACATATATACAATGGAATATTACTCAGCCATAAAAAGAAACGAAATTGAGTTATTTGTAGTGAGGTGGATGGACCTAGCGTCTGTCATACAGAGTAAAGTATGTCAGAAAGAGAAAGCAAATATCATATGCTAACACATATATATGGAGTCTAAAAAAAAAAAAAAGAAAATGGTTCTGAGGAACCTAGGGGCAGGACAGGAATAAACACATAGACATAGAGAATGGATGTGGGGGCATGCGGAGGGGGAAGGGTAAGCTGGGACGAAGTGAGAGAGTGGCATTGACATAAATACACTACCAAATGTCAAATAGATAGCTAGTGGGAAGCAACCGCATAGCACAGGGAGACCAGCTCAGTGCTTTGTGTCCACCTAGAGGGGTGGGATAGGGAGGGTGGGAGGGAGACAAAAGAGGGAGGGGATATGGGGATATACATATACATATAGCTGATTCACTTTGTTATACAGTAGCAACTAACACAACAATGTAAAGCAATTATACTCCAATAAAGATGTTAAAAAATAATAAAAGTACTCATCATGAAAAAAAAATTTGTATCTACATATGGTGATGAATGTTAAATGGACTTATTGTGATGATCATTTTGCAATATATGCAAATATCAAATCATTATGGTTTACACCTTAATGTTATATAAATTATATATTAATAAAAGTAATTTTAAAAACTTAAAATAATGCCATTTTTCTAATTCTGTATAATTCCTTTAGAATAACCTAATATTTCATAACTTTTCACCAGCTTCTTAACATCACTGTGTCCCATGGCGCTTGTAATCTACTAAACCCTTCATCTTACTGATAAACTAGAATTAGGCTCTGTCTCCTCAACAATCTATGTGTACAAGACTCTGTTAATTAAAGATAAATGTATGATTTGACATTTATTCGTGCTGAATTTCACCTTTCAAATTTTGTCCCATTTTTATGATTTTTGAATTTTTTTCACATGGTATTGTGCCATTCACTCCATTCCTGATCCTCTTGGGTTTGTGTTTTCCTCCTATCTGTTAGACATGCTTTCCATGATTTTGTCCACGTTTTATGAAATGTTGAATATAACAGACTACAACGCAAAGACTTGTAACCAGTCTCTACAACCCTCCCTCGAAAATGAAATTAGTCCAAGTCTCAATATTCTTGGGGTATAGTTGTTTAACTAGCAATTAAAGCACATTTGTCATATAGCACTGACTATTGTCCATAAGGATATTTATAAGAATCATAAAATGTCTCTCTATAAAATACCCACACATTTTACTATCTTTTGCCCCCAACTACCCACTTCATCACAATGTCTCTGGTCAAGGTAACAACCAAGCTCACGTAACTAAAAGAATACTTAATTTTCTATCCTCTTCTTACCTGACTCAGCAACATGTGACAGGGTTGATCACTCTCACTTCTTTGAGTCACTTTCTTTACTTGCCTTATAGGCACACATTGTTCTGATTTTTTCCTATGAAACTTGGAAGTTCATCATGGTCTCGTTTTTATGGGAAAAATATCTGAAAAAGAATGGATATATGGTTCCTTCTACTTCCACTCTTAAAATCAGAGTGAACTAGGGCTCAGTCTCTGAATATTTTATCCACCCTACCTACCCCTGTTGGTATTACCCAGGCTAATGGTTTCAGATTCTTTCTATACTTTAATAATTCCTGAAAGTATTTGTTCTTTTCACACCTCTACTCAAACTTCAGATTCATATTTCCAACTACCAACTCAATATCTCCACTTCAATATTTAACAGGCATCTCAAATAGAATATTTAAACCAATCCTCCTCTCCTCTCCTGTTCCTCCCACAGTATTCTGTATTTCAGTTATCAGTAAATCCATCCTCCTAGTTGCTTGTGCAAAAAGTACTCATATATCACCTCTGATTCCTTTCTTTGTCTTATACCTTATGCCCAATATGAAGCACATTTTCTCAGCCCTACCTTCAAAATAAATCCAGAGTCTCACCACATCTCAACATTTCCATTAGACTATCACTGAGCAAGTCACTGCATTCTCTTGCCTGAAACATTTCAACCTACTAATTGGCCTTCGTACTCCAATCTTCACTCCCCTAGCAATTATTCACAATGCAATAGCTGAACGACCCTGGTAAAATCTAAGAAGAATCATGTTGCTCATCTGCTAAAGTTATCCAATAGTTTCCATCTCACAGTAGAAGCCAGTCATTATAATGGTTGGCATGATCCCACATGATTTTGCTCCAAAATTTTTTCTCTGACCTTATCTTCTATAATTCTGTCTCTGAAACCTTCTTTCCCAGGCACATACTATGTTCTCATACTATCTTTTAAGTATGACAAGCTTACCCAACGAGTTGTTGAAACCTGGTCTTCTCTTAGCCTAGAATGCTCACTTCCTTCAGGTCCTTGCTGAAATATCACTTTCACCGTGAAGCTTCCTCTGACTACCCTATTTAAAATTGTACTTTAGCCACTACTCCTGCCCAAGCACCGTTATCTACTTTTCCCTATTTATTTTCCTCAGCAGTGTTTATCATCATCTGGCATAGCATCATATCACTTGTCTATTCTGGTTTTTGTCTGCATGACTCAATTAGAATTAAATTATATTATGGCATTATTTCTAGTTTTGATTATTATTATATCAACACCAGTTAGATTACTGCCTAGCACATGGCCCTTAATATATACTTGTTAAATGAGAAAGAAAATAAAGTGAATAAAGGAAAAATAAAATACTTATGTTTTTGTACTATTTGTTTTTAGTATACCTGTTAGAGTTACTAATGATTATCTTTTCATCTTCATTAAACGCTCTGCTTAAAATTTTGTCTATAAATATGCTAACTTTTAAATCAGTAATACCTATATTAAATATTGTTCCTTTCATAAAAGTAGAGATGCTTGTTCTAATTTCTCTTCCAGTCTGCCTTAATTTCTCAAGGATGATTGATGTCATGAGGTCTTCTTTAGGAAATTTTAATATTCTATGGTAAGATTCTTGTAAATGTGAAGATTCAAACTTATTTGAAATGGCAAGGAAATAATTTTCTCTGTATGTTCCAAAACTCTTATCCATGTTGGTTCTATAATTTCCACTTTGAAGAACTTTCTCCTTAATAGGGAAAACAAAACAAAATCAGATTTAAGTAACACTACTTTATTATTATTGTTGTTGTTGTTATTAGATCATCTGCCTAGCAGTATGCAGAAGCAAAAAAAAATCTTATGATTTTCCCAATAAATGGGATATTTAAAAGGCATTGACTTAATCTCTGTTCATTTTTGATCCATAGCTATTGTCTTACTGTTTATATATGTATGGTACTTGAACAATTACTCTGAATGTTTTCCTCATTCAGTTTATATTGGACTGTTTAAAGGACTACATTTTTCTGCCTCATTGGAATCTTTTGTAATGGTAGCTTTACTCATGTGATGCTACAACTTTTATAATTGCCTACCCTGGAGTACAAGTTATCTTTTATTTAAATGGTGAAGTCTGCTTTCCCTTAGTCCAAGACAGTAAGTATATCCAGTGAACATTTTCATTGCTGATAATATAAGATAGTCATTTCCATGCCATCAATTCATATCAATCTATCCTTGTTAGTCAAAATTAAGTGCCCAGTAGAGGTTCTCTATTCTAACCTTCTGAGAGGTTAAACTGTCACCAAGAGAATTATAAATATTAACCAGGTGCTGTCTTTTTCATAATAAGGCTTCTAGTGAATTCCCATAATTACTCTGTCTTAGCGCTACATCAGCTTTGTAATCTGTTTCAGGAAACAGTCATCCACATTACTTTTCCTTTTATGTGCTGGGCCATTTGTCATCTATTTTTATAAGAAATATTCCATTTATTTCACTTTTTTTGAATCCACTCAATGTTTATCAATGTTCTTTTATAATCACTTTTATGGAGTTCCACACAGGTATAGAATTTCTTGCTATTTGATGTCTTGTTTCCATTTTTCTATTCCTTTTAGTTAAGCTAGGCTTTTTCACTGCCATACTCCAGTCAAAATTTCCATCCCACAAGTTTCTGGTGATATCTAGGAAACTACGTTGTTTATGTTAAAGTTTTTAATTCACTTTATTCTCTCCCTCTCTCTCTTCTCTCTTCATCTCTCCTTCACCAGCATCAAAGATGTCCTTTCCTACTGTTTTCAAGTGTTAAGAACTTAACCTTTCAACTTCATTTTCCTCAGCTGTACAGAGGAATGATAATACTGATCTCAAAATATCAATACATTTGTGAAGAGTAAATGAGATAATGAGGGCTTAGTGCTCAACCTATCTTGGTGCACAGTAGGCCTTCAGTAAGTACAGCTCTCATTCCTGTGAAGCCAAGGCTGTATAAGCCATCCTTCTCATCTTCTAGTGGTAGAGGAGTTTGCATCATCATACACACAGTAGTGATGACTGATTACCTCTATTTTTGTTTAATTTGACTTTCTCTGAAACCCATGCTTATGAGGAATGTTCAGCCACACAAGTTTTCTTTCTTTTAAGAATATAAAATAATAAACAACTGGAGGGCCACTGAGAAATACAGATATAAGAAATGCAAATTCTGTGGGTCAGAAAACATTTTGGATGAATGTTTAAAATCATTTGCAAAATTATAGGAATGGTGATTTTATTCATCATCATTCATGGTATTTTATAAATATCTAGTAAAACTGAACAAAATACACTGAATACTTTTAAGATTTTTCTCAATAAATATCATGTAAAATTTTTGACATTTCCAAAGCTTTACCTCTCCAGTTATACATATGTTGGCTGAACACAGATTTCTGAGTAGGAGAATAAAGAAAACTTAACATTTTAGCCCCAATAATATTTGAAAGCTTGACCAATATATACAAAATATTACTCTGAGTATACTTTATTTTTTTATTTTGCATTAGCAAATACTAATGATAGTTTATATATGTTTTCTTATAAAAATTAAACATTATTAATTTTAGATGTTGGTGATTCTTACAATTACAAAATTCTCTTGACATAGAAGTGTGTGAAATGAAGTTAATTCAATCTTCCACAGAAACTCAGCCATACAATCTGCATAAGACTGTTTTGCATTGAAGAGTAGTTTTCAATTTGAATTAGTCAGAAAATTTCTTGCCATCTCTTATTTCCTATGAAAATATAGTTTATATTGGTTGAAACATTGTATTGATTGAAAGGTTAGTCGACAGTGAACCATACAAACAATTTTTAACACATAATTTTCTTTCACTGACCTTTTATTATTACCTGATAAATAAAACCAAATATGCATTCATTCATTCACTTGTTCACTCGTTCAACGAACACCTAGAAGATAGAGTATTATGTTTCATTTAATTTTCTTTGTAATATTAATGATCTGCCTAACTTTTTTCTATTTTTTATAACATTATGTGAGAACTCATTCAAAAATATCTTTAACACGTTTCCCTCTACCTTTCCATCAAACTACTTTAAATTTGTCCAATTATTTTTGCAAATTAAAAGAAATCCTTAAAATGCTTGTATTTCAACATTGGCAATTCAGTTCATATTTCTATATTGGTCACATTTTGCATTGGTACCACTATTTTAAATCTTATAATAATCAGACCACTTTAAATACATAATTTTGTAGGTAGTGACAATTTGTTTTATTTATCCAGAAGAGGGGCTTTAACACCTGTTAGTTCAAGTGAGCTGACACATTTAAGGCCTCTTTCACTCCATTTAATGGTTGCATCTGACTGGAGCAAGAATGATGGCAAAGATCTTGACCTTGAAACAGTGGTTGAATTAAAGGATTCAAGTGGATGATAGAAGTTGTGGCCGGGTTGAAGTGAGGGCCAAACAATGTGGGGATAAATGCTGCAGGGGGCAGGGGCTGAAGTGTTATGTGAGATGGGTGGCAGGGAGCAGCAGTGACCAAGTGCAGGGGATGACCCGCTAAGAAAGTGGGGTGTGCAGGGATGATGGTTGGAGTCAGAGTTGAAAATGTGAATGGATTAAAATGTGGCTGGGAAAGAGGATGCAGATGAGCTATAGGGAGGTGACTGCTATGGGCATTTATGGAAGCCGAAACAAAATGCTGCAGGAACGTGTGGTGGATGGTGGTGAGAGAAGCCTGCTGGTGACCTGGAACTGTCTGTATAGCAGAGGCTGGAGAGAAGGCAGTGGGCCCTGCAGCCGGCACAACTCGAAGATGCTTTGATAGGAGCTGTTTCTGCATATGCTGCTGGGCTTGTAGCTGTAGGAGCTTATATTTATCTATTTCATCAGGTGAAAATGTTATGGGCTGTTGAATTAGTGGGGGAGAGAGAGATTTATGACACACTTCTAAGTCATCTGCTACTTTGTCATGCTTCTGCATAGTTCTGTCATAGTAAGAGTTTATATTCCCCTCTACCTGATTCATATGCATGTTTACATCCTGTAAGTCTAGATTTATTTGGTCCTCTTTGGTCTCTGTTGAATCAGTAACACCAGTATATCTATTAGATGAGAAAGCACCAGGGAAATCTTTTGGTACTGGGTCACAGCTTTGAATAAAAGGTTGGACTTCACTAATTAATGACTCTGATTGTTCTTTTGTTGTTGGATACTTTTTCATGTTTGGTAACTGAGACTCTGCCACTACGTGAATTATACCTTTAGAAAGATGATCATCACAATCAGTGTCTACTAAAACAGTAAAATCATTTGTCTGGGAATTTTTGACTTTGTCTTTGTCAATAGTTCTTTGCATTGCACTACCTTTATCCTTTCTTCTTCTACTTGTGTTCTGTATTTTTTCAGACAAAGGCAATGCATGTCTGTTACAGCCTGGTGGTGTAAATTGCACTGTGCATTGGATTTGTGAAGGAGCCTCTGATTCATTTTTACAGCTGTTTGAAGAGACCTCAAAATGAGTTGATTGTTCCTGACATTTCTTGGCTTGTACTCTTTCTAAAAGACCTTTGGCTGTGAGGGGAGTCCTCTTTCCTTCTACAGTGTTCAACTCTGTGGTTTCTGAAGGGCTGCTTGAACAGTTCTTTAGAAGACAGCTGATATTCCCGGAGTTACATTGCATGGGTTTTACTTTTTCCAGATCACAAATATGAGGGCTGTCCAAAGACTGTTGACTTCTTTCACTTTTATTTAAGTAATACATTTTCTCTCTTGAGTAAGAGCCCAATCTGCTGTGCTGAGGTCCCTGGCAATTAGGTGGATTTTCACTGTTTCCAGCACAAGAAAACCGTGAGCTAGAATCACAACGGGTGATTCTCTTGGATTTTGACCCTGAAAATTGTTGATTTTTGCCCAGTTTATATTTTCCTCTGCAGTGACCATAACCATGTTTTGAATATTTTTCATTTTTAACTGATTCCCACAACTTGCAGCCCCTGTCACTCTGGGTTTCAGACTGTGAGCAGTCACTCTTTGCTAGCTCATCAGATAAGAAGAGACAGCTGTGCTTTCGGCGTTTCCATTTGTGCCTTTCGACTGAGTTGTGTTCTCTTTTACAAAAGTAGAGCAAGTTACCTCTACCATGACTACTGGACCTATGCTTTGAACAAGTACTTCTCAAGCTGGATGTACTGCCAGGGGATGTGTCTGAAGGGCTAGAACATGTATTCACAGACACCTTTGGAGAACTTCTCTTGTAACTTGCTTTTCCACATCCAGAAACCCTGCTGGTCATACTGATGTGGTTACTATTCAAAATTACACTGAAGTCCTTTCCATGGTCACTGTGGCCCCTTACTGTGTAAGGACTAGAATTCCAGGTGAATTTATTCCCATCTTCAAAATCCAAATGAGGATCACAGGAAATCAGTTTATGTTTTTTAGTCCTAGAGATATAAGGAGAAAAAGATAGGCCCTCATTTGCATCATTTAGAATTGCCCTTTGACAGCTTTGCCAATGGGCCCTTGAAGGTTCCTTAAGTTCATTATCACTATTATTATTCTTTCTTACACAATTCTTTAGAGAGATATCACGGTAAGCAGGCACTTCAGGATTTTTCATTTCCAAATCACTTGCACTAAAATTATGTTCACTCGCACTGGGCTTAGAATTGTTGTAGCCCAAATTACATTTTCTCTGGAAATTTTCCCAATCTGGATTAGCTAACATCATCTTTGGTTTCAGAGACGGATTGTCTTCTTGGATCAGTTTTTGTTGGTCTTTAATTAAACCTGAGACTTGGTTTTCCATTGTAGTCTTCATTTCTGAGGGCTCTTTCAGCAATTCTGTTTTTAAGTCCTCTGGATAATGGCCATCCTTTGTGTTTCGAGAAAGCTTAAAATCAAAATATAATGGGTTGCAGCCATAAGAGATACAGGGCTCTGTTTTTGTAAAGAGAAGCAGTTCTGTAGGCCACTGGAGAGTGGTGTGGCCATCCTTGCTTTGTACGTGGAGATAAGGCAGTGGTTTGGACTTCACATCACGGGGATATGCCTCTCTCACAAGACCTTGTACATTTCTGCTAACTCTTTCTATTTTATCTAATGATTTTTCTTTCTTCTCCTTTCTGGAGCTGGGATTCAGATGAACTGTACTGCTTTGTTCACTTGGCTCTATTGATGGAAGCTCATCCAAACATTCAAATATCCTGGCATCACTGTGCTTGTAAATGTTTGGTGGGTTGGAGGAAACATTTGCTTGGCATGAGTGATTACTGAGGTTTTCTGAAGTGTTCCTCACTGTATTTCTAGTTTCCTTTGCTCTGCTGGAAGGAGTAAAATCCACATCTGAAACATGAATGTTAGATTTACTGAATGAAGCATGAATGCCAATCGAATCTTCTAGTGTTTCATCAACAGAGTCATTTTTGTCTTGCAAAATTTCAGAACTTACGGAGAAGGTATTGTGTAAAATACTTTCCAGATGGCTTGATAAGATGTTTCTATCTTTTTCCTTAGTGAGGTGTGTATCTTCATTTGCAAACCTGCAGCGCATGCATTTCTCTGTGGTTTGTTTTGTTTTATAGACGGGTGACTTGTTACAGTCGTGGGTTTCTTCTGTGTTCTCACTGAAAACTGATGCTGAAGATTCTAATTTTAGATGCACTTTTTTGGAAAAAGAAAATGACACTCCTGTCCTGTGATTTGCATTGCTAAGATTTGAGGGTGTTTGTGGTACCTGATTTCCAAACAAACATCTGTCCGTTTGTAACTGGTGTTGATTTGGTGTGGTGGACTGCTGTTTATCAGAAATGCCTCTGGAGAGATTCTTTCCTTTAAGGAGAAGAGCACTCTTCATGCACGATACCTTTCTGCCACTCTTAACTGGGCAAATTCCTTGCTGGAGTTGCTTTTCTATAGCTACCCTGGGGGCTTTGTATGCTGGTCCATTTCCAGAAACACTGTAAATAGAATAAATATTTAAATGATTAAGACATCAGATTTGAAATCTTACCTATATGTGAACATTTTATAGTGTTTGATGATGGGTTCTGATACTATTTATTAACTATGTCTATTGTAATGTAACAATTTCACTATGCTTATATAACTCAGTATATCTATGTTTTATAGTGGCTATTTCTAAAATGCATCTCAAGTGGATTCTTTTGAAATTAGCAAAAAGCAGTAGCAGGTGAATATCTTATGCTAGTGCTGCAAAAGAAAATAAAGTATCGCATTTACATCACATTATGTCCTCCAGAACCTACTAATTCTTTGGAATACAGATTTAACATAATTTTGCAAAGAGTTCTCCAATCAGTGCCTTCACCTAAATAGGAAATAAAATGGAATTAAAAGTCACTTCCCAAGCATAAACTTATCTCTTTTATTTGCTTTTTTGTTTAAAGTTCTAGCATTCTATAATTTTTGTTTCCTCAGTCTTAAAATTCTTTCATGTTTGTTTCCTTTTGAAACTGGATGCTTAGTTCTTTATTTATGATTTGTCATTAATTTGATCAATTATAAGAACGTAATACTCATTTACATGCCATCTCAATATCTTCAATTAGTCTGAAATCCTTTTTTTAGCTTCTTACTCACCAAAATATTTCTCTCCTATCTTTTTTTTGCATATATGTTTTATCTTTTAACAGATCTTTAAAGATTATTCATTCTATCGAGCTTAACTAGTAATTCAGTCAGAAAACTGGAAAGAGCCATACATACAAGAGATGAAACTCTTCAGATTAAAATTGCCTCTAATGTTCTATCTATGAAACCCCTATGACAAAACAAATCTTATTGGAGGGAAAGCAATACAAATCACATCATTTTGAGTTGGCTTTCTTTTCCTTTTTCTTGCTTTGAGCTGGTTTGCTTTGAGCTGCTTTGCTTGTTTGCTTTGAGCTGGCTTTCTTTTCCTTTTTTTCATATTCTTGGATGTGTTTTGTCAGCCTTTTTCTATTTTCAAATTTTACTTCATTTTTATGCAGTCATTTATTGCTTGAGTAAACAGTACTAAAACAACTGATATCTTTTCCATATGTAGCTTAAATTCTAACGGGGAGGAGTCCTTTCCTAGCCCTCCATCTGAGAAATTCTTATTGCCTTTACTTAACTATTCAGCCAACTGTCATAGAACTCTGGTGTCATATTCCTTTTGTCCACCAAATTTCATGTACATTGCTTCACTGTCTTTATATGTTTACTATTACAGAGACATATTTAATTAGCCTCCTTTCATTCATATTGAAACAGATCTGCTCATGTATTTATATGGTTTTGTAAATTTTCCTTTTTATTTATATATAATGTATTTTGTTATATTTATTACATACAACAAATTTTGTATATATATATATATTATATATATATATACACATACATAAGTGTTATATATATATAACACTACCAGGCCATATTTACAAATTGATCTCTTTTGGTTAATTTTTGCCAGTATTTCTGGGCACTTCCAATTCAACTTTCTTCAGCTCAGATACATTTTCTTCTCTGACATCTCTGATTATTTCTTCTTCCCTGTCCTAGTTTCTTATCCTAGAATTTATAAGTTTAATTTATTTGCTCTCATGAATATATCTTTCAGTCTTACTACTCATATTAGTACTCTAGTATTTTTAGTCTTTTGTTCTGGTTCAGAAAAAAAATTTTGTTTTTAATTTCTGTTTTATGGATTCAATATTTTACAGTGACCAATATGTTGTTTACTATACCCATACAAATTTTAATTTACAAACAATAATTTTAGCCACCAGTCCTTAATAATTTCAGATTGTCCTCTCTCCATGAACTAATAATGTCTGTAGCTTTAGAGCTGTAGTGCTCCTTTGAATCTTGTGGAAAACTAATTTCAGAAAAAATTTTAAAGTGTCTGCTCCTTACAGTAACTATTTCATAATGAAATCTTTTCTCTTATTCATCACATTAATCTTCTTTTTTGAATCATGTTTTACATTCTTTAGAGAAGGTGTTTAGGCATATTTAATATGAGAAATGGAAATACTCTAAGGTGGTATACAAATTACTGGATATTTCTTTCAAACATAAAGAGAAATAGGAAGCATAGAGGTTTACTATAGTTATTGGTCTTTTGAAAAGGTGCCTGTAGCCTGTGGATAGAAGGATGAGGTTTAGAAATACCTGCAGCACTGAATTTTGCCTCAGTGCCAAAAAGATTCTTTTCCATATTTTCCATTACTTTGGAATAAGTAGGAGTAATACATCTGCATTAAGTTACCTTCTCTAGCAACTTCAATCTGATATTATCTGCGCTACACTTAGCAAAAATTATTTCAAAAGTCTGGTGTATGTATATCATCACTCTACCCCTTCTGATTCCATTATGATGCAGATATTTGACTATTTTTATATTCCATTTTTTCCTTAATAATATAATATTTTTGCTTATTATTCTGGCAGAGTTTTGTGCATTTTCTTGCTTTGATTTATGTTAGTCTAAACATTCTTTCCTGTATTGTTGTTTCCTTTTACCATTTATCTTTCTAATATGTGTAAGCTTCTTCCTTTTATATTCTTTCAAATATTTTTAAACCTCTTTGCTCTTATTGTTTTTGTATTACATTTTGCTCTCCTTGTCCTTATTCTTGTTCTCACTTTACAGTTCAATGTACACTTATGATTATATTTTGTCACAAGTTTAACATTTTATCCTCATTATTAATATTTTAGACCTCTTATTTTTATGCTTTAAACTTTTATCTCATTGCTTTGAAAACTTTAATTTCCCCTATCGTAATTTTTTTTTTTTTTTGGCCACACTGCAAGGCCTGGGGGATCTTAGCTCCCTGACCAGGAATCAAACCCGAGCCCCCTGCATCGGAAGTGAAAAGTCTTAACCACTGGACCGCCAGGGAAGGCCCTACCCATATTTTAAATCTAATTTACTTTTATTATTTTTTAAAATCCTAGTTTTCTATCTTTGTGGTATTTAAAATTCTATTATTTTAACTCAAGTTTATGCCTTATGACATAGTTAAAGGTTTAATCTTTATAGTCATACCCTCATTTATGATTTCACTGTCTCCTCTAGAACATTTAGTTTATTTCTGTATTTTTTACATAATTATTTTTATTTATAATTTTAAAATGACATTAGTTAGCCCTTTAGTTCTTATTAATGGATTGCCCACTCTGATAGTTCCCCCCAACTTCTAGTTCTTGGTAACTCAGCATATGCACAATTTAATTCTTTCCTGTTCAAGAAGTACATTTTCCAAACAGGAAACAAAGCACATCAAAATAACATGATTTCTTTAAGTGATGTAATTTCCTAATGTCCCACATTATCCAGCTCTTATGTAAAGACCTTTATATTCTCAGAATCAATGGTTCCACAGTTTTTAAAATTTGAAAAAATGTCCATATCAAGATGCACTATACGTAGACTTACACATAGTAGAAGTTTGCAAACAGAGTGAATCTCTCCCCTCCCCCAATAAAAGAACTAGTTTTGCTGAGGAACCATGTTGGGTTGATCTACCCAAGAGCTGACCAAGGTTGACTGCCCTTTTCAAGATCCATTAACAGTTTTCTGCCATCATTTTTTTCATCAGTCTGATTCAAATATTCTTACTACCAGTAAATTCACCTCTCTTCTCCACAGGGCCATGGAAGAACCTTCTTGTTATCTGTAGCATCTTACTCAGAAGCCCTCTTTATGAGAATAAAGGACAAAGGTTTTCCAGGGGAGAAGTAACCCAGGTGATTTTTTTTTCACTTGTCAATTCAGCTGCCAAAATGAAAATATTTAATAATGCTATTAAGTGACTTCCCTTAAGCCATGAGGCTACTTAATCAGAGAGAACAATTGCCTGGAGTGCAGATGGAAGGTAATAGAAAAAGAATGAAGTAATTTGCCTAGCTCCAAGTTATGTATCTGGAAAGCTGAATACCCATCATTTCCCTAACAATATGATCAGATTGGGACTTAGAGAGCCTACCTACTCTATAGAGGATATGGCTAGGTTTGTGTCTGTTTAATTGATAAGATTTTAAAAGAGCAGCTCAACCTCAGTAGAGTATATCTTTTAATTTCTTTTACTTTGGAAGGCATTTCATGGGTAGATCTACAAACTTAGAACTCCTAAATGAAAGCATCATCACCATCACTATCACCATCATTAAGGCTCCTCTGATCCTTTGTCTATTTCTTCCAAAAGAAAATACAGAATCAGTAAGGAGAAATGTCAAAGTGTGACAACTTGCACAGTAACAGATGAACCAAAATTACATTAAGGCTACTCAGATTTTTTGTTGTGTGGCCTTAAAGAGCCTATCTAAAGTGTGTATCTCTATAGCAAGGCTTGTCTTATTTTTTGTTTTTTTTGTACATCATAATTAATCACCCGGGAATTAAATATCTTCCCTCAATTTTCTCCTGCATGCCACCTAATAACCATTAGACTTTTCCTTCTAAGTCCTGTTTTGACAAGGGCTGTCTGATATCTTATTGACAATGTGTTTGAATAACATATTTTAAGATCTTCATTGTGTTGGCAAGTAAAAAGTTCAGTACCAGATATGTGTCCTGTTTCTATGATCATATGCTCCCTAAGAGCATGCATTTTTGTATTAACCTCACCTCTGGACACATGGTCTTCCAACCTTTATTTTTTCTTTATACCAAATTTCTCATTTATTTTTAATATGATTATATTTTCTTGTATTTTTATAGGCAAATTAAATTACTCTAAGACAGTGGTGCAAATACATGAATATTTGAAGGCTGAATACTGTGTCTTTACTCATAATTGATCCTAAAAAATAAATATTTTCTTAAAAGTAAATATGAGGTCTAATATTTTCTGCTAATATAATTGAGTTGTTCACTCCCAAGCTTATTGTATATCGTTTTTCTTTTTCCTTTCTTTATAAATTTATTTATTTACTTTTGGCTACTTTGGGCCTTTGTTGCTGCATGTGGGCTTTCTCTAGTTGCAGCGAGCAGGGACTACTCTTCGTTGTGGTGTGTGGGCTTCTCATTGCGGTGGCTTCTCTTGTTGCACAGCATGGGCTCTAGGCAAATGGGCTTCAGTAGTTGTGGCACACAGGCTCTGTAGTTGTGGCTCCCGGGCTCTAGAGCACAGGCTCAGTAGTTGTGGCACACGGGCTTAGTTATTCTGCAGCATGTGGGATCTCCCTGGACCAGGGCTCGAATCCGTGTCCCCTGCATTGGCAGGCGGATTCTTAACGACTGCACCACCAGGGAAGTCCTGTATATTGTTTTTCATTTAAACAATAGGAGTTTAAATTCTGGCACAGATCTATAAGTGTTACAATTCACCAGGATGCTGTCAACTACATTAATTAGCTACATTAGTGTTCTACACTATGATTCATATGAACACAAATCACAATTTGCAAATGTAATTGAGTTCCAGGTAACAATCACCTTACTTCAAAACGTTCAGCAGTTCTAAGCTCATGTAAAACTTCTATTTTTCAGCTACAAGAATGTATTAGTATAATGCTTGTTATAATTGTCAACTTAAACGGCACTGTGTGGTAAATTTAACTGCATTAATTACATCTTGTTTGTCATCCAGACAATGATAGTACCATTTATTCTAGTTTCAGGTGTGTGCAGAAGAATGCACAGAAGATTTAGTTCCTCCCCAAAAAGATGCATTGCTATTTATGGTTTTCAAAATTAATATTACAAAACTCAAAATAATTAGAAAGAGATATATAGATCCATATAAATCACCTGGATAGAATAAATGCTAGTATATTAGAATCATTCTTGGATCATTTCATTAAAGAACACATTAACCATATTGGGAAAGAAAAAACCCAGATGTCAAAGTCATTAATTTATAGACTTTTAACTATTAGGAACATTTGCCTTCAGATATATCTGTTGATTAATTATAATTTGTTTACATTGCTATAGTGAACCAAGTAAATTTATCACTGAAATTTCCCCAGAAGTTGAAGAGAGTTTTGAACCATCTTAGGCACCTTTAATTCTTACCATTCAGACTGTTGCCTTAACTCAGCCAGCTGATGAAGTCGCTTAAGTGCTTTTTCTTGTTTCTTTTCATCTTTCCATGACTTGGAAGCTACATTTCTAGCAAATTCACGTTGCTTTAATTCTTTCAGTCTCTGTGGACAAAAGAAGACAAACAGAAAGGACACTATGAATAAGTAATATATCTTTTTCCAACCAAAAACTTCCTTTTTAAACTTTGTCCTGGGTACAAAGGTGAATTTTTGGATAGGGAGAGTAAAAGCAACTTCTCCATCAATTCTATTCTCTGCTCCAAGATAAATTTAGTTGTCAACTGGGTTATTTATCAAAGCTTGTCACAGTCACTGCAGAAATGTGCTGCAAAGTTGGACCCCAGTCCTGACAAGGACCACCGTGGGTATGTATTTGCAATCATCTCTGTGCCTGTGAAAACATAAATGGGGAAAATGTGCAATATATAAATGTGTATAAAGGGAGAGGAAGTTATGGGATGCACTTTCCTCCATGCACTGTCTCCAGCTCTTTCACTTATAAAACATATTTACTCTCATTCCTGAAAATTGGTGTGATTAAATACACTGGGTGAAATGAGCTTGTTTCAGTAAAGAACATCTGTTATTGTGAAAAGATTTAGTTCAAAGTTCTAAATGCAATTCTTAACTCATTTTTTTTCTGGTGGAGATATTTATCTAATTCAAATTTCTGTATTGTATCCAGAAGGAAAAAAATGGGTCAGGGATTTAAACTCAGGATAGAGGCTTGGCCTTGCTTGATTTAAATTTAATTACTACTTCTTTTAATTAATCTTTTCTGTAAAACAATTGGCTTACATGGAGATTGGATGTTACTCGTTACCTGTTCAGATTTCTACTTCAGAAGCTCACCTAATGATATTGAACAAATTGAGAAACAGTCACAATCAAATGAGCATCTTGAAGTTTGGGTCTTAATCCTGATTTAAGAGTATGTTTGAAGATTAGCCTTTCTTAACCCATATAAAGTGACTTTAAACTACCTGAGATCTGTGTCCGTTTAATCTGCTTTTATTTCCCAAATCAAGTATAAAAACATGTTTTCCAGGAATGACAAAAACTACATAGCTATCAAGTGAGATAATAACTTTGTAGTAGACTATCCCCCCCCCATAGAACAAGTGCCAAGACCTTTAACAATCATTAGATTCCTTCCTGAAAGGGAACATACTCAGGGGAGATGATAGCCAAATAACTGCTTCCAGGCTAAGTATTTAAGGAAGGAGGCAGAGTATTCTTTCAAAGAGAGAATACTCTGAGCACAAAGAGTAAGTGTTTCACAGAACTAGAAACAGCCACAGGGAGAAGAGTAGTGTCAACCTGAACTCAGTTTTTGACAAAAGCTTCAGAGCCTTTTAAAAACCAGAAGTTTTCAAAAAATAAAATTATGGCCCATGGTTATCAGAAAAAAAAAAAAAAGGATCAACAATTCTCTAGAGCTGATAACAGCACAGGGTCTAAACCTTAAAGGATAGCCTTGGTCAGAAGACAGAAAAGCTTATAAAAATTTGCATTTCTACTACCCTTCTACTCACACTTCCTCAGCCCCCATGTGCACAATCATCTAGTTCTTGGGGTTAAGGCTTATCTTATGAGTAAAGACCTTTTGGAAATCATGCAACATAATTTAGGAGCCCACAGAGAGTGTAGTTCAACTGCATCAAAGAAAGACCATGGTTACTTTGGTAAAGAGGAGAGGGATTTTTTTTTTTTAACTCTCAGTTACTTTTGAACATAAAATACTCTACAATATATTTATTTAATATTTGGTATTACTAGTATAAAAAACCTGAACCACCTAGGAGAGGAAGCTGATTCATTTACTCACAATATCTGATACTTGAATCTCATTATTGGAATCCTGTTTGCAACTTCCAGGTATACCTGTTTCTTTCACTAGCCTTTCAGATTCCAATACTGTACTCCTATATCTGAGTTACAGAAATGATTGAGAATTTGGTCTCATTCATCCAACAGCAAATACTGTTAACTCCTACTAGGTACTAGGGATATAGAAATGTACAAATCAACTATTTTTCCCTCAAGGGAGACAGACAAATGAACAGATACTTTTATAAGATAGTATTGAGTTTCTTAACAGGAGTGGACACAAGATGCTTTGGAAGCACACAGGAAAAGTTAAGATAGATTAGGGGGTGGGATGGAGCATTGCTGTGTTGAGGAAGTCAGCAAAGTTAAAATACTTTTAAGGAACACAGAAAACTGGAAGAAGACCTCTAGCTACAGTCTTGGCTTGGCCCATGCCGAGTGCTCAAGACTATGCAGAGGAATCCCCCCAGAGATCTGCAGAGGGAGCCCTTCAAAATTTCACCATACTGATCAGCAGTGCATGTGTGTGAGGCAAATATTCCAGGCCAAGAAAAGAACCACCTGCAATAACTAAAGGAAACAATGCCTAGCATTCATATAGAACCAGGAATAGTGCCTGTTCTTACCAACAAAATTAGAAAAGCTCTTGGGACACTGAGTAGAGAATTCAGGGAGTCTTGCTTCACTAGAGAATAATTAGCCATAGATTAAACACTATTTTACATTTGCCTAACAAATGATTTTCATCATTTTATCAAGAAGTAAAAGTATAAATCTGATTCCAAGTAACATAACTGCATTTCAGAACCAAATCCAAGAATATTTAAAAAATACAAAAATTCACAAACAAGGGAAAATTAATGACATCCAACATACAATCAAAGATTTTTAGACATGCAAAGAAGTGCCAAGACACAGCCAAAAATAAGGAAGTCAACCAACTAAAACCAATACAGGACTGACACAGATGATAGAATTGGCAGATCACTGCATTAAGACAGTTATAACTGTATACCATATATTCAAAAAGTAGAAAAGACACAGTGGACAATTGCGTGATTGGAGTCTCTGAAGAAAGGGGAGGGAATATTTGCAAATATAATGGGTGAAAATATTCCAAATTTTCTGAAAACTCTAAATCCAAAGATTCCCACCCCCACCCCCCAAAACCTCAAGCGCAAGTAACATGAAGACAATTACACCAAGGCTCAACATAATCAAATTTTTCAAAACCAGGAAAAAAATGAAAAATTTTAAAAGCATCCAGAGAGAAAAGATATATTTCTGTACAGAAGAATGAATACTAGGATGGCAGAAGAATTCTCACTGGAAAAAGGCAATTGAGAATACAATGGAGCAACAACTTGAAATTTCTGAAAGAAAATTTAAAACTATTCAAAATAAAATTCTATACCCAGTGAAAATATCCTTTTTTAAAAAAGGTGAAATAGAGATGATTTCAAACATTAAAAGCTTGAAGAATTTAACAGCAGCACACCCACATGATAAGAAATAAAGAATATCACTGAAGAAAAGGAAAATATTAACAGGTAGATATATGTGTCCACAAAAAAGAATGAACACCAGAAATAGTAACTATAATGATGAATAAGACATATTCTTTATTATTTGAACGTATCTGGACTGTTTAACAAAAAGACAATAGCTATGTATTTTGGTGTTTATAAAAAATTTATAAATAAAATATTTGACAATGATAGCTTGAAGCCCAAGAGAGGAGAAATGACATATAATATTGATAGGTCTTATTCTATGCATGAAATAATATAGTAACAATTGAAGGCAGACTGTGATAAGTTAAAGAAATATACTATATATCCTACAGCAACCATTTAAATAACAAAACAATGTGTTTCAGCCAATAGGACACCAAAGAAGATAAAAGAAAATAATTAAATTTACTCAATCCGAAAGAAAGCATAAAAAAGTAAAAAGGAAATTAAAATAGATGAGACAATTATAAAACAAATAGCAATATCACAAAATCTAAATATATCACTAACCAAATTAAATGTAAATGGTCTAAACACTGGAATTAAGAGGTACAGAATGACAGTTTCAATTAAAAAAAAGCAAGATCAACTATACATTGACTATAAAAACAAACTTCAAAATAAAGACAAGATGAGTTAAAAGAAAAAAATGTAAAGAGATATATCATGTCAACACTAGTCAAAAAAAAGATGGAGGGGAGGACCCTCAAGATGGCAGAGGAGTAAGACATAGAGATCACCTTCCTCCCCACAAATACATCAAAAATACATCTACATGTGGAACAACTCCTACGAAACACCTACTGAACGCTGGCAGAAGACCTCAGACTTCCTAAAAGGCAAGAAACTCCCCACATACCTAGGTAGAGTAAAAGAAAAAACAGAGACAAAAGAATAGGGATGGAACCTGCACCTCTCAGAGGGAGCTGTGAAGGAGGAAAACTTTCCACACACTAGGAAAGTTTGGCAGAGATGGGGGTGGGCAGGGGGGAAGCTTCAGAGCCACAGAGGAGAGCACAGCAACAGGGGTGCAGAGGGCAAAGCAGAGAGATTCCTGCACAGAGGATCGCTGTTGACCAGCACCCACCAGCCTGAGAGGCTTGTCTGCTCACCCACTGAGGTGAGTGGGGCTGGGAGCTAAGGTTCGTAATCCAGAGGTCAGATCCCAGGGAGAGGACTGGGGTTGGCTGCGTGAACACAGCCTGAAGGGGGGTAGTGAACCAAAGCTAGCTGGAACGGAGACCACGAAAAAGTCTGGAACTGCATAAGAGACAAGAGACCATTGTTTCTGCGTGTGCGAGGAAAGGGGATTCAGAGCACCGCCTAAATGAGCTCCAGAGATGGGCGTAAGCCACGGCTATCAGCGCGGACAGCAGAGATGGGCATGAAATGCTAAGGTTGCTGCTGCAGCCACCAAGAAGCCTGTGTGCAAGCACAGGTCACTATCCACACCTCCCCTTCTGGGAGCCTGTGCAGCCCACCACTGCCAGGGTCCCGTGACCCAGGGACAACTTCCCTAGGAGAACACATGCGTGCCTCAGGCTGTTGCAACGTCACACAGGCCTCTGCCGCTGCAGGCTTGCCTTGCAGTCCATACCCCTCCCTTCCCCTGACCTGAGTGAGCCAGAGCCCCCTAATCAGCCACTTCTTTAACACCCTCCTGTCTGGGTGAAGAACAGATGCAACAGGGGGACCTATATGCAGAGGCAGGGCCAAATCCAAAGCTGAACACTGGGAGCTGTGCGAACAAAGAAGAGAAAAAGAAATCTCTCCAAGCAGCCTCAGGAGCAGCGGATTAAACCTCCACAGTCAACTTGATGTACCCTGCATCTGTGGAATACCTGAATAGACGACGAATCATCCCAAAATTGAGGTGGTGGACTTAGGAAGCAACTGTAGACTTGGGGTTTGCTTTCTACATCTAATCTCTTTTTGGTTTTATTTTTATCTTAGTTTAGTACTTAGAACTTATCATCATTGGTGGATTTATTTATTGATTCAGTTGCTCTCTTTCTTTTTTTTAATATATATATAATTTTCTCTTTTTCCCTTTTTGTGAGTGTGTGTATGTGTATGCTTATCTGTGTGATTTTCTGCATATAGGTTGCTTTTACCATTTGTCCTAGGGTTCTGTCTGTCCGTTTTTGTTTTTTTTTTCTTTTTTTACTATACATTTTAGTGCTTGTTACCCTTGGTGGTTTTCTTTATTGGTTTGGTAACTCTCTTCTTTCTTTCTTATTTCTTTATTACTTTTTTAGATTTAATAATGTTTTTTTTATTTTAATAACTTTAAATATTTTATTTTTTTCTTTCTTTCTATTTTTACCCCCCTTTTCTTCTGAGCTCTGTGAATGACAGGGTCTTTGTGCTCTGGCCGGGTGTGAGGCACGAGCATCTTAGGTGGGACAGCTGAGCTCAGGACACTGGACCACCAGAGACCTCCCAGCTACATGGAATATCAATCAGTGAGAGTGCTCCCAGTGATCGCCATCTCGATGCTAACACCCAGCTACACTCAATGACCAGCAAGCTCCAGTGCTGGACACCCCATGCCAAAAAACTAGAAAGACAGGAACACAACCCTACCTATTAGCAGAAAGGCTGCCTAAAATCAAAATAAGTTCACAGACACGCCAAAGCACACCACCAGGCACAGTCCTCCCCACCAGAAAGACAAGGTCCAGACTCATCTACCAGAACACAGGTACCAGTCCGCTCCACCAGGAAGCCTACACACCCACTGAACCAACCTTACCCACTGGGAGCAGACACGAAAAACAATGGGAACTATGAACCTGCAGTCTGCATAAAGGAGACCCCAAACACAGTAAGTTATGCAAAATGAGAAGAGAGAAATACACAGCACATGAAGGAGCAAGGTAAAAACCCACCAGACCAAACAAATGAAGAGGAAACAGTCAGTCTACCTGAAAAATAATTCAGAGTAATGACAGTAAAGATGATCCAAAATCTTGGAAATAGAATGGAGAAAATACAAGAAACGTTTAACAAGGACCTAGAAGAACTAAAGAGCAAACAAACAATGATGAACAACAAAATAAATGAAATTAAAAATTATCTGGAAGGAAACAATAGCAGAATAACTGAGGCAGAAGAACGGATAAGTGACCTAGAAGATAAAATAGCGGAAATAACTACCACGGAGCAGAATAAAGAAAAAAGAAAGAAAAGAATTGAGGACAGGCTCAGATGTCTGGGACAACACTAAATGCACCAACATTCGAATTATAGGTGTCCCAAAAGAAGAAGAGAAAAAGAAAGGGACTGAGAAAATATTTGAAGAGACTGTAGTTGAAAACTTCCCTAATATGAGAAAGGAAATAGTCAATTAAATCCAGGAAGCACAGAGAGTCCCATGCAGGATAAATCCAAGGAGAAACACACCAAGACACATATTAATCAAACTATCAAAAATTAAATACAAAGAAAAAATATTAAAAGCAGCAAGGGAAAAGCAAAAATAACATACAAGGGAATCCCCATAAGGTTAACAGCTGACCTTTCAGCAGAAACTCTGCAAGCCAGAAGGGACTGGCAGGACATATTTAAAGTGATAAAGGGAAAAAATTACAAACAAGATTACTCAACCCAGCAAGGATCTCATTCAGATTCCATGGAGAAAGTAAAATCTTTACATACAAGCAAAAGCTAAGAGAATTCAGCACCATCAAACCAACTTTACAACAAATGCTAAAGGAACTGCTATAGGCAAGAAACACAAGAGAAGGAAAAGGCCTACAATAACAAAACCAAAACAATTAAGAAAATGGTAATAGGAACAAACATATCAATAACTACCTTAAATGTAAATGGATTAAATGCTCCAACCAAAAAACATAGACTGGCTGAATGGATACAAAAACAAGACCTGTATATATGCTGTCTACAAGAGACCCGCTTCAGACCTAGGGACACATACAGACTGAAAGTGAGGGGATGGAAAAAGATATTCCATGCAAATGGAAATCAAAAGAAAGCTGAAGTAGCAATTGTCATATCAGACAAAATAGACTTTAAAATAAAGACTAATACAAGAGACAAAAAAGGACACTACATAATGATCAAGGGATCAATCCAAGAAGATATAACAATTGAAATATTTCTGCACCCAACATAGGAGCACCTCAATACATAAGGCAAATGCTAACAGCCATAAAAGGGGAAATCGACAGTAACACAATCATAGTAGGGGACTTTAACACCCCAGTTTCACCAATGGACAGATCATCCAAAATGAAAATAAAGAAAGAAACACAAGCTTTAAATGATACATTAAATAAAATGGACTTAATTGGTACTTATGGGACATTCTATCCAAAAACAACAGAATACACTTTCTTCTCAAGTGCTCATGGAAGATTCTCCAGGATAGATCATATTTTGGGTCACAAATCAAGCCTTGGTAAATTTAAGAAAACTGAAATTGTATCAAGTATCTTTTGTGATCACAACGCTATGAGACTACATACCAATTACAGGAAAAAATCTGTAAAAAATACAAACACATGGACGCTAAACAACACACCACTAAATAACCAAGAGACCACTGAAGAAATCAAAGAGGAAATAAAAAAATACCTAGAAACAAATGACAATGAAAACATGACGACCCAAAACCTATGGGATGCAGCAAAAGCAGTTCTAAGAAGGAAGTTTATAGCAATACAATACTACCTTAAGAAACAAGAAAAATCTCAAATAAACAACCTAATCTTACACCTAAAGCATTTAGAGAAAGAATAACAAAAAAACTCCAAAGTTAGCAGAAGGAAAGAAATCATAATGATCAGATCAGAAATAAAAGAAAAAGAAATAAAGGAAACAAGAGCAAAGATCAATAAAACTAAATGCTGGTTCTTTGTGAAGATAAACAAAATTGATAAACCATTAGCCAGACTCATCAAGAAACAAAGGGAGAAGACTCATAATAATAGAACTGGAAATAAAAAAGGAGAAGTAACAACTGACACTGCAGAAATACAAAGGATCATGAGAGATTACTACAAGCAACTGTATGCCAATAACATCAACAACCTGGAAGAAATGAACAAATTCTAAGAAAAGCATAACCTCCTGAGGCTGAACTAGGAAGAAACAGAAAATATAAACTGACCAATCACAATCACTGAAATTGAGACTGTGATTAAAAATCATCCGACAAACAAAAGCCCAGGACAAGATAGCTTCACAGGCGAATTCTATCATACATTTAAAGAAGAGTGAACACCTATCCTCAAACTCTTGCAAAATATAGCAGAGGGAGGAACACTCCCAAACTCATTCTATGAGGCCACCATCACCCTGACACAAAAACCAGACAATGATGTCACAAGAAAAGAAAACTACAGGTCAATATCAATGATGAACATAGATGCGAAAATTTTCACCAAAATACTAGCAAACAGAATCCAACAGTACATTAAAATGATCATACATTATGATCAAGTGGGGTTTATCCCAGGAATGCAAGGATTCTTCAATATATGCAAATCAATGAATGTGCTACACCATATTAAAAAACTGAAGGAGAAAAACCATGATCGTCTCAATAGATGCAGAAAAAGCTTTCAACAAAATTCAACACCCAGTTATGATAAACACCGTCCAGAAAGTAGGCATAGAGGGAACTTTCCTCAACCTAATAAAGGCCATATATGACAAACCCACAGCCAACATTGTTCTCAATGGTGAAACACTGAAACCATTTCTACTAAGATCAGGAACAAGACAAGGTTGCCAGTCTCACCACTATTATTCAACATAGTTTTGGAAGTTTTAGCCACAGCAATCAGAGAAGAAAAAGAAATAAAAGGAATCCAAATCGGAGAAGAAAAAGTAAAACTGTCACTGTTTGCAGATGACACGATAGTACATATAGAGAATCCTAAAGATGCTACCAGAAAACTACTAGAGTTAATCTATGAATTTGGTAAAGTAGCAGGATATAAAGTTAATGCACAGAAATCTCTTGCATTCCTATACACTAATGATGAAAAATCTGAAAGAGAAATTAAGGAAATACTCCAATTTACCACTGCAACAAAAAGAATAAAATATGTAGGAATAAACCTACCTAAGGAGACAAAAGACCTGTGTGCAGAAAACTGTAAGACACTGAAAAAAACAATTAGAGATGATACAAACAGATGAAGAGATATACCATGTTCTTGGGTTGGAAGAACCAACATTGTGAAAATGACTATACTATCCAAAGCAACCTACAGATTCAATATAATCCCTATCAAACTACCAATGGCATTTTTCACAGAACTAGAACAAAAAATTTCACATTTGTATGCAAACACAAAAGATCCCGAAAAGCCAAATCAATCTTGAGAAAGAAAAACGGAGCTGGAGGAATCAGGCTCCTGGACTTCAGACTATACTACAAAGCTACAGTAATCAAGACGGTATGGTACTGGCACAAAAACAGAAATATAGATCAATGGAATAGGATAGAAATCCCAGAGATAAATCCACACACATATGGTCACCTGATCTTTGATAAAGGAGGCAAGAATATACAATGGAGGTAAGATAGCCAGTTCAAAATTGATGCTGGGAAAACTGGACAGCTACATGTAAAAGAATGAAATTAGAACACTCCCTAACACCTACACAACAATAAACCCATAATGGATTAAAGACCTAAATGTATGGCCAGACACTATAAAACTCTTAGAGGAAAACATAGGCAGAACACTCTATGACATAAATCACAGCAAGATCCTTTTTGACCCACCTCCTAGAGAAATGGAAATAAAAATAAAAATAAACAAATAGGACCTAATGAAACTTAAAAGCTTTTGCACAGCAAAGGAAACCATAAACAAGGTGAAAAGACAGCCCTCAGAATTGGAGAAAATATTTGCAAATGAAGCAACTGACACAGCATTAATCTCCAAAATATACAAGCAGTTCATGCAGCCAACTCAATATCAAATAAACAAACAACCAATACAAAAATGTGTGGTAGACCTAAACAGACGTTTCTCCATAGAAGATATACAGATTGCCAACATACACATGAAAGGATGCTCAACATCACTAATCATTAGAGAAAAGCAAATCAAAACTACAATGAGGTATCACCTCATACCAGTCATAATGGCCATCATCAAAAAATCTACAAACAATAAATGCTGGAGAGGGTGTGTAGAAAATGGAAGCCTCTTGCACTTTTGTTAGGAATGTAAATTCATACAGCCACTATGGAGAACAGCATGGAGGTTCCTTAAAAAACCAAAAATAGAACTACCATATGACCCAGCAATCCCAGTACTGGGCATACACCATGAGAAAACCATAATTCAAAAAGAGTCATGTACCACAATGTTCATTGCAGCTCTATTTACAATAGCAAGGACATGGAACAACCTGTGTCCATCGACAGATGAATGGATAAAGAAGATGTGGCACATATATACAATGGAATATTACTCAGCCATAAAAGGAAATGAAACTGAGTTATCTGTAGTGAGGTGGATGGACCTAGAGTCTGTCATATAGACTGAAGTAAGTCAGAAAGAGAAAAACAAATACCGTATACTAACACATATATATGGAATCTAAAAAAAAAAAATTTTATTTTCTGAAGAACCTAGGAGCAGGACAGGAATTAAGAGGCAGATGTAGAGAATGGATTTGAGGACACGGGGAGGGGGAAGGGTAAGCTAGGACAAAGTGAAAGAGTGGTATGGACTTATATACACTACCAAGTTTAAAATAGATAGCTAGTGGGAAGCAGGCACGTAGCACAGGGAGATCAGCTCGGTACTTTGTGTGCACCTAGAGGGGTAGGATAGAGAGGGTGGGAGGGAGATACAAAAGGGAAGAGATATGGAGATATATATATGTATAGCTGATTCACTTTGTTATACAGCAGAAACTAACACACCATTGTAAAGCAATTTTACTCCAATAAATATGTCAAAAAAACCCCAAAGATGGAGGGGCTCTATCACTATGAAACAGAATAGATTTTAGAGCAAAGATATATTGCTAGGAATAAGAAAGTGTATTTCATCATACGATGAAGTAAATTAATCAGGTTAACAAATAAGCCTAAATGTTTATGCACCTAATAACATAGCTTCAAAATACACAAAGAAAAAATGGATAAAACTACAAGGAGAAAAGTTAAATCCACAATTATTATAATAGGAGTTTTCAACGCCCCGCCACAAAACTACAACAAAATGTTAAGTGCAAGTCCAATATTTCTGTAACAGGTTACTTCAAGGGGACCATGCCTGTTATAAAAGACCCTTCCAGGAGCTGATTTGTCTAATGAAACGAGGACTGTTTGATACTGGACGGTTAAAGAGGATTTCCAAGAATCCAGAGGTCAAATTTTGCCAGGAAGATCATTTAGTTCAGATTTTCCCAAGTTTCTATTTTTCTTCCCCTTTTCTGATAAAAATTCATTTATTTAAGCAATGGCACATTATAATTATCAGTAATATTACTCAATTTAAAGAACGAAAACATTTGGACAAAAACAAAAGTTTCTTGTGGGTATATAGTAGGTCAGCTCTTAATGAGATCAGATCCAGACAAGGAAAAACTGCTCCCTCACACATTTACAAAGAAATACAGAAGCTCAGTTATAAGTTGCATAGCTGTAGGAACTCAGAGTGAATGCGTTAGAGCAGGTGAGAGTTTGAATCTCACTGTGAGGGGAAGTAAGGAAGACAGAAAGTAGCACCTAACAATACAGGGACTAGAACAGTCTCTGGTTTCCAGAGGGGTTTGGATGGTAGCCAACACCCTGTAGGGGTTAAGACAACGATTCTGAAATCAGACCTGCATTTGTATCTTGTCTATGTCACTCACTAGTGTAATAGGGAAGAACAAATTTGACTCCATATTGGATCCATATTTTTTTGGCCACACTGCAGCATATGGGATCTTAGTTCCCTGACCAGGGATTGATACCCCGCCCACAGCAGTGAAAGCCCAAGTCTTAACCACTGGACCGCCAGGGAATTCCTCCCATTTCTTTTACTTTAACCTTTGTATTCTATTGTGTTTGCTACAAGTTAATCACTAAAGGGATGTTGCCTATAGCTTAAAATATCAAATGACCCATCTCCAGGAATCCTGCCTCCCATGCTTGAGCGTCAAGCTAAAATACCTTTGTTTAAGCTCACAGCAAACATCCTGACCAGGCCCACTTGTGAATGGCTGCAGGAAAGAAGAAATTAACACATCCCTTCCAGAGTCTGGCAGGAGCCAGGAGATATCTGCCACAACTTATCACCTTTTTAACTTTACCTCCTCACCTCCGGCCTCTTTGTTCTGTAAAAAAAACTAGCACCCAAACCCGGGCAAGATCGTTCTTTGGGACTCTAGACCACTATCATCTGGTCTGCTGGCTTTTCAGATAAAGTCACTATTCCTTGTCCCAACAATTCTCGATTTATTGACCTGTCATGGGGCGAGCAGTACAAGCTTGGATTCGGTAACACTAGCTCTGATACTTTAAGAAAGTTATTCAGTCTTCCCTAACTTCATTTACATTTGTAACTGGGCAAACTATCAGGATTTACCTCGTAGAGTTCTTGGGATTATTATTTGAGTTGGGAAAGGTAAAACACCTGATATACAGCACCTGCTATACAGCAAATGCTCAATGAATATGAGCTATTATCAATTTACAAGTAAGATTAACAGTTACATTTTATGGGACCGAACAAGGAACAGGATGAACAAGAAGCCTGTGATTTAATTGGCGATGGGGAGCCATTAAGAGCATTTGACTCATATTCTTATTGAAAACGGAATGTTTGATTAGTTTTCATCTGGACGGTTTTACAAGATCTGTGGGTGGAGCCTTCTCTAAAGGAAAGGACAGAAAAAGGAAGCATGTTGGGTATATTCCTCACCCTTGTCTTGAATAATTTATAATGGTTAATGGAAATATTTGTAATTTGGGGGAATCTAAGATCATATGTCACTACTGAAGAAAATAATAAATTTTGGATTAAAGCATGATTTGTTCAAACTTTTCTTTGATAAAGTTTATTTGAAGCTTGCTGTTGGGTATTAATATTATCCAAAACAGAACTCAATCAGGAAATAGGGTAAAAGACTAGACATCTAGTATTTTCTAGAGGGAAATAGGGACATCTAGTTCATGTCCTTGTATTTGTAAAAGGGATTTAAGGGAAATGGCAAAGCAGATGGTCTTCATCGTCCTGAATGCAGGGTACCTGACATGGTCTTTGCCCAGGTCAGAAGCAATGCAATAAAGGACTGTCGTAGAGGTCAAGGTAAAGAAGAAAAAGTAGTTCTCACGTATCTTCTGCAGCTTTCACAATGCTTTTTATTCTCTCTCAGCAACAAGCGAAATAAGGCTTATGGAAATATACTGGCTTAAATACATTTATGAAATATGTAGGACTTAATTTTTTTTTCTCAGGTTCATTTTAAAAGCGCAAATTAAGCAATCTTTATTTCCCTACCTGCCAACAAGAATGCTTGGCACGTGCATTGCAAGTGGAATTCAGCTATGAATAAAGAGGCAAATCGATCAGGGCAGTGAGTCTCCATGTGTTTTGAATAGCAATACTCCCAATATTATTGCTTCCTAGTCAGAACAAGCCTGCGAACAGCATCCCACTCCAGTAACAACTCTCGTTCACCTTCACTGAAGCAGAACACACATGTGAAATGAATTTACGCAAGCGTATCTATCTGCTTTTTCCTCTCTGAAACAGAATAAATCCTTCCATCGCTGGACTTTCCTCCATAGATCCCAGGGCACTTTGTAGGCATTAATGTCTTTTCTTCACAGCAGAGCAAAACCCCAGTGCAAAAGGTCAAAATGATTACCCTCATTTTAGAGATGAAGAAACAAACATATAGAAAGTTGAATGACTCGATCCACATCAAAGAGGCCAAGAAAAGAACTGTGACTTGAAAACAGGATGTCTAATCTTCATTAGCGTATGGAAAACTCAGAAGAATGTATGTAAAAGTCTAGAAATTGACAATAGTTCCGTTTTATGAAATTAAAAGTCTATCCAGTTCTGAAGCATTGTTCATTGTTTCAAAACGTTTTGTACCAAAATGATTTCGAAGACATTTATAGATCATTAAATAGTAATTGAGAACAGGAGTTGATATAATTTGAACAATATGATCAAGATATAAGAATTAAATTACATGAAAAGTATTATGTGTCAAAAGAATTCTCCATGTTGAAATGGGGCTTTCCTTATTTCCTGTTTTTTCTGCATGCCATTATCTTTTCTGCGATCTGGTAGCTGTACAAACACAGATACTGAAATAACCTAAAATATTTTTTTAAGTCTCCCATTGTAGAAGCTGCAGTTCAGGCTACTGACCAGGAGGAGGTGCCTAGAATGAATGCATCTGAGTATAATCTCTAGATGGTATTCCCTGCTCCAAGGACCAATCGTGCCACAAGCAAGCTAAGAATGGCTGAGAAGAAATGAACCTGGGGCTGATACTCTGTCCCCATCCTCTTCTCTACAAGTGCTAAGTTAAATACTTCACAACAGGATCTGAAGGATTCTTCCTATACATTCTGGAATATGAATTCCTAGTCTCTAAATCTAATTGCTGGTGGTCAGCCAACTGTGCTTTGACAGTCAGGACCTGGAGATGCCTTATTGGGCTCATTTTTGGGCTCTTGGATGGGCTGAGCCTGATGCTCAGGAGAGATATAGCCAAGCCTGAAGACACCGCTGTCTAAGTGCTAGTTTGGGGATGTTTCTGGATTCTAGGACAACCTGCAAATGTGGTTCATGTAAAAAAAAATTTTCTTACTAACTCAGAGTAGCCTGGGATACCTCCATGGCTTAGGGGGGAGCATACACATAGGTGATTAAGGTATATGCCCCAAGCAAGTCACCAGACCATCCCCTTGCAAGGCCCAGGATTCCCTGAGAAGTCCTCAAAGGGCAAATGGATGTCTCTAGTGTTCCCATTATTTCTGAGAAGTTACCCAGTTCCCTCCTTTCTCTAGCTATTATGGTCAGGATCCAAGTCAGCAGTGATACAAAGCACAGATTTTTATTTGGTTTTAACTGCAATGTTTATTATTTTCTGCACCACGGCATAACCAAAGCTAAAGTTGGTAGTGCCTTTGTAAGCCATATTAAATCAGGCAAGAATATAGCCAATACTATGTCAATATCGATTACCTCTGGTGATTATTGTTGTGAAATGATTAACAGCGTTACAAAGGAAGCACTTTGCTTTGGTGATCAGAAATGGGAATTGCTTTTTAGACCGGTTTAGTAGTAGAAGTCAAAGGGCTTTTAATCTCCACCCTTCTCCATGTTCATAGTGTGATAAGAACACACCTGCCACATTAGAAAAATATTAATTCCCATGAAGTGTCTGCAGAGAGTATATTCAGGTTTGGAGAAGTCCGCCATTTCTGGAATGAGCAAATGAAAATTCATTAATTAAAGATTATGTCTTGAGTCAGTATTTGATTAGACTAATACTTGGTTAACAAGGCTTCTGAAAAAATAATTTTGCATTCTATCACAGTCTAGACCATGGAGAATAAGTTCAATGTGAGAAGCAAAAGAAAGACCAGGAAAATCCAGACAATTTTCCTCATGCAACAAAGTTTCAGAATTATTTCCTTAGAGGAAAAGTGGAAAGTGCCAGAATGTTTCATACATTCTTTATAGGCAAGTATGTAAATTACTTATAATTTTTCTTAAAAAGTATTATTCATGTCAAAAAATGCTTAAATAAGTTTTACAAATCTCTTTCTTTCCAAAATACCTCTAAATATCAAAATATAGAGTTAGAATGGGTATCAAAACAAACAGTTATGGAGATTTTTCTGCATGATGCGAATTTCTAACACTCCCAGTTACATGTGGAAAAGACTAAGGCCTTAAGGGAATCTTTCGTTTATTTATTTTTAAAGATCAAGAGAGTTAATCACATTCCTTGTGGGGACGTTCTAGGAAGTAAATGTTTTTGCACTAGGCCCTAGGAGTCTAAAAAAGAAATCTTAAGAGAATCCCATGGCCAGCCTCTGCCCTCCCAGAAGATTGCTTGGTTGCTGTCACGAGGCCATCTGTATTTGGCAGGTTATTATCTGCTCTGCAGCTTTCTTTCCCAGCTGTATGATGCCTTTATGGTCACCTCCTCCTAATTCAGTTCATAAAGAAATCTTCACCTAATGCACTCTGACCCAGCTCTCCAGCTGTTTCTTTAAGAGCAATTCCTTGTATTTCAGCACCTTGTACAACCTAACATTATATTGATTGTTAAAAGCTCTTTCAGTTTCCACTTCATCCTCCCACTCTTTCATACCCTAGTTTAGGGTCGGCAATGCCTGCTGAGAATACTGCAGGCAGAAGTAGTTAATCTGAACATACCTGCAAACTAAGACAGTCTTAGCGCAGAGAAAGTGTTCTTGAGATTTTCTCAATTCCTTACCTAAATGTCGTTCTGAAATAGAACTGTCTTTGAGAGGAAACTATTAAAATAGAGACAGGAACAGACATGAGAAATCAGTGAAATTAGACTCTGGTATAAAATTGAATTTTGGATCATGTGACTCACACAATAAATAGAGATGATGTTTTAAAGCTAAAGATATCAGTTAGTAATGAGTTGAGCTATATGTATCAGAAACTTGGCTACAGTGACATAATCAAATGAGGTTTATTTTACTCTTAACCAAGAATCTATATTCAAGCATACCATGGTACTTATACTTTCTAAGGAAGTCCACAGCCCAATCTTCTTTCAGCTCTCAGTTTCTTGCAACTTTATCCTCCTGGTTGCAATATACCTGAGAAATATCAGGTATCAAAACTGCATTCCAAGTAGGAGGAAGGAAGAGATAAAGGCAAAAGCTGACTCTACAATTTTTACCTTAGAGACAACAGTTTTGTGGAAGCTGTACCAAGTAGACTTCACTTGAATACGATTTGCTAGGGGGATGTCACATGCTACTGACATTTAAGTAAGGGGTTGGGGAAATTCAGGTTTTTAGCTAGGCATGTGGCCAGGCCTCAGATAAATCTGGATTTTATCAGTAAGGAAAGAGGGTGGAATGGACCAGTGAGTAGGTAACCAGCAGCATCTGTCCTACTGAAGTTGCTAAATATGGCCAAAAGGAATGGGTGCAGTTAGTGTTCAATCAAGCACACTGCTTCTTTCAGGTATAAAATTCCCCTCTACAAGCTCTAAGCCACTGGGCTGCAAAACAGGATAGCAAGAAATTTCCAGATCATTTTATTCCACATCCTTACAGAGGCCTTAATTTAAAATTACTAATTCTCTCAAAAAGATTTGGAATTGATTTTCTACTTAGGTATGCAGTGTTAGAATCAGGAGTCAGTAAATTAAGGCCCATGGGTCAGATTTGGCCTTCAGCTCATTTTTGTCAATGAAGTATTATTGGAACACAGCCACACCCATTTCTTTACATCTCATCTCTGGTTACTTTAATGGCAGAGGTAAGTCCTTGCAACAGACCCTATTCTCCACAAATTCAAAAATATTTACTATGTGACCCTTTCCAGAACGTTTGCCGACCCCAGTGAGAGAAACAGCGCTGTTCTTTTTAGTTCAGGATGAGGGAGGTGTTAATTCCGTATTTACACACCACATGAGATATTTTCCCAGTGGGAAACAGCCAGGTCAAGGAAAACAGTAAAGAAGCAGACAGTAGTGGGAAAAAGACACAACGGTATTTGGAGGAATATTCAATCTTATTTAACTGATAGTAATAGAAACTCCAGAATGCAGGACCTCCAGTGCTTATGGGATAACTTTTTTTTTTTTTTTTTATGGAATAACTTTTAGTACAGGCATTCCTCGGAGATACTGCAGGTTCAGTTCCAGACCATCACAATAAAGTGAATATCCAAATAAAGCAAGTCACAATAATTTTTTTTGGTTTCCCAGTCCCTATAAAAGTTATGTTTACACTCTGCTGTACTCTATTAAGTGTCCAATAGCACTATGGCTTAAAAAATGCACAGACTTTAATTAAAAATACTTTGTTGCCAAAAAAAGGGTAAATGTTATCTGACAGTTTAGGGTTGCTACAAACCTTCAGTTTGTAAAAATATACAATATCTGTGAAGTGCAATAGAACAAGATATGCCTGTATTCCTATTAAGATGTTGACTTAGTTTTAACATTCCCAACTTTCTTACAGGAAGTCTAACTGAATCAAGCCTGACTTTGCTAACAAATCAAGCCTTGAATATTCTCACTGAATAGAATCCCCCAGAACTACTTAAATGCACAATTAATTTTCAGAACGCAGCAGATTGAATCATCACTTATTTCAAGTGTTTCTCTGGCATTGTTCACAGAAAACAACATTAGGCAGATATGAGATTCATGGTCTTTTCTATACTTTGCCTATCTTTGCCTGGAGGCAAAGAAAATAAATAAGAAAAATAGAGAGAGTTAAGTCAAGAGTGTGTGGACGTTCCAAAAACAAAGAGCATCGTTTCTGAGTAACACTAAAAAAGACTCACCGGTTTTTGGGTATTTTTGTTTGTTTGTTTTATGCAAGTGAAAATGATATGTAGTTTTCTTAAATATTTTTATTCTGCTTTTGTTTTTCAAAAGTATAGCTCCATTTATTAAGTGCATTGTGGGAAATTATATCGCATGCCTCACTGCTAATTGAAAGAGTCTGGGAAACCAAGGCTGTAGCTGAGTACGTACTTGAGTAAAAGTGGATTTTAGGCAAAGGCTGTGTGAGCATCTTCTCTTTTAATTTAACTCTTGATTTCTTTACCTCCTGAAATAAACTGGATTTTATTTATTTTTACAGAAGAATTTTTTTTTCAAAATTTTCACTTCCTAGAGAATAAAAACAAATTTTTCTTTAAGTTCACTTTAGTTATTTTCACAATAGTTAGTGCTTCTTTGACAAGCAAATAATTTGATGGGCAGTGTATTCTTTGTAAAATTGAAATCATCTGAACAAAATGTTATCAACATCCATAGCTATTACTACTCAAAACTAGCACTTCACATGTTCTTTCTTTTAGTGATTGCAAAAGCTTCTTAGAAAAGGATTACAAATGAATGTATTACCGCTAAGATCAAACTTACACTTTAGTTTGAAATGGCAAGATACTTCATAAAACTTAAACTTCTGAAACACTGAATTTGTTTCAAAATTAACTTTCTCAGGTTTTTCAGTAAATTTTGATATGTAAGTAGAATATAAACATAAGTGTGCTTTTAGACAAATGTATAACATTTATATAAAATTTGGCCAGGGTTTAAATGACTTAAAAATTTGAGGAATGCTATTCACTATTTTTTAAATATTATTAAAACGAAGGGGGCTTCCCTGGTGGCGCAGTGGTTGAGAGTCCGCCTGCCGATGCAGGGGACACGGGTTCGTGCCCCGGTCCGGGAAGATCCCACATGCCGCGGAGCGGCTGGGCCCGTGAGCCATGGCCGCTGAGCCTGCGCGTCCGGAGCCTGTGCTCCGCAGCAGGAGAGGCCAGAACAGTGAGAGGCCCGTGTACCGCAAACAAACAAACAAACAAACAAAAAAACCCCGAAGGATTAGTTATGTCTATACTTTTTCTAAAACTGTATTATTCATTATGTGTTTTGTATCTCCAAATATGTTTATTACATAAAACTTCTAGGATGAAATGCAGAGGCACTAAGAAAGGCTACTTATATTCATTTTGACTTTTAAAAATAAAATAATCTCATTCATAAAGAAACATAATACGACCATCAAAGAGACTCCATTTTTCTCACCTTTCAAACTAACAAAGTCATTGTGTTTTATAATACCCAGTAGTATTAGATACATGAGGAACCAGCACATTCATTCACTCTTGGTGTGAGTATAAATTGATGCAATCCCTTCAGAAGGGAATTTGGCAACAGCAATTATATTTCTATAAGTACTATCCCACTGGCTCAGTAATTCCTTGTCTAGAATGCATCCTTCAGATAAATTTGCACAACTGAACAAAGGCTGTTTCTTGTAATAATATTGATGGAATTAAGTTTAGGAAAACAAAATTGTCTAATTCTTGAGTCCTTGTTCTTAACCACTACTCAAATTGCTTGTGACAGCTTCTTTCTGGGAATGATATGCAAGTTATAATGACGGTCTATAAGCTGTATTGTTTTTATTCCTTGGTATGTAAGTATCTTCTTTACCCTTAGTTCTGAAATTAGCTGAATTAAAATTAAAAAAGAGAAAGTCTTTCACATCACTTCTGCTGTTTTTGTTGCCTTAAGAAATATTTGAGTCTAACGAATTCATCAAACTCAGTGCCTAAAGAATCTATAGCCTCCAAATTTTACCTTCTCAGTGTCAGAGCCACATAATACCACAGCTTTTAATACTTCTATAAAATAAAATAAAATAGAATAGAATATCAGTTGAGATGAGGATGTTTTAAGCAACTAAAAATTAAAATTCACAATTGTGAGTCAAAGTACCTGTTTTCACATTTAAATCAAAAAATGCCATGAAAATACAACTATAATGGGATAAGATATTTAGTTAATGTGATTATGCAATTAACTGAAATTTGCAATTCAAGTAAAAAACATTTTCTTTGACATCTGAATTGGTTGTTGATTGGAGATAAATTATGCCTGGAAATGAAATCTGTTTAGATAACTCAGCTATCAACAGCTATTTAATGGTGCTCTTTATTTACCCCTTATTTCATTTAGACTATTTTTAATCAAATTTCCTAAACCTTATTAACTATGGTAATTCAAAACTTGGACAAAAAAATTATTAAATCTATTAGGAGTGATAAGTTCAGAAGGCCACACATTTCATTTTTCCTAAACAAAGTCATCTAACCGTTAGTTGATTTATAAATTATTAGAATAAATATGATCATAAAAAAGCACACATCAGTATTCAGATATAAACAGGTATGAAACCATGAGTGAATCAATTTCTTATGAAGTTCAAATAGAAGTGGGCTGAAAAAAATCTCATCTTAAAAATTAATACCTCAGTCAATGTGAGTAGGCCATCTGTGTTTATCAGTGGTCCCTTACTGAAATTAGGCCTTCTTCCTCCCACAGAGACTCGGGCTCTCTCTCCTCCCATGATTACATTTCAAAGGTCTGACTCCCAGGTCTTAAGAAAGACATTTCTGGATTATAGAACCTTTACATCTCAAACTGACAGAGAAAAAATTTACAAGTTTTCCAAAGGAAATGCTCTGAGAAAAGGGAGGTCAGGGGCCTATAGTGAGGAAGAAACCTGTCTAAAGTTAATAAAACTGAGGAGAGCATTAAGGCCATTTTGATCAGTAGAGGGTTTGGAAAATGTATTTGCACCACGTAGAAAGAATTAAAAATCTTCATTAACCTAATTTATTGGCAAAGATCCCTGTTAACATTTTGGTGTTTGCCCTTTCAAGGTTCATGCATCATTTCTTTATAAATATAAATTTTGTCCTTCATGAAGTTTTGTAGTCTTTTCCAACCAATTCGTAACAGAGCCGTGAAACAATTAAAATCAGATGAAAATCTGTCTATAATGACAACAACAAAACAAGAACAGCATCCGCTCTCATGAATTATGAGATTTTCACATGTCAGGTATTACTCTAAGCCCTTTACTTAAATAACCTGATTTAATTTCCCCCCAGACTCTGTAACTGCTATTTGTACCCACATCTCACTTTTTTTTAATATGAGAAAATCAAGGCTAAGAGATGCTGAGTAACTTGCTCAGAATTCTACAACTAAAAATCAGTTTTATAAAATTTATTTGAAGTCCATACTGCTTGACCCCTAAGCCCTGGCTGGTAACCTCTACACTCTATTTTCTCTGATAGATTCTTTATGTACTTTGCAGCCCATCATTACTCACCCTTAGAATCATGACATTACCATCCTCACAGGACCAAGACTTTTAAATTACATTTCACAAGTTATATTTTCCATTCCATTTAAACTGTAGTTTTAAAAACATGCACCTATGAAAGCTTTGAAATGTTCACTTGGGATTCAGCATCTGAAACTTAGAATGTCTCTGGGCCAACAACATGAAAACATCTGCCTTCTCCTTGGTTAACAAGTGAAACCTCTGGGATACAATTCAACTTCAGAAAAATTATTATTTAATGGAGTAAGGGTCCAACTCAGGAAACAGCTTTACTTTTTCCAAATGCATGTGAATTACTAATAAGAAAAGCCATTATGCTCCTTAATATACTTCAGTCCAATTTAGTAATTCCCAATACAGGTTTGCCACAATCCAGGGTCTTAAAGAAAATCTCAAGGATTTTTATAAAACGCTGCCGAAGTCCTCAAAGAAAATCAATTTACTTTTAAATAAGTCTGATTCAGTACTCTGAGCAGTATGGTATTAAATTCAAGATTATCTAGAAATGGTAAAAACAATTGAGAGTTATCCAGGTTGTTAATGCTGACCTGTGTGAGGCACTGATCTAGGAGTTCTGGATGAGAGAAAAAGATGCTCACACAGCTACAGGCACGCAAAGGGAAAGGAGATAAGGACGTGGTCTCCAACAAGGATGATTTTCTTGTTAGTAACAGAAATCTATTAAAACTGGAGATGATTGCATGGAAGGGCACCAGGTATCTCAGTTCAGAGACCTGGCAGGAAGTGTGGTTAGGCTACGAAAGGGACTGACACCAGGAACAAGAAAGCTTTGAACTGAGATGATTTTATCTGTCAACAGAGGATTGAGTGATCTCCATCTCTTCTTCTCTGGGCGCTCAAATGCTATTCTTCTATCTCTTCCCAGCATGCCTTTTTCTATTCTGGAATGTATTAGACCCGAACATGGCCACTCCAGGCTCCGGCTTTACTGTGCCGAAACAGACAGATTCTCTAACTCTGATTTCTATGTCAAGAAGGGAAAGAATATACCTTGCAAAACAAGGGCCAGGGATCCATCCAATCCCAATAACCTTTGACAGAGGGCGTGAGAGCTGTGGCTTAACTCTCATTTAGCAGGAGTTGCAGGTAAAAGTTTGAAAAAAGGAAATAAGCCCTGTAAGAACTGGGTGCAGGGCAAAGGAGAAAATGTTCAGCACAGGAAATTGAGTCGTACATACATAATCTTAATGTACAGCAGAATGTGACAAGAAGCATGCAAGAGAGGAGGACAAATTATTATGATAGTGAAAATGTAAGAGGTTATTTTTGGTCACGTATATGTGACCATGTGTGTGTGCATGCATGTGTGTGTATAAAGAACTGTAATATATAACACCACATTTAAGTTGATAGTTCTAACCAGCGTCATGAGCTTTTTTTTGTATACAGTTATAGTATTTAAAGTGAGCCTTCATAAAGATATTGATACCAATCATTAATTTAATGCTTAATTTATGTCAAACTGTTATAAAATCTATTACTGTATTATGCCATTTAATTTTTACAGCAAGACTATAAATAGATACTATTATTTTCCCCATCTGAGAGAAAGGGAAATTCGCCCTTAGGAGAAGCTAAGAGCTCACTGGAGGCCACATATCTAATAATTTACAGAGGGCAGATTCTAGCCCATGTTTCTTTGCTAATTCTCTTACCCACTGTGCATTACTGTCATTCCAAGCCCTGATGATGGTAGACTTTTATTAGAGAGATAGGATTCTAACATGTCTTGTAGAAGATTACAAGAGTAAAGGCAAGAGTATGGTAGAATTCTGGAGTGTTTAAGGAACACTGAGCAACTGTTTTTAGCTGAAACATGGGATGTATAAGAGATACCAATCCTGAAAGATAAATCTGTTCCTGAGCACTGTGGGTCATGAAAACCATGTTTAGCAGGAGAGAAAATTAATAGAAATTGTTATTGACGAAAGTCAGTGTGATGGTAGTGAAAAGGGTTTACAGGTTGGGTTGGGAGAGGGAATAAGATGCCATAAGAATCTGGCAAGGAGACTACTGCATTGTCCTGACAAGATCATCTATTGCAGTACACGTTATTAGATGATATAAATAATAAACATCTTGCAGCCTTATATGAATGAACTTGGATAACCAAGAGATCAGCTAAAGTCTAATAAGGTGGAAAGTTGTCAAAAAAAGTAAGTGTTAAGCTTAAGGCATCTATTACCGTTTCTTTTCTATCAGCTGTTATCACTTCAGAAAAGAAAATAGAAAAGAAAGAACCTGAGAAATACGAGTCTCTGAATTCTCTACCTAAATGCAAGACAGTTTTCCTCAACTCCCTATCCATCAGCAAGTCTATTTGACTCTACCTCTAAATTATAGCTTATATTAATAGCTTTTTTATCCAATGCTTCCACTCCAACTCAAGCCATCATCATATCCTTTCCAAATATCATAGCAATTTTCTAGCTGTGCTCTCACCTGCCAATTTCAATCTCCCTCACATCTATCCACTGTTCATAAAGCAAACAGAGAAATCATTTAAAATATCTTTAGATTAAGCCTCTTGCCTGATTAAAACTTATCAGTGGTTTAGAAGTGATCTAAGACTAAAATCCAAATCCTTTGAATAGTCTTTGAAACTACAAATGATTTAAACACTCTGTCCCTTTCCAGCTTTATATTTTATCATTTTCCCTACCCTAGTTATCCCATTCTATTGCTCTTCAGCTATGCTGACTTCTATTAATTTAATACTCCATAATCTTTCCATTACTTTAATACTCCATAATCTTTCCCAACTCAGGAATCATGTCCTTTCTGGACTATGCTCATTTCTCCTTAGATGCCAATATATTTTCATCTTCAGAATCTAGGATTATGCAGTCAGAGACCCATACATTACCAATGAAAAACAGTTGCCATCTCCTTCCCTTAGTCACTAGTACACCATGGAAGAATATTAATTAACTGGTAAAGGGCAAAAACCACTGTGGAGTTTTCCAGATCAAAGAAAGAGCATGTATAAAGTTCCATACACAGAAGTGCACCTATAAGGCTAGAATATAGTTGCAAGCAGAGTAGGGGTGAAAAGTACAGAAAGGTACGAGATGAGATAGGAGAGGTAGGTTGGGATCTGCAGAGCTCTTTAAGTCAACATAAGGAGGTTAAGCATTATTTTGAACTATACAGTGGTATATGAGAAGGATGGTAATGAAGTGTTCTAAGGAGAGGAGTGTGATGTGGCTATAACTGCATTTTAGAAAGATGAGGTTGGTAGCAGAGGGGAGAGGGCAAAATGGGAGCCAAGAAAACTAACCAAGCAGGAGATGATGGGGTCCTGACCTAAAATGAGAAGCAGTGTGAGGAGGGGCTAGCAGAGGGGAATACTTAGACAGCAGAATTAACTGCTGGGATATTACTCATCAATTAAAGATCTGTTTGCACTCTTGACACTACTATTTCCAAAATAAATAATTTGTTTCAGTAAGATATTTTCCTTTGATTAAGGCCATTAGTGGCATAATTAAACAAGTAGCTTAGTTCTTATAATGAGAAGGAGATATTGTAAATAGACTCATACATTTTATTTTTAAGAGCTAAATGGGAGGAAGCAGTTAAACCTCAGACCCTTAGGGAAAATAAAACTAAACCTTATTATCAGGCACTGGAGATTTTAGAGGAGTGAGTCAGGTCAGACGTGTTTAATCCACAATGAAAATTAGATACTCCCAAAATGAGTACATTGCTGAAGGCACTCAAAATGAAGCAGCTGAGTTTTGTTGTTATTGTTGGAATTTTTGTTTGCATTTTTGAAGGTTTAAAAACATGATACGTTTTTAATTTTTTTTTTTTTTTTTGGCTGCATTGGGTCTTTGTTGCTGCACATGGGCTTTCTCTAGTTGCAGTGAGCTGGGGCTACTCTTCCTTGTGGTGTTTGGGCTGCTCGTTGAGGTGGCTTCTCTTGTGGCAGATCACGGGCTCTAGGCACGTGGGCTTCAGTAGTTGCGGCACGCAGGTTCAGTAGTCGTGGCTCGTGGGCTTAGTTGCTCCATGGCATGCGGGATTTTCCTGGACCAGGGATCGAACCCATGTCCCCTGCATTGGCAGGCAGATTCTTAACCACTGTGCCACCAGGGAAGTCCCATGATATGTTTTTAAACTTTAACTTTTAATTTTAACTTTTACCTGTTCTGGAACTGGCAACTCTCACATATAGCTGGTAGGAATATAAAATGAACCAACCACTTTGGAAAGAGCTGTGCCAGCTTTTTGTAAAAGTAAACTTATATTTATCCTATGATATAGCAATTCATCCCTAAGTATTTACTGAAAAGAAATTAAAATATATGTACACAGAATTAAATTGAAAAGAACTTGTACAAAATGTTTCAAAGCCATTTTATCATAACATCCAAAAAAAAGCAACAATTTCCCACCACTTCAAACTGCTAAATGAATAAACACGTGATATATGCAAATAATGAGATAGTAATACAAAGTATGAACAAATGCTCTCTGTAAAAACATGAGCACATTACAAAGTCATTATTCTGAGCTCAAGAAGCCAAACACAAAATATCACATACTGTATGTTTCCACCTATAAGGAGAACTGAGATGTTGGAAATATCCTGTAAATTGATAGCAGTGCTGATTACCTTCATTTGTCAAAACATTAAATATGTGAAGCTCACTATATAGAAATTTTACCCCCCCGAAAAAAAAAAAGAACTATAAACAAATAGAGCATGGATTAGCAGTATTTCAGGTTAGAGAAGACAAGAAAGATATAAATAAATGTAATGCCTGATCCTGGATTGGATCCTAGTCCCAGGTAACAATAGCTCTAAAGGACATTATTGATCCAATTGGTGAAATTTGAATATGGGCATTAGAAAGCAATGTTATCTCAATCTTCAATTTCCTGACCTTGTAACTCTTCTATGATTACATAAGCCCTCACCTTCAAAATAAAAACTATCAGGATTCTCAGACAATGACACATCTTGATCTCCTACATAATTACCAGAGATAGAATAAGACCCATTGAACTACCATCCTCAGACCAGTCAGCAGGAATTTGCAAACACAAAAATTATACACTGCCAAGAATCATCATAATTGAGGGAAACTAGTGCCGTGAAACTCTTCACACAGAACTTGAAGAAACACAATTATCATTATCAGTATGGTTACTAGGCTACAATGGAGCTGTATCATAAATAGTCTGAGGGAAAATGATTTTGAATCTCAAATTTTGTACTTTATTAAATCAGCATTCTTATGTGAGGGAAAAACACAAATATTTTCAAAGACATTGGAGTTAAAATCTAAAACAGATTTCTGGCTTCTGCTTAGAATGTATAAATCTGGCAAGGTCATTGTTCCCATCAGCCATGAGAAAAGGGATAGAAAGTCTCAGTAAAATAAGTTCCCCTTTATTTCATGCTCTGATTGGTTTTGTTAGCTTCCTATGACTGTTGTAACAAATTTCCACAAACTTGGTGGCTTAAAAACAGCAGAAATATATTATCTCACAATTCTGGCAACCAGAAGTCTGAAATCAGTTTCACTGGGTTGAAATCAAGGTGTTGAGAGGCCCAAACTTCCTCCATGGGCCCTAGGGGAGAATCTGTTCCTTGTTTCTTCCAGCCTTGGTGGCTGCCAGCCTTCCTTGGCTTGTAGCTGCATTACTCCAGTCTCTGTCTCCATAATGACACGGGAGAGGAAGCTCTTCTCTGTGAGGTCAAATTTCTCTCTGTCTCCCCTTATAAAGTTACATATGATTGCATTTAAGGCCAACTCTGATAGTCCAGGATAAAGTTCCAATGTCAAGATACTTAGTTTAATCACATCTGTAATGGCCCTTTACCCAAATGATGTAGCAAGTATAGGTTGCAGGGATTAGAACCTGATATTTTGGGTGACCATTATTCTGCCTACTACACTTATCATTTGATTTCTTCACTGTTTTGGCTTTTTACCTTGAGGCTTACTTTGAATGCAGAGTCTTTATTTTTGTTGCTGTTGGTTTCTTTATTTTTGTCACTCTTCCTTTCATCACTTTTTAAGTTACCTGTCCCTGGGTGCTCTATGCTAATCAGGTCTCCTGGCTGCAACTGGACTTTCCATCCCATTATGATATTTCTAATATCACAGGCACGTGCACAATTCCTAGTCATAAGGTTGATACCCTCCCTGGCTGGCAACTTGTTAAAAGCAGTAGCCACAGTTGGTGGTTTGTCACTGTTGAAGTTATATGTTTTGTCTCCTTTCTTTCCAGTGTGGGGAAGCCTAACTCAAGGCCATATTTCCAGCAGAGTTTTAGACTCTGTCCGAGTTCATTATGTTTATTGCTCTTTACTTTGCAATTGTGGGAATATTTTTGCTTGCTTTTGGATTCAGAATCTACCAGGACTTTGCCATGCTTTGTGTTTCTGATCTATTTGTAATCTATTGAGATATTTCCTTCATTTGGAACCCAGCTCTATCATTTGTTGTTGCTGTCTATGTTCATACTGTACTTGGCTCAGCCACGTGTTTGAAGCAGAGAGCTGTGTCATAATCTAGGCTTGTCACGTCATCTGGACCAGAAATTTTAGTTGTTTTTATTATCTTGTGCCCTTTACTGGTATTAACTTGAAAAAAAAAACTAGTATTATGAATTATCACAAATTATCCTGGTTGAAATACATTCATGTTAATGTAAGATATATATATTTCCTTAGATGATCCACTGTAATTTAGCATTAGTTATGGACATTTAAAATGTTATCATAGCATTTGAGAGAATACTGGTGAAAATACAGTTCAGCAGAAGTTGGTAAGACTCCCACACAAAATAATTAATGTAGAGCTGTTTTTATCTTCTTCCCCTGGGAGCTAAATAAAAGATTATTAATGTTTGCAGACCAAGTTAGATAATAAATTCAATACCAGGCCAAACAATCCTTTATAGCTATCATAATGGTATGCAAACCTTGAGGAAGTATCCCTTAAAGAAAAATATTCTACAATAAAAATCCATGAGCACCAGGATATATGAGTAGGTCCACAGGACATAATTATGCCACTAAATTCTCAACATCAATCATGAAGTGAAAGGTGCAGATGGTCATGATATTTTTGAAGTTTACTACAAGACACTAATGATTGAACAAAGATTAGCTATTATATCACAGACATTAAAATGTAAGCATCTTGAAAAAATTCTTTTATATGTTTTTGTTGGTAGATCTTAGCATCAGATATGAATAATAACACACACACACACACACACACTAGTACTAAACTGAAAAAGTCAATTAAATTTGAAAACCAACAAAAATTACATTCAATTATTTGAGTGTACATTTCTATTGCCTATGCAAGCAAATTTTGGATGTATAAACAACCCAAAAATAAAAACATATACACTAAAACACGGACATAATAATTTTCAGGAAAAGGGAACAAGCAACTTATAAACACCACTTCTATGATTTAGACAATGCTATCTACATTGTTAAACAGATTGATGTGATAAAAAGACTCTGAGGGGGGCTTCCCTGGTGGCGCAGTGGTTGAGAGTCCGCCTGCTGATGCAGGGGACACGGGTTCGTGCCCTGGTCCGGGAGGATCCCGCATGCCGTGGAGCGGCTGGGCCTGTGAGCCGTGGCAAAAAAAAAAAGACTCTGAGGGGTACTGCAACACCCCTAGATTCATATTAAGTACAAATACACAAAGTTTTTTTTAAAGAAAATCAGCAGTTTATTTTAAAAATTAGTTTATGAATTGAAAAAATAGAGATTATATATGAACTATGGAAAGAACTGAAATTTTTACAGCAAATTTCCTTCATTCTTTTAAACAATTTGCAAACAGTATACCATACAATATTTTTCCATAGAGTTGTTTCTAACAGTTTATTATTATTTTTAATAGGTCTTTATTGGAGTATAATTGCTTCACAATACTGTGTTAGTTTCTGTTGTACAACAAAGTCAATCAGCCATATGCATACATATGTCCCCATATCCTCTCCCTCTTAAGCCTCCCTATCCCACCCCTCTAGGTCATCACAAAGCACCGAGCTGATCATCCTGTGCTATGCTGCTGCTTCCCACTAGCTATTTGACATTCAGTAGTGTATATATGTCAATGCTACTTTCACTTTGCCCCAGCTTCCCCCTCCCACCCCACGTCCACAACTCCATCCTCTACATCTACATCTTTATTCCTGCCCTGCAACTAGGTGCATCAGTACCATTCTTTTTTAGATTCCATATATATGCGTTAGCATACAGTATTTATTTTTCTCTTTCTGACTTACTTCACTCTGTATGACAGACTCGAGGTCCATCCACCTCACTACAAATAACAAAATTTCGTTTCTTTTCATGGCTGAGTAATATTCCATTGTATATATGCACCACATCTTCTTTATCCATTCATCTGTTGATGGACATTTAGGCTGTTTCCATATCGTGACTATTGTAAATAGTGCTGCAATGAACATTGTGGTACATATCTCTTTTTGAATTATGGTTTTCTCAGTGTATATGTCCAGTACTGGGATTGCTGGGTATATGGTAGTTCTATTTTTAGTTTTTTAAGGAAACTCCATACTGTTTTCCATACTGGTTGTGTCAATTTACTTTCCCACCAACAGTGCAGGAGAGTTCCCTTTTCACCACACCCTTTCCAGGCTTTATGGTTTCTAGACTTACTTTATAATGGCCACGCTGACCGGCATGAGGTGATACCTCATTCTGGCTTTCATTTGCATTTCTCTAATAATTAGGGATGTTGAGCATCTTTGCATGTGCCTCTTGGCCATCAGTATGTCTTCCTTGGTGGAATGTCCATTTTTTAACTGGATTGTTTTTCTTTTTGATATTGAGCTCCATGAGCTGTTTTTATATTCTGGAGATTAATCCTTTGTCTGTTATTTCATTTGCAAATGTTTTCTCCCATTCTGAGGGTTGTCTTTTTGTCTTGTTTAAGGTTTCCTTTGCTCTGCAAAATCTTTTAAGTTTAATTAAGTCCCATTTGTTTATTTTTATTTCCATTACTCTAGGAGGTAGGTCAAAAAATCTTGTTGTGGTTTATGTCAAAGAGTGTTTTTCCCATGTTTTCCTCTAAGAGTTTTATAGTGTCTGGCCTTACATTTAGGTCTTTAATCCATTTGGAGTTTGTTTTTGTGTATGGTGTTAGGAAGTGTTCTAATTTCATTCTTTTACATGTAGCTGTCCAGTTTTCCCAGGCTGTCTTTTCTCCATTGTATGTTCTTGCCTCCTGTGTCATAAATTAGGTGCCCATATGTGCATGGGTTTATCTCTGGGCATTCTATCCTGTTCCATTGATTTATATTTCTGTTTTTGTGCCAGTACCATACTGTCTTGATTACTGTAGCTTTGTGGTATAGTTTGAAGTCAGGAAGCCTGATCCCTCCAACTCCGTTTTTCTTTCTCAAGATTGCTTTGGCTATTCAGGGTCTTTTGTGTTTCCATACAAATTGTAATATTTTTTGTTTTAATTCTGTGAAGAATGCCATTGGTAGTTCAATAGGGATTGCACTGAATCTGTAGAACGCTTTGGGTAGTACAGTCATTTTCACAATATTGATTCTTCCAATCCAAGAGCATGGTATATTTCTCCATCTGTTTATGTCATCTTTGATTTCTTTCATCAGTGTTTTATAGTTTTCTGAGAAAAAGTCTTTTGCCTCCTTAGGCAGGTTTATTCCTAGGTATTTTATTCTTTTTGTTGCAATGGTAAATGGGAGCGTTTCCGTAATTTCTCTTTCAGATTTTTCATCATTAGTGTATAGGAATGCAAGAGAATTCTGTGCATTAATTTTGTATCCTTCTACTTTACCAAATTCATTGATTAGCTCTAGTAGTTTTCTGGTAGCATCTTTAGGATTCTCTATGTATAGAATCATGCCATCTGTAAACAGTGACATCTTTTCTTCTTTTCCGATTTGGATTCCTTCTATTTCTTTCTCTTCTCTGATTGCTGTGGCTAGAACTTCCAAAACTATGTTGAATAAGAGTGGCGAGAGTGGACATCCTTGTCTTGTTCCTCATATTAGTGGAAATGCTTTCAGTTTTTCACCCTTGAGTATGATGCTTGCTGTGGGTTTGTCATATATGGGCTTTATTATGTTTAGGTAGGTTCCCTTTACACCCATTTTCTGGAGAGTTTTTATATAAATGGGTGTTGAATTTTGTCAAAAGACTTTTCTGCATCTATTGAGATGATCATATGGTTTTTCTCCTTCAATTAGTTAATATGGTGTATCACATTGATTGATTTCCGTATATTGAAGAATCCTTGCATCCCTGGGATAAATGCCACTTGATCACGGTGTATGATCCTTTTAATGTGCTGTTGGACTCTGCCAGTAGTTAGTTCAAGATTTTTGCATCCATGTTCATCAGTGATATTGGCCTATAATTTTCTTTTTTTGTGATATCTTTTTCGGGTTTTGGTATCAGGGTGACAGTGGCTTCATAGAATGAGTTTGGGAGTGTTTCTCCCTCTGCAATTTTTTGAAGAGTTTGAGAAGGATGGGTGTTAGCTCTTCTCTAAATGTTGATAGAATTCGCCTATGAAGCCATCTGGTCCTAGAGCTCTGTTTGTTGGAAGATTTTTAATTTTGGTTTCAATCTCATTACTTGTGATAGGTCTGTTTATATTTTCTAATTCTTACTGGTTCAGTCTTGGAAAATTGTACCTTTCCAAGAATTTGTCCATTTCTTCATGGTTGTCCATTTTACTGGCATATAGTTTTTGTAGTAGTCTCTTATAATCCTTTGTATTTCTGCAGTGTCAGTTGTGATTTCCCCTTTTTTCATTTATAATTTTATTGATTTGTGTCCTCTCCCTATTTTTTCTTGATGAGTCTGGCTAAAGGTTTATCAATTTTTTAATCATCTCAAACAACAAGCTTTTAGTTTTATTGATCTTTGCTATTTTCTTCATTTCTATTGCATTTATTTCTGCTCTGATCTTTATGATTTCTTTCCTTCTACTGACTTTGGGTTTTCTTTGTTCTTCTTTCTCTAGTTGTTTTAAGTGCAGGGTTAGATTGTTTATTTGATATTTTTCTTGTTTCTTGAGGTGAGATTGAATTGCTATAAACTTCTCTCTTAGAACTGCTTTTGCTGCATCCCATAGGCTTTGGGTCGTTGTGTTTTCATTGTCATTTATTTCTAGGTATTTTTTTATTTCTTCAATGATCTCTTGGTTATTTTGTAGCATACTGTTTAGCCTCCATGTGTTTGTGTTTTTTACAGTTTTTTTCCTGTAATTGATTTCCAGTCTCATAGCACTGTGGTCAGAAAAGGTGCTTGATATGATTTCAATTTTCTTAAATTCTCCAACGTTTGATTCGTGACCCAAGATGTAATCTATCCTGGAGAATGTTCTGTGTGCACTTGAGAAGAGAGTGTATTCTGCCACTTTTGGGTGCAATGTTCTATAAGGAACAATTAAATCTATCTGGTCTATTGTGTCATTTAAAGCTTGTGTTTCCTTATTTATTTTCTGTTTGGATGATCTGTCCATTGGTGTAATTGGGGTGTTAAAGTCCCCTACCATTATTGTGTTACTGTCAATTTCTCCTTTCATGGTTGTTAGCATTTGCCTTACGTAGTGAAGTGCTCCTATGTTGGGTGCATAAACATTTATAATTTTTATATCTTCTTGGATTGATCCTTTGGCCATTATGTAGTGTCCCTCCTTATATCTTGTAACAGTCTTTATTTTAAAGTCTATTTTGTCTGATATGAGTATTGCTACTCCAGCTTTCTTCTGATTTCCATTTGCATGGAATATCTTTTTCCATCTCCTCACTTTCAGTCTGTATGTGTCCCTAGGTCTGAAGTGGGTCTCCTGTAGACAGCATATATATGGGTATTGTTTTTGTATCCATTCAGCCAGTCTGTTTCTTTTGGTTGGAGCATTTAATCCATTTTCATTCAAGGTTATTATCGATATGTATGTTCCTATTATCTTTTGTTAATTGTTTTGGGTTTGTTTTTGTGGGTCTTTTTCTTCTCTTGTGTTTCCCGCTTAGAGAAGTTTCTTTAGCATTTGTTGTAAAGCTGGTCTGGTGGTGCTGAGTTCTCTTAGCTTTTGCTTATCTGAAAAGCTTTTGAATTCTCCATCAAATCTGAATGAGATCCTTGCTGGGTAGAGTAATCTTGGTTGTAGGTTTTTCTCTTTCATCACTTTAAGCATATCGTGCCACTCCCTTCTGGCCTGCAGAGTTTCTGGTGAAAAATCAGCTCATAACCTTACGGGGGTTCCTTTGTATGCTATTTTTTGTTTTTCCCTTGCTGCTTTTAATATTTTTTTCTTTGTATTTAATATTTGTTAGTTTGATTAATATGTATCTTGGTGTGTTTTTCCTAGGGTTTATCCTGTATGGGACTCTCTGTGCTTCCTGGACTTGGGTGACTATTTCCTTTCCCATGTTAGGGAAGTTTTTGACTATAATCTCTTCAAATATTTTCTCAGTCTCTTTCTTTTTCTCTTCTTCTTCTGGGACCCCTATAATTCGAATGTTGGTGTGTTTATTATTGTCCCAGAGGTCTCTGATATTGTCTTCAATTCTTTTCATTCTTTTTTTCTTTATTCTGCTCCTCGGCAGTTATTTCCACCATTTTGTCTTCCAGCTCACTTATTCATTCTTCTGCCTCAGTTATTGATTCCTTCTGGTGTATTTTTCATTTCAGTTATTGTGTTGTTCACCTCTGTTTGTTTGTTCTTTAGTTCTTCTAGATCTTTGTTAAACATTTCTTGTATTTTCTCAATCCGTGTTTCCATTCTATTTCTGAGATTCTGGATCATCTTTACTATCATTACTCTGAATTCTTTTTCAGGTAGATTGCCTATTTCCTCTTCATTTATTTGGCCTTGTAGGTTTTTATCTTGCTTTTTCATCTGTGACACATTTTTGTGCTCTATTTTTTTTTATGAATCGAATTGTGTTCCTGTCTTACTGGTTGTTTGGCCTGAGGCTTCCAACACTGGAGTTTGTAGGCTGTTGGGTAGAGCTGGGTCTTGGTGCTGAGGTGAGGACCTCTGTGAGACCTCACTCTGACGAATATTCCCTGGTGACTGAGGTTCTCCGTTAGTCCAGTGGTTTGGAATTGGAGCTCCCACTATAGGAGCTTCAGCCCGACCCCAAGTTCATAAATCAAGATCCCACAAGTCATGTGGTGTGGCAAAAAAAAAAGAGAACAGTAACAAAGTAAATAGACTAGGAAGCTAACAGATACGTTAGAAAGAATATAAAAATAAAAATATAGATGTATCAACAACTGGGATGTACATCAGTACCACAATAGTAAAAAAGAGGAGGAGGGAAAAGAAAAAAAAGGGCGGGGGGAAGGCCTTGGCTGTAGAGGGCGGGGCTTAAGCCAGGGAGGGGATTGGGTGGTGGGCAGGGCTTATGCTTAGGACCCACAGGGCTGAAAAAGCCCTGGGCCTGCAGGGGTGTGGCTTAAGTTCAAGGAACAGAAGGGACCCAGGTGTGCCCCCACCCCTGGTCTCAGAGGGTGGGGGACGTCACCTGGGAGCCCAGCAGGCTTCCTGTGGGGAGAGGGGGCCTTGGATGGCAGGGAACTGGCCTGGGAGCTCAGCAGGATCCCCTGGCTCAAGTGGGTGGGGCAATCAACCTCTGCTCCTCTCCCACTCTTCCCAGAGGGTCCCTCCTGCATGCCTCTCCTGATCTTCCCAGCCTCAGGGGCACGCATCCTGTCTGGCCTCCACTTCTCCTCTCCCCTCAGTCCCCCCACATCCTACCAGTTCACTTGGGGGCTCCTCCCGTCTCCTTGGATGTCAGGATCCCCCACCAGCAGCTGGCAGGTGCCCTAGATGTGGGGAGATGCTAACTTGGCATCTTCCTACACTGCCATCTTACACAGTAAAGTTTTAAAATGATAAGTTCTCCAAATATTTTAATACCAGAAAATTTCAAAATTAATCTAAATATGGTCAAATGTCCAGTTATAGAGGTATTATGATTATAGTCAAATGTCTTTTCAAAGAGCCTCAAACTCTACGATAAGTCCTGGATTAAATTTTTATGATTTTATTTTGATTGTCACAATGTATTTAAAATTTCCCTCTTAAAACATGCATAAAATAGCTTTTTAAACATATCTTTATCTCAGAATTTTCAATTCTATTGTACTCTCAAAAAAGCATAATTTTGGTAAATTTAAAATTGTTCATATTTTAGTAAATCTCCCCCATAAAAACACAATACAGCTTTAGGGAATTTGCATTCTATACAAATATAACACTCAACTGATATATACTAGATATACATATATCCAAAAAGTATTTTATGTAGACAGGTTACCTATGTAACTACACATTGGGTAATTTACCCAAAGCCAACAGGTCACTTTCAGAATGTCTAATAGGTACAGGTAAACTTTCTAGATGCTGGGGAAACATTAGCAACAGGAACAAAGAATAATCCTTGTCCTCATGGCAGTTACTTTCTTGTAGGAGGAAGACAAAAAATAAATTCGTAAAAATGTATATATAGCATAAGAGATAATGAAAATTGTAAAAAATAACAAAGCAGGAAATGAGAGATGTGAAATAACAAAGGGATAGGTTGCAAATTTAGTAGACAGTCAGAAAAGGCCCTATTGAGATAAATGGAATTGGATTGAAGATCTGAAATAAATCAGGGAATTAGCTGTGTAGATACTGTGGAAAGAACATTCCAGGCAGAGAAAACTACAAGTGCCAGAGCACCGAGGACAGAGTAGCTAGTGCTTAGAGAGCAATGAATTAGAAGAAAGGGGTATGAGGGGTGAATCTTTGTCATCTTTGGCTTCTACTTTGAGAGAGGTGCAAAAGAGATGGAGGGTTTTGATCCAATGATAACAATGATTTTATTATTCTTCTGAGAGTAGACTAAGTGAGGAATGGGCAAGAGCAGAACCAGGTGGACTAGTTGAAAGGCTATTACAGTTATTTAGACAAAGCCAGGGTAATAGCCAAGAAGGTGGTAAGTAGTTGCTACATTTTTATAGTGACAACATGTTTTCCTGATTTTATATGCAGTAAGAGAGAAAAAGAGAAGTCAGTGTTTTTGGCTTGAGAAACTGAAAGGCTGGACTTTCCACTTTCTGAGAAGGAAAGCCTTGAGGAAAAGTGGGTTTTTGAGGAGAAGGATCAAGAGTAAGTTTTTTTGTATCTTTTAAGGACATTTTAATTTTGAGATGTCTATTAGAAATCCAAAAGCTGATGTTAGTCGGTTAATCCACATAAAAATCTGGAATCAGGAGAGAGGTTCATTCTATAGCTGTAAATTCTGAAGTTTTCTATTCTCCATCTCAATGAGACCAGAAGAAATCACCAAGGGACTACATAAAGGTGGAAGAGAGAGAAGACCATGGCTTGAGCCCCATGATATTCCAACATTTAGAAGTTGGGAGATAAGAAGAAATACACAAGTCAGACTGAAAAAGAGTGGTCAGTGAAAGTGAAGGAGAAGCCAGGTAGAGTAGTGTCCTGGAAGAAAAACTTGAATAAGTAGTTGAGAAGGAAATAAATACAAATAGAGGAATTGATAGAAGGCTTTGGATGGATGTACAGATTTTTCATAACTGGAGGGAAGGCAGGAGAAATGATCACAGAAGCTGGCAGTGGGTTATGTGGCTGGGAGTTTGGGAAATTTCTCTTCTAAGTTTGTCTATTTTCTCACTTAAATAGGAAAGATGTTATAAGCTAAGAATAGTGATTGGAGAGGTAGTGTTGGAGATTTTAGTGCAGAGAAGAGGATATGAAATAGCCATCTATCAGAGTGGGTGGTTACATAAAGACTGGACTTTTAGTATGACTGCTCTTTATAACCAAGATGCAGATCTGGAAGACCCCTATATGGACTATTAGGTGCAGAATGCAGTGACTGACTTGAGAAAAAAGGGAAGATCTTTTATTGAAATTAACATGTAATCTTATTGATACAGAAGATAACTGCCCCAAATATGTTGTCATTTTTATCATTCTTCAGAAAGATGTCCATATTTTGTTTTGTTTCTTCTTCAATGTTTTACTTGTTGGAAATTCTGATGACCTAAGGAATGAGAATTAAATGGGAGTTCTGGGGAAAATTTACATCTACCACTCAAAGCACCCACCATGTATCTGCATGTCGATAAAACATTAGGTACTTGAGCCTATAATATGTGCTTGGTATCAAGGTGAGATTTACAAGGGAAGCTTCATGAATATGAAAAATATTCCAGAAATAATAGATTAAATTCCATTTATCTTTTTCAGTTGTCAATTTCCTAATCACATTATACCTTGCAAATGAAAAATATCAAACTGAGCAAATTGTTTGAGAGCTTCTGGTGGTAAATATTTATAAACCAGCTAAAAGTGGATGAATTTCTAATATTGAGTTAGAACCTGAACACTTTAAATAATTTTAAGTTGGAAATTAATTGTAATAAAATGAAACATTTAACCAATAACCCCACCTAGCCACTTGCACTTGCCTTTTATCTGTAATCCATGAGATCTTTTGAAATCCTGATGAAAGTATTCTTTGAAAGAGTGAAAAGAAATTTAGTGCCTTCCTTTCATTAGACTTGGCATGGTTTCCATTTTGACGGCCCTATTGTCTAAAGTTGCCTCTTTGTAGTGAGTAGCATGAGGTTACTGCTTTTGTTGTTTGAAGTTGACTTTTTCTTTTAAACTCTGATTTTAGTAAAATATCCTCAAAACTACTTATAGGGACACAGTTCTTAGGGTTGTTATAAAAATTGAGAAATAGTCTTTTAATCAGTTAAAACATTTTCCAGAATCAAAAGAAAGAACTGTTTTATTTTTTAAACCTGAAGCTACACAAGCATTTGAAAATCAATTTAATAATATTTGTTTTTCTCTGATTCACAAACGCTGTCAGAAAACATGAAGGCAGTAAAAATGCAATGTTTTTCAAAAGCTGAGGAGTAGATAAACAGAATTGGAGTTGGTCTTTCCAATGTTCTGAGAGAGTTAATTAAATGTTTGTTTGATTTTGTGATGGTGGGTGGTGTGTATACTGTTTCTTAAAAAATCAAAAAATATTTTACCTATAAATCTAAGAAAGAGAAAGAGAGAAAAATACATTTTTTTCTTCCACAACTCTCAGAGTTGCTGTGCTACAAGTAAGTTCAAATGATCATTTTAAGAAGTGACAGGAAAATAAAGGGATAGTCACAAAACGAAAGCAGCTCTTTTGCCCCTTTCCTGTTTTCCCATTTCTGTTTCCCTCTAACCTTGAAAGACCTAATTATAGGAATGAGATCACTAGGTGATTTAAGCTGGCTCCTGACTTTTGCTCTCCTGAACGCACACCATGCCTTGCCTAACCTATTGATTCTTTTCCTAGATTAAAAGAACGAAGTAGTTAAAGAATGACTAGCTCTTTGTCCCACAGCCCCCTTAGCAATCCTGCAGGAAGATCACGAGGGCAATATAACATCTGAAGAGAGAGTCAAGCAGTCTTCATGCAATGGAGAATGATGCAGAATCCAACCTCCTGCCTCAATGATTCACTGAGATTCATCCCCCTTTTTCTCCTTTAAAAACTGTCATGGCTGAGCAGAATCTTTGGAGTTGGTCTCCTTGGGACATGAGTCCACCTTCCCTTCAGATTGCTGATTTTTCTGATTAAAACATCTTTCCTTTCTGTTGACACTTACCTCTTGATTATTGGCTTCTGAGCAGTGAGCGGCTGAACCTGAGTCGGTAACAAAACTTCAATAGTCATTTTGTGGAATGTAGTAAAAAATCATACTCTTGTATACTGTTTTTTTTGGCTCCTGTATTATTTGTGTTTAAGGAACAGGTTTACCACATTAGGTATCACATCACCACATGATTAAAACATGCATTTTAATTAATAAATTTTAATTGATTTTGAAAAAACCTTCTTCATTTTGCCTGTGAGGTACTCATGGCATAAATTTTTATCCCAACTTAGAAAATATGAAAATGAAGATAAATTAAGTACTAATTAATTTATTCATACGTTCAATGCATAATTTTTGAGCATCTACTATGTACCAAGCACTTTCTGGCCCTATGAGTATGAGTTCAGTGGGGAAGGGTTTCCTGGCAGAAGGAACAGAATGAGCAAAGAGATGGAGGTGTTAAGGAGCGTGACATGTGGGAAAAATGGCAAATATTTTAAGGTGGCTGAAATATGGAATGGGCAGTTGTGGGGCTGTAATGAGGAAGGACAATAATTGAAAATTTTGGTGTTAAGGAGTTTGAACCTTACCCTATAAGCAAGAGAGGCACTGAAAGTTTTTAACAATCTTCAGTTTCCTAAAAGAAAGACTTATCTGGTAGAATAATAAATCAGGTAGCATTATGCTTGCTGCCTAGAATGGGGGAAGACTGGAGACTATTGACACAATAGGAAGCTATCAAAACAGTTTAAGGAAGTTTTGTTGATAAGACTATTTCACTGGAAAGTAGGAAATAGACTCCAGATGAGATTTGCTGACATTTTGCATGTGCAGATGAAAAAGAGAGAAGCCAATATTAACTCATCTTCATAGGTGCTTTAATTGAGAATTTGGTAGTCATTCGATCATACAGAAACAGAAGAAAAGGGAAAGATTTGGGGTGATTACTGAAAGTCTGATTTATTTATAGATTGTGTTTTTTGCTTGTACCTATTGATAGGCAGTTGGAAAGATTGGATTGCACTTCAGGATAATGTTCTGGGCAAAAGATAATGAATTTGTTCTTATTGTCATTTAGGGATAATCAAAGCTACAGACAAGTAAATCAAACATGAAAGGAGATTGCATGTTGGAATAAAATAAGAGCACCCTGGGGAAGATTTATTTAATGAATAGATAGAAGAGGAGGAAAAGAAATAAATTCAAAAGGAGGTGCAAGTTAGAAAATTATGCAGGATAGAGATGTATTATATTGGCTAAGAAGCAGTCTTGAACAATGCCAAAGTTGATGTGATCAAGTACTATGAAAAAAGAAAAGCAGTCAGTAATTTTAGGAAGGATGATGTCCTTAATAAAGATAGGAGGAAAACTTTCAGTAAACTTTTGGGTCAAAGGTCCATCTCAGCAAGATGAGTAGCAAGAGTAATGTGAAATGTAGGCAGCATTTATATGGTGAGAGAAAGAGAGAGTCATCTGCAAATAAAGGAATAATTAAATGGGGAGTCATAGAGGAGGGTTGAGAAACAAACATATTTAGAGGACTTCTGTTGCTTGTATATTTCTTCCTCCCTTCTTCCAATAAGAACAACTCTTCTGTTAGAAAAGAACTCTTTCCCCACTATCCATTCTGTTTGATTCTGGCAGTAGTTCTAACCTAGAGTATGTTGGACAACTGGAAGTCCTCTCTTTTTCTGAAGGTACTAGCTTGGAGAAATAAAGTGTCTATGTCTATAGGGACCCATGTGGAACTAGACCATATTTGGTGGAAGCAAGTTTAACCAAAACACAGAGAGAAGTAGAGTGAGGAGATGGAAGAAAGATATTATCGCTTGAGTCCCTGGATGCAGTCATGTGTAAGACTAGGTCTTTCTTTGGCTTCTCAAATTTGTAAACCAATAAATTTCCAAAGATAATTACAGTAGTTTGATCTGTCATTTGCAAACACCAGAATCCTGACAATATCAGCTAAAATCAAATAGCTACTATAAAGAAGGTAAAATACACAAAACAGAAAAATTACAATGGATGGAGTAAGTTCACAGAGGAGAGGAGGGGAATCCAATCACCAGAATGGGAAGTATATTTTTGAAAAGAAGTAGGGGCATTCCATAGTCTAGAGGGAACAATAAGAGGAAACAAAGTATCTATGTCAACAAAATCAAGGGAGGTAATGCAAGGATACAAAATAGGGTTTAAATCAAGATCTGAAGAATGATAAAATAACCAGTTGGCCAAAGCACTCCAAGCAATCAACTTCTCAATTATGAGAAAACTCCCTTTCAAATAGGCAATTTGCCCAATTTAGTAGCATATATCTATTCCAACTGATTTACAAGATATCGATACACCTCAGTATATGCAACTTTAGTAAAATTCTCTGCATTGTCCACATCCCCCAAACACACACACACACACAATCTGAAATCGTATTACTAGGTTTATGGGGCCATTTTCCACCTTTCTTTATTTCCTGAAAAGGAGAACTAAATATTTTTAATAATATAATATATATTATAAAAATTATTTTTATAATATACTCTACTTATCATAACAGCAATAATTTTAGAATTAAATAAGGAAACATAATGAGAAAGAATGTGTGGCTACAGTGACAAATGAAGTACAAAGTCTGATTCTTCAGAGTGAAAAGTTAGTTCTCTTTGAAGTTAAAAGAGAGATCAATGTTAGGATAACATCTGTAGAAGGTGATTCATGCAAGAACTGTGGAATTATTTGGACTGTACTTGTCATTTTGACTGCATATGTAGAATTGTATGTCAGAGAAAAGAATGTTCTAAGTTAAATCTACATTTTTGTAACTGGATAGGATCATTGATATGTAGCCCTCCTATAGTTCTTACTGAGGTATATTTATTTATAATCAATGCTACTTAGAAATTTGGGAGTCCATATTATTTATAAAATGCGTTAACATCTGGCAGTGCAGTCACTCAAAATTCTGAAATGTAAATATGACCTTTATCATGCAGAACAGTTCTTTTTTTCCTAGCTGACGATGGAAAAAGAGTAAAAATAAGTCAGCCTTGGTGCAAGACTGGTAATATCAGAAATAGCAACAGCAGGGGTGTTAGGGCAGCTATTCTGGTGGCTTGTAAGAGACAAATAGACAAGTGGCTCAGAAGAGGAATAGAAATGGCCCTGTTTCAGAGGTCAGTGAAAGCCCTGAATGACATCTTCAAGAATCTATTTGTAAACCTCAAATCCTCTGACAAATAGTGGGAGGACAAAAAAGTCTAAATGCAGACAATAGTAGAATACTTGTGTCAATTACTTGTGCTCATGGCTATAGAGAATCTGTAAAATTATCACTTATTCCATTAGCTGAGGTGTCTGTCGTAGAGTGGAGTGACCAGAGGTCTCGCCCTAAAAGGACTGCAATATGGGAACTTACTCTGAGGCCCCAGTGCACATTAGTGTGACTGCATCCACCCCAGGGCTGGTTTCCATCTTTGCCTGGAACTATTGCCAGGGATCAAGGAACAAACAGATGGTGGGTGACACTGCAGACAGAAGATGCCTTATTCCTGTTACTCCTATTCTTAATTAAAGTGGAAAAATAGCCTGAATTTTCACAAAGTGTTTCTATTATCTTAGAATAATTATTATTGTCATTGTATCATTTTATTATCTCAAATTACCCTATAAAGGAATTTAAAAGTAAGCTCAAATAGAATAAAACAATAAATTCCAGCAATACAAGAAAGGACAGGATTCTATCTTTTCATATTATTTTAAATACCAAATCTTTAACTTGACATGGATGGCCTTAATCAGTTAGGGCCCAACCTAACTTTCTCCCATCACCTACATTCGTACGGGAGCTTCAGCTCTACACAAATTAAATTTCAAGCTTCTCTTTAGTGTTTCCTTTTCCCCCTCTAGTTCTTGCTGGTTTTGTTCCCACTGCCTAACACATCCTTTTTGGACTCATCCATTTATTTGCTATAATAATTTATCACAAATCACAAATATACACTTGTCCTGTGACTTTTATAATCTTATGATCCTGGAAAATAAATTCAGGGTCAGATGCTGCTAAGTGTCCCCCGGCCTTGCCATTTTGTCTATCTGTCATCAACTGTAGCAGTCTTTCTTCTGACTCTGGAGGTCACCTCACTATCCTTCTCAGCCCTCACTTTAGGCAGCCCCTACAAAACAATAGGACATAGCGCTTGAGATAAAAATGAGTTATCATTCTAGATCCAATTTTAACATCTCATACACCAGAATAAAATAATTGCTTAAATCAGATACAAAGGTAGGATATGGGAGGACATGACATGATTTTGTCTTATACAAAAATAAAGAAATACATAACCCCACTCAAAAACAAAGGAGTCATTCTACATAAACCAGAAACTCTAGAGAATCCCTGAGAAATAGAAAGCAAAAAGAAAAAGAGCCACAGAGCAAACCACAGTGTTAAATGTAGAAGCAACATCACGATAGTCTATATACCAGGAGGGTGTGGAGCCCGTGAAGAGGAGGGGCCTGGGAAGAAACAAACAGAGTTATTAATTATGGTATCACAGGAGCAGCCAGCTAGGTCACTCTTGGCAACAATGAAGGGAAGTTCTCCAGGTAGAAATGGTAAGTGAAGCAGTTTAGAAAAAGGGAGGCACAAATGAATCCCAAATGGCTAACAGCACTTGTTTGTGAGTACCCAGTCTCAGAAAACCAACTGCCAAGGGATGCCACTCTTACAGTCACCAAAAAAGAGAACAGCCACAAATCAGCTCACGTACATCTCTCTGAACAAAAAAGAGGAGACAGTCATATAGAACACCTCGGCTACAGAGCTAAGCGCACAACTAAGCCACAAGTATTAAACAACCCTGAAAGAGAGACGGAAAATCTAATCAATGGAAAATGTATGTGTGTCCAAAGAGTTAACAGCAATCCAAATAGAGTTTTTAAAGTGTATGCTTAATATATATTAACAGAGAGATAGAGGAGGATATCATACCCACAGCAGTTCTTAATCATTATGCTAAACTGCCGGAACGTGAAAATAATAAGCTTGGACAGGAGGCATAATTAAATAAATTGTAGTAGAGAAACTCCCATAACTGAAGAAAGACCAGAACTTCTCTGAGAGCAGAAATGATTAAAATATAAAAGAAACCAAAATGACAAATGCCCCATCTCTACTCAGTTTTTTTTTCTTTTGTAGAGTCCAGGATAATCAACAAAGTTGACAATGGAAGAATGTGTGTTTCTGTAATTCACAAGGTGTTTTCATTCCTTTAAAAGATGTACTAAAACTTCTTTCTTCTTTCAAATTCAGATTAATTAGGGAAAGATCCTTAAATCCTAGAGTTGTATTTTCCAAAAATATTTCTAGATAATCAACATGAAAACATAAATACAAGCATTATAACTGACCCAGAGAGAGTGACTTGGACGGAAAGAAGATCCAAATGACTAAGCTATGGGATAATAATACCTCATTATATCTATAAATTTTCTTATTATCTCCACCTGTATTTCATTCTCCAATTACAAGCGTGTTGCCTTGCCTATTTATTCAGCCTCTCTGATTTTTCCTAAATTATTTTGTTACAGTACAGCTATGCAGCCAAAATTAATAATCATACCCTGACATTATTACTCATAGCTTCTCTGACATGGTTAAATGTTCATTACTCATTAGCTCAGGAGAGCAGGATCCTGAGCAACTAAGAGGAATAAAGATGTATTTTGATGAGGTATCATTCAAGGTTGGCAAATTTGGATGGGGTGACTATGAGATATCAAAGTCTATATAATGTACCTTAAAGACAGGTAGAGCTTTTCATTGAAACAGTGATTAAAGCCAAAGAGTAGTGACCTCCTTCATATGTAAAGGGCACTGCTGTTAGCTTAATTTCATGTAACTGTTTACACAACACAAGTAATGGACATTGGATGATGAAATTAGGATTCAGAGATTAGGTTTATAAGAGACAAAATCAACATGAACTGAAATTGTGATTCCTCTTTCAGTATTCTTCCCACTACACTGTGAAATATAGCATTTTATTTAGCACCAACCATGCAGAACTTTAAGTATATAATATGCTGATTTCAAAGCAAATTTTAAAAGGATTCATAGAAGGATATTTGATAATTTCCTTTAGGAATTAATTTCAGTATTTAATGTCACTGTGTAATTGAGGGAAATTTCTTCTGCTACAGGAGAGAATCCAGTCTCTTAGCTCAGGTTATTATGTGTGTTTTTAATTAAACTCAGCACAGTTGATGAGAAGAAAATGTCCAAAACTTTGTTCTTTAATGAGCCAATTTATAGAGTACTAACACACTAGGAAAAGCAGCAACTTGTCTAACTCAATCACCTGGCCCACGATGGCATTTTACATTCCATAAGCATATGCTATATTAAAAACTAATAATTCTGATATCTATCATAAATCAAAAGTAAACTAAAATTAAACATATGCAGTTTAGAGAATAATAAGTTTAAAAGCACCTATGTAATCACTACCAGATTTAAGAACGTATCATCAGCTGTCAGCACTATAAAGGCGTCTGTTGTAGCAAAACTGCTCCCCTAACCCCCTAGAGGTAACTACTCTCATCAAGAGGGTAAATCATTCACTTAACTTTCATTATAATTTTACCACCAAGGCACGTAAGACTAGACAATATTTTATTGCTTCATATGGGTGGCAGATTTATGTGAATGGAGTTACACTGTATACCTTCTCCTATGAGATGGCTTTGTTTGGTCAATATTATGCATGAGGGTCATCCATCTGGATATACTAGTGATAGAATGCTTATTTTTCACACTTTATAGCATTTCACTGTATAACTCCTCCTCAGTACTTTTTGCCAACTAGTTTTGATAGCTTATTTGGGTTGTTTCCAATTTCTTGCCATTACAAACAATTTTGTTAAGAATTTACCCTTATAGATATCCCTTGAAGCAAAAGCTAGTCTATATGTCTGGGAATAGATTTGCTTGGTCACAAAGCACACTCATGCTAAATTATTTTTAGTTAAAATCACCAAAGTTGTTTTTATCGTTTATACTCATCGCAACATTAATATTGAACAAATTATTAATTTTTGCAATCTGGTGGCTATATTTGGGAATTGGGTGTGGTTTTAATGTCAAGTTCCCTGACTACCATTAAAGTTTAGGCATTTTAAAAATAAGTTTATGGAACATTTATATTTCCTCTTCTGCATGATGCCTATTCATGTTTTTCACCCATTTTCCATGAACCACCTGTTCTTACTGTTCGTATCCTGAATATTAATTTTAGCGGGAAGCAGCCACATAGCACAGGGAGATCAGCTGGGTGCTTTGTGACCACCTAGAGGGGTGGGGTAGGGAGGGGAGGATGGAGATGCAAGAGGGAGGAGATATGGGGATATATGTATATGTATAGCTGATTCACTTTGTTATAAAGCAGAAACTAACACACCATTGTAAAGCAATTATACTCCAATAAAGAGGTTAAACAAAAAAACAAAACAACAAAAAATACCAAATTACTATATTAAAAAAAACACAGTTTTCTGCCAGTTGTAAATAGCGGAAATATCTTTTAGATTACTACTTGCATTTTGCTTATCTGTAAAGTGTCTTTATTTTAATTTGTTTTAAATTGTCTTATACTGATAAAATTATCAATTTCTTCCTTTAGGCTATGTACTTTTTATAATTTGACTTAAAAATTCCCTCCATCACAATTATAAAATATTTTCCTATAGTTATGCATGTCAATCTTTAATCCATCTAATATTTATTTGTGTAGAAATCTAATTTCATTTTATTATTCAAATAGATGACCAAGTTTCCCAATATTTATTTAATAGGCTCTTCTTTTTGCACTGATTTTCAATGCCCACTCTGCTATAAACAAAATTTGCATTCATGAATGAGATGGTTTCTGGACTTGTTATTTTATTCCATTTGTTTACTTGCCTATCGCTTCATCAGTATCATTCAGTCTTAATCACTATAGTTTTTAATAAAACTGGATGCTTAAAAGGAAATTCCCTCACCTCATTTTTCTTCTTTAATGGTTCCCTGGCTGTTTTTGGTCTTTCACTCTTGTATATAGAATCACTTCACCACATTACACAGAAAATACTGTTGAGTTGTTTTTGTCATTGTTTTGAGAAAGGGTATCATAAGTTAACAGAGTATTGGCACATATAAAATACTTTTGAGTTGTTTTTGTCATTGTTTTGAGAAAGGGTATCATAAGTTAACAGAGTATTGGCACATATAAAATACTGAAATTTTATATCTAAGATCATGTTGTTTCTTTCCTTTTATTTAGGTGTTTTTTAATATCTTTCAGTAAACTCATATGTATTTTTCTTCCCAAAGAGCTTGCTCATTTTTTGTTAGTTTAATTATTAGGTATTTTATATTTTTGATGTTATTGCAATTACTTTTTTTTTTTTTTTTTTTTTGGCGGTACGCGGGCCTCTCACTGCTGCGGCCTCTCCTGTCGCGGAGCACAGGCTCCGGATGCGCAGGCCCAGCGGCCATGACTCACAGGCCCAGCCGCTCCGCGGCACGCAGGATCTTCCCGGGCCGGGGCACGAACCCACATCCCCTGCATCGGCAGGCGGACTCTCAACCACTGCGGCACCAGGGAAGCCCAATTACTATCTTTTAGCACAATTTCATTCTCCAAATGATTTTTACTGTTGTATAACATGTAGCTTCTTTTTGAATACTGATATCTATCCAACAAGACTAATTATTTTATTAATTCTATTAATCAGTGTGTTCAGTTATGTTATCGAGATATAATGACAGCATTGTCTCTTCCTTTCTAATTTATCTTTATATTTTGTCTTATCTCACTGCATTAGATTGGATCAATGCAATGTTAAATAGAAATTGTGATATCAGGAACGATTTACTTGTTCCTTATTCCTAATTTTAACTGAGAGCTTTCAACATATACCATTAACATGATGTTATGTATTATCTATTATATTTTAGTAAGAATCATTTACCATTCTAAGGAAGTTCCCTTCTATTTTTAGTTTCCTAGAAATTTTTAACCGGACGTGATACTGAATGTTAAAATTTCCCTCTACATCTACTGTAGGAATAAAGAGGTGAATTACATTGATTCATTTTCTAGAAAAAAATGGACTTTGGATTCTTGGGAAAAATCCATCTTAGATTATATGTTTTTATTTCATAAATGGATTTAGATGCAAATGATGTATTTAGCATTTCTGCTCATGAATAATTTTGGCCTGTAATTTCCCTTTTAATTTTTTATACTCTTTTGTTTTTGTTGTCAGTCTTTCTTTTTTTTTATATGGTCTGGAAGAACTGGTGTAAATTGAAATTATCTGAATAAAAAAACTTGCCTTTGAAAATAGGTGGACCTCATATTACTACAACGAGAAGATTAAAAAGAAAGTTTTTTTTTTTTTTGATGGTGATAAAACCATTCAGATTGGCTATTCCTTCTGGAATCAGTTTGGATGAGTTGAATTCTTATAAGAATTTATTCATTGTATCTAAGTTTTACATGTATAGAGTGTTCATAATATCCTTTTATTAGCTGTGTAATACCAATAGCATCTCTAAACATAACTATTTTGTCTTTCAAATTAGTGTGTTTTGGGTGCCTTTTTTATTAATTATCCAGGGAGTTATATATTTTATTCGTTTATTCAAATAACCCTCTTTGGGCTCTGTTGATCTTCTCTAATGAACTTTCTTTTAATTTTTACTTTTTATATTTCCTTGTTTTTCATTTCTTTAAATTATCCTCTTTTTTAAAAATTCAATATCTTAAGTTGGATATCTAGCTTATTATCTTTTAGCCTTATTTCTGCTCTAAATTAAGATCTTAAACTAAAATTTTCCTTTAAGTATTACCTTAGTACATGCCAGAAGTTTGGAAATGCATTTACTTTATATTTATTCAATTATAAATAAATATTTTATTTATTAATTTGATGTTTCCTTGGTTTCACAAAAATTTAGATGTAATTTTTAAAATTTCCAAATATGTGAAATTTTCTATTTGAAACATAATTGATTTCTAATTTGATACCATTGTGATCAGAGACTACCTAGAAAGCTTTAAAATATTAGCCAACCATATATGACATCCCTGAGCGCCAGATTCAAAAATACTGGATTTTTTAATATGCATTTAGTGAGGGATAGTAGGGTTTTTCTCAAGAACATGTACAGCTTTGGGTGGACAGAAGTGGGTTTGAATCCCAACTCTCCCTCTCTTCAGTAGTTAGCACTGTTGACCTTTCCCTTTGCATGGAATAACTCTCCGCTTTAACACACTGCTGGATTCCTTCATCCACTCTGGTCACTCCATATAAAGATTACTGCTGACCTCTCCTGCTTTACCTAAACGTAAAATGTTGGAGTTCCTCAAGGCTGGGTCCTAGGTCCTCTTTTGACTCAAAAGTATCTTCCAGGTGATCTTATCCAGTCTTTTGGCTTAAATCATAGTTATAAGCTGGTGACTTCCAGGAATCTGACCTCATTCTATAGGAGTCATCACACATGTCCACAAAGACAGTGAACTGCAGATGGTTGCCTTTTGGTCTGTGATGCATGACCAGCACAACCACACATGGAAGTGCTATCCTGAGATCTGGATCTCCCTATCTAAGCACTAATTTAGCAGACCCACTTTGAATGGCTCATAGGTACCTGATTAGTACTTAGATCTTTGGAATTATCTTAGGGTGAGAGTTATGACTTGGTTAGAGTTTACCAACTACAGCTCCCTATTCATACACCCTCCTCCATGCTCCACCATTTACCTGAATGAGTTATAGCCATCTTCTGCTTTACTTGGTATTCAAGGAAGAACCTTCTGGACTCAAGGTACTGTGATTGCTCAGAATGTAAGTTTCCTTCAGTTATCAGTTGGAGTTAGCTTTACTCACTAGGACTTACTGGGTGGACCAAAAGTCACTGCCATACTATAAGTGCATAATAAGTATGTGTTGAATGAAATATTTAGTAAATGAGCAGGCTGGTGTTCTTGAACCCACGCATAAGTAGAGATCAAGATCTGGGAGACAGATGGACAAGGCAGACCTCATGGACTTCTCAGATTTTCTTGCTCTTTTCAGTCCTAAAAATGTGATGCTGGCCAACATCAGAATCTGAAGAGACTTTGTCAGCCAGAGATATAGCTGCAAGAACCCAAAGAGCTAAGGAGCAATAAGGAGCAGAGTAGCCCTGCTTTTTGGGTCTGGGATAGAAAAGCTTTTGGGTAGAAATCTCAGTGCTTTAGGTAATTTTGTTACCTGAATTTACTCAAATCTTAGGTAGTTCAGTATATGATGCAGAACATTATTGCGACAACCCTTCCTCTTGCATCACCCCCACCTAACACATCCACAGTTTCCACCTGGATGTTTGTGTTTCAACTCTTCCGGAAGAATTAAAACATCAGTACACAAACAAAATAATAAAATATTCTCTGCCAGTCAGGAATGTCATTCATTCTCTTCTAAATACGAAAGCAATGTGCTTCTGTAAAGAATCATCTTAAGTGATTTGACCATCGATAACAACAATGAAATAACTGTCCCAAGGGTTTTTTCTAATTTAAAGAGGGTTAAATTGCTCATTTCCATGTTGATTAGCATTCACTTTAAAATGTGGCAAATGTAATTCCTCTGTAACCAACATTTAATAACAAATAGCTTATCTAGCCATTAAATGTAAAGGGATCCCTGTTCTGTTTGCTAGATACTTTTTAGATAGTAATGATTAAAATAAAATTATTTCAAACATACTGTTTCCAAATATTAAAATTGCTGATTTATTTGCTTTCTTTGCCATAAAATAAAATGTTCCCAGTGTGGCAGGTACAGCATTTCTTAATACAGCTCAGCTGTCTTCACAAATGCATATATTTAAAATTAAAAACAAATTGTGTAAGCTGACATTTAAAACTGGAATTTGTTGCCTTAAGGCAAAAGCAATCACTGGCCTGTGCTCAGTGGTATTTGATCATTTAAGTTTTTCTCCCGCAGCATTGCTGTAATACATAGTTATTTAATAAGTAAGTAAAGCACATTATTTAACCCTTTATTAAACTAATAAACTCTATGTCCCAACATTTAGAAGATCAATACATAAAAAATTAAGTGATTATTATAAACATAAAAAATGAAATAATTAAATGTTATTTTTATGTTCCACATGCTTTGGAAACAGTATGCATTTTGACATCTAGTTTTCCCTGCTTTCACTTAAGCAGAAATTAAATAAAATTCAAACATTGTATTACTTTAAGTTGTTTTTACTTTTTTTATGCTGCAAGAGATGACTTAATGCCTTCTTTGTATCTAGAGTCAAAAGTATTCAGATATTAACCACCAGCAAGTTTAATGTTGGTCACAAATTGGAAACGAAGGAATATGGTTAATTGCATATTATCATAAAAGTAGGGATGATACATGAGAAGGCCAGCAATCAACTATGCTCATTTGAGGCAGTGCGATAGCAAATATTCCATAACTGTATAGATTTCATTAAAACCACTTCAATATCTTGCAATAACATTTATTTCCAACACTATTGATAAGTGTAATTTATTATCTAACAGTTTAGTGTCTGTATATGCTAAATACTGTTCTAGGTGCTGGAGTTGCAATAATAAATAATCCAGTCCAATTGATTTAGGATCTTGCTAATGGGATAAACAGGGAGTTAATAGTTCAGTAGATGATATGCTCTGATAGGAATAAATACTGTGAGCTAGGGCAGGTTACAAAAAAGGTAACCCAAAAGCTGTGAAGGAGGATGACAAGCTTTGTAGAAGCCCTATAAATTGATTTTTACAAGGTGAGTAGTAAATAGTCTGGTGAAGAGAAGTTGGTGGAAAGTGTAAAAGATTACAGTAGATTGTTCTTCTATGGGGGAGAAAAGGAAAAATTAAAAGATAGGCTCTTCCATAGCTTTTAATGGAACTTTATCCTTCTCTTTAGTGTTTGCAGTGATTGAAATAGGACTGCAAGAAAAAGATTATTCTCACCGCATGGAAATGTATGACTGCTGATGGAATCACCCATATCACTGACAGAGAAATGTGTGAACTCCTCATAGGCAACCCTTGAATTTTGTCACATTGGTGACCACTGGGATGGCCCTCTCCACCCAGTGTGAAATAACTCATCCTACTGAGATACAGAAGAAACAAAATTATATCTTGGAGAGAGTACTCAGCTGCAAAAGATAACACTTATTTTAACTAGATACAATGATATTAGAGCATGTACTATGAGTTAGGATCTGTATATTAATTCTCCCAAAATTAAGGTGTCCTTACTCCTTTATAGATGAGGGAACTATAACTGCAAGAATAATGTTGAAGCAGATCCTGAGACAGGGATTGGAGGGCAAGAAGTGTATTTAGGAGGGCAAGGAAAAACTGGCAGGGAGTAGGGGTGGTGGTAGAAAGTAGGGAAGAAGGCCAATAAAAGGTATACTATTTAACTATTTATTAAGTGAGCAACTGAGGCTTCATCTCAGGGAAAGTACATGTTTCCCCTTTTATTTGAAAGTAGAATGTTCCTGTGAAAACTTTCGTAAGCTGAAATGGTGTAAAGCGTTACCTTAGGACACTCTTGCTAATGGATGCAAAACACTGAGATAAAGCACAGATGCTCACAGACACAGTCTGAAGCTGTGCAGGCTTGACGCTGTGATGCTGAGGGTAGTTCCCAGGGAAGGAGGTTGGTGGCACCGCCCTGCTGCTCCGCCAATACACTGCCTCTACAAGGACTCACAGCAAAACAAACAACGCTGAACACTATTTTCCCTTTTCGCTTCTTTTTGTAAAAGCGAAAATCCTCCTTGGATTTCTTTCTGTTAGCAGAAAACAGGTACTAATGTAAGTGTTTCCGAAAAGCCAAGTGATGTAATGCAAACTTTCAAAAAGCGGGGTATATCTGTATGGGGAAAGAGATGAAACCCATGCCTGGGAATTCTCCTGTCTACGGAGAATTCGAATGGGATATTTATAGTCAGTAGAGTCATTTGTTTGGGATTCCTGAGGATGGAGCAGTGTTAATACAGCCTCTTTTATACATAAGAGTGGGCATCTGTGGTTTCAGGTAGAGAAACAAAAACAAACAATTCAGGCATAGCGGTGTAGGTACTGACAGCTGAGAGAAACCCAGGGAACAGTGGAAGTTCTGAATTATGAGGATGGGGCACTGCGGGTGTCTGCTACAGACACTGTACAGTTTGGAATTGTAGTTAAAATCTAAATAAAGGCTAAAGCACAACTATGAATGGGCTAAAATGAGTCTACCATGTCTTTAAAACAATATACCAAGCACATTTTGAAATACTGAAGGCTTATCTTCTTAGTAACCAGTGGATAAAGCAATTATAGATTACTATTTAATAGGAAAAAATTTAAGTGCTGAGTAAGAAATTATGCTCTGCCCCCCAAGGTTTAAGACTATGTTTTAATAATAATACTTGGAGTAGAGAGTTGGAGAAGATGAATATGAAAGTAGAAAACAAAATCTAAGATAAAGAAAAAAATAAAACAAAAGCAGTTGAGATGTACCAAATATGAAATAAGGGTACAAGCAGATAATATAAGAGCTATGACAATTATAAATCAAACAAGAGGTCAGTGAGGAGAAAATTCATTTCTAAGTTATAAATAGCAGAAGTTATTTAGGGAGACATGAGATACATGGCCAACTATATACTGATTTTTCACTTAAAAAAAAGTAACCATAAGACAATGCCAGTGGCACAAAACACGCTTTTTTTTTTTTTTTTGTGGTACGTGGGCCTCTCACTGTTGTGGCCTCTCCCGTTGCGGAGCACAGGCTCCGGACACGCAGGCTCAGCGGCCATGGCTCAGGGGACCAGCCGCTCCGCGGCATGTGGGATCTTCCCGGACCGGGGCACGAACCTGTGTCCCCTGCATCGGCAGGCAGACTCTCAACCACTGAGCCACCAGGGCAGCCCCAAAACACACTTTTTATAGAAAAAAGAAGAGAGGGGAAAGGCCTTTCACCCCACCATGGGCTTTGTATAAACAATCCCAGGCAAAGCTCATATAATCATGAGGTGATTTATAGACATATTCCTTCTAAAAATACTGCAGAATTTCTCTTTCTGACTTACTTCACTAATACCATATGCTAACAAATATATATGGAAACTAAAAAAAAAAAAAAAGGTTGTGATGAACCTGGGGCAGGACAGGAATAAAGACACAGACGTAGAGAATGGACTTGAGGACACAGGAAGGGTAAGGGTAAGCTGGGACGAAGTGAGAGTAGCATTGACATATATACACTACCAAATGTAAAATAGATAGCTAGTAGGAAGCAGCTGCATAGCACAGGGAGATCAGCTCGGTGCTTTGTGACCACCTAGAGGGGTGGGATAGGGAGGGTGGGAGGGAGACGCAAGAGGTAGGGGATATGGGGATATACGTATGCATATACCTGATTCACTTTGTTATACAGCAGAAACTAACACAACATTGTAAAGCAATTATACTCCAATAAAGATATTAAAAAAAAAAAATCAGAACTGCCCACTGAGTGAATCATAGTATTTCTAGCAGTGCACAAAATTCTCAATGGGACTTCAGCTCTGGCTTCAGCTAATAGCTGGAGGGAAGTCCAGGAACCGAATTAAGAAAGGAAAGGGGGGGGGACCTTGAAGATGGCGGAAGAGTAAGACGCGGAGATCGCCTTCCTCCCCACGGATACACCAGAAATACATCTACACGTGGAACAACTCCTACAGAACACCTACTGAAGGCTGGCAGAAGACCTCAGACCTCCCAAAAGGCAAGAAACTCCCCACGTACCTGGGTAGGGCAAAAGAAAAAAAGAAAAAACAGAGACAAAAGAATAAGGACGGCACCTGCGCCAGTGGGAGGGAGCTGTGAAGGAGGAAAAGTTTCCACACACTAGGAAGCCCCTCCGCGGGCGGAGACTGCGGGAGGCGGAGGGGGGGGCTTCGGGACCGAGGAGTAGTGCACAGCGACGGGTGCGGAGGGCAAAGCGGGGAGATTCCCGCACAGAGGATCGGTGCCGACCGGCACTCACCAGCCCGAGAGGCTTGTCTGCTCACCCGCCCGGGCGGGCGGGGCTGCGAGCTGAAGCTCGGGTTTCGGTTTTGGACGGAGCGCAGGGAGAGGACTGGGGTTGGCGGCTTGAACATAGCCTGAAGGGGTTAGTGCACCACGACTAGCCGGGAGGGAGTTCGGGGAAAAGCCTGCACCTGCCGAAGAGGCAAGAGACTTTTTCTTCCCTCTTTGTTTCCTGGTGCGCGAGGAGAGGGGTTTAAGAGCGCTGCTTAAAGGAACTCCAGAGACGGGCGCGAGCCGCGGCTAAAAGCGCGAACCCCAGAGACGGGCGCGAGCCGCGGCAAAAAGCGCGAACCCCAGAGACGGGCGCGAGCCGTGGCTAAAAGCGCGGACCCCAGAGACGGGCGCGAGCCGCGGCAAAAAGCGCGAACCCCAAAAACGGGCGCGAGCCGCGGCTAAAAGCGCGGACCCCAGAGACGGGCGGGAGACGTTAAGGCTGCTGCTGCCGCCACCAAGGGGCCTGTGTGCGAGCACAGGTCACTCTCCACACCCCTCTTCCGCGGAGCCTGTGCAGCCCGCCACTGCCAGGTTCCCGGGAACCAGGGACAACTTCCCCGGGAGAACGCACGGCGGGCCTTAGGCTGGTGCAACGTCACGCCGGCCTCTGCCGCAACGTCACGCCGCCTCTGACGCCGCAGGCCCGCCCCGCACGCAGTGCCCCTCCTTCCCCCCCCTCACCCCCGGCCTGAGTGAGCCTGAGCCCCCGAATCAGCGGCTCCTTAAACCCCGTCCTGTCTGAGCAAAAAACAGACGCCCTCCAGCGACCTACACGCAGAGGCAGGGCCAAATCCAAAGCTGAGCTCCTGTGAGCTGTGAGAACAAAGAAGAGAAAGGGAAATCTTTCCCAGCAGCCTCAGAAGCAGAGGATTAAAGCTCCACAGTCAACTTGATATACCCTGCATCTGTGGAATACCTGAATAGACAAGGAATGATCCCAAATTGAAGAGGTGGAATTTAGGAGCGAGATCTATGATTTTTTTCCCTTCTCCTCTTCTTGTGAATGTGTACGTGTATGCTTATGTGTGACATCTTGTCTGTATACTCTTGCTTCCACCATTTGTCCTAGGGCTCTATCCGTCCATGGTTTTTAAAAAAAAAAAATTTTTTTTTCTCAATAATTAATTTTAATTGTAATAACTTTATTATACTTTACCGTCGTTCCTTCTTTCTTTCTTTCTTTCTTTCCGTCCTTCCCTCCTTTAGACAACGAATCACCCCAAATTGAGGAGGTGGTCTCTGAGAGCAAGATTTATGATTTTTCCCCCTTTACCTCTTTTTGTGAAAGTGTATGTGTATGCTTCTGTATAAGATTTTCTCTGTATAGCTTTGCTTCCAACATTTGTCCTAAGGTTCTATCCGTCCCTCTTTTTTTTTTTTTTTTTTCTAAATATTTTTTAATTCAATAACTATATTATACTTTATTTTATTTTTACTGTATCTTCTTTCTTTCTGTCTTTTTTCCTTCTTTCCCTCCTTCCTTCCTTCCTTCCTTCCTCCCTCCCTCCCTCCTTTCTTTCCTTCTTTGCTTCTTTCTTCCTTCCTTCCTTTCCTCCTTTCCTTCTTTCTTTCCTCACACTTCTACTAATTCTCTCTACTTTTTCTCCCTTTTATTCTGAGCCGTGTGGATGAAAGGCTCTTGGTGCTCCAGCCAGGAGTCAGGGCTCTGCCTCTGAGGTAGGAGAGCCAACTTCAGGACACTGGTCAACAAGAGACCTCCCAGCTCCACATAATATTAAACGGTGGAAATCTCCCAGTGACCTCCATCTTAACACCAGCACCCAGCTTCACTCAACGACCAGCAAGCCACAGTGCTAGACAACCTATGCCAAACAACTAGCAAAACAGGAACACAACCCCACCCATTAGCAGAGAGGCTGCCTAAAATCATAATAAGGCCACAGACACCCCAAAACACACCACCAGATGTGAACCTGCCCACTAGAGAGACAAGATCCAGCCTCATCCACCACAACACAGGCACTAGTCCCCTCCACCAGGAAGCCTACACAACCCACTGAAACAACCTTAGCCACTGGAGACAGACATCAAAAACAACGGGAACTACGAACGTGCAGCCTGCAAAAAGGAGACCCCAAACACAGTAAGATAAGCAAAATGAGAAGACAGAAAAACACACAGCAGACGAAGGAGCAAGATAAAAATGCACCAGACCTAACAAATGAAGAGGAAATAGGCAGTCTACCTGAAAAAGAATTCAGAATAATGATAGTAAGGATGATCCGAAATCTTGGAAGTAGAATGGACAAAATGCAAGAAGCAGTTAACAAGGACCTAGAAGAAATAAAGATGAAACAAGCAATGATGAACAATGCAATAAATGAAATTAAAAGTACTCTAGATGGGATCAATAACAGAATAACTGAGGCAGAAGAACGGATAAGTGACCTGGAAGATAAAATAGTGGAAATAACTACTGCAGAGCAGAATAAAGAAAAAAGAATGAAAAGAACTGAGGACAGTCTCAGAGACCTCTGGGACAACATTAAACGCACCAACATTCGAATTATAGGGGTTCCAGAAGAAGAAGAGAAAAAGAAAGGGACTGAGAAAATATTTGAAGAGATTATAGTTGAAAACTTCCCTAATATGGGAAAGGAAATAGTTAATCAAGTCCAGGAAGCACAGAGAGTCCCATACAGGATAAATACAAGGAGAAATACGCCAAGACACATATTAATCAAACTGTCAAAAATTAAATACAAAGAAAGCATATTAAAAGCAGCAAGGGAAAAACAGCAAATAACACACAAGGGAATCCCCATAAGGTTAACAGCTGATCTCTCAGCAGAAACCCTACAAGCCAGAAGGGAGTGGCAGGACATACTGAAAGTGATGAAGGAGAAAAACCTGCAACCAAGGCTACTCTACCCAGCAAGGATCTCATTCAGATTTGATGGAGAAATTAAAACCTTTACAGACAAGCAAAAGCTGAGAGAGTTTAGCACCACCAAACCAGCTTTACAGCAAATGCTAAAGGAACTTCTCTAGACAAGGAACACAAGAGAAGGAAAAGACCTATAATAACGAACCCAAAACAATATAGAAAATGGGAATAGGAACATACATATCGATAATTACCTTAAATGTAAATGGACTAAATGCTCCCACCAAAAGACACAGATTGGCTGAATGGATACAAAAACAAGACCCTTATATATGCTGTCTACAAGAGACCCACTTCAGACCTAGAGACACATACAGACTGAAAATAAGGGGATGGAAAAAGATATTCCATGCAAATGGAAACCAAAAGAAAGCTGGAGTAGCAATTCTCATATCAGACAAAATAGACTTTAAAATAAGGACTATTACAAGAGACAAAGAAGGACACTACATAATGATAAAGGGATCGATCCAAGAAGAAGATATAACAATTGTAAATATTTATGCACCCAACATAGGAGCACCTCAATACATAAGGCAAATACTAACAGCCATAAAAGGGGAGATTGACAGTAACACATTCATAGTAGGGGACTTTAACACCCCACTTTCACCCATGGACAGATCATCCAAAATGAAAATAAATAAGGAAACACAAGCTTTAAATGATACATTAAACAAGATGGACTTAATTGATATTTATAGGACACTCCATCCAAAAACAACAGAATACACATTTTTCTCAAGTGCTCATGGAACATTCTCCAGGATAGACCATATCTTGGGTCACAAATCAAGCCTTGGTAAATTTAAGAAAATTGAAATTGTATCAAGTATCTTTTCTGACCACAACGCCATGAGACTAGATATCAATTACAGGAAAAGATCTGTAAAAAATACAAACACATGGAAGCTAAACAATACACTACTTAATAATGAAGTGATCACTGAAGAAATCAAAGAGGAAATAAAAAAATACCTAGAAACAAATGACAATGGAGACACAACGACCCAAAACCTATGGGATGCAGCAAAAGCAGTTCTAAGGGGGAAGTTTATAGCAATACAAGCCCACCTTAAGAAGCAGGAAACATCTCGAATAAACAACCTAACCTTGCACCTCAAGCAATTAGAGAAAGAAGAACAAAAAAACCCCAAAGCTAGCAGAAGGAAAGAAATCATAAAAATCAGATCAGAAATAAATGAAAAAGAAATGAAGGAAACGATAGCAAAGATCAATAAAACTAAAAGCTGGTTCTTTGAGAAGATAAACAAAATAGATAAACCACTAGCCAGACTCATCAAGAAAAAAAGGGAGAAGACTCAAATCAATAGAATTAGAAATGAAAAAGGAGAAGTAACAACTGACACTGCAGAAATAAAAAAAATCATAAGAGATTACTACAAGCAACTCTATGCCAATAAAATGGACAATCTGGAAGAAATGGACAAATTCTTAGAAATGCACAACCTGCCAAGACTGAATCAGGAAGAAATAGAAAATATGAACAGACCAATCACAAGCACTGAAATTGAAACTGTCATTAAAAATCTTCCAACAAACAAAAGCCCAGGACCAGATGGCTTCACAGGTGAATTCTATCAAACGTTTAGAGAAGAGCTAACACCTATCCTTCTCAAACTCTTCCAAAATATAGCAGAGGGAGGAACACTCCCAAATTCCTTCTACGAGGCCACCATCACCTTGATACCAAAACCAGACAAGGATGTCACAAAGAAAGAAAACTACAGGCCAATATCACTGATGAACATAGATGCAAAAATCCTCAACAAAATACTAGCAAACAGAATCCAACAGCACATTAAAAGGATCATACACCATGATCAAGTGGGGTTTATTCCAGGAATGCAAGGATTCTTCAATATACGCAAATCTATCAATGTGATAAACCATATTAACAAATTGAAAGAGAAAAACCATATGATCATCTCAATAGATGCAGAGAAAGCTTTTGACAAAATTCAACACCCATTTATGCTAAAAACCCTGCAGAAAGTAGGCATAGAGGGAACTTTCCTCAACATAATAAAGGCCATATATGACAAGCCCACAGCAAACATCATCCTCAATGGTGAAAAACTGAAAGCATTTCCACTAAGATCAGGAACAAGACAAGGTTGCCCACTCTCACCACTCTTATTCAACATAGTTTTGGAAGTTTTAGCCACAGCAATCAGAGAAGAAAAGGAAATAAAAGGAATCCAAATCGGAAAAGAAGAAGTAAAGCTGTCACTGTTTGCAGATGACATGATACTATACATAGAGAATCCTAAAGATGCTACCAGAAAACTACTAGAGCTAATCAATGAATTTGGTAAAGTAGCAGGATACAAAGTTAATGCACAGAAATCTCTGGCATTCCTATATACTAATGATGAAAAATCTGAAAGTGAAATCAAGAAAACACTCCCATTTACCATTGCAACAAAAAGAATAAAATATCTAGGAATAAACCTACCTAAGGAGACGAAAGACCTGTATGCAGAAAATTATAAGACACTGATGAAAGAAATTAAAGATGATACAAATAGATGGAGAGATATACCATGTTCTTGGATGGGAAGAATCAACATTGTGAAAATGACTCTACTACCCAAAGCAATCTACAGATTCAATGCAATCCCTATCAAACTACCACTGGCATTTTTCACAGAACTAGAACAAAAAATTTCACAATTTGTATGGAAACACAAAAGACCCCGAATAGCCAAAGCAATCTTGAGAACGAAAAAAGGAGCTGGAGGAATCAGGCTCCCTGACTTCAGACTATACTACAAAGCTACAGTAATCAAGACAGTATGGTACTGGCACAAAAACAGAAATATAGATCAATGGAACAGGATAGAAAGCCCAGCGATAAACCCACGCACATATGGACACCTTATCTTTGATAAAGGTGGCAGGAATGTACAGTGGAGAAAGGACAGCCTCTTCAATAAATGGTGCTGGGAAAACTGGACAGGTACATGTAAAAGTATGAGATTAGATCACTCCCTAACACCATACACAAAAATAAGCTCAAAATGGATTAAAGACCTAAATGTAAGGCCAGAAACTATCAAACTCTTAGAGGAAAACATAGGCAGAACACTCTATGACATAAATCACAGCAGGATCCTTTCTGACCCACCTCCTAGAGTAATGGAAATAAAAACAAAAATAAACAAATGGGACCTAATGAAACTTCAAAGCTTTTGCACAGCAAAGGAAACCATAATCAAGACCAAAAGACAACCCTCAGAATGGGAGAAAATATTTGCAAATGAAGCAACTGACAAAGGTTTAATCTCCAAAATTTACAAGCAGCTCATGCAGCTCAATAACAAAAAAACAAACAACCCAATCCAAAAATGGGCAGAAGACCTAAATAGACATTTCTCCGAAGAAGATATACAGAATGCCAACAAACACATGAAAGAATGCTCAACATCATTAATCATTAGAGAAATGCAAATCAAAACTACAATGAGATATCATCTCACACCAGTCAGAATGGCCATCATCAAAAAATCTAGAAACAATAAATGCTGGAGAGGGTGTGGAGAAAAGGGAACACTCTTGCACTGCTGGTGGGAATGTGAATTGGTTCAGCCACTATGGAGAACAGTATGGAGGTTCCTTAAAAAACTACAAATAGAATTACCATATGACCCAGCAATCCCACTACTGGGCATATACCCTGAGGAAACCAAAACTCAAAAAGAGTCATGTACCAAAATGTTCATTGCAGCTCTATTTACAATAGCCCGGAGATGGAAACAACCTAAGCGCCCATCATCGGATGAATGGATAAAGAAGATGTGGCACATATATACAATGGAATATTACTCAGCCATAAAAAGAAACGAAATTGAGCTATTTGTAATGAGGTGGATAGACCTAGAGTCTGTCATACAGAGTGAAGTAAGTCAGAAAGAAAAAGACAAATACCGTATGCTAACGCATATATATGGAATTTAAGGGGAAAAAAAAAACGTCATGAAGAACCTAGGGGTAAGACAGGAATAAAGACGCAGACCTACTGGAGAACGGACTTGAGGATATGGGGAGGGGGAAGGGTGAGCTTTGACAGGGTGAGAGAGAGTCATGGACATATACACACTAACAAACGTAGTAAGGTAGATAGCTAGGGGGAAGCAGCCGCAAGGCACAGGGATATTAGCTCGGTGCTTTGTGACAGCCTGGAGGGGTGGGATAGGGAGAGTGGGAGGGAGGGAGACGCAAGAGGGAAGACATATGGGAACATATGTATATGTATAACTGATTCACTTTGTTATAAAGCAGAAACTAACACACCATTGTAAAGCAATTATACCCCAATAAAGATGTTTAAAAAAAAAAAAAAAAAAAAAAGAAAGGAAAGGAAGTGTAATTTGATAATCTGATTTGTATTTAAGAAGCTACACAAACTTGGGACTCAGCTTTAAAAATACATATGTGGTTCCCAATTAATTATTCAGAATGAAAGTGGTTTTAAAGGGTAGTTTTGATTCAAAATATTTAAAATTTTTTATTTTTTAATAAATATTAATTTAGGACCTATTACTAAACATTTGTTCTGAGTATACATTGTGGAAAGTGCTAAGAAAACCATTTTATATATCCAATATTATATATAGCCAATAAAGCCAATATTTTGTAATAACTTCAGAAAAAAAATTTAAAAAAAGAAAACCATTTTATTTCAGTTTTGCCAATTGTTTAATTCTTCAAAATAATTATGTTGGCCCAAATTAAGATGGTCATCAGGTTTTTCCTGTGCAAGAAAAATATCTTTGTTATCCAAAATCATTAAAAACAAACAAACAAAAAAACTGTTCTGAAGAATAGGTGACCATGACTGTTAGTATTATGGCCAATTAAGTTATTTTTTTCAGTTATGTGTCTGGATCCAGAATTTTTTTGTAAAGTGCAGCTTTTACACTGTTCAAATTTTTATGCACATTAGCTTATTCAAAATTGAATCTCAAATGTATTTCAGTTTCTTTAATGATGCATTGAACATATGGACTTCCATAAAGTCTGAAGATCATTCAGACTTTCTTATACATCTAGCCCATATTTATCACCATTATTTTGTGGAAAAGTCTCATTCTGCTTATTTCCCTTTAGCTTTTGACTCTACGAAGAAGATCTGGCTGCAGTATAAGAAATGAATGTTCAATACACTACTGTCTGCTAATGCTCATAAGATTTTTATACCTCAAAATTCAAATTCTTTGATATTTCTTTGGACTTATCAGATAGCAATTTCCAGTAAAGAAAATTTTGATTATCTTTTTAATTTTTAGGTTTGTCGTTTGATGGTATTTGATGAGCTAGAAAACTGACACTCCCAATAGAAAAGAACAAGATTAAGATTCTATTATATATAGATTTTTAAAAAAAGCTTTATTATAGAAGTAGTATTTATTTGGATCAAGCACTGCATTGAACAATTTTATTACGATATTTAACTTTTTGGAAATCCTATGAAGTAGGTATCACTTACTGCTTAAAGAGGTTGAGTAGATTTTTAGATCTAGGGTTAGAGCCTAGTCTGATTCCAAGATTTCTTTTACTCATAGTCAATTCAATACACTTCTTCCCACTGGGCTGATTATTACAAAACAAAAGGGATTTTACCACAAATAAAAAAAGAAAGAAAAGGGGAAAAATCTGGCACAGAATAATAATTCCAAACGAAAGGAATAAATGTAAGTTTACATACTTCAACCATTAATTGGCTTGTATTTAATAATTCCACTTTGAGAACAAGCTCATTATATTAGCTAGGTATGTGTTTTACAGTTCTTCTTGGGGTATAAGTCAGAGAGCTGTATTATTGAGCTAAAAATTCTAATGGTTATTGACTGAGATGACTTTATGGCTAAGCTGAAGATATAGTTCACTTTTTACAAAACAGATGAGACCTCATTTCTGTTTTCTGTCTAAAATTGAGTTAAACTCCCTTAAAAAATATTGAGGACTTTACTCTCTGCACTGGAATAGATATAACACTACTCGTTAAGAAAAATCTCGGCTGTGTTTTTCAGTGTTCCTCCAACCTACTCCTTAAACAGAAGCCCATCTCCACATTGAGATGAACTTAACTTTGTTTCTTTCACAGGACCAAACACAGGGGTATGTCTTTAAACTGTAAATGAAATGACTATATTCATACTTACAAAGAACACCTCAAATTTATGTTTATCAAAAGAAGACTTCACTATGCACTGACTGTTCTGCCCAGAATTACTTTCTAAGTAATGCATAAAACCACATATATTTATACCCTGGCATAATTTCTTTGGTTCTCCCATAGAATTACCTTTATGAAAGCCATTGCTACAGTTGCTCTAAAGATTCAGGCTTGGTGAAAAATCTTTTAGAAGAAAAAAGGTTATCAAATTTGTAGGCATATGGTTGTTCATAACATTCCTTTATTATCCTTTTAATGTCCATGAGATCAGTAGAGATGGCTCCTCTTTCATTTTTAATATTAGCAATTTGTGTCTTCTGTCTCTCTCTTTTTTTTAAGTTAGCTTGGTTAGAGTTGTATCAATTTTACTGATCTTTTTCAGGAACCAGAATTAGGTTTTACTGACTTTATCACTTTCCTGTTTTTAATTTCATTGGTTTCTGCTCTAATTTTTAAATGTATTTTCTTTTGTTTACTTTGGATTTACTTCGCTCTTTTTTCTGTAGTTTTCTAAGGTGGAAGCTTACGTTATTGGTTTTAGATCTTTCTTCTAATATAACATTCAATGCTTTAATTTTTTTTCTAAGACCTATTTTTGTTGCAGCCCACAAATTTTGATAAATCATATTTTCTTCTAACTTAGGTCAAATATTTTAATTTTTTTCTTTGAGACTTCCTTCTTTGATTCATACTATTTAGAAATATCTTGTTTAATCTCCAATTATTTCGGGGGGGGTTCCAGTATCTTCCCATTATTGATCTCTACTTTAATTTCATTTTCATCTGAGAGCATATTTTGGGTGATTTCTATTCTTTTATAGTTTGATAAGTTGTGTTTTATGACTAGAATATGGTCTATCTTGGTGAATATTCCATGTGAGCTTGAAAAGAGTATGTATTCTGATACTGTTTGATGAAGTATTCTATAGACGGCAGTTGAACCTGACAGTATTAAGTTCAACCACGTTCTTACTGCTTTTCTTCCTGTTCAATATATCAATTACTGATAGATAAGTGTTAGTATCTCCAAGTATAATAGTGGGTTATCTATTTCTCCTTGAAGTTCTAACAGATTTTGTCTCACGTATTTTGATGCTCTGGTGTTAGGCACATACACATGAAGTTTTGTTATGTCCCTTGGTGCTTTGATCTCTTTATCATTATGTAATGCCTGTCTTTATCCCTGATAATTTTCCTAGATTTACAGGCAGCTTTGTCTAAAATTAATATAGTTACTCTAGCTTTCTTTTGATTAGTGTTAGCATGGCATCTATTTCTCCATCACTTTACTTTTAAAGTGTCTTTATATTTAAAGTGGGTTTCTTCCAAACAAAATATATTTGGGCCTCTCTCTCTTTTACTTAATAAACTCTGACAGTCTCTATCTTTTAATTGATGAATTCAGAACATTAACATTTAAAGTGATTATCGATATAGTTGGATTAATATCTACCATAGTTGTGAGTCTTTTCTATTCACTGCTCTTGTTTTTATTCTTAACATTTTTATTACAGTATAACTGCTTTACAATTTTGTGTTAGTTCCTGCTGTATAACAAAGGGAATCAATTATATGCATACATATATCCTCATATCCCCTCCCTCTTGTGCATCACTCCCACGGTCCCTATCCCACCTCTCTAGGTGGTCACGAAGTACCAAGCTGATCTCTCTGGGCTATGCAGCTGCTTCCCACTAGCTATCTATTATACATTTGGTAGTGTACATATGTCAATGCTACTCTTTCATTTCATCCCAGCTTCCCCTTCCCCCTCCCTGTGTCCTCAAGTCCATACTCTACCTCTGTGTCTTTATTCCTGTCCTGCCCCTAGGTTCATCAGAACCTTTTTCTTTTTTTAGATTCCACATATATGTGTTAGCATACGGTATTTGTTTTTCTCTTTCTGACTTACTTCACTCTGTATGACAGACTCTAGGTCCATCCACTTCACTACAAAAACTCAATTTAATTTCTTTTTATGTTTGAGTAACATTCCATTGTATATATGTGCCACATCCTCTTTATCCATTCATCTGTCGATGGACACTTAGGTTGCTTCCATGTCCTGCCTTTTGTAAATAGTGCTGCAATGAACATTTTGGTACATGTCACTTTTTGAATTATGGTTTTCTCAGGGTATATGCCCAGTAGTGGGATTGCTGGGTCATACGGTAGTTCTATTTACAGTTTTTAAGGAACCTCCATACTGTTCTCCATAGTGGCTGTAACAAGTTACATTCCCATTAACAGTGCAAGAGGGTTCCCTTTTCTACACACCATCTCCAGCATGGATTGTTTGTAGATTTTTTGACGATGGCCATTCTGACCAGTGTGAGATGATACCTCATTGTAGTTTTCATTTACATTTCTCTACTGATTAGTTATGTTGAGCACCCTTTCATGTGTTTGTTGGCAATCTGTATATCTTCCTTGGAGAAATGTCAATATAGGCCTTCCGCCCACTTTTGGATTGGGTTATTTGTTTGCTTGATATTGAGCTTCATAAGCTGCTTATATATTTTGGAGATTAATGCTTTGTCAGTTGCTTCGTTTGCAAATATTTTCTCCCATTCTGAGGGCTGTCTTTTCATCTTGTTTCTGGTTTCCTTGGCTGTGCAAAAGCTTTTAAGTTTCATTAGGTCCCCTTTGTTTGTTTTGGTTTTTATTTCCATTTCTCCAGGAGGTGGGTCAGAAAGGAACTTCCTGTGATTTATGTCATAGAGTGTTCTATGCTTTCCTCTAAGAGGTTTATAGTGTCTAGACTGACATTTAGGTTTTTATTCCATTTTGAGTTTATTTTTGTGTATGGTGTTAGGAAATGTTCTAATTTCATTTTTTTACAGTAGCTGTCCAGTTTTCCCAGCACCACTTATTGAACAGGCTGTCTTTTCTCCATTGTATATTCTTGCCTCCTTTGTCAAAGATAAGGTGACCATATGTGTGTGGTTTATCTCTGGGCTTTCTATCCTGTTCCACTGATCTATATTTCTGTTTTTGTGCCAGTACCATACTATCTTGATTACTGTAGCTTTGTAGTATAGCCTGAAGTCAGGGAGCCTGATTCCTCCAGTTCCGTTTTGCTTTCTCTAAATTGTTTTGGCTCTTTGGGGTCTTTTGTATTTCCATACAAATTGTGAAATTTTTTGTTTTAGTTTTGTGAACAATGCCATTGGTAGTTTGACAGAGATTGCATTGAATCTGTAGATTGCTTTGGGTAGCAGAGTCATTTTCACAATGTTGATTCTTCCAATCCAAGAACATGGTATATCTCTCCATCTGTTTGGATCATCTTTAATTTCTTTCGCCAGTGCCTTATAGTTTTCTGCATACAGGTCTTTTGTCTTCTTAGGAAAGTTTATTCCTAGGTATTTTATTCTTTTGGTTGTAATGGTAAATGAGAGTGTTTCCTTAATTTCTCTTTCAGATTTTTCATCATTAGTGTATAGGAATGCAAGAGATTTCTGTGCATTAATTTTGTATCCTGCTACTTTACCAAATTCATTGATTAGCTCCAGTAGTTTTCTGGTAGCATGTTTAGGATTCTCTATGTATACTATCATGTCATCTGCAAACAGTGACAGTTTTACTTTTACTTCTCCGATTTGGATTCCTTTTATTTCTTTTTCTTCTCTGATTGCTGTGGCTAAAACTTCTACAACTATATTGAATAAGAGTGGTGAGAGTGGGCAACCTTGTCTTGTTCCTGATCTTAGTGGAAATGGTTTCAGTGTTTCACCATTGAGAACTATGCTGGCTGTGGGTTGGTCATATAAGCCCTCTATTATGTTGAGGTAGGTTCCCTCTATGTCAACTTTCTGGCGGGTTTTTACCATAAATCGGTGTTGAATTTTGTCGAAAGCTTTTTCTGTATCTACTGAGATGATCATAGGGTTTTTCTCCTTCAGTTTGTTAATATGGTGTATCACATTGATTGATTTGCATATACTGAAGAAACATTGTGTTCCTGGGATAAACCCCACTTGATCATGGTGTATGATCCGTTTAAATTGATTTTGGATTCTGTTTGCTCATATTTGGTTGAGGATTTTTGCATCTATGTTCATCAGTGATATTGGCCTGTAATTTTCTTTTTTTTGTGACGTCTTTGTCTTGTATTGGTATCAGAGTGATGGTGGCCTTGTAGAATGAGTTTGGGAGTGTTCCTCCCTCTGCTATATTTTGGAAGAGTTTGAGAAGGATAGGTGTTAGCTCTTCTCTAAATGTTTGATAGAATTCACCTGTGAAGCCATCTGGTCCTGCACTTTAGTTTGCTGGAAGATTCTTAATGATGGTTTCAATTTCATTGCTTGTGATTTGTCTGTTCATATTTTCTATTTCTTCCTGGTTCAGTCTTTGAAGATTGTACTTTTCTAAGAATTTGTCCATTTCTTCCAGGTTGTCCGTTTTATTAGCATATAGTTGATTGCAGTAATGTCTCATGATCCTTTGTATTTCTGCAGTGTCGGTTGTTACCTCTCCTTTTTCATTTCTAATTCTGTTGATTTGAGTCTTCTTCCTTTTTTTCTTGATGAGTCTGGCTAATGGTTTTTCAATTTTGTTTATCTTTTCAAAGAACCAGCTTTTAGTTTTATTGATCTTTGCTATTGTTTCCTTCATTTCTTTTTCATTTATTTCTGAACTGATCTTTATGATTTCCTTCCTTCTGCTAACTTTTGGGTTTTTCTCTTCTTTTTTCTCTTATTGCTTTAGGTGTAAGGTTAATTTGTTTGAGATTTTTCTTCTTTCTTGAGCTATGATTGTATTGTATAAACTTCCCTCTTAGAACTGCTTTTGCCGCATCCCAAAGGTTTTGGGTCATCATGTTTTCACTGTCATTTGTTTCTAGGTATTTTTGGATTTCCTCTTTGATTTCTTCAGTGATCTCTGGGGTATTTAGTAGCATATTGTTTAGCCTCCATGTGTTTGTACTTTTCACACTTTTTTTTCCCGTAATTGATATTTAGTCTCAGCATTGTGATTGGAAAAGTTACTTGATAGGATTTCAATTTTCTTAAATTTACCGAGGCTTGATTTGTCACCCAAGATATGACCTAACCTCGAAAATGTTCCATGAGCACTTGAGAAGAAAGTGTATTCTGGTTTTTTTGGATGCAATGTCCTATAAATATCAATTAAGACTATCTGGTATAATGTGTCATTTATGGCTGTGTTTCCTCATTTGTTTTCATTTTGGATGATCTGTCCATTGGTGAAAGTGGGGTGTTAAAGTCTCCTACAATTATTGTGTTACTGTCGATTTCCTATTTTATGGCTGTTAGCATTTGCCTTATGTATTGAGGTGCTCCTATGTTGGGTGCATAAATATTTACAATTGTTATACCTTCTTCTTGGATTGATCCCTTGATCATTATGTAGTGTTCTTCTTTGTCCCTTGTAATAGTCTTTATTTTGAAGTCTGTTTTGTCTGATATGAGTTTTGCTACTCCAGCTTTCTGTTGATATCCATTTGCATGGAATATCTTTTTCCATCCCCTCACTTTCAGTCTGTATGTGTCCCTAGGTATAAAGTGGGTCTCTTGTAGACAGCATATATATGGGTCTTGTTGTTGTATCCATTCAGCCAGTCTGTGCCTTTTGGTTAGAGCATTTAATCCATTTACATTTAAGGTAATTATCAATATGTATGTTCCGATTACCATTTTCATAGTTTCATTTCATTTTCATAGTTTCATTTTCATAGTTTCATAGGGTTTTTTATTGTAGGTCTTTTCCTTCTCTTGTGTTTTCTGCCTAGAGAAGTTCCTTTAGCATTTGTTGTAAAGCTGGTTTGGTGGTGCTGAATTCTGTTAGCTTTTGCTTGTCTGTAAAGATTTTATTCTCCATTGAATCCTAATGCGACCCCTGTTGAGTAATCTTGGTTGTAGTTTTTTCCCTTTCATCCTTTTAAATATGTCATGCCACTTCCTTCTCTCCTTCAGAATTTCTGCTGAAAGATCAGCTGTTAACATTATGGGGATTCCCTTGTACATTTTTTTGTTGCTTTTCCCCTGCTGCTTTTAATATTTTTTCTTTGTCTAATTTTTGACAGTTTGATTAATATGTGTCTTGGCGTGTTTCTACTTGGATTTATCCTGTATGGGACTCTCTGTGTTTCCTGGACTTGATTGACTCTTTCCTTTCCCGTATTAGGGATATTTTCAATTATAATCTCTTCAAATATTTTCTCAGACCCTTTGTTTTTCTCTTCTTCTGGGACCCCTATAATTCAAATGTTGGTGCATTTAATTTTGTCCCAGAGGTCTCTGAGACTGTCCTCAATTCTTTTTATAACGTTTCATCGTTATAAAATGAAACGATGAAGAGGAAAGTCTAAAAGTTTCTGAAAAGAAGGATTAAGAGCCAAAATGACATATAACTTTTCAACAGCAACACTAAAGGCTAAAACCCAGTTGAAAAATAAATAAAATGTGAGCATAGAATAAACGCATTTATATTTACTGACAGACAAGGGCTCCCAAATTTTACCTTGTGTGTATTCTTCCTTAGGAAGCTTTGGGAAAATAGGTTCCACCAAAAGGAGGAATAAAATAAGATATAGGAAATCATGAGATCAAGGAAACAAGGACTACAGCCTAAGAGAGAAACAAAAGCATTCATAGGATGATGATAAAGAGAAGTCCTAAAAGAACAGCTGTGCAGCAGGTCTGGAAGGCAACCGGGTAACACTGGAGCAGAAAGACCCAGGACTTCACCAGAAGAGGGAGGGGCTGGACAAGGACTGATCTATTATTTCATTTATCTGATGTTTTGAATTTGATGTTTGAATCAGACTTTTTTCTTATGTATGGTAAATAGTTCAGAGATGAATTAGAAATAGGCAGTGGTTTTAAAAAATTGAGCAAATATAAAAATAAGGTAGTTTCTAACTCCAGGAAATAATAGGTATACAAGAAAGAAAATATAATTATAAAGTAATCACAGTACCTTATGAGGGTCACATAAAAAAAAAATCTACAAGTCACAGTCACATAAATTCTGATCACTGACTTAACACAATAAAATACAAATCCCTATGGACTGACAAGATATAAGTGAAAACATATGAAGGCAGAATAATGTGTATAGTATAATCACATTTTATGTTTATGTTTTATACAAGAGTTTATGACTTGATAATAAGTATTTAGAAACTTATCTAAAAAGATATGGACCAAATGGTAATTAAATGCTATTACTTAATGTTCCATACTTATATATTCCTTAATTTTTAATATAAACAAGTATCTAAGCATTCCTTTTAAGAATTAATTTTGTATAAAATATAGATCCAGGGCTTCCCTGGTGGCACAGTGGTTGAGAATCTGCCTGCCGATGCAGGGGACGCGGGTTCATGCCCCGGTCCAGGAAGATCCCACATGCCATGGAGCGCTGGGCCTGTGAGCCATGGCTGCTGAGCCTGCGCGTCCGGAGCCTGTGCTCCGCAACGGGAGAGGCCACAGCAGTGAGAGGCCTGCATACCACAAAAAAAAAAACAAAAAAATATATATATATATATATATATATATATATATATATATATAGATCCAAAATGTAATTTAACTTTTGCACAGTATTTCAGTTTATGTGCATCATAATTTAGCCACTTTATTTTCATTGTATGTTTAGATTGCTTCTGGTATTTTTCTATTTTAAATATCTTCATGTCTAAATCTTTGGAATTAATGTGATTATTTTTCTAGAATACATGCCAGATGGAATTGTTCTAGGAAAAATTCACATTTTAAGTCTTTGATAAGTAATCCAAAGCTGAACATCAAAAAATTGAGACAATTTATATCCCCACAAGCAATGTTTAACCGTATCTATTATCTCACATCTTGTCAACACTGGGTAGTATTCTTTTTTCATATTTGACACCATTTTTTTGAAAAACTCTTCAAGTTTGTATTTATATGATTACAAGTGAGGTAGACCATGTGTTCATATGTTGTAAGTCATTGACAGTCTTCTGAATGTACCCCTCTCCTTTCCTCTCCTTTTCACTGCTGTAAATATTTCAGTCATATCTCTTGGGCTCTTAGGCTCCCATCTGACGGCAGAGCCAAGCTCTCTTCCTTGTGTTCCAACCCTTAAACTGCTTCTAGGTTTTTTCTTCTAAATCACAAATCTGATAATATCATTTGCTTGCTTAAAAGCCCATGAAGACTAGCAATTTCCCATAGAGTAAAGTCTAAAATTCTTCAAGTGGAACACTACTTCAGCATTAATATGGGCTCAAGTATTTTCTTAAATTATAAAAATGTGTTTTCATGACAGCCTTTGCTCAATAATTATAAAGAACTTGGGATTAGAGAGCTAATTTTCCTCATTATAGTATTCACTCTAACTACCCAAGAAGTGATTAAGGAGTGACATCACCAAGATGGTGACATAGGGGATTGCTGACTTTGTTCCCCCCTCAGGAGAAGAACAACTAATAACTATTCAAGAATAAGACATCACTGAGAAAATCCTACAACACAGGGGTGAGGCTAAAGCACCCCTTGCACCACAGAGACCAAGACACTAAATCAGAAGGTGAGAGAAGAAGTTACACATTGATTGCATTGTCCCTCCCCCAGGCCAGTGCAGCATCACATGGAGAGGTCTCCCTTCAGCCTCCAGTTTCTCCAATGAGCAAAGAAAACCCAGGGTGGACAACCAGTCACTACCCCCAGCATTGTGGGTCACTTTGTGGGAGCCCCTACTCTGATCTTGCCCCAGATTGCAAGGGAATCTTCAGGGCTCAACCACGGGGACAGAGAATTGGGGTGAGGGGTCTTAACGACACTTGGATCTTGGCAGACTGAGTTCAGACCTACAGTGCCCAAGTAGTAATCCCAACCAGCAACAAAGTGAAAAGATAACCTATGAAAGGGGAAAAATATTATCGTTATATATCTGATAAGGGGTTAATATCCAAAATATATAAAGAACTCATACAACTCAGTACAAAAACAAATAACTCAACACCTACCATAATTATCACTTCATGATATATGTAAATAAATTGGGAATATGCCAAAAATCACTGAATTGTACATTTTTAAACAATTAAAATGGTAAATTAAAAAATCATCATGCTGTAACCTGAAACCTACATGGTGATATATGTCAATTATATCTCAATAAAGGAAAAAAGAAGTGATTAGTCAATGATGGTAGAATATATTGACAAAGGACAGAGTAGCAGGGTCAGTATGGTGTGCTGGTATATCAACTCTGGAAAAATCAAATGAAACATATAAAGCGCTATTTGTAGTGTGTGTGGATCTCCCACCACGGCTGATTTCAATCTACCAGTGGTTTAAGAACCAGCTCACAAATTTTTTGAATATTAAACAGTTGGCTCTGGAGAGCCAGTGTAGGCTGACTCCAACCACCACTGACAGTGCCAATAGGGTATTATTTGGAGAAGTGGCAACATTCTAACGAGTTAGAATGCAAAGGAAAGATCCTACAGAAGAGATGACATTGAGCTAAGACACAAATGAAAAGAGGAATCAGAAAGTTGAAAGTCATCTGAAAAAACAGCTCTGGAAGAAAGAGATATGGCAAACACACTAAGGCAGGAAATCACTTAGCACATCTGAAAAACAGAAAGAACAAGAACATATATTTTAAATTTGTTTTTCAGTTGGGAGCTCACCTTGAGATCAAAAGGTCTCTTAGCCAGGGTGAAAGCAGTATTTTAGAAGAGGTGAATTATGATTCAGAAGCTAAGATCAGTTTTGGTTCTTTTGTACTTCTTTGCTAATAGAGTTTCCAATTACTGCTGGGTAATTCTTGGGGGAGGGTGGTGGCGCAGATATAGAAATATAAAAGCTGCCAGAAATCTGGGTTTATAGAATACAAAATACAGCAGGAAATAAGTATTATTCTATTTTACCAACATTTATGGTTCTCAGTGTTCATTCTAGACACTCTAGTCTATATTTCTTCTTCAATCTTGCCAAGCCTACAAATTAACTATACTTTTAAATCCTGTTGCCACATTAAGATGACTAGTAGCTTAAATATACTATGCTGAAATGTATCATTGGGCAGTCTTTGGATAAAATATAAATCAAATTGTAGGAACAAAGCAAGAATAACTGGATTAAATTCAATTATCACCTTTGGGAATCTTTTCCCTTTGGCATCAAGATGACAAAAGATAATTCTGTTTTGTTTATTTTATCTTGAGCAGGTAGAGATGGGGAGAATCCAAAATAACATTTTAAGAATGAATCAGTTGGAGTTCAAATCCAGGCTTGAGAAGTGAACAGCTCCTCCAGAGTGAAAATAAATTCTATTGCGAAGCAAACGAAGATTAGGAGGATTAAGTGTCACATGTGGAGGATCTGAAAGTGGATTTGTTTTTTATTATTGAAGGTATTTTTATGGGTTAATTGTATGGGGATCCGGTTCATTTGTTTTTTCTAAGCTGAGATGAGCCAGTATGTCTCTGGGGCAGGAGAGACTTGTGCTGCTTGTGAGGATGTGTATTATTTGTTTCAATATTATGCATTAGCGGCTAACAGTCCCAAGAAAGGGATTATGACTTGGTAGTCTCAGGAGTAATTAATTGTTACTGACATGTTAGCTATATTAATAGTTACAGTACTCTCTTTATCCAATACAACTCTCTTTATTGTAATTTGTATACATGTTCAAATTGCTTTAGTAATAATGCTCAACATTTACACAGAATTTTTAAAAGTTCAAGGCAATAGCTAAAACAATCGAGTTATTTCCAAAAACATGAGTTAGGTATAGAATGTGGCTGTCAAAACTGGCAATTCAATTTTTCCTTGTTGAAGAAACAGAAAAAAATCAGCTTTGTTACTGATAAACTTTTTCTACAAGAAACATATCTCAATTTTTATTAAATTATAGAAAACATTATTAAATGTCCAATGGAATTACTTTAAAGCTATGAATCCCAGATTATTTTACTTTATTAAAGTTATATATTAGCTTACTTCTCTAGAATTACAATAAATCTGTAAATAATATAAGCTTTGCAATAAAATAAACACATAGGACTGCAATTTAGATACAAGGTAACACAAAAGCTTTAGAAATCACTTATTAAAATGAAGGATCCTGAGTAATTATAAATGAGAGGAGGTAGAGAGGTAATTCAGATTACCCTGTTTCTAGTTCTAAACTATTCTATTAATGAGTAATAGAATTAATTCCATGTGAATTTGGATTCACTTCTAAGTGTACCAAAAGACCATATTGTTGGAAGTTCAGCACAAGAGGCCAGATATTTACTCTGAATCCACATGGAAAATAAAATTAAGGCAACTGTTCATATTACTTAGGCCAGAAAATACTCTCATTCAAATCCCCAGCAAGAACCAAGTAGAAATATTTAGCTTTGGGATTTGGGAGAAAAAAAAAAAAGATTTTGCATATTTTACTTTAGTGCATATTTCCTATTTCTTGTACCTAAAATTCAGTTTCATTTAAAAGGCAAATTGTAAACTCAGCTTCATTTAGAATTCAGGTAATTTTCAAAATATTTTGGGCCCAAATAAATCTTTAGATGAAAGTATTTCAACATTTATCTAAGAAAGCAGTTTTATGAGGTCTATGGCAAATTTAATTATTTCAATGTTTCCCAAAGTGGGCAGCATGTACAAAATTCTGTACAATATGAATGTGTTGATCAAAAGGAATTTGGAAAATGCTGTTAAATCAGCTTAGCATGAGATCTCAGCTTTTTTTATATCTGGATATAAGTTGTCAGTCTATGTATTAAATCTACTGAAGTATACGTTGAAATACAGCCCCCAGGCATCCCAGACAGAGGGAAGATTATGAGCCAATAAGAGCAGGTGGGAAAGCATAATGAATCTTTTAAGAAACTATAAGGAAATTCTGGGGTTGCAGGAGATAAATCTGGAAATGGATGCCCGAGCCAAACTGTGGACATTTTGAATGACAGACTAAGTAATTCAGATTTTTTAAAAAGTCAGCCAGCAGCCATTGACGCTTTCCAAGGAGGGGAGTGATAGAATAAATATGGTAGTTCGGGAGGATCAATCTGGCTGAAAATGGATAGGTTGGTGTGAAGAAGGGAAAATACTGGAGGCAAGGAGTCCAGTTAGAAGGCCCTAGCAAAAAATCAGGAGTGATATTAAACATGAATGGTGAAAAGAGAATGCAAAAGGAAGAATGAGAACAAGGTCTATTGCAAGAGAAGAATGGGAGGAATGAGGGACAGTTTCAAAGATTTTTAAAGAGCTCTCCAAGAGACTGATGGTGACTTTAGTGATCACAGTGAATCTTTTGCAACTTCTCTGGGTTATACTTGATACAGGTTCCCATGCCTTGATATAGGTTTTCTACCATAATGGACTTTCCATTCTTGGCTAACATAGCTAACTTATAATTCATTCTTTAGGACTTCTAGCTCACCTGTCATCTTTTCATTCTTAAATAATTTTTATATGTTCTCTTAGTATCCTAGATATACAAATTCTACAATATTTAAATCAATGTATTTTACAGATTGATTAGGTAGATTACAGGTTCCCCAGTCAGATTACAGGCTCCCTGAAATTAGCGATTAAATTAGTCCACTTTCAACAGCCAGCACAGTAGCACATAGTGGAAACTCAATCACTGTTTGAACAAGGAGTATGCCTAGGAATCTTAGAGTGTTAGTAAGCCTAAAGAAAGACAGAAATGGGCAAATAGATGGAATATAAAGATTGAGGAAAGGTAGTTTTATCAACATGTTGGAAAGTCAATGGAAATAAGATTGAGGAAAGTGATAAAAAGGGAAATTGATGAGGCAGAATTGCAGAGTGAAAGGCAGACTGTAGAATGCAGATCTAGTGTGGAGAATTCACCCTCTGGTAGTCCAATACTTTCTACTGTTTTCAAAAGAGGCCTCATACCCCTCCATTTCCTCACCTTAGTTCCTTGTGTTTCCACTTTCAAGAATTCCATCCCATCTTGAGCCTCTTTTCCAACATTTACACATGCACACTTAAAGCACAGGTCAAATGTCACTATCCCCTGAGACATTCTGTGGTCACTTATTTCTCTGAATCTCCAGAGTGACTTTTTTTTAATATGCAGCCTGAAGCACTCCTACATAAAATTCACGTTAGGTGATACTTTTGGGAAGTTTGCCGTTATAGACATATTCTGTCTAATAAATGACAAAAGGATGATAGAATTAGAATCATCATTTTACAACTCCAAATGAAGTAATAGGTTTAAGCAAATGATCATCTATGGATATAAGAACTATTAGTGGAAAAAGGTTGGTGGGGTACTTAATGATGGATGGATCAAGGCAATAGTATCTGAACCCACTGATCAAACTTCAAGTCATAAAAAGAAAGAAAACTAGACATCATACACCTCCTTATGGAAAGACACAACACGCCCTCTAATATATTTTTACCAAGAAAAAAATGTTAACCTGCATTTGACCAGATTTTATCTGTAACAACAAGTTTAAAGGAAATATAGAAGACAGAAAACGTGCAAAGACAACACTGGGCTGTATTCAGTAAAATCTCAAATTTGTGAAACAATACAGTTTTTCAACAAATAAATTGCAAGGAGTAAAATTTAAAGAGGGAGTGAAAAACCCACAGTTTAAATATATATTAAAAGAAACTTAAAGATGTGTCAACCAAAAGTGTGATGATAGGTTTGGATCCTGATTTCAACAAACCCAAATTTATAAATCATTTATTAGACAAATGAGAAAACAAGACCACCCACTGATACCAAGATACCGTTAATTTTTAGGTATGAAGATGGCTATGTTGTTTAAGCATCATTATTCATCCTGAAATACTTTCAGATGAAATGGTACAATGTTTGGAATTTGCTTCAAAATAATGCACGGTGGTAGCAGGGGTGGGGAAGTGAGTGGTGGTGCTATAAATGAAACAAGACTGATTGCTATTGGAGTTGGATAGTAGCCACATAGTTCATTTTTATTTATGATTGAAAAATTCTATTTTGTGTCATTTCAAAATACAAGCTCCTGTGCTCCATCTTAGAACTATTGAATTAGAATATCTAAAGGAGAATCTGGAAATCTGCATTACTAACAGGTTCCGAAGTGATGACTATGCACACTAAGATTTGGGAATCATAGTCCTAAACAATTCATCCCATTGTTCTTGCTCTTGTCAGAGACATCCAGTCAATTATATATGCATGCTGCATCTTTAAAGTTAGAAATTATGTCTTGCATCTCCCAAAGCCATATATTTTATATGTGCTCAATAAACATTAGGGATGCTAGTCAAAACCTTTATTGCTGTTCACTCTGAATAAACATTCTAGGTCTAGAATGTACGAGAGTTACCCATATATTCAAAGATATTAGGAGTGTGCACCATTTCAGCTCTTAGCAATAATCCTCTGGCTATGTGGAATTTCTTTCTTAGTGGTATTTAACACTCCTAATTCCTAAAGGGCTAGTATTCTCATACGTCATGCAGCAAGGATAAAATTTAACAGATGAGAAGAATAACCTCCTCTTTCACAGAGAGATAGAAATAGAGGATCTTAGCTTCCATGTGTAGAAAAAGAAAATGAAATGTGAGGTGTTTATACCTGCCATTACCCCTCAACTTTGCCTTTGTCAAGATTTTCTTTGTTTGCAATGGTTCATTTATTAAGTAATCACTTTGACCCTCCTAAGAGGGTACTCTTGGGAAAATGTAACCTTATACTAAGAATTTTTTCCCCAAAGACTTAGTATTCCCTATACCTTGGAACTCTTGAGATAACTCTGATAGATTCTGTCCTAGTACCAGCCCAGTGTTATAGTTCTGCCACTAAGTAGCTAGGTGGTTTTGAATCTGGCCCTATTTTTAATGGGTCCTGGTTCCCCCACATACATAACTCTAAAATAAATGTCAGTCTACCCTTGGATCATCTGTAAGTTAACCTACAGTTTTACATTCCTTCTAGGAAAAAGTATTTCACCCAATATTTAAACAGAAAACACAACCTTCAAGAAAAAAAAGGTATAAAATGGTTTTACCTCAGCATCTTAGACAAGGATAAATAAGGCCAGTTGCATATATTGTGTTCTGAAGGTATAAACCCAGGAATATGAAGGCTATTTCCCACTTCGACTTACCTGCTTATGAGCATGATCATAAGAATTAATATGATTGTCAAACTCCTGGTGTTTGTGGTACTGCTTGTCACATAATTCACAGTAAAAGTTTGCCTTTACATCTTCCAGGGCCTTTGCTGTGGACTTCTCCTTTTCTGGAAAATCCTTAAAAAAAAAGGCAAAAATGTTGGTTACATTTCTCTCTAATAGCATAATCAGATCTCATATTAATCAAGTTGGTATTTAATTTTACTGTGACTAAAAGAATATGGTTAGTCACATTACATTTCAGAAATTCATGGCACTGTGGAAGCAACTTTCAGCTTAGCCTTATCCCTAAGTTATCAATAAACACATAATGACTTATCATAAAGGAGCCCTCAGCTGCAGTATGGTCATTACTCATTCTTCTTCTTGCCACCCACTTCCAGGTGTGGTTCTGCTGACTCACCTAAATGGAATACTCATCCCCATTTCCTCTGCCTATCCAATGGCCTATCTGAAACACTGTAAGACCTCTCCACGACAATATTTTATTGGCGCACTGATTGCATTGTTTTGTATTGTTCACCTACTGCTCACGTTTAGCCTCCCTGAGATCACGTGTTGGGACTTACTATTCTCTCTGCACACAGTGCCTTTCCCACCTTATTAAATTGGTGAGCTTCTACTCCTTTCCCAATACCCAGCTCTTTGCGCCCTCTGGGAATCATTTTCCATGACATTTCAAGGAGGAGAAAGCCTCCATTATGTTATTACTAAACACATCTATGATCATTCCTACTTTGTCCTTTTCATGGACATTTCTTTCTTTGACATTACCCCTTACATTTTTTGGGTTCCACACAATTCCATCTTCGGCCAACTGAATTATCCACTCTACACACTCTCCCTGGGTGACCCCATTCATACTATAGTTAGAGCCTTATTTATCCTTAATCTCTAACTCCAGCCTAAGCTTCTCCCACAAGCATCAGCTCCTGCTAGACATTGCCAATGAGTGTACGGCACAGTTTTCAAAATTATTACATTTACAATTTTGACTATGCTCTATCTCAAACAGAATTTTGGCCATATCATCCTCCTGCTTAAAATCCTCCTGAATTCTCTCATTGCCTATAGAATAATAGTGACAAATGCTTATTGAGCATAAACAATGTGCCAGGTATTAGGTTACGTATGTGAATTATCTCATTTGTTCCTCACAACGACCCTACAAAAATAAGTTCTATTTTAATCTACATTTTACAGATGCATCAACCAGCACTCAGAGAGATCACACACTTGTGGTCACTGAGTTACCAAGTGCAGAAAGGATTTGAATTCAAATAACCAATGCCTACCTCCTTTGTTAGTAAACAGCTGTGCTTTACCATCTCCCTTTAAGGCCAAGCCCCTTAATATACCATACAAGCTCCTTCCTACCTCATCAGTGTCATTTATATCAATCCATGCTCCCATGTTACCCTCTTTAATTCTATTAGCAGACATGCCACATGATATTAAAAGATTTGTTTTCATGTCTATGGCTCCCATAAATCTTTTGAAGGCAGGAACTGTTTTATTCATTTTTGTGTCCACGGTGCCAAACGTATTGTCTAGCCCAGAATAGGTGCTTATTTAATATGCATTACATAAATTAATAGATAATGCTGGCTTACATATTCATGCCTCCTACCATTCTGCAAGTTCTTCTCTATTATCCCAAGGCCTAAATAAAAGAATGACTGGCACTTAGAGGATACCAAATAAATATGCATAAAGAATGGGTGAACAAAATAAAGAATGGATTTCAGCTTTGTTTCTCCAAAATGACTAACCTTCTATAAAAAGAACTTAGGCCATAAATCTAAATCATAGGGCTATCACTACCCAGACAAGAAAGCAAACACAGGGAATTTAGGCAGATTCTACAGGGTTGGGAGAAGTGATGGGGCAATTAATTCAGACATGGAACATAATGATTCAAGCCCAAATGTAAGTGTCTAAAACACATGGCAAGAAGCAGGAAAGACATGAGTAACATTAACAAAGATCAAACTAGACAAAATATCTGGATTGCCTATCTAAGAGAGTTGACGTAGAAATGTGGTTACATTCTAGGCTAATGAGGCAAATAAAAGCTACTTGACAGGATGTATCCAGTAATGAGAATGTGGATACCGATTTCAAGACAAAAACCCAGTTACTCAACGAATGGAGATAATATAGTCACTTGATAACTAAGGGAGCAGTAGAGCATTGAGGTAGAGCATATCTTTTGATGCAGTACACTTAGAATCAGGGGAAACCATTATTTTTCATCCAGTCTTTCTCACTAGAAATTTGTTATGCCCTTTCTCAGTATAATTGCAGGGATTGGATTGGAACAGGGACGACTTTGGTTTACCCATAGTTCTTCTTACTTTATGATGAGCCAGGAACAACAGCCTCAGAAAACTGGCCATGTGCCTTGGATATTGAGCAACTCTGCCTCAGCTATGTTCACTGGGAGTGGAGTAGGGGTGGCGACTGAGAATTCAGGGTGAATCTGTAGTTAAAAATGTGCTTTCTAATTATTCCAGATTTTGGAGAGGATTTTGTGACAATAGCTCAATGGTCAGGGGTGGAGCTTTTCCAGTTACTCTTGGCATCTATATCTAAACATTTTTTATCTCTAAAACACCCTTTAATTATGATATTATAATATATGACTCTCAATGAAAAATGTTATGAGAGTTCTACCAACATTTTAGTCATATACCATCTCCTACAAATGTTTACATTTTACAAAGCCATCAGACTAAATTACATGCCCTGTTTCTTGCTTCATTTTTCTTGCCGGGAAATAGTGCTGATATACCCGTTTCTCTTCCCTATAAGGGACAAATGATATCCCCACAGCATATCCTAGTCCCCTTATTAAGAGAGGAAGGATGCACAGGTGGGATATAAATGCCATGAGCAAAACATACAGAGTTCACAATCCAGTGTGTCCCTCAAAGCATAAACCCAACAGCAGTGACTGGGGAAACTGAGGCCTGAGAGTAGAAATAAAAGGCAAAGGAGACTACAAGCCAAGAGTTGGGTAAGGATAGAGGAATCATAGAGGAAAAGAAAAACAAAAATCCTTAAGAATTTTTGGCAAAACTTGAAAACTGAGATTAGAGCTGGAGCTGACTTTTAGTAAAAGAACTATAACTTAGTGGTCCATGGTATTACTCAGCATAAGGTAGACCTGCTCTGAAGTGTTCAAACTGGACTACCTGTGGAGATGGAGCTGAGTTGGCCCATCTCTATGTGCCAGGAGACTGGAGGATAAGGTCTCAGACTAGCAGGGGAGGAATCATGGAGTCTATCTAATTCTACCATTTAGCAGAACAGGCAACTGGTGTTTAGCAATTTCATGATTTGAATAAAATCAGCTAACAGTAAAGCAGGGGCGCAATTTCCATTGTATCACGCTGCCCCATCTACTCAATCATTCATCCGTTCATTTAACCACACATTCATCCCACTATTATCAAGCACTTAAACGTTTAGTCAAGAACCTCTTGTTAAGCAACCTGTAATCGTCAGTTTCTTACTAGGTCTCTACCTCAGAGTTTTACAGTCTAGCATGGGATAATTACATATGAACAGGTAAACACTATAAATTGCAATACAGTGATAATCATAAGTTGTTATAGAATTTACCTAGTTCATACTAGTTAAGAATAATTTGAAGAAGAAGTCAGATTTTTTCTCTCTCTCTCTTCTTCACACATAGCATTAGATACGCTGTAAGTTCTCAGCATTTCTTGCCTTTTTGTTTAATGACAAGATACTTTTACTGGTCAAACAGCTTTGAAGGCAAATTAAGGTGAGATTTACTCTCTGAAATAATTAGTCTCTAAATATATTGAGATATGGAGTAAACATGAACGGAGTAAATAGCCACCTATTCTCAGTATCAGTAAATTTTTAAAATTAAAAGTGAATAAAATTCATAATAATAACATTAGACATATAACATTTGATGTATAGCTGTATCATTGATTTGCTAGTCATACAAATTTCCCTTCTCACAGTTTGCCTAGAAGAGGAGACTTCGGAAGCTTGTTTAATAGAAAAAATAACATTTATGAAATAAAAGAAAACTTCTTGTTAAGCATTCTCAATGATCCATTAAATGTTGAAAATGAATTATAAATTGAATGAGTTATCTTAATAAGTCATTTTTAAAACATTAGGCATTGCCAGTGGGCAATTATGTTGCAGTTCAGTAAGAATTCCATAGTAATTAATTACTTTTCATAATTAATATTTTGGGTGCAAAGAGAGTAAATATACTTTTTCACACTAAGAATTTTACATTCATGCATATAACAAGTGTGTCTGTAAAGTGGCAAGTATTCTGACTACAGTAATGTGTTTAGTTAGAAATATGTATGTTTGCTACCAAATTATTTTTATTATTGTAATGATGCTTACACACTAAAATCCATTGCTCTCTCTTTGTAAAATAGAAATCTGCCAAGCACTTCATGTTTGTTAACTCAATCTTCACAACGACTTTACTAAGTATCATCTCTTATTATCCCATATAATGACACGGAAGACAAGGCACAAACACATCTAGAAACTCACTCAATGTTGAAGAGCAGAGACTGGATTCAGACTCAGATCTGCCTGTCTTCAGAGCTATTAATCACCAGGCTCATGGCTGCCCTAATTAGCCTTTATCCAGATGCTGCATAATTCTGAGCTGTCTCTGCTAACTGTTTTGGTAGATTTGGAATGATACAGAGCCCCTTGCTCCCAGAGAGAGTAAGAGGACTAATTATAATTTTAAAAATCTATAAAGCTCTTGAAGCTGAGAGATGGGCGCTAGGAAAATACAAGGTGGTAGTCCTGTTCTGCTGGTTGTGAATATGTGCCTTGATTATTGAAAAGAAAGAGAAGAAATCAATTGCTGTTCTTCGTATCTCCCTGATGGCAATACCAGCTCGGAGCTTTGAGAACTGAATTCACATTCTTTGCATGAAAGTTCACATTTGACCTTTCACTGTTATGTGTAAGAGATTGCTTTAAGAATTCTAATATTCTCTAACCTGTTCTGTTACACGGGCCCCAGATAAAATCCCGTCTCAAAGATAGTGAATTCTTCTCCTCCTTTGATCAAGTGGCTGTCGCTGATTTAAAAAATCTCTTTTGGTCCCCATTGTCCCCTTGCACCTTTGTAATAGATTGGGTAATGGGAAACTTGATTTAGAGGGGTTTCTTCATGTATTTATTTTATTTTTGTGATAGAGAAAAAAAATAGTGCTTGAAGACTGACTAAATAGAATCTCAGCCTCTTTCTTACAGCAGTTTAAACTTTAAACTTTCAGTTTTCTCAGGATAAATTAAAGGGAGTAGTGGGTAGCTTGAAGGATTTTTGTGAGTATAAAATGAGATCAGTTTCATGGAAGCATTTAGTACAGTGTATGCTAAAAGTAGGTACTTGATGTTTGGATATTTTGTGTGTATGTGTCTTTGTATTATATGTATGGGTATCGTTGTATCCATATGACACTAAATTTTTTTTAAAAAATAATACCATTCTCCTATGAGTCTATAAAGCAACTTTCATTTTCTGATGAAAATTTAAGCAAGTGATAGGAATCCTTATCCTCTTCAACCCACCGTCTCATATGAAAGCACAATCCCTGATAGTAAAATCAAATTTGGTTTCCATAAATATGATTTTCAGATGTTTTTATCTCACAATTTGTTGTTTTCCTTTAGGGTTTTTTTTTTTTTTTTTTTTGCGGTACACGGGTCTCTCACTGCGGTGGCCTCTCCCGTTGCGGAGCACAGGCTCCGGACGCGCAGGCTCAGCGGCCATGGCTCACGGGCCCAGCCGCTCGGCGGCATGTGGGATCTTCCCGGACCGGGGCACGAACCCGTGTCCCCTGCATCGGCAGGCGGACTCTCAACCACGGCTCCACCAGGGAAGCACTCACAATTTGTTTTTAACTTTTGGACTGTTTAGAAATCCCACACACAGTCAAGAGAGCACTGGATGCCCTTAATTAACATTAATATTACTAATATTGATTTCCCTCAAGATGTGACGGGCTTCTTTTATATGGTCTTTGCATTCTCTAGCATCTAGCATGTTACTTGTTACTTAGAAGAAACTCAGTAAGTATTTGTTGAATAAGTTAAATTAATGAATAAAAACCAGAGAATGCTTTTCCCACTAAGTAACAGATAGCTTGGCTCACTGTAAATGAATTATATCATGGAGAATTAAACTGCTGAAATGATGGCAGAATAAACAGATGAGTATGATTCTAAACATATGGAACTTTTGGAACAATCTTTTAAAAAAATACGGATTCTGAGGTCTAAGTAGCTTACTGAAGAATTAGCCTAAAGTAATAGAGGGTGGTAACTGCATACAGATTCACAATCAGAACTATAGATTATTGATTTCCAATGTTCCTCCTGTCTTACCATAATCAATAGTTCTCCTTAAAATTTGTTGAGAAGCAAGTGTTGGTTTCCCAGACTTGAACTGGACACAACCAAAGTTAGACCTTTCCAGCAATGCCCAGGTAGGTATAATGTCAGCCACTTCCTGGATTTGAAAAAGAGCTTTTCCCCTCTTATTAGTGATTCATTCAAGCTGCCCAGATGAGAAGATGAATACAACCACATTAAATATGTGAACTTATCACTGGGTGGCATGCTTTGGGAACATCTCAGCATCGTTTCTAATTTGGAAAGAATGATGAATTTCTGACTTACTGGCAAGATGCCAGAGTGATGATTTCATTTCTGTTCATGAAGCAACAATTAAATATTTAAAGTTTGCTTGTATAACTGCTTATTTTGGAGAAGATTCCCAATTGGCTGCATTTGAACAGAGGTTATTTTTGAAAAACACATGCATATCTGTTAGAACCATTGTTCATCAGTATTCTACACCACCAACTTCATCTTCCTCAGCATAAATTAATATACAGTTCCTCTACCAGAAAAACACATAAGTATATAATGCAGTCCCAGGTGTACCCTAAAATAATCATAACAGTAGCTATTGCTTTATTACCTAACTACGCATGTCTGCCATAAAGGAAAAAAGGCGCACATATAATTTCCATATTGCTTACCAATGGGATACAGATGCTGCATTGCACAAGTTCATAAAGGTTATGGATTGGTTTTCAGAGTACTTTTAACAACTAATGAAACAGTAAAATACATGTAAACCAATGAGATTTACTGGACACCGTGTAGTATGAGCCCATCAAGATGCAAGGACTACCAGTCTCTTACACAGAACATCCCAGCACTCACCAGTAAAAACAGGCAATATTTTTGGGTGGGAGAGAAAAAGAGAGTACATGAAAATATATGTAAATTTACCCAGGGTCAAGGACAAGGTCGAATCCATTAAATAGCAGTCCTTGGCCTAGAGTTCATGCCCAACAAACGTCCATTAATGAATTCATGAATGAATAAATGTAGTGAGTGAAGGAATGAATACATTTAATTTCTTTCTGACCTTTTTCCTGTTTAGTTATTGTGCTAAAGGGGAGAGAACTGGAAAACCTGAAATGAGTATGGTGATGTTAAAACCCATACACTTGTACACTTCAAAGAGTGAACCCTAAGGTGGAATATAGACTTCAACTAATAATAACACATCAATTTCAGTTCATCAATTGTAACACACTCACCCACCACACTAATATAAAATGTTAATAATAAGGGAAACTATATATAAAATTAGGGGAGAGTATACAGGAACTCTTTGTATTTCCTGATCTATATTGCTATGAACCTAAAAATACTCTTAAAAGATAGTCTAGTATTTAGAAAATAAAACTGTACAACGAAATTACATTTTTATACTCCTACCTTCATTGAACTCAAAGAAAAGCAATGCATGACATAGAAATAATCTAATCCATGTTATGTAATGCACATGGCTGAGCTCCAGGGGTGGGGCCAGATGACAAGGAGGGCTCCTTTGTATGGAGAGATCTTGAGATCCCCTATTCCGTTCTGTCATTTTCCATGAGAGAGAACAACCCTCAGCAATCCTTGAGAAAAGCAGGACTACTGACAGACCATATTTATAATCATGAGATCCACTGGAAATTCACGGGTAAAATTTCTATATTTGAAAGAAAGATTTTAGAATGAGTCTATGCTGTGGGTGTGTAAAATATGATAAGAAAATGAGTTTTCATCCCCCAGACTGACAATAGTGTCCCATTTCTAAAGGTAGTAATTACCACTCCATCAATTCAGCCCACAGATATGTATAACTGTAATGAATACAGACATATTGCATTCATCTAAATTGAATACATTTAAATGAATACATCTATTGTGCATTAGACAGGAAGTACTTTCATTTACCCATTACCCCTGCTGTAACTACTTATTTTAAAAATGCAATTAATAGTGTCTGACATTTCATTTTCTAATATAGGAGAAATCAATAAAAAATGTCAGGTAACTAAGTTTTCTGGAAAGTTGCTAGTGACACCTGCTGAATTACAAACCATTTTTTAAACATTCAACATCTGTAACAGCTATCTAGGGGAGAAATTGTCATTAATAGATGCTGACCTAGACATTGCTTCACTTTTGCATGGGAATTAATGGCAAATATGTTCCCCTCAAAAAGATTCAGGTGATTGTTAAGTCACTTCCTGTTCTAAGGCCTTCTCAGGTTGCTCTGGAATTCATCTGTACAATTCTAAAAAGCCGTGTTTCTGTTCTACATGTGCTAAAACAGGCCTAGAAACTCCTAAAATGATGTGCTAAAATAGTATAAAGCCAAAGTCTTTGCTTTTAAAAAAGGACACACAAACCAGAAAAATGACAAAACTCCAAGGACATTCTTTCTGTTTTTTCTGAACATTTGCTATCTTGTTGGATTAAAAAGTCTGCTACATTTGGTTTACCTGTTCTATAACCAGAGATGTTTAAAAAGTGATTGTGCTCACAAAGGCACTTCGTTATTTCAAACTGGCTGCTCCAGGGTTCTATCTATTGAAATTCTAATAGGTAATTTACTTTCAAACTTAGAGAAAACTAGCAATTGTGAAAGAAGTATGCTATACAGAAGCTTTGTGTCTCAAATCTTGAAATATTAAATTCAAGCTGGGAAAATGTGTCAAAGTAAAGGAAATCTATTAAAATGCTAGTTTTCTTTGAGAGGAAGGCATTCACAAGGGCTAAAGGAAATGCTATAAACTACATTACATTCATTTCAAGATCATGAAATGATGTACAAAACGTGGGGCTCTGGGCTTCTGGGAAGATGGTGGAAGAGTAAGATGCGGAGATCACCTTCCTCCCCACAGATACACCAGAAATACATCTACACGTGGAACAACTCCTACAGAACACCTACTGAACGCTGGCAGAAGACCTCAGACCTCCCAAAAGGCAAGAAACTCCTCACGTACCTGGGTAGGGCAAAAGAAAAAAGAATAAACAGAGACAAAAAGATAGGGACGGAACCTGCACCAGGGGGAGGGAGCCGTGAAAGAGGAAAGGTTTCCACACACTAGGGAGCCCCTTCGCGGGTGGAGACTGCGGGTGGCGGAGGGGGAAGCTTCGGAGCCGCGGAGGAGAGCGCAGCAACAGGGATGCGGAGGGCAAAGCGGAGAGATTCCCGCACAGAGGATCAGGGCCGACCAGCACTCACCGGCCCGAGAGGCTTGTCTGCTTACCCGCCAGGGTGGGCGGGGCTGGGAGCTGAGGCTCGGGCTTCCGTCAGAGCGCAGGGAGAGGACTGGGGTTGGCTGGCGGAGTGAACATAGCCTGCAGGAGTTAGTGCACCACGGCTAGCCGGGAGGGAGTCCAGGGAAAAGTCTGGAGCTGCCGAAGAGGCAAGAGACTTTTTCTTCTCTCTTTGTTACCTGGTGCGCGAGGAGAGGGGATTAAGAGCGCTGCTTAAAGGAGCTCCAGAGACGGGTGCGAGCCGCGGCTAAAAGCGCGGACCCCAGGGATGGGCATGAGACGCTAAGGCTGCTGCTGCCGCCACCAAGAAGCCTGTGTGCGAGCACAGGTCACTATCCACACCCCCCTTCCGGGGAGCCTGTGCAGCCCGCCACTGCCAGGGTCCTGGGATCCAGAGACAACTCCCCCGGGAGAACGCACAACGCGCCTCCGGCTGGTGCAACGTCATGCTGGCCTCTGCTGCCGCAGGCCCGCCCAGCACTCCATGCCCCTCCGTCACCCCCCACCCTGGCCTGAGTGAGCCAGAGCCCCCGCATCAGCAGCTCCTTTAAGCCCGTCCTGTCTGAGCAAAGAACAGACGCCCTCCAGCGACCTGCACGCAGAGGCGGGGCCAAATCCAAAGCTGAGCCCCTGGCAGCTGTGAGAACAAAGAAGAGAAAGGGAAATCTCTCCCAGCAGCCTCAGAAGCAGCGGATTAAAGCTCCACAATCAACTCGATGTACCCTGCATCTGTGGAATACATGAATAGACAACGAATCATCCCAAAATAAGGAGGTGGACTTTGAGAGCAAGATTTATGATTTTTTTCCCCTTTTCCTCTTTTTGTGAGTGTGTATGTGTATGCTTCTGTGTGAGATTTTGTCTGTATAGCTTTGCTTCCACCATTTGTCCTAGGGTTCTATCTGTCCGTTTTTTCATTGTTTTTTTTTTTTAAATTTTTTTCTTAATAATTTTTTTATTTTAATAACTTTATCTTCTTTCTTTCTTTCTTTCTTTCTTTCTTTCCTTCCTTCCTTCCCTCCCTCCTTTAGATAACGAATCATTCCAAATTGAGGAGGTGGACTTTGAGAGCAAGATTTATGATTTTTTTCCCCTTTTCCTCTTTTTGTGAGTATGCATGTGTATGCTTCTGTGTGAGATTTTGTCTGTATAGCTTTGCTTCCACCATTTGTCCTAGGGTTCTATCCGTCCGTTGTTTTTTTTTTTTCCTTTTCCTCTTAATAATTATATTTTATTTTAATAAATTTATTATATTTTATCTTACTTTATTTTATTTTACTTTATCTTCTTTCTTTCTTTTTTTCTTCCTTCCCTCCTTGCTTCCTTCCTCCCTCACTCCCTCCCTCCTTTCTTTCTTTACTTTCTTTCTTTCTTTCTTTCTACTTCTACTAATTCTTTCTTTCTACTTTATCTCCCTTTTATTCTGAGCCGTGTGGATGAAAGGCTCTTGGTGCTGCAGCCAGGAGTCAGGGCTCTGCCTCTGAGGTGGGAGAGCCAACTTCAGGACACTGGTCCACAAGAGACCTCCCAGCTCCACATAATATCAAACGGCGAAAATCTCCCAGAGATCTCCATCTCAACACCAGCCCCCAGCTTCACTCAACGACCAGCAAGCTACAGTGCTGGACATCCTATGCCAAACAACTAGCAAGACAGGAACACAACCTCACCCATTAGCAGAGAGGCTGCCTAAAATCATAGTAAGTCCACAGACACCACAAAACACACCACCAGACATGGAACTGCCCACCAGAAAGACAAGATAGAGCCTCATCCACCAGAACACAGGCACTAGCCCCCTCCACCAGGAAGCCTACACAACCCACTGAACCAACCTTACACACTGGGGACACACACCAAAAACAATGGGAACTACGAACCTGCAGCCTGCAAAAAGGAGACCCCAAACACAGTAAGATAAGCAAAATGAGAAGACAGAAAAACACGCAGCAGATGAAGGAGCAAGATAAAAACCCACCAGACCTAACAAATGAAGAGGAAATAGGCAGTCTACCTGAAAAAGAATTCAGAATACTGATAGTAAAGATGATCCAGAATCTTGGAAATAGAACAGACAAAATGCAAGAAACATTTAACAAGGACCTAGAAGAACTAAAGATGAAACAAACAATGATGAACAACACAATAAATGACATTAAAAATACTCTAGATAGGATCAATAGCAGAATAACTGAGGCAGAAGAACGGATAAGTGACCTGGAAGATAAAATAGTGGAAATAACTCCTGCAGAGCAGAATAAAGAAAAAAGAATGAAAAGAACAGAGGACAGTCTCAGAGATGTCTGGGACAACATTAAACGCACCAACATTCGAATTATAGGGGTTCCAGAAGAAGAAGAGAAAAAGAAAGGGACTGAGAAAATATTTGAAGAAGTTATAGCTGAAAACTTCCCTAATATGAGAAAGGAAATAGTTAATCAAGTCCAGGAAGCACAGAGAGTCCCATACAGGATAAATCCAAGGAGAAATACGCCAAGACACATATTAATCAAACTGTCAAAAATTAAGTACAAAGAAAACATATTAAAAGCAGCAAGGGAAAAACAACAAATAACACACAAGGGAATCCACATAAGGTTAACAGCTGATCGTTCAGCAGAAACTCTGCAAGCCAGAAGGGATTGGCAGGACATATTTAAAGTGATGAAGCAGAAAAACCTGCAACCAAGATTACTGTACCCAGCAAGGATCTCGTTCAGATTTGATGGAGAAATTAAAACCTTTACAGACAAGTAAAAGCTGAGAGAGTTCAGCACTACCAAACCAGCTTTACAACAAATGCTAAAGGAACTTCTCTAGGCAAGAAACACAAGAGAAGGAAAAGACCTACAATAATGAACCCAAAAGAATTAAGAAAATGGTAATAGGAACATACATATTGATAATTACCTTAAATGTAAATGGACTAAATGCTCCAACCAAAAGAAACAGATTGGCTGAATGGATACAAAAACAAGACCCATATATATGCTGTCTACAAGAGACCCACTTCAGACCTAGAGACACATACAGACTGAAAGCGAGGGGGTGGAAAAAGATATTCCATGCAAATGGAAACCAAAAGAAAGCTGGAGTAGCAATTCTCATATCAGACAAAATAGACTTTAAGATAAAGACTATTACAAGAGAAAAAGAAGGACATTACATAATGATCAAGGGACTGATCCAGGAAGAAGATATAACAATTGTAAATGTTTATGCACCCAACATAGAAGCACCTCAATACATAAGGCAAATACTAACAGCCATAAAAAGGGAAATCGACAGTAACACATTCAAAGTAGGGGACTTGAACACCCCACTTTCACCAATGGACAGATCATCCAAAATGAAAATAAATAAGGAAACACAAGCTTTAAATGATACATTAAAGAAGATGGACTTAATTGATATTTATAGGACATTCCATCCAGAAACAACAGAATACACTTTTTTCTCAAGTGCTCATGGAACATTCTCCAGGATAGATTATATCTTGGGTCACAAATCAAGCCTTGGTAAATTTAAGAAAACTGAAATTGTATCAAGTATCTTTTCCGACCACAACGCCATGAGACTTGATATCAATTACAGGAAAAGATCTCTAAAAAATACAAACACATGGAGGCTAAACAATACACTACTTAATAACAAAGTGATCACTGAAGAAATCAAAGAGGAAATTAAAAAATACCTAGAAACAAATAACAATGGAGACACGACGACCCAAAACCTATGGGATGCAGCAAAAGCAGTTCTAAGAGGGACGTTTATAGCAATACAATCCTACCTTAAGAAACAGGAAACATCTCGAATAAACAACCTAACCTTGCACCTAAAGCAATTAGAGAAAGAAGAACAAAAACCCCGAAAGTTAGCAGAAGGAAAGAAATCATAAAAATCAGATCAGAAATAAATGAAAAAGAAATGAAGGAAATGATAGCAAAAATCAATAAAACTAAACGCTGGTTCTTTGAGAAGATAAACAAAATTGATAAACCACTAGCCAGACTCATCAAGAAGAAAAGGGAGAAGACTCAAATCAATAGAAATAGAAATGAAAAAGGAGAAGCAACAACTGACACTGCAGAAATACAAAAGATCATGAGAGATTACTACAAGCAACTCTATGCCAATAAAACGGTCAACCTGGAAGAAGTGGACAAATTCTTAGAAATGCACAAGCTGCGAAGACTGAATCAGGAAGCAATAGAAAATATGAACAGACCAATCACAAGCACCGAAATTGAAACTGTGATTAAAAATCTTCCAACAAACAAAAGCCCAGGACCAGATGACTTCACAGGCGAATTCTATCAAACATTTAGAGAACATCTAACACTTATCCTTCTCAAACTCTTCCAAAATATAGCAGAGGGAGGAACACTCCCAAACTCATTCTACGAGGCCACCATCACCTTGATACCAAAACCAGACAAGGATGTCACGAGGAAAGAAAACTACAGGCCAATATCACTGATGAACATAGATGCAAAACTCCTCAACAAAATACTAGCAAACAGAATCCAACAGGACATTAAAAGGATCATACACCATGATCAAGTCGGGTGTATCCCAGGAATGCAAGGATTCTTCAATATACGCAAATCAATCAACGTGATAAACCATATTAACAAATTGAAGGAGAAAAACCATATGATCATCTCAATAGATGCAGAGAAAGCTTTTGACAAAATTCAACACCCATTTATGATAAAAAACGTCCAGAAAGTAGGCACAGAGGGAACTTTCCTCAACATAGTAAAGGCCATATATGACAAACCCACAGCCAACATCGTCCTCAGTGGTGAAAAACTGAAAGCATTTCCACTAAGATCAGGAACAGGACAAGGTTGCCCACTCTCACCACTGTTATTCAACATACTTTTGGAAGTTTTAGCCACAGCAATCAGAGAAGAAAAGGAAATAAAAGGAATCCAAATCAGAAAAGAAGAAGTAAAGCTGTCACTCTTTGCAGATGACATGATACCATACATAGAGAATCCTAAAGATGCTACCAGAAAACTACTAGAGCTAATCAATGAATTTGGTAAAGTAGCAGGATACAAAATTAATGCACAGAAATCTCTGGCATTCCTATACACTAATGATGAAAAATATGAAAGTGAAATCAAGAAAACCCTCCCATTTACCACTGCAACAGAAAGAATAAAATATCTAGGAATAAACCTACCTAAGGAGACAAAAGACCTGTATGCAGAAAATTATAAGACACTGATGAAAGAAATTAAAGATGATACAAATAGATGGAGAGATATACCATGTTCTTGGATTGGAAGAATCAACATTGTGAAAATGACTCTACTACCCAAAGAAATCTACAGATTCAATGCAATCCCTATCCAACTACCACTGACATTTTTCACAGAACTAAAACAAAAAATTTCACAATTTGTATGGAAACACAAAAGACCCCGAATAGCCAAAGCAATCTTGAGAATGAAAAACGGAGCTGGAGGAATCAGGCTCCCTGACTTTGGACTATACTACAAAGCTACAGTAATCAAGACAGTATGGTACTGGCACAAAAACAGAAAGATAGATCAATGTAACAGGATAGAAAGCCCAGAGATAAACCCATGCACATATGGTCACCTTATCTTTGATAAAGGAGGCAGGAATGTACAGTGGAGAAAGGACAGCCTCTTCAATAAGTGGTGCAGGGAAAACTGGACAGGTACATATAAAAGTATGAGATTAGACCACTCCCTAACACCATACACAAAAATAAGCTCAAAATGGATTAAAGACATAAATGTAAGGCCAGAAACTAACAAACTCTTAGAGGAAAACATAGGCAGAACACTCTATGACATAAATCACAGCAAGATCCTTTTTGACCCACCTCCTAGAGAAATGGAAATAAAAACAAAAATAAACAAATGGGACCCAATGAAACTTCAAAGCTTTTGCACAGCAAAGGAAACCATAAACAGGACCAAAAGACAGCCCTCAGAATGGGAGAAAATATTTGCAAATGCAGCAACTGACAAAGGATTAATCTCCAAAATGTATAAGCAGCTCATGCAGCTCAATAACAAATAAACAAACAACCCAATCCAAAAAAGGGCAGAAGACCTAAACAGACATTTCTCCAAAGAAGATATGCAGACTGCCAACAAACACATGAAAGAATACTCAACATCATTAATCATTAGAGAAATGCAAATCAAAAGTACAATGAGATATTATCTCACACCAGTCAGAATGGCCATCATCAAAAAATCTAGAAACAATAAGTGCTGGAGAGGGTGTGGAGAAAAGGGAACCCTCTTGCACTGTTGGTGGGAATGCAAATCGATACAGCTGCTGTGGAGAACAGTATGGATGTTCCTTAAAAAACTACAAATAGAACTACCATATGACCCAGCAATCCCACTACTGGGCATATACCCTGAGAAAACCATAATTCAAAAAGAGTCATGTACCACAATGTTCATTGCAGCTCTATTTACAATAGCCAGGACATGGAACAACCTGTGTCCATCAACAGATGAATGGATAAAGAAGATGTGGCACATATATACAATGGAATATTACTCAGCCATAAAAAGAAACGAAACTGAGCTATTTGTAATGAGGTGGGTAGACCTAGAGTCTGTCATAGAGAGTGAAGTAAGTCAGAAAGAGAAAGACAAATACCGTAAGCTAACACATATATATGGAATTTAAGGCGAAAAAAATGTCATGAAGAACCTAGGGTTAAGACAGGAATAAAGACACAGACCTACTAGAGAATGGACTTGAGGATATGGGGATGGGGAAGCGCAAGCTGTGACAAAGCGAGAGAGTGGCATGGACATATATACACTAACAAACGTAAGGTAGATAGCTAGTGGGAAGCAGCCGCATAGCACAGGGATATCGGCTCGGTGTTTTGTGACCGCCTGGAGGGGTGGGATAGGGAGGGTGGGAGGGAGGGAGATGCAAGAGGGAAGAGATATGGGAACATATGTGTATGTATAACTGATTCACTTTGTTATAAAGCAGAAACTAACTAAAACACCATTGTAAAGCAATTATACTCCAATAAAGATGTAAAAAAAAAAAACTTGGCTCTGTTGCATATATTTTGGAAGAAATATTTGTCACATATATTATCTATTAATTATTATTCTCATAGAACTTTTGTAAAACTTGAGTCATTGACTTCAAAAATCCTCAAAAAGAAAGGGTGTTTACCAGTTTTATGGATATACTCTTGCTTTATTGAAAATAAAAACAATTGTCAATTGAAGTCAGAAAGGCTGATGAGCTGGAAACTGGGGCAAAAGTTAGTATGTGTCATAAAGGCAGAACTGATAGTACGGCCCACCCAGACTGTGGTGAAGAGTTGACACAGATTTTCACAGCTGCTTGAGCAGTTGGAGGATCCATACTTATTGTTAACACTAGCACCCACTCAAGCCATATAGTGTGCCCCAGTCTACTGTGTGTGATTTTGTGTGTGCGTGTGTGCACTGTTCATAGAGTTAGTCTGGAAAGAGAGCCAGCTACAATAGAACAGAAGTTGTGGGTCCACTGTAAAAGAAGTGGAATAAAAAAGTCAGAATCGCCATACAGGCATGGAAGGGACTTTAGAAAATCTATTCTAGTTAAATAAATTTAATCCAGAAGTTCTTTGGTTTGTCCAGGTTGATGTAGAATGATAAGCAGCAGATCTGGGCTAATTCAAGTCCCTGACTCCAACCTTGGAGAACAATAGCAGAGCCACAAATTCTACGAGGCCTATTTCCTTACTTGGAAGAGGAGATTGAGCTAGACGACCAAATTTTGCATCTCTGAACCTTGAAATGGATAAATGAGTATCTGCAGTCTTTAAGCTGATATAGGTCTAAAGATATTCTCTTTCTTTTCTTAAACAACACAGTCAAAATCCATTTAACATCATATTTAGAAAGGATGTTCTCACTGTTGGAATGCCAGAAATAGAAAATTTTCAGTTTTAAACCATCTCCTACAGAAGGAGACAGAATCACTCTCAGTAGAGGACTTCCTCTTCCCTTTATTCTCCTAAGCTTAAAAATATATATATTAAGAGCTTAGCTAGTCCATAGATTGTTAGTTATAGTTACAGTGGATTGAGCACTGAGCTGAACCAGTGCTAAAACTGGCTTTAGAAAGGAGGAAGCTACATTCTTTTCTGATATTGGAGGGATATCTTAGATGAAAGAGAAGAAAAAGCAGAAGATAAAAGAATTCATACCTAAAATGATTTTTTTTTAACTTCTATGCTGCCTTTGAAGGAATTTAATGTATGGTGGGGATTTAGTTGTATTATAAAGGTTTGGATTAGTTACTGTGTTATTCTACTGTGCAAGATAATAATAACACATAATTCCTGTCTTCAAGAGACTCTCAGACCACCTGAAGAGACAGAATTAATTCACAAATTGCAAGTGAAAACAGAAAGGAATATACAGTAATATGGTGGGGATTTAAAGTGCTATATGTATTCAGAGAAGGGAAAAAAACATGATGCTTTGTAATGTGCCTACATACCTAAGTAGAATAAACGTATTAAGATAGAATTTTATAAAGAGCCTAAGTTAATGGTCTTGTATTTGACTCTTACATATAAAAAAATGACTGTCACTTGATCAGTCTTTAATTCTGGAGTTTAAGAAGGTGGCATAGGGCTTCCCTGGTGGCGCAGTGGTTGAGAGTTCGGCTGCCGATACAGGGGATGTGGGTTCGTGCCCCGGTCCGGGAGGATACACGTGCCGGGAGCGGCTGGGCCCGTGAGCCATGGCCGCTGAGCCTGCGCGTCCAGAGCCTGTGCTCCGCAACGGGAGAGGCCACAACAGTGAGAGGCCCGCGTACCGCAAAAAAAAAAAAGGTGGCGTAAAGTATTTCTGGGAATGAATCAACCTACATTTTGTTATGAGAATAATACAGATTTCACTCTATGTACTGATAAACAAAAAGCCATACAGACTTTAGAGAGAATGGAATCCTATTCCCTGTCTCCTCTTCTATTACAGCTGGTGTTATTTCTGACCAGTAACTAACATAAGAATTATGATTCTGCCCACGTTGTTCCTTAGTGTCCTCCTTGTGACTGTTTTCCCAGGACATCTCTCTTGGACTCACTGCTTCTTGTTTCAGAGTCTTTACACAAAGTCTGAGTTCACTTTGATCACCAAAGCACAATTAAGTGATTTAAAAAATTAATTCCTATAGAACTTTTTGCCTCCATCAATTATGCCATGGAAAATCTTGACTGTCTGCTGTCTGCATGAATATTCTGTTACAACTCGGGGCTGGAATCTGTGTTCCACTGTAATGTCACCTTCACATGATGATTATAATGATTAAATTAGTTCAAACATAAAAGGCACCTAATACCATTCCAGGTACCACTCAGCAGTCACATTATCTACCTACCTACCTACCTACCTATCTACTTACCTATCATCCATAGCTATAGATAAAAAACTATAGTCTTAAAATGCTGAAGTAGTGGCCAAAGTGGAAATACGCCAGGAGGAAGGGTGTCTAGGAAGTTCTAAGTTTTGAAATTAGTTATTAAAAATGGACGAGGCAATATGTCCTTGTGGTTAGGAGTGTAGTTCTGGATCAGACAGACTGAGTTTAAATCAAAGGTCTGTTCCTCATGATGGGGGGGCGGGAAGATCCAGCAATTCCATCTTTATCTGTGTCTTCATCCCAAAACAGGAGCACATGATAACAGCAACTAACTCATAGGATGGTGGTACTGATTGTGGAAGCAAATCAAATGAAACACTTGGCATAATACCAGCCTAATACTGCTATCTGTTTATATTTTCTAGGTTTTGTTTTTACACAGTTTAATAGCAAATAGAAAAACACATCATTAGATTTGAATGTGATACACAGTGACAATTGAAGACAGGTATCTGGCTGGTTGAGAGAAGAACTGTCTGGGTTGGGAATGGAGACTTGATGGGGGCGGGGCGGGGGTGGTCCCTGAGGATTGCACTAAAAGATGCTGGCTCAACTAGGAAAGGGGAGTCGAGCTTCCCATAACTGACATCCAACAATGTACAAAGAATGGGCCCACAAAGTCCAATAAAAAGCATTTCTTCCCACAGGGGAGAGATTTAGTTATCTGTACCCGACTGACTGATGTACTATGTGGATGACAAGTTCTTCTTTCTATGGGACCTGTCTTTGTGTTGCAAACTAAAGGGGAAAAAAATCCAATGCAAAAACAAGCGGAAACCTCAGCCAGACCCTTAATCATGCCCCTATGAGGACACGAGTGCCCGTTATTGCTGACTCTTTTATTTCTAAACGCCCCACGGTACCGTATTCTGGATAAGTTACTTGTTAGAAATAATGCTGTTTGCATTAAACATACATTTTTCTTTCTGTAAACAGGCTCTGCTTTCTACTATAGATGGTGAGCTGAGCTGACTTCCTGACCTGGCCTTCTGCTACTGTATCTTCTGGATTTCTGCCTTTGGCAGGAGTACAGAGAGACTAATTTTTTTAAGGACATTTTTTGTTATTTAAAAAAAAAAAAAAAAGCTTTAGATATTTTCTGTTATATTTTTACTACCCTATACAAAAATCATGATTTGAAAGTTTATTAATGTATAACATATAGGAATCTGCATTGGAGATTAACAATAAATATATACTCTTTCTGCAAGGATGTGTATTAATTTTTGTTACATTTATGTGACAATATTCCTTAGGTAACATAACAAATAATATCAAGGTCTCAAGGTTTATTTTTTATTTAGTATAAAACACTTGCCAACTTAGTGTTTCACTAACTGCATTATGACCTAATTGGTTCTATAATGTTTTCACTAAAAGAAGAAAAAAGTGTATTCTTACAAATGCCACTATTATTGTACAGAAATAGGCACTCACTCAGTGTGACCACAAATTTGGAAGGTGATTTAAACATTAGGCATTTTATTATTAATAACGAAATGGCAAGGATAAATTTTATGGGCTTTAACTAAAAAGGCTGTCAAGACCCACACCAATTATTTTGTCTGTTTAGCAAGTAAAAGCTTTAAAAATGACTTATGTGTGTATACGTGTTTGTGTGGTAGCATTTCCAAAAAATATTCCCATTTAACCTATGTGCCTTAAATCAACTCATGAGTTGATCAAGCTAGTATTATAATCAAACATAAGTTTGTAAAGTTTTAATTATCTGCTGATGTTTGTCAGTTCTTTTGTTGTCCATTTAGTTAATATTTTCATGAAAACTTGGATAACCTTGGATAACTTGGATAAGGTCAATGTTCTATTCATCAATCTTTAATGACCAGATCTGTATGTCAGAATAAACCAATAATACGTCATTACTTTAAAAGACATTTAGTAACATCTAAGCATTCAATTTGCTAATCGATTGAAGAATAATTTATTCAGATAAAAATGAGATCAAGTTTCTTCAATATTCAAAACTAAAAATGCAGAAAAATTTCTACTTTCTGGTGTCTCCATTTAACTAAATTAAATTTAACTGCACCAATCTATGCATAAACCATCTATTATAATAAGGGAAAAAATCAAGACCCTAAGTGGTTCTTATGAGCTAAATATGAATTCCAATGAGTAACCAAGTGACAAAGATATTAAATTAATAGCTAAGGTTCCCGTTTCCTCATAAGTAAACTTTCAAAAACATTTCTCCCCTTTTTATATTAATGTAGAAGTTACAAAATGGAGATAAGATGTGAAAACTTATAACACATATAAAATATGATTGTATTCAGCCAGTGGAAGGAAAAGGGAAAAAAATGGAAGAGCTATTATGCAGATATGTTCTTTGGTAGAAGACAAATTTGCAAAATGAAGCCAGCAACAAAAGGAGAGCTGGTTTTGTGACTAAAGCTAAAACTTTATATATATATATTTTGTTGTTGTTGTTATTTTTTTTTTTTTAATTTTTTTTTTGCGGTGTTCAGGCCTCTCACTGCTGTGGCCTCTCCGTTGCGGAGCACAGGCTCCGGACGCGTAGGCTCAGCGGCCATGGCTCACGGGCCCAGCTGCTCCGCGGCATGTGGGATCTTCCTGGACCGGGGCACGAACCCGTGTCCCCTGCATCGGCAGGTGGACTCTCAACAACTGCGCCACCAGGGAACCCCTAAAACTTTAATACATTTTGCACCTGCTTTTTACCCTCTTTCTGTCAGACTTTTGTGGAAGCCTGTATTTTTTTTTTCAGTATATAGCTATTTCTTTATCTCATCCTAAAAATGCAATCTACTTTCATAATTTTGCATAAATGTCAAGAATCATTTTGTTGCCTGATAAAGTTTCTTCACACATTTACCTTTCCATGAGTGAGGTACAACTTATATGAAAAATACGCTTGGTAGATGCACTTCTAAAAAATCCAGTTCAGAATTTTCCCCTACCACTTGGCTACAGCTTTTTTATTCTGCTCCCTACATAATATCCTCAGGCAAGTATTTTTCTCTTTTTTCATGTATTCTGTTTAGCCTGGTGGTATATTTTACCTTTGTCTTATGAAGGTGGTAGAGAATGCTTGCGTGCAGGATGAGAATACAATTGAATGTCATTCAAATATTTTTTTAATATAGATTTCATGATTCATTATAAAGAGGTTAAAACATTACTGAAGTGATAACAAGTGGTTCAGTTGATGAGATAGTTAATTCATACTCTGTAGGCATAATCGTAACAGCTGATAAATTATTCAGCATTGAGTTGAAAGCAAATTCACTAATTTGGTGGACTCTTCTTTGCACTCTGTCCATGTTTATGAGGCATTAACAGCATTTAGGTGACAATTTTGTGTCATAAAAGATACTTTTTTTGTACCTTATGGCTACTTGACAGTGGTTGCTGCACGTGATGGCTAATCAACAATGAATTATATATTGAAATTAACTGCTCACTTGAATATTTTATAGGTTCATAATACTGAAAATTAAAACATTGATACATATTTATATTAAAATACTTTTGTGAAATACATATGATAATTTGTTATTTAAAAGGAACACTTTACACATTTTATGTATTTTTAAATTTATGTTATCCTTGAAAACTTGGTTCAATTTAGGTTGATTTTTTAAAACTTCTGTGTCAGCAAACATTTATCTTACCTAAATTGGACATATAATCTAAAAAAGTCATTCTTATGAAGAAAATGCAATAAATGGTGTCTGACTCTTCTTTTGAGGTAGGAGACAGGGAAACTAGGTAAGTTTATAACTAGCTTCACAACCAGCTTGATATGTGTGACTTCTTATCTCTAGTTTCTTATCTCTAGTTTTCCTACCTCTAAAATAGGGGTTTGGTTAATTGACAAGTATCTTTTGAACTCTAAGACTATGCCATTAATTTTTGTCTTTTGGGGACAGTCTTCTTAAATATTGATGTGTTTCTTTCAGGAGAAAAAGAGTTGGTTAATAGAATCTTTCTGACAATAAAATGCGAAAGTGAGGAAAGTGTTTTGGGGAGAGGAACCTGAATTTTTCAGGCTCCCTGGTTTCCACAGGGATTCACTCATCTAGAACGGATGGATACTCACTTGCTTCTCCAACCTTTTTCCACTGTAGACAAAGCCCAGGGCACAAGAAGACATTATACTAAATGTCACCTGTCACACATTCCTAGGATTTAATAGCATATCAAAATCTTCCAAATATCTTGACTCAACTTATTTGTGCCAAAATGAAAAAGTAATGGAAATAAAAACAAAAATAAACAAATGGGACCTAACTAAATTCAAAAACTTTTGCACAGCAAAGGAAACCATACACAAAACGAAAAGATAACCCACAGAATGAAAGAAAATATTTACAAACAATGTGACTGACAAAGGATTAGTCTCCAAAATTTACAAACAGATCATGTGGCTCAATGATCAAAAAACAAAAAATCCAGTCAAAAAATGGGCAGAAGACCTAAATAGACATTTCTCCAAAGAAGACATACAGATGGCCAAGAGGCACATGAAAAGATGCTCAACATCACTAATTACTAGAGAAATGCCAATCAAAAATACAATGAGATATCACCTCACACCAGTCAGAAGGGCCATCATCAAGAAATCTATAAACTATAAATGCCAGAGAGGTTGCAGAGAAAAGGGAACCCTCCTACACTGTTGGTGGGAATGTACATTGGTAGAGTCACTATGGAAAACAGTATGGAGGTTCCTTAAAAAACTAAAAATAGAGCTACTGTATAATCCAGCAATCCCACTCCTGGGCATATATCTGCAGAAAAACGTGGTTTGAAAGGATACATGCACTGCAGTGTTCATTGCAGTGCTGTTTACAATAGCCAAGACATGAAAGCAACCTAAATGTCCGTCAACAGATGACTAGATAAAGAAGATGTGGTACACATATACAACGGAATATTACTCAGCCATCAAAAAGAATGAAATATTGCCATTTGCAGCAATGTGGATGGACATGGAAATTATCATACTAAGTGAAGTAAGTCAGACAGAGAAAGACAGATACATGATATTGCTTATATGCTGAATTAAAAAAATGATACAAATGAACTTATTTACAAAACAGAAAGAGACTCATAGACTTAGAGAATGAACTTACAGTTACAAGGGGGGAAGGATGGTGAGGGGAAGGGATAGATTGGGAGTTTGGGATTGACATGTACACACTACTATATTTAAAATATTTAAAATATCAATAGATAACCAACAGGGACCTACTGTATAGCACAGGGACCTCTGCTCAATATTCTATAATAACCTAAATGGGAAAAGAATTTGAAAAACAATAGATATATGTATACCGAATCACTTTACTGTACATCTGACACTAACACAACATTGTTAATCAACTATGCTCCAATTTAAAATAATTTTTTTAAAAACAAAGACATCTGATTATACAATTACCATCTAGATGTGTGACACCCACTTATTTAGCCTGTTTTTTACTTTGTTTTTATTTGTTTTCAGTTTGTTTGTTTGGTGCTCCCTTAGTTTCTACTCAGCCAAGATAAATGACTCAAAGAAATTAATGTAATGTTTTTACTGCTGAACTGTCATATTTGCAGTTCACTAACAAGAAAGATATGATGGATTGAAATTTGTAAGGTAGAAAATATTCTCTTTTGGTTAAATGAGTTGCTATGTCAGAAAACAAAAGAAAAACATTGAAAACTGAAAGGATCAATCCCAACCACTAAGAGCCAAGATTAATTCTCTGCTGATGGTGGTGAATGCACTGATTAGAGGAGATATGCCATTGCATTTCAAATATGGAGCCCCACAAGGCAACATTCCAAATGCAGAGCTAAGGATGAAGCCAATCTCCAAAAAAATCAAAGGACTCTGATATTTGTGCTTCTGCAAACAAAATACTGAGAGTACCTTTGGAATTACATTCTGAGACAGTCATCACCGTTGAAAGAATCTATCAGATCTTGACAGAAAGATTTAGATTAGAAAGGCAGAGTCTTGTCTATCGAGGTCCTCGGAATGATTGTTTCCTTGGAGATTATATTGCGAAGGGCTCTTATCATTTTCTAAGTGAGCAGAATAAAAGTGATTTTCTCAGTTGCCAAAAGATGTATTTATAAATGCAACACAACTACTAGGCCATATCACTCATGGCTCCTGTAGGTGAACAAATATATTGTTTCCTTTTTATAAACGTCATTTTTAATCAAGAAAAGATTACTGTGGGGGGGGATTACTTATTTCAAAATCAGATGGCTGGCATAAGGCATACCAGGAACTGTCCCTCAGATATGGACAAAGTACTTTGCCTTTCTCTGCACAAATGAAGAGTTGGGGCGGGGAATGTAACCTTTAAATGCAAATACAGGGGAAAATGAACTTTGAAAGTATTTATGTTTAGATGTTTGGTTTTATGCATTTGGCTACATGACAGGAATCGCTTTCTTTCAGTGTTCACTTTTTTTGCCCCTAATTTTGGGGGTAGTTCTTATAAAATAATATCAGATAAATATTACTATATCAAACAAGCAAAGACTTTTTCTATATAAGAATAAAAATGTCATTTACAGTGTGGTATCCCCTTACTCAAAGACTAACTTTAGGTGGCACAAAGTAAACTTTTTAAAAGTTCATCAAATTTTCTAAAACAGGAATTAGCATTATACTGTGTATAATAATATTTTTAAGATTATCCCCACTTGTGGCAGTGGTAATTTGTTTTATAAATACTTTCACCTTCCTTATATATGTGCAAGGGGTGTTTTACATCTTTTATTCATAAAATTATTTTATCACTATTCACATTGTCAACATATGCATGTTTTTATTGATTGTTAAATTTTCATAGTTTCTTTTTAATGGTTAACTTTTCATTGTACAAGTACAGGTTCAAATAGTTTAATATATCAATATTTGTGTCGAGGCACAATAAATTGTAACGCAGTGATAGAATCATTTCACATGCCTTCCATATTTTTTAAAGCAGTAAGGCTTTTAAGGCACTAACACTAATCAAAATTAAAACTCAAAAATGTTCCCGGATTTTCTGGGAGAGTCCTAATGTCAAATATCCTGTTTGGTTGTCCCTAGGACAACCAATTTTAGGTTTGGAAAATACGTTAATTATAATATTGATATCAAATAGGCATCTAGCTTAATACATAAATTGTGGGTTGTCTCAAATATGGTTCTCTAGAAACTCTAGAACAACTTGGGTCTTAGCCTCTAAACATGGTAATAGGTGGGGAGAGTAGCTTCTGTAAAGTAGGATACCACAAACTCATAGAAACTATAGAATCGATGATGAAATCTGTGTCTGTAGCAAGGAAGGAAGTTAGGAGTGTTCTTTAAATACCAGAAAAAAAAAAGCACCAAAGAAGCATTCTTTATAAATATTGAAATCATGAAATACAATATCATGAACACAGAACTCAAAAGGAATTTAACAGGAGAAAGAAATGGCATTTAAAGTTAACATACCCTATGTTAAATACCTTGTGAAGACTAAAAAAAAAAAAAAGACTATATTATATTATTAACCATTCATCTCTAAGAGAAGGCTAGGGGAAGAAGAGGAAAAAGACAGGTCATTTATCCTTTTCTAAACTGTTACAGCATCCATGAAATGAATCCATAAACTGGGATTCCATAAGCTGCTCTACTAGGCACGCAGTTTCTACTGTTATCTCTCAGAGGAAAATTCAGTGCTCTATTTAAAGCAGACCAAAGGGGTGCTGCTTTGATTGAAGTGTGTGTGCACGTGTGTGTGTCTGTGCTCATGTCTCTGTGTATGTAGGTTGGACTCCCTGCAACCCTAGGGCTTGTCCAGAGTTCTCTACAGTATCTCTGCACAATGTAATGCTCAGCTAGGCCATCTCTAAGGGCCTTTCACCTCACAGACTCAATGATTCCATCATTCTATTCTGAGCTTATTCTGAACCACCTTCCATACATCTCATCTTCCACCAGACCAGTCTTTGTATGGTGGAGAGCCAAGAAACTGTGTGCTTACTTACTGGAATTTGCTTGATTCCACAGTGACAGCAGCTCATAAAAAGGCTAACTGTATAAAAGATTAGAATGAAAGGCCCACAAAAAGATTTGTTGGTGCCTGTCATTCCTGCCGGCTTCTGAATAACTCAGGCCTCTCAACAAGATCCTGAATTTGGAAACTGCATATTTAAATGCCAGAAGGATTTAGATATGAATGTGCAGATGGCTGTATAAGTAAAATGACTGTCAATGACTTCTTATTTTTCTCCCTAAAATGGGTGCTATGATTCTGGTTAATCTTGTCACAGCCATTTTTCCAATAACGAAGGCATTATTTTAAAATTAAAGGCATTCCATTTTCTATTCACATCTGAGATTTGCTCTACCTGAGCTTGCAAAGGTACTTAGGAATGCAGGATTTGGAGATAAAGGAACAAAAAATATATATATTTAGCGTGAGGAAAGCTTGCTACATCGTCCCTTCCTTAAAGAAAAAAAGAAATATTTTTTAACAGCAGATGAGTCTTGTAGATTTTTTGTTTTTTCTGCCAGTCTTTACCCTGACTTTTCTCCTGTATAGATGAGCAGACCAAGTTACAATATTCCTTCGGGGTTTTCAGGGGTTCTTTGTATGCAGTAATACACCTTATATACAGTTGCCCAATAAATAATGTCCTTTGGGTTACTTGCCTAATGAACAAAATGCCCGTGCTTAATTCCTCTGTGATCTGGTACCAGTACACTTTTCAGTCTTCTCGTGGTTTCCTATCATATCTTATGTTCTCATCGCAGTAAATGATTCACTGTTATTATCCATGTCCATTATTTTCCCTCCGCTGTTCCTTTGCTCTAACTCTTCTCCCTGGAATGTCATTCTCTTGCCTTCTCACATTTAAACTTCAGCCAACTCAACTCATTTACTCTGTCTATGCCATGAAGCCTTCTTTGTCACACTGGTCAAAGGAAATCTTTTGCCATGAGCTCCCATTGCCCTCTATTCTTTTTATATGCCCTGTATCAATTTCTTCCTTCCTATATACCTGTCTTTAGTGTCTATTTCTTGAAAACACAGATCATGCACCTATTTCCATATTTTTAACACATTTCCTGGTACAAAATAGGCATTCAAAGTATATGTTTCTGAACAAATACATGGAAATGTCTTCCCCTCACATGTGGACAGAGAAACTCTAGTTGTAGCCAAAATACAATCATGAGCGGAATCTGATAATTGCTAGATCAAATCAGAGAATACAGATCAGCGATAATAGTATTCAGTTCAATTCTGATAATTTCCACTAAGCAATAACTTTCCATAATCATTGCATATTTTCTCTAGTACCCACCATTATGGAAACAGAGGCAGAGAAGCAGTTACACTGTCTTCTTTCGTTTTCTGGAGGGAGGGGTAAGCTTGTCTTTTACAAAGTAATCAAGAAAAACTAAATTTAATATTCCCTCCTTGGGGCTTCCCTGGTGTCGCAGTGGTTGAGAGTCCGCCTGCCGATGCAGGGGACACGGATTCGTGCCCCGGTCCGGGAGGATCCCACATGCCGCGGGGCGGCTGGGCCCGTGGACCATGGCCGCTGAGCCTGCGCGTCTGGAGCCTGTGCTCCGCAACGGGAGAGGCCACAACAGTGAGAGGCCCGAGTACCGCAAAAAAAAAAAAAAAAAAAAAAAATTCCCTCTTTTATGTCACTTCAAAATTGTGTTTCTGATAACTAATTTTAAAGCATATTTCCCAAGGAGTGTTGTTCAACAATAAGAAGAAATTATTCCTTGGGTTTTTACCTAGTACATGCTTATCATGGACAGTAGCTACAACTATACTTGTCCTCTCTTACCATGTTTTGAAATCTAAAGTCTTCTACTGCCACATATAGTTCTCATGAATATCACAGTATGCTGTATTCGCTGAATTTGGATTGCTGATAAGGTTAAGCTCAAATTAGCTTCGTCTGACTTTGGAGAACGTGCTTTAACGGTACCTCTAGGTGTCTTTTCACATGTTATTTAAATTTTTGATTCATGAATGCTACCTACCACACCATGCTTCTTAAAAATAGAATGAACAAAAGCAAGTGATTTAGTATTTTTAATTAGGTAGCACATCACTCTAATAGTGTCTTTAAGAAAGGGCAATTTCCTATTTGATCTTATTTGAATTAAATGTCATCTGCTCAAGTTAATTTGTTGCAGTTTCCATTGCAATTAATTCTGAATCCAGAAAGCTCACAGGCTGAAATATTAAGACTGCATTCTATTGATTTGTTTGCTAATAGAGAATAAACTGGCACATAACAGGCATCTTAGGAAGTTTCTCTTAGCAAGTATGTTTTTTAAAGTCCAACTTTTGTTAAAATGTAACGTACATACAGTAAGGGAACGAATCATGAGCTCAATGAGTTTTTATAGAGTAAACACATCCTTTTAGCCAGCGCCCAGGTCAAGAAACAGAAAATCATCAGTGCTGCATAATATCATCAACCCTCTCACAGCAAACTCCCCAGAGGTATTCATTACCCTGACTTCTACCTCTAGTACAGTCCACTTTTGCCTGTGATACATCATGTCTTAGTCCACTTGTAATGCTATAACAAAAATACCATAAACTGGGTGGCTTAAACAACGTTAATTTCTCACAGTGCCGAAGGGTAGGGAGTCCAGTAACAAGGAATCAGCAGACTCAGTGTCTGGTGAGAGCCCACTTCCTGGTTCATAAAAGGTAACTCCACTTCAGAAGATGCGTTATTTATAACAGTTCTGTGAACAGTTCTTGCTTTGTCTTAACATGGGAAGACGAGCAAGGGAGCTCCCTGAGGTTGCTTTCATAGGGGACTAATCCCATTCACAAAGGCTGCACCTTCTAGACCTAAGTACCTCCCACAGGCCCCACCTCCAAATAACATCACATTGGGGATTAAGATCTTAAGATGTGAATTTGGGGGAACATAAGTGTTCAGTTCATAACAGAAAGGTAGGTAGGTAGATAGATAGGTAGATAATTAGACTCATCAACATAGGATATGTGCTTTTGTGTCTTGCTTCTTTTACTCAAAACTGTAGCTTTCAGATCAATTTATATAATTGCGTGTAATGATATCTTGTTCATTTTCATTGCTACGTGGTATCCCATTATAGGAATACATTATCATTAATTTATCCATTCCATTCTCAATTTGAGTGGATTTCAGTTTGGTATTATATTGAACAGAACTGTTATAAATATTTTAACGTATCCTTTGAAGTAAAATTGCTCGGTCATAGCATACACAAATGTTCAGCTTTGTCAAATATTTTATATGCAGATTTAATGTAAACATTTTCATACTTACATGATATTCAGTAGTCTATAATACATTACATCAAATTACTCAAATGTTAAAATTTGCATAAATATGGAAAATAATAATTCAAAAATACAGGGAAAAGAGGAGATTACTGTTGATTGGTTGAGGGTGGGATAAAATGTAAAATTCTATAACTTTGCATCACAATTTACAAAGAGAGCCAGACACATGTTTCACACAGTCAGGCATTAACTTATTGAGTCAAAGAAGTAATACCATTAATTTTAGGTCCCTTGTTAAATAATGTAGATCAGGAAGAGTTCAAGCGACTAACTGATGCCCCAGGAGGGCTCATGCAGCAACTGCAAATTGCAATCAGTGCCTTGAATTATTTCTAGAGTCCCTGGGGCTCTATGGCACCACTAGAATCACTCATTCCCTTGTGTTTTAAGCGTTTTCACCAAATACTGTGACCGAATTAGCTCTGCTTTTCAAAGTTCATTCACTTTGAGTACAGATGAGGATGAAATATACACATCAAAAATTTGAGGGAACTTTTATTCCATTCAAAGGCCAATTCCTAAGCTAAGATCATGTTTTATTACTTCAAAATGGAGTGGAGTGGCGGAGGAGAAGAAGCCTGCTTTAAATTTTAAGCTATGAGTGAGGTACAATTCTGAGTTGTGCCTAACCACAATAAATTCTGGTTATTTATAAACACCTATATTTCAAATACCGAGTTCTACAGATGTAAATTAAGCACATTCAATTTGTTACATGGCTATACAACATACCTGGTAGGATATCTTAAGTTTATTCTATTTAGGTGGGAAAAAAAGTGACTCTACAGTCAGTAAAACAGCTGACAAGGCAAAAAAAAAAAACATTGCTGGGAATACAATCAACCCTTATTGCCAGGTGACCTTCTATTTATAGATAGTTGACCGCCATAGTCACAAGCACCCTAGACATGATTTTTTGCTTAACTGAAGAGTTTGACTTTGATATCTAGCTAAACAGTTTGAAAGACAGACTGTACTAACTGCTATCGCTTCCTTACTACCCATTTCCTCTTTTTTTTTTTTTTTTTTTTTGCGGTACGCGGGCCTCTCACTGTTGTGGCCCCTCCCGTTGTGGAGCACGGGCTCCGGACGCGCAGGCTCAGCGGCCATGACTCACGGGCCCAGCCGCTCTGCGGCATGTGGGATCTTCCCGGACCGGGGCACGAACCCGTGTCCCCTGCATCGGCAGGCGGACTCTCAACCACTGCACCACCAAGGAAGCCCCCATTTACTCTTAATGCAAACTTGTGCTCTCCTCCATCTCCTGCTGAAACTATTCTCTCAAAGGTCATCAAAAACTTATATTTTCCAAATCAAATGCATCTTCTAAATCCTCATTTGGATATTCTAGTTTCCTCTGTCTCTTCATTTGTTCTATGAGTGCCTTGGTTACCAGTCCTTAATCTACCATGTTTCCTTTTATATGACTAGCTTTATTTAAAATATGGGTCTTGTGACTGCAGCACTATTTACAATAGGGAAGACATGGAAGCAACCTAAACGTCCATCAACAGATGAATGGATAAAGAAGACGTGGTACATATATAAAATGGAATCTTAGCCACAAAAAAGGATGAAATAATGCCACTTGCTTTAACATGGATGGACCTAGGGATTATCATACTAAGCGAAGTAAGTCAGAAAGAGAATGACAAATACCGTATAATATCACTTATATGTGGAATCTAAGAAAAAAAAAGATACGAATGAACTTATTTACAAAACAGAAATAGGACCACAGACATAGAAAACAAATTTATGGTTACCAAAGGGGAAAAGGTGGGGGGAGGGATAAATTAGGAGGTTGGAATTAACATATACACACTAGTGTATATAAAATAGATAACCAATAAGAACCTACTGTATAGCACAGGGAACTATATTTAATATTTTGTAATAACCTGTAAGGGAAAAGAATCTGAAAAACGATGTATGTATGTATATATATATATATATATATATATATGAATCACTGTGCTGTACACCTGAAACTAACACAACATTGTAAATCAACTATACTTCAATAAAGTAGAATAAAATAAAATATGGGACCAAGATCTCAAAGTGCCCCTCCAGTGCAGGATTTGGCGAGACCATGAAGCCTTTTGACAGCCATCCTATACTGTAGGTCAATTACACAAGTCCAGTTCTGAAAGGATCAGTATAAGATGATGAATTTAAATACCCTAAGAGTATTTATACTCTTTAAACCACAAATAATCAATCATTATTGTTATTTTTACTGTTTATTTAAGTAGAAATGAACAGCATAAGCACATGTTTCAAATTACCAAAACCCAGAGTTTAATTCAGGCTAGATCAGACTAACCTTACTGATCATTCACATAAACATATTTCCTGGTTTATTTTGTCCTATGGTGTTACTCTTAAATAGGCCCAGGATATGATCATGCCAAAGGAGTAAATCAAAGGAGTTACCCTAGAGGCTCTGGCCTTTGGACTGACTGTTGAAAGATGAGTTAACAATTGCTTGGTTGTTGATGAGGGAAGGGTTTCTGAGGCAGAGGAAACCCATGTACAGAGATGTAAAGACAGACAGAGCCGACGCAGGAAAGCCCAGATGGCTGAATGCCTCCAGTACCACCCTGGAGGTGGTACCTGCAGGGGGAAAAGTAAGCAAGGTAGAGAAGAGGATTCTGCTTTGCTTTGAACAATAGAATGTGGCTCCTGTGATTTTTCCTTTACAAGCCCACAACCTTGAATTACAAAGTTAGATTCTATAGAGGACTCAAGTGTCCTTTTACTAAAGGAGGCACGTTGTTCAGCACTTTCTTCCTCCAGTGCCCCAACCTCTCCATTCCTAGCTCACCCAGGTATAAACTGGAAGAAATAAACCTCCATTCCTTTTCAATTTGTAGGCTTAATAAAAACGATCAACCCATGCTTAGAGAGGTCTAGACGTGAAGTCATCTCTAATTTCACTGTGGTAGAGAACAAGGGCAAAGGCATTGGTGTACCTATAGTCTCTGAATCTGTATGTCCATTACTAAATGAAAAAAAATGATGAACACATTCATTTATTAGGCAAATCATTCTGGGTCATGACAGCAAACTTGAGGTATTATGACAGTATGAAAAGATAAAATATCTATTTCCCCCATTTTGATATAAAGAGTAAAATTTTATAATTCTGGTCGTACCTAATTCAACTCAATATGAGTTTTCACACAGAACTTCGCAAAAAAATAAAATGTTTAGTGACTTCATTTTTTTTTTTTTTTTTGCAGTACGCGGGCCTCTCACTGTTGTGGCCTCTCCCGTTGCGGAGCACAGGCTCCAGATGCGCAGGCTCAGCGGCCATGGCTCACGGGCCTAGCCGCTCCGCGGCGTGTGGGATCTTCCCGGACCGGGGCACGAACCTGTGTCCCCTGCATCGGCAGGCGGACTCTCAACCACTGCGCCACCAGGGAAGCCCCTAGTGACTTCATTTTAAAGTCATGTAGCTACCATGCCTTCCAAATGATTATTTCCTAGATCTGTTCTAAGTGTACAAACAGAAAGTTGAAGTAGATTTGAGGTGCACTGAAAGTTGGTTTCTCATTTTATCCAGAGGCCTTTGAAATTTTTCAGTAAAAGCACTCTGAACTGATCTCTAAAGAACTGACTTGAAGGCTTACCAGTAACTTCTTGTCCTTTCTAAACCACACTGTCTGAATCCTAGGATTCGGTGAAGGCTTGTCCTGTATACCATGCTTCAGAATTTGAGCACTTGACTTCCCAACACCCAAGCTGTATGCTTTCGTAAACTATTCCTATTTCTTCCCCAACCTATTCATGTCACTTATTTTTGTAACTACAATTATATTTTAATTGAATATTTTATATACTGATAAAATAAATGTTTGAAATGAAAGAGCTGTTTCTATGAAAAACAGGTTCAATGCTTTGGAAAGACTCAAGAATTGATGTTATTGAATTACATGTGAGAAAAATGACATTAAAATATGGAGAGGAAGAGCACAATCTAGAAAGATTTGGCATTCATATTGCTTCACAATTATCAATTAAGTTCTCATTCTACTTTGAATAAAGCAAATAAATTGTGAATGATGAATTAGAATATGTTTTATATAAAAAGAGACAAAATGCAACTCCACTCCAATAAGCAGTTTCATGCTCAAAGGGAAGTATTTAGCTCTACTACAAAAGGAAGGGTAAGCTGGTACGAAGTGAGAGAGTGGCATGGACGTATATACACTACCAAATGTAAAATAGATAGCTAGTGGGAAGCAGCCACGTAGCACAAGGAGATCAGCTCAGTGCATTGTGACCACCTAGCGGGGTGGGATAGGAAGGGTGGGAAGGAGACGCAAGAGGGAGGAGATACGGGGGTATATGTATACGTATAGCTGATTCACTTTGCTATAAAGCAGAAACTAACACACCATTGTAAAGCAATTATATTCCAATAAAGATGTTAAAAAATATTCTAAATTAAAATTTGTAAACTCTGTATGCATTACGTCTCATAATCTCTGGCTTTGATGGATCAGTTCTTTTGTTGTTGTTTGTTTGTTTGCGGTACGCGGGCCTCTCACTGTTGTGGCCTCTCCCGTTGCGGAGCACAGGCTCCGGACGCGCAGGCTCAGCGGCAATGGCTCACGGGCCCAGCCGCTCCGCGGCATGTGGAATCTTCCCGGACCGGGGCATGAACCCGCGTCCCCTGCATCGGCAGGCGGACTCCCAACCACTGCACCACCAGGGAATCCCCTGATGGATCAGTTTTTATTAACCAACCACCAACCACAAGTCCCAATAGCATTAGCTAAGAAGGCTTCAACTGCCCATTAGGACTTAAAAGGCACAAAGGGAAGAATATCAAATTCCCTTTTAAATGCATTAAAAAAAATTAAGAGGTATTAGCACAACTAGAGCTCAACCTTTTATTAACTTTTTTCTCTCCCTCAATTTAGCTCTGAGATGTGTTTAAAAAAACGTAGTGGAACAGTTTGCCCACATATCTAAAAATAACCATATAGGGATTTCATTTAGCTTCAGAAGGTCTGTGAACAAATACTTATTTTCATGCCACTGGTTTGTGTTTTCTTAACAGGATTTACTTCACTGAAAAAGCATATGATAATCAGTATATAAATACCATGAAAACTATAAAAGGGAGAAATAAAAGAAAAAATGCCCACCTTGAGAGAGAGTAATGGGATAGTTATTTTCTCGGTGGATAAGGCTGTCTCTGTTAATAAGATGATTAATTTCCCTAATCATTTTATTGAACATCACATTTAAATATAGATTATTGGCACTCAAAGTTAAGCATAATGTACTGATTCTGTTTGAATATGTACCGTATATTATTATTAAATCTTTGTATCTGTGCTTTAATGACTATTTTACTTTACTGTTCTTGCTAGAAAAGGTCTTTTTTGGTGGTATCTTTAGTTTGTATTTAAGATGTAATAAAAGATGAGGCTACATAGAATAATAGAATAATAAGAGAGTTTATGATAAGTTGTATAATTTAATGGTCATCACTTGGGCTCCCTCATTTTTCTGTTAGAGATTCAAGCCTAGTTTCATAATGAATGTCATAATTTGCAGTTCTACCTGAGCTGGAATATGCAGAGTTCAATGAACCCAAAGCATTTTTATAGCAGGACTTTTCTTTTATTCTCCTCATAAAAGTCATTGTTTAATTTTGGCAACTCTTATCCCAACTGTTCATAATCTTTTAAAAGCATTGTAGAAGCAAGTATACTCTGCATATGTGCTAACTTCCTTTGTCAGGAATGAGTTGCTTTGTTTAAAATCCAGCTTGGTGATGAAGTCCCATGCTTTTCTGATGCACGGAAATTCATTTCATGTTGGAATCCTGATGTACAAAAATGAATATTCAAGAAGATAATGGCCTACTAAGCAGTATAACCTGCAAGCATTGCATGTGTAGGGACAGGAGGGGAGAATGCCAGTCCAGAGACTCTTTTCTAAGAATTATGCAAACTAGGATGGCATTCTGAAATCATTTCTATGCCCAAAAGAGTCTCTAGCAATATAAAAGTCATTTTATAAACAAACACAATATAATTTTCAAGGCATAAAGTAAAATGTTTTATAAAACTACCTAAAACACGTTCTGATAACAAACACATGGGATGCTATGCAGTAGGTCCACACTGACTTGCAGTGATTCTATTTAGGAACTCTCTTATTTCTCCTCTAAAATCATCTAACAACATTATTGTATACTTGGGTTGTTTAACTTCATTTAACTTCACCTTCCTCAGAGAAGGTGAGACAAATTTATGTATTTTTTAAAGTCTGAGTTTCTAGAATCTAAGCCTGGCACAGTACGTCACAATCACACTCTCTAAACAGAATCTGCTGTTTGGAGTGCAAATTTTCTTTACAGACTGTAAATAGAAAAAAATTAATTACACTTACAGTCTTTGTATTAATTTCAGCTGGATATAGGCTAACCCATAAGACAGGCATTTAAACATGTCTCTACAGGTGATTCCAGATGTTGCTTTTTGGTGCCTTTATTCAGTTCTTGTCAGATTACCTTTTCTTTGGCTTAAGAAATCTGTAAACAAAATCTTCCTGCAAGTTCCATGCTAAAACTCCTGTCTTGGATTACTTCTGAGCTACGTCAGAGAGGTCTGTGACTTCCAAAAAAATTATTAAAATCTCTATCATTGGACAAATGTGTCCCCACCCCCACCAAGCTTTCTCATTTCTTTTATTTCCCTCATTTTACTTTGCCATTTTTTATGTTTTTGTGAAATAAAATTTTGTCATTATCCTCATCAATTCAATCTAATTCTCTTGTGTTTCTCACCTTCTGTAATTACTCTGTGTATCCTCCATACCTTGTAGAGACCCCAGACACTTCACTATCTGTAGAGCCCATGTCTCATTAGCAGAATACCTAAAATTTAGAGATAGCTCAGTGGTGGATGGAGTGCCTCAGTTATACATATATTTCCACACTGGAGGAAAGGCAGAAAATACTATAAACAATCAAACTAATTCCTTCTGTAGATTTCTAGTTGGAGTATGAGGCAGAATAATCAGTTTAGAACACAAGCTTTGAATCTGGTAGATCTGGGTTTGAATCCTGACTATTCTACCCATTAGGTGTGTAATACTGGGTAAGCTATTTGATCTTAATGAAACACAGTTTACTCATATTTTAAACTAAGGTAGAAATAATGACATATATAGCTACTGTGAGCATTAAATGACATAACAAGTGAAATATGTGGTACACAGCCAGTCACACGGAAAACACTTGGTAAATTGTCACTATTAAATTATTATTCTCATTATTTAGCATAGAAACAAATGGTCCTTAATACCTACAGGTTATAGACATTAGTATTAATGTTCAGTACAGTAAAAGAGGGTTTGCCATGCATCTAAACCGTCAAAATTATATTATTATAGTCTTTAAGAAAATAGAGAAGCCTGTTATAAATATTAGAAAGTTCGTCATCAAAATAGTAAAGATAAAGATAAGTCTGGAATTGAAATAAACACATAAAGAGAACATTTTTTTCAATATTGTTTAAAGGCATGATGGAGAGAGTTACTGGGAATGTCAACATCAAGGACAAAAACTATGCTGTGCCCTTTTGCCACACACAACACCAAGAGAATCATGTAAGTTCCTGAAGTCTCCCTGGGAGCTTCCCTCAGTCTATGACAACAGAACCAACAGAACCAATGCTTAACCAATGTTAAGCATTCTGCTTGCTTCACAAAATATCCAATCTATCAAAATTAATTTACTCATAATTCTACCCAATTCCCCATGATACTTTCCTCAGAAATGTAAAGAAATGGGACACTTGTGAGATCACATGAATGGGGACATACAACTATAATTGGCTCAGTTCAGTGTTTCTTCAATTGCTGTGCCTGGGAAAACAGTGCCACATGATGTTAATGGGTGAGAGAAAGATATTTTTGCAGTTATTCTCAGGACCCTTTATATGCTAAGGTCAATAAGACTCTTCTAGATTGTTTCATAGTAGACAATGCAATATTGTAAAAACTCATTTGATTACAAAATGAGTATTCTGGGTGGCACATTTATTTATTCTTTTCAGGCTTATTTGATAAAATTGACGTACAACATTGTATTAGTTTTAGGTGTACTACATAATGATTTGCTATATGCATGTAAAGCGAAATGATTACAGTAAGTTTGGTTAATGCCATCACCTCATACAGTTACAAATTCTTTCTTCTTATGGTGAGGACTTTCAAGATTTACTCTCTCAGCAACTTTCAAATGTATGATGCAATGTTGTTAATGTTGAGTGATAAATTTTTTTCGCTCTTAAAGGATGCTTCAGGAAGCACTGTTTGACAGATACTGGTTTAGCTGCTAAAAAAAATCCTTTCAAACTAAGAAAATGCAAAATGGTCATTCCCTTGTGTGAAAATATCAGGTAATATTTGCCAAGATGTCTAGGGGGAAGGAATGAAGGAAGGAAGGAGGGATGGAAGGAAAGAACAGAGAAAAGAAGGAAGGGAGAAAAGAAGGAAGGAAAGCAGAGAAGAAGAGAAGAAGGGAGAAAAGGGCAATGAAAGAATAATGGAAAAATGAAAGAAGAAAATAGTCCTAACTGATTAAAAAGACAATGTCTGCATTTAGGATAATCTTTTGGTTTTTTTTACTTGAACCTCTATGTGGAAAAGATTTATGAAGAAGTTATAGATTCAAGCCACTGCTCTATTATCTAGTCAAACTCTAGATAATACATTGAAAATTCATAAATGATTCATAAAGATATCTTTATTCTTACATCTAGATAACACTTTCAGTTATAACTGCCTTTTGTTGGCTAGATTTTCTACTGATAACCCAGGAGTGATGGAAATAAGACAAATAAGCAAACGAAAGAAGAATAACACTAAATGACATGGGAGCATTAGAGTTAACTCACTTTTCCCATCTTTCACAAAAGTGTATACCGTCATTGCATTGGCTGATTTTTTAACATTTTCTCTGTCACAGAGACAACAAATTGATACATTAAGGCCCCACTCCCCGCCCCTCCCCCCAAAAAAAGGGAAAAGAAAAAAGAGTTTCTCAATTTAAAAAGTGACATACACTAAACAAAGCTTTTAAGTTAAGGAATACTGAGCTCCTATCTTTGGCTACAAGTGTGAAAGTTTTTAAGGCTGCTGGTGGCCTCTGTTGGCAGCTGTGGTTTCACTACTGGAAAAAATAAAAGGTGTTTGTAAATGAAATGAATTAAGGAGCATTTTTTTTCCAAACTGGAGGGAAAATTTATTTGATATCTACATTACAGTGCATTGAATCAACAATTGCACTGCATTTTCCTAGATTCTATTTTTGGCTCAAAAGCTACTTAGGAGTTTGATTTTGGTCCTATAGCTAAAATGCATTTGAAAAACAATAGGGTTAGATGGTATAGTCACTTCCAACCCCAACTTTAAAGTCCTGCATACGGTCATAAGATGAATTTCTAATAGAGCTTCAGAACTAACTGGGGAATTGAATCTTTGAAAAAAATAAAAGGAGAAGGAAGAGGGCTAGGAAGATACATATCTATATTTCTTTTTCAAAATAGTGACCAGTTGTAGCAAGTTATATCCACATTCAATAAAATTTTCTCTTTTCCCCTAGTAGTGATGTTGTCCACATGCTACAGACTAAAGTACAGACATTAAGCTGATTCCAGAATAATTGATATTATTAGAGTGTCAAAATAATACATCACATGTTGAATCCTAAATAAGTTCTTCTTAACCATCACATTGTCCAGTCACTCTCTATGTAAGCCATTATCAACATGTTACTTATGAGAAATCATGTTACATGTAATAAATGTGGGATAAAATTCACTATCCCGTATTGGTATAGAAATTAACCATTTATAAATCACTATGATAATGTATTTCCTAGGTCAGAAAGTATGAGTGAATGCTTTCATAATTTAATATCTGTTCAAACTGGAATTAATGATGTTCATTCACTTTTACCCAAATTTGGGGACATTTTGCCAATTCTCCGTACAAAGGCAAGAAATTCTTTATTAAAAATTTCCCGTTCAGAAAAAAAAAAAACACTTTTAAATGAAAGCAATAAAACCCTTGTTTCTTTAATCATTTTAATTCCACTTTTACCACCTGCAAGTTAAATACTAATAAAATCATGAACACTCTATATTGCCTTAGCCATTGTTTCAGGAACATCAGTTTATTCCAACAGAATTGTTTTTAATATAAAATTGTAGCATGTTGAGTTCATTCCACCTAGGGAATGCTCTGTGGGCTTCAGTTTCAAAGCTCAGCACCGAATTTAGTATGTGTAGGTTCAAGAAGAGTGTTGATAGGGCTTTCTCTAGATGAATCCTGTTGGGTTTTAGAAATTGCTCGATTTCAGAAGTCATGCTGTCTGCTAATCAGAGCAGAATGGCACAGTATGCTTTCCCAGGCGACAAAGGTCCTCAGCTCTCAGGCAGAAGTCACCAGCCCTTCCCTCCTGGTGAATGGAATCCTAGCCATGAGGAAAGCTCTCCAGGAAAGGGGATTTGAGTGCCACAAGGATATGGTGTCCTGGCAGGATGTTCAGCTTGGTCTAATGGGGACAAGTGAGTAGCAGAACCAGGAAATTTCAGTTTTTGCAAAGAGCACAAAATATTCAGATTCTAATCTTCTCTCCACTACTTATTAGCTGTGTGACTTTTGGACCCACTAATTCCACTGTCTCAGCCTCAGTTTCTTCAGCTAGCAAATGGGAATAACGATACAGGATGGCAGCAAAACTAGGTGCTATAAAGTGCTTAGCATGGACAGGGCATTCAGTTCAGAAGGTAGTTCCACAGTATATAAATCATGACTATTTCAAGAGACAGACTCATCCAAAAGCCAACCAAAAGAAAAAAACATACAGATTAAGGTACTTTAATCTATGATAAATGTCTTTATTTTTTCTGATCAGTGTCTTATAGCTCTGGTATCCTCATTCATATAAAATATGGTATGTCTTTTTTGCAATATTAGGTATGTTCCATTTTATCACCCTGTGTTATTTAATGGTTATTGATAAGCTTAATGTGAATTTCTCTCGGTGATTTTTGTACTAAAGTCCTAAATTGATCTTTTCATGGCTGGAGAATTTTATTTTGTAAGGGTTACTTCAACAACTTGGAAGTACACGTAAGGTTCTGAAACCACAGCAGAGCATAATTTTTAAGCATTCTCCAAGTTGTCACCACATACGGTTATTTATCACCACATCCCAGAGCATGTCAAATTTTATTAGTGCGACATGATGGAATGTGACAGAAGAGACGCTATTGAGCCTGATTTATTGCACACATGCACACACACAAAGTGTAAACAAAGGTATCACAGGAAATGCTGTCCCAAAGTGCAGTTGCCGAAATTTGAGATTGTCCAGGCCAAAATAATTCACTATCAATGATCGATTAAGAACTCTTTCAGAAATATGTTTAAGAATGGGATATTCTAAAAGATAGTGTCTGCCCTGGAATTACCATCATTTAAAGGTATCAAGATGAAGAGAAAATGATGAGTAGATATGAATGTCACAGCATCATTTGGCCACACAAATGCTCTTACGTCATCACTCAGCTAGGTAGCTATCTTTGTACCAGATATTAGCTTGATTTGGACTTTGCTTTGCTTTGAGTGCTCATAAAGTGTTCCCATGACCCTGTAGAAAGGATGGCTGTCTGAGGAACTTTCCAAATAATTTAAATTCTTTAAGTTGATTCTCATTCTTAAACTTTCCTTAACTGATGCAGGATTTTAAACCATGGATGGAGAGTTTTTACTTTACCCTGAATATTTTCCTGTTAAAGGATTACTGAGCAGAAGCCATGTAAGTACTTTATTTCAAGTAAGTGAGCATAATTCTATTGCTCATAGTTAAAGATTTCAGAGTTAAATATTGGAAGAAAATACTCATTTATGAAATATTATCAGGTATTGACTTAGGAAGTTAGTGAAGATCATTAAAGGTTTGTAATAATAGGAGCCACCATTTAATATACGCCTATTCTGTTCTGTGCTTACCTCACCAACTACTTTAATTCTTCCAACTCTCTATAGCAATGTAGTCTTGCAACAATTTTACATGTGAAAAAACTGGCGTTCAGATTAATTGGGTAACATGTCCAAGATCACAGAACTAGAAAATGGTAAATCCAGGCTCTATCCATCTCCAAAACCCTTGTTCAATTCACTCTGTAATGAGCTCTTCGACACTACGAAGTTCTGTGGCCCATGGGATTTCCAGTTGCTCATCCACTCTGGGCTTCAATAGGTACTAGCCCAAGCTATCTCCAGATTAAGGTTGAAGGTGAGGGCAGAGTGAACTTGGAGATGTGATTGGAGGACTGACTGACTAATGGAGTTCACCTTTTCTTTGGCCAACACTCACTAATGTACTTTCGTGTACAAGGCAACACCCTTGAGGTTGGGAATAAAGAGATGCCTAAGCAAATCCATTGCATTCAAGTACTGGAAGCTTCTGGGACTCCAGCCCCAGAAATAACTCAGAAATGAATAGAAGAGTCCTGGAACGTGTAGTTCTTTTGTTTAAAAGTTACTCAAGTGATCCCGGCAATCAGCAAGTTTAGGAACAACTATGTCTTATATGATAGATAAGTATTTTCTAAAAGTACTGATGAAGTTCATAGCAGGAAGTGGTTGATCTTTCTTGGGGTTTTAGGAAAATTTGTCACAGAAAAGGGACATCTGAACAGAGTCCTGAAGAATGACTATTCATTTGCCAGGTGGAGAAAGACCTATGCAAGGTTGTGAACGTGAACTTTTAGTAGAGGAAAATCTTTTTCAAACACACGGAGGATGCAAAGGTGGATTGGAGAAGGGAAGAAAGAAGTGTAGGAGAGGAACTTAGGGAAACAGTTTGGGGTCATATTAGAAGGTAACATACGCTTCAATAAATATAAACAAATTCATTGAAAAATAAGTAGGCATTTTAAGCCAGGGGAGAAGATTTATATACTGTACGATTATTTTGGCAGCAGTTAGAAGCAGAATTAGAGTGGGTGAGAATAGGACCAAGACATCAGTTAGAAGGTCAGAGTAATTATCAATGTTAGAAAAGATGAGAGCAGGATCTAATGCAATGTTCCTGAGCACAGAAAAGAGAAAAAGATCCGAGAGGTGTTTCAGAGATGAAGCTGACAGGACTTGGCAACAGGATGAGGATGGAGGATGAAAGAGGGGATTCAGGAGATAAAGGTGACTATGAGATTTTGAGTTGAGGAGATTTTATGGAGGGCAGTACCTTTAATTTAAACAAAATGCTATATGACGATTTACTTTAGGGCAGCGGTCCCCAACCTTTTTGGCACCAGGGACCGGTTTCATGGCAGACAGTTTTTCCACGGACGGGGGCTGGAGGGGGAATGGTTCAGGCTGCCATGCGAGCAATGGGGAGCGATGGGGAGCGGCTCACTCGCCCGCGGCTCACCTCCTGCTGTGCGGCCCAGTTTCTAACAGGCCAAGGATGATGCCAGCCTGCGGCCTGGGGCTTGGGGACCCCTGCTTTAGGGAGATAAGAAATCCAGTGACAAACATTTTTGAATTGAACAACTCTGGATCGTTTAGCAGCTGTCTGAACCAGAGTCTGGATCTCATAAAAGAGTTCAACGCTAGAGCAAAGAAAATAATTCAAACTATATCCATCCTGTGAGTCTGTTGAGATATATTCCTTTGTTACGCCCCAAGCTGGGGTTAGGGTCAAATTAGGCCTGTTGTCATAAGAAGAATATCCCTATGATGTTTTCAGAAATTAATTCATATATTCCAAAATATTGAAAGAACAGACTATTAATTTCCATCAATTGCATTTTATGCTGTTAGTCATTAAGCTAAGTATATTTGGCAAGTTCATCTAATTGACAGTATCAACTTTACAGTATATTTTCTACCTTAGCCTCAATTATCTATTCTCAGCCTTTTTTGAAAGTAATTTTTCGAATTACACCTGCTTCCCTGGCACAGCGTCAAGTTCTCACCTGACCTGTCTTTTACCTTCTCTATATAAGTGAGCAGAAACAAAAGAGAAGATGAAAAATGTTTGAACCAGGCACTAGAGAAACATTTGGCCTGATGTGCCTTCCATCTATTTAGTATATGAGTTTATTTATATGAGTCACACCTGGGGAGTTGAGTGAAGCCCAATATGGTTACATCTAGGAAATCTTGATGTTCATCCGCACACAATCTACTGTGCAACACCCAGTCCCTTGTTCATGTTGAAGGGTCAATGTCAATTCAGTAGACACAGGATTAAGCTCTGGAGGTCATTACATGATTATGGGGCTGTGCTTATTTCACTACACACTGTCTTTTAAATACAGCTTCTTGTACTTGGAACTCTTTCTTCACCAAACGCCATGAATATTCTATTCCCCTTAACTCTATAATAACATTCCCCTTCAGACTGACTGGAAAAGTCATGAAATGACTGAGAGAAAGATGACTGCCAGAGATGATTACTCCACTGTGATTAATGGATCCTTTTCAAAATTGCAGGCACCAGACTGGAAATCTGATAACTTTTATAACGTCAAAGAATACTATTATCAAAGACTTTTATTCTTTATCATTTTGTTGAAAAAAACTCACGTCCCATTACATTTTAGTAGGTGACAATATGTTCATCAAAGAAGCTTTTGAGTACGTGTTTTACAGCATAGAAAAAGAGAAGATGACAGCTACAACAATCAAAAGCTTTCTCGCTAATTGGGGAGGATAAGTGATAGTTGAGAAAGATGAATCACTAATTAGCTTAGGAGATCTTGACATTTCCTTTATATTACACAGGATGTGTTAATTAATTTGTATTTCAGATAACACTATTTGTGTTTAAAATGATTCGAAAGAATAAGAGAAATCTTGCATTTACCTATGTCCAACCTAATTGTTTTTTGTTTTTTTTTTCTGCGGTACGCGGGCCTCTCACTGGTGTGGCCTCTCGCGTTGCGGAGCACAGGCTCCAGACGCGCAGGCCCAGCAGCCACGGCTCACGGGCCCAGCCGCTCCGCGGCATGTGGGATCCTCCTAAACCAGGGCACGAACCCGTGTCCCCTGCATCGGCAGGCGGACTTCCAACCACTGCGCCACCAGGGAAGCCCTGTCCAACCTCATTGTATCCCATATATGTAGGGAGCTACCTCAGGCCCTGGTTATCAGCAAGTCCTATTTTTTGTGTGTGCGTCCTTGGCTTAAATATAAACAGCAACCCTAGC